>NC_083886.1:36962500-37587500 GCF_032452875.1 Bos javanicus
ACAATGGTTTATTAGTAAAACTTGGGTCTATGTTTATTAGTAAAATAGTCTCTTTCAAATAAAACTATTCTTTGTTTTTTTCCCCTAGCTTTAACCATGCATACATAACTCCATTGAAAATAAATATGACTTCACATCCTTTGTAACTGAAGGTAGAGTTATCAGTATGTCATCCTAGATTGCAGAGTTTCTTTCTAATGGAAGTAGAAGTTTTCAGTTTCTGGTACTTGTTAGTACTCTAATTTAGCTATTGTGTTGCCACAAAATAAATTCTCTGCAGGAAAGCAGTGGCTTCTGATATATATATATAATAAAATATAATAAAAATAATCTGTTTCAGGGAAGGCCTAAGTAATCTAGGTTATTTTCATTTAATATTTTTTAAAAATTATGGACTACTTTATGCTTTTCAAATTAGTAACCACTGCTTCCTTTCTCTTTTTACGTACACTAGCATTCCATCATATTTTTTTTTGGCTTTATTTATTTGCTTGTTTATTTTTGGCTGTGCTGGCTCTTCGTTGCTGTACGCAGGCCTTCTCTAGTCGCTGCTAGCAGGGCCTTCTCCAGTCGCAGTGTGCAGGCTTCTCGTTACAGTGACTTCTCTTGTTGAAGAGCAGCTAAGCTCAAGAGCGCACTAGCTTCAGTAGTCATGGCACATGCCTGCTTAGTTACCCCACGGCTAGGGTTTCCAGACCAAGGTTTGAACCCACGTCCTCTGCATTGGCAGGTGGATTCTTAACCATTGGACCATGAGGGAAGTCCAGCATTCCCTCATTCTTAATCTGATTTTCACCCCAAGCATCCCATTTTCTCTTTTTACTTTCCTTGTACTCCCATCCCCCTGCTATTGTGCGTGCGTGCTAAGTCACCTCAGTTGTATCCAACTCTTTGTGACCCTATGCACGGTAGCCCACCAGGCTCCTCTGTCCATGGGATTCTCCAGGCAAGAATATTGGAGTGGGTTGCCATGCCCTTCTCCAGGGGATCATCCCCACTCAGGGATCGAACCCCTGTCTCCTAGGTCTCCTGCATTGGCAGGTCGATTCTTTATGACTAGCACCACTTGGAAAGCCCTCCCGCTATGACCCAACCCCAAAAGTAGGTCCTGTTATCAAATCAAAAGGTGAGTGGACTTTCTGGAGAAAGAGGGAACTGTTTTATTTTTCTGTTCCTACTTTCTGTCAATTCCAGCAAATGACATTTAGGACTTCGAATTCTTTTCTAGTCAATTTCCTATAATGCTTTTTCCCCTTTTGCCCATATAATAGTTTATCTTTCTCTCCTAGTTGTACTTTAGTCACCATATGCCTATTAGTCAAAGTATTTTAATGGTGGCTTTTTGTATATTTGGAATATCGTTAGTAGGATCAATAATAGTTACCAGTGTACAACTTCAGGGCTAACTTCTGCCCGCTTGAATTCTATTACTACTGAAGAATGTGATTATCAAAAGTTACAGGTTTTCAGCTCTGTGGAGGGAAATCTGTATTTCTCCCGCAAAGCATCATGTGTGTAATGTGTCAGTCTTCTGAGAGTCTAAATACTAGCCATCTGGGCTATTGGACTATCTGGAAATGTTCTTAATGTACAGAAAAAGTAAGAATCCCATCCAGTTACTTTCTTATGGACAGTCAGGTGGAGGTTATCATACATTTGTGTTGGGGAGCCCTCAGCATTTGGATTTGGCCATGACCTGCAGGACCTGATGACAGCTTACCTTGCAGGGAAGGAGAGTCGCTCCCAGATAGCCCTCACGAGTGGCCCTGGAGCAGGAAGTGATGAAGCAGATCTTCCTGGTTTGGGAGGAACCTGAGGTGGACCTCTCGTCCTGAGTCTGGAAGGTAAATTTGTTGTTACCTGTAAATGATGGTTCTGCTAGTCCATGCTATGCCAATCCAGACTTTCAGAGGTATCCCTCCTGCCAGCAAGAGAAGACAGATGACTTGGCTGAAGATGGCTCTCGAGCCCTGGGTCATTTAGTCTTCCACACTTAAGAATATCCATTTTAAACAAAAGGGCAGCTGTATCTTTAAAATTCCTTTATTATTTCAACACATTGAGCACATACTATGCAGTGACGATTGTGCTCTTTTTTGTTATTGTTTTTGTTCATTTTTTTTCTTAGAGTGAACCATATGGATTGGTTTAAGAGGGCCTAGCAGAACCACAACCTTACAGGCAAGAACAAATGTCACTTTCTGCTACTTTCTCCTATACCAATCCAGACTGTAGGGACGAAAACATAACATCCCCCAACCAAAGTGAGCGTTAACTTTATTTTCTAAGTGAGCAAGCATATTGATACTTGTTTTTTTAATAAAATGTGACTAAAAGTTATTTTCTCCAAACAACTGTTAAAAGACTTAAAAAAAAAAAGTCATTGTCACACCTAACTCAAAAGGGAGTCCTATATGCCAAATTCTTTTAGCAGTGTGCTCATCTTTACACATAGCTTGTCAGCATAACCACGCGTCTTCCTTCTTAATGAAAAATAAAGCCCATTTCATAAGACTTGGCAGCCAAACAAAGAGGAATGGATATCCTACCTTAATTTAATGCATACGTCCACTACATCTGTCCGCTGAAATTGGTTTATCCTCACAGAAATTAATACATGGTCTTTGTGTTAATATATGGTAGCTTAATCTGTTACCTATCTTCCTTCCAGCCTCTCCTTTTCTGATCATATCTGCTGGCAATAGGGATGGCCCTACAGTCTAGAATGATATAGGGGGAGATAGCAGAACCTGAAGAGTCCATTCTTTCCATTTAAAAATAGCAGAAAGAGGTAGTCATAATGGATGTATTATTTTTTGTACAGCTCAGGAAGATAGTTATGTGTATCCTTCCAGAATTAGAAATACTTGAGATAGGCCACTGTATCCAAGTGATTGAAGTATATTCTTTGCTTGCTACTTAAAGAAATAGCCATAAGTTGATTCTGTGTTTGGTTTCTAGACTTATCCTAGTTCAGTATTATTTGACATTTTCTTCCTGTCCTTCAGAAATTCCTTAAGCTATTGAGAGCATACGGGTTGAGTACTGTTTTAAGCTAACCCCCTTTTGGGTTAGCGACTACCCAAGATGAGCAGCCTTGCATGGAAGACATTTGTCCAGTGTTCAGATGGACTAGTTCGCGTGACTCTTGGATATCTTTGTGTTTAATCATCTTTTAGCTTCGAAGCTATTTTGTCTTTTCCTGATTTGTTCGTGTTATCAAGTCTTTTACATCCTTACCTAATACTTCTTGTGATCAGGGTTCTGAATTGTATTTAATGAGGAGCTGATTATCAAGGGCCACAGAGACTGTTTGGTATTATCAGCATTTAAATTCCTAAATTCATTTTGGTTTTAATTAGCCAAATTAATTAGCTAAATTCCAAATAATGGTAAACTGCCTCAAATTTAAGGATTAAAATGTAATGGAAATTGTAATTTGGAAACACACTAAATGTTGGCAAATCCCTTCATGATATTCATTTAATTAGTTTTCTAAGTCCCCATCTTAACCATTTGTGTGGAGGCTGATTACTACCAGATCTAACATTGAAAGTTTTCTTTGTTTATTGTAATTCCTGCGTGAGAAATTTTGAAATAATAAATCATTTAACAATTTACCATGTACGATTCTCCAAAATCTCTTTAACTTCATCATATTAACAACTTTATCTGGTGCTTTTGCCACAAGTCTGTTGTAACAGACTATATTTCTGTTCTGCGAACTTAACTGAAGTTGAAAATACAGATAACTAAGTTTTGTTTCTCTGTGTTATTGGAAACCACATGGCTGATTGGAATTCTTTCTTTCTACTCTTTAGCCAGATCTTTTAAAATTAGAGGTTAAGGTAAAGTACATTCATTCAGTTCATGATAAAATAATGAATTGTTAAGTCAGCTTTTTCCTGTGAAACCTAATATCAAGTGTGTAATTTGGCAAAAATTGCTCTCAAGTCTTATATTTGAGCACTATTGAATTTTGAACTGGATATGGATCAGTTCTAGTATATGTGAATTCTCTTCATCTTGAGCTTGTCCCTGACACTGGCTTTTTCTAAATAGAATTCTGTGATGCAAGGGATAACAATTATGTTTCTAGAAAAAAAGAATGAATTAAATGGTATTTTTAGTTTAATGTTACCATGATTGAATAATAGTGCTTAATTTTGAACCATGTATTTTGGACTTTATTTAATAAGATGATAATTTAATAATTTTTATATGACAGGCACCTATGGGGACCTGCTGGGGTGATATCTCAGAAAATGTGAGAGTAGAAGTTCCCAATACAGACTGCAGCCTACCTACCAAAGTCTTCTGGATCGCTGGAATAGTAAAATTAGCAGGTGAAAAACATGCATAATAATTCACTTTTAAAAATCACTTGTATTTGTAATTTGTAAGAAAGCATATTTGTAAATTTTCAAGTATTGCCAAATAAGTATGATATAGGGCAAAGGTTAGCAAACTTTTTTCTATTAAAAAAAACAACAGTAAATATTTTCAGCTTTGTGAGCAAAGCAATCTCTGTCACAACCATTTAACTCTACTATCATAGCATAGAAGCAGCCAAAGCAACACATAAATGAATAGGCATGGCTGTGTTCTAATAAAACTTTGTTTATGGGCACTAAAATTTGAGTTTCCTATAATTGTTACATATCATAAAATATTACCTTACCTCTAATTTTTTTTCAACCATTTAAAAATGTAAAAACTATTCTGGATGACAGTAGGCCAAATCTGTGGGCCCTATAGTTTCCTCAACCTCTGATACAGGGAAATATTTCGGAAAGTAACAGAAAGTACTAAAAAAAGTTATATGGTCCATAATATCAGAAGTAAATTAATGATGAAAATTTCATCTATTTTGGGTACTACATTTTCTTCAGTCCCACCTCTTCCATGTATCCCAGCCCTTTTTACATTGTTGTCTGTGAAGTAAATGTGGTAGGTATCTACTATGTTAGACCCTGTGGGCAGGTGATGTGCAAACTTAAAAGATTTCTTTTTTTGGTGAGTTTACATCTGCTAAATATTGAATACATTTTATGACAAGGTGCTTAGTAAGTTGTATAGTAGGATACTGTGATACTTCAGAGGAGGAGCAGCCGCTTAGATAATAAAAGGTATCCTGAGATTACTGGAAGAGGTATCTTACTCATCCTACTCTTTCTAGTCTTATCTCCAGCCATCTTCCCAAAAATGCCCTGCCTGTTCCACCCTGTGTACTGCTGATAGACTTAATTTACCTAAAAATGATCTCAATTCCATTTTTCTGTCTTTAGTGGCTTCTTTGTCCTTAAAGGATCAGGATGGTCACCATTTACAGCTATTGTTAAGTTTCACTGTACACCACTGAACAGATTTTTTTATTGTTCCCCGACATAAATGATCTGTTCTGCTGAGATTAGTTTTCCTTCTCTCTCATATAGCATATTCCATGTCACCTTCATTCCTTTACTCACTCTCACTCACCTTATTTAACCCAGTACAGTTCCTACCTTTTCCATGAAACATTTCCCCAGCTTATGTAAGTGAAAAAGTGAAAGTGTTAGTCGCTCAGTCCTGTCTGACTCTTTGGAATTCCGTGGACTGTAGTCTGCCAGGCTCCTCTGTCTGTGGAATTCTCCAGGCAAGAATAGTGGAGTGGGTAGCCATTCCCTTCTCCTGGGGATCTTACTGACCCAGGGATCAAATCTTGCATTGCAGTCAGATTCTTTACCATCTGAACCACCAGGGAAGCCCCCAGCTATATAGACATTCTCTAAATGCCTGTATTATTCCCTGTACCTTGTTTAAAACAGCAATATATATTTTTTGCTTGATGTGTAAATCACTTGCATATAAATGGCTCTAAAGATCAATGCATTTAGTACTCAAGAATTATTTCTGTCTTCCATCTCTGGTTTCATACTTCTGCTATATCTAATTGCAACATGTATCTCATTTTAAGTCACTTTTATGACATTTTAGAAGTGAGCCTGTTGTTGATCATGAACCCAGAACTTAGAAACAGCAAGTCATGAGTTGTTCTGTGAATTACTGAATTTTAAAACTAAAAGTTTAATGCTATAAATTTTCAAAACCTAAGTATTAACACATGAAAATGCTAACTAAACCTAGCTCCTAGCCTGAAATACAAGTTTATTGGGCATTTTTTATTCCACTAAAGACCTTAACTTTTTAATGTTATCAAGATAAGGTTTACTAAAAGTAATAAACAATGAAAATACTTTCTCATATAACTTTTATTTCACGGAGAGAAAAATATTTTAAATAAGCAAAGAAACAAACACTTTGTCAAAGACAAGCTTGAAGAGATGACAGAGCTGGTTATGGGTGACTGTACGTACATCAGAGGGTTTCTTTGAGGAAATGATATTTGATACTCTTATTTTCTTTACATTGTATGTATTTAATAAAAGTTTGTCTATTTAAATATTAAAAAGATAAGGTTTATTAAATTATAAACAGTATATATCATACACTATTTGTTCTTTCCAGGAAATAAGTCTTCCCATTTGTTTAGTGCATACGTGCTCAGTCACTCAGCCCTGTCTAACTCTTTGTGACCCCATGGACTGCAAGCCACCCAAGCTTCTCTGTCCATGGAATTTTCCGAGAGAGAATAATGGAGAGGATTACCATTTCCTACTCCAGGGGATCTTCCTGACCCAGGATCGAACCCGAGTCTCCTGTATCTCCTGCGCTGGCAGGCAGGTTCTTTACCGCTGCACCACTTGGGAAGACCCTGTTTGTTTAGTACATGTAGATTTTAAGTGATTTCACATATCTTTATTTGTGTTCATTGAACTTTTTTACTTGGCGTTTTTGAATCTTATTTCCAAATCAACAAGACAAAAAAATTTAAACTCTTAAAGTAGCCACATGCAAATTATCTGGAAATAATTTGGTCACCTGATCACTTGGAGAAAGCAGTGTCTTTGAAATGTACTTTAACTGGATTTCTGTGACTTAACAAGGTTATATTAACTTACCACAATACTCTTTATTTCCAAAACTATGCATCCTAGTAGAACTTTCTCACTCCTCTTTTCTAGAATTGAAGAAACTATGGGTAAAATGGAAATATATTCAGAGAAATAGGCCGTGCTCTGAAAACAGTTAAACTAATTCCATTGTTCAAATCGTTCTCAAAGTTTCATCCATATAGCACTAGTGTAAGCACCTCTAGGAACTTCTTAGAAATACAGTTTCTAAGACTCACCCAAGATCTGCTAAATGATTTCTGGGGTATGAGGCCCAGCCGTCTTGTCTGTTCACAAGCTCTGCACCTGTTGCAGATGTTCACTGACATTTGATACTCACTACCAGCAGCTGTATTCTGTTTTATTTCATTTGATTTTCTTATTATGTGGTGACTGCTTTGTTGGTTTCAGGTTATAATGCCCTCTTAAGATATGAAGGATTTGAAAATGACTCTGGTCTGGACTTCTGGTACAGTATATGTGGTTCTGATATCCATCCAGTTGGTTGGTGTGCTGCAAGTGGAAAACCTCTTGTCCCTCCTAGAAGTGAGTAACTTCTTTACCCTTACTGTATTTTAAGTATCTGAACTTTAATGCAGTTTCACAATTAGTAACATTACAGTGACAAGTGACATAAAAATTAAAATAATATTTTTTTATTTCAGGTAACTTATTTGCTAGCAAGACATACTTGTTTTCCCTATTTTTGTTATTCTTCTTAAGAATTTTAACTGCAGGGAAATTTGTTACTTTTTTTTTTTTTTTAAGCAAATAGCTTTTGAAGCAGTTATCTTCTTTGCTAAAGTATAACTGGTTATTTCTTTTTTTTTTTAGCTATTCAGCATAAGTATACAAACTGGAAAGCTTTTCTAGTGAAACGACTTACTGGTGCCAAAACTCTGCCTCCCGATTTCTCACAAAAGGTAAAGACAAGATCTTAGAAAGGACTCAAGTGGCAAATGAGAACTCTAAAAAATGGAGTAACTTCAAAGCTTTTTAAATAATTGTTTCAATTAGTGAGTCAAATGACCTATGTTAACTATTGAGTGCACTAGATATTTTTATAGTAGAATACTAATTTGTAGACCTTTGTCATGAATTCTCAAAAGTTCTGCTTTTCTTTCAAGGTTTCAGAGAGCATGCAGTATCCTTTCAAACCTTGCATGAGAGTAGAGGTGGTTGACAAGAGGCATTTGTGTCGAACACGAGTGGCAGTGGTGGAGAGTGTCATTGGAGGAAGATTAAGACTAGTGTATGAAGAGAGTGAAGATAGAACAGACGACTTCTGGTGCCATATGCACAGCCCATTAATCCATCATATTGGTTGGTCTCGAAGCATAGGCCATCGATTCAAAAGATCTGGTAAGCACCTGTCACAAGAATTCCTGTTGAAAATAATTTTGAGGCTAAATTGTACTCCTTGGGTATTTTTCTCCGCAGAATAGCAAAGATCAAAATCAGTTGTGTTGGGCTGCTTATTCTACCTTAATTAGGGAAGGTTCACACCAGAAAATTAAATGTCCTAACCAATTCCTTTATATTCCTTCCACTTATGCTCAAGTTAAAAATAAAGCCCTTTCGGTCACAACTACATTTGTTTTCTTACACTTTTTTATCCAGCCCATTTGAAAGAAGATAGCCTTTCCCTTTCCATTCAGTGTTAGTAGAAATACCAAAATTAAATGTGGTTAGACTTAATACTAAACACTTTAAAACATACTTTTATCCCTAACTAGGGAATTCCCAGCATTCTAATTGGCTAAATGTACTTAATAGCACATGTACTCTAAAGAGATAGAGACTTTTAAAGAATATTATTCACTGAAATGTAGAAGGCACGTATTTTTGCCATGTTTTAGAGTATACGTACCTTGTGAGTTTGAAACCTTCAAAAAAACGTGGTTTTTGGTCTTCTCACAAATGCTGACAGATTAGTATGTAACTTTTCCTTGTAGATATTACAAAGAAACAGGATGGACATTTTGATACACCACCACATTTATTTGCTAAGGTAAGAAGTTTTTATAAGAACCCTCATTTGTAAATTATGTTTGAAAGAGGGTTGTGGGTTTTTTCCTAATATTATAGAAATCACAATTACATATATTCACCTAAAAGGATTAAGACCTTGTAATCCATATGTGTCACAACTATTGATTATAATTATTCTTAAATTCTATTTGCCTGAATTCTCTCTATTCCGTAATGGAAGTTTGAGTTATAATATTAGGTAGGTAGGAGAAGGTACTTGGTATTTTCATCTTGTAAACTTTTTCAAATTGGTATTATTTTAATTATTAAACTGATAACACCTGTAACAATAGATGTGCTTTCATGTAATTCTGTAGGTAAAAGAAGTAGACCAGAGTGGGGAATGGTTCAAGGAAGGAATGAAATTGGAAGCTATAGACCCATTAAATCTTTCCACAATATGTGTTGCAACCATTAGAAAGGTAAGAGAATAGGTTTTAAAATATACAAATGAAGTTATAGGAACTAGTTTTAAAGTACTGGGCTTCCCTGGTGGCTAACTGGTAAAGAATCTGCCTGCCAGTGTAGGAGACATGGGTTCTATTCCTAGGCTGGGAAGATCCCCTGGAGAAGGAAATGGCAACCCACTCCAGTATTCTTGCCTGGGAAATCCCATCGACAGAGGACCCTGGCGGGCTACAGTTCATGGGGTTGCAAAAAAGTAGAAAGTAGGACAGGACATAGCAACTAAGCAACAACAAATAGGAGAAGGAGGCCCCTAACGTTCATTTTGACCTAAAATGTGTGCATCTGTGTCTTCACTGGGGAGAATGTCAGTAGTAATTGCAAGATAAATTTGAGTTCTCTTACCAGAGGTTTTCTTTGTATATATCTTATTATCAAGATTGTTATCTTGAGTCTGCTACTTTTATTTTATGGAAGTATATCCTAAGTTAAAAGAAGAATATTTATTTAAGTTACTTCCTAGTCAAAACTTGTCCAATACAAAATTGTAACAATGCTAGTTTATCCTCAGTTTCCTGTGTTTCCTTTTTGTGCTTTTTCCCTCCATTGGTAGTACTTTATTGCTTCTTTTCTCTTTTTCCTCTCTTCTTAAACTGTTTTTACAAGAAGATGTAGAAGAGTGGTTCTCAATTGTTGGTAGGCATTGAAATCTCCTGGAGAACTTTAAAAAATAATAATAATACTATTGACTAAGCCTCTTCTCCAACCCCGCACTCCCATTCTGATTTAATCAGTCTTAGAATTGGCATTTTTTTTAAGGTCCCCAGGTGATTCTGAAGTACAATCAGGGTTAAGACCTATTGATCCAGAATACACTTACATAAAGGTGTAATTAAATTGTGACTTGCATTTCAACATAGTTTAATCCTTAAAGTGAATGTTGTTCATCATGTCTTTGCAACCCCACGGACTGTAGAGTCCATGGAATTCTCCAGGCCAGAATACTGGAGTGGGTAGCCTTTCCCTTCTCCGGGGGATCTTCCCAACCGAGGGATTGAACCCAGGTCTCCTGCATTGCAGGCGGACTTTTTAACAGCTGAGCCACAAAGGAAGTCCTTTAAGCCTTAAGCCAAAAGAATTAAAAAGTTATGTTGGCTGCCATGTCCTGTACACTTGTGTTCAAGGTCACACAGCTAAACCAGACTGACTCTAAACCCTTATTCTTCCTTTTGACCTGACTAGGAATCCAGACTACCTGTTGGTATTTAAAACATAGATTCCCATGACCTACTCTAGACCTGCTCAATCAGAATCATAAGAAAGACTACCCAGATATTTGTATTTGTTTAAAAAAAATAATAATTAAAAAGTTCTCAAGATGTAACTCTTGACAGCCAGATTTGGAAATCAGCACCATCGTGTCATGCTCTGTGTGAAAGGAAAATAAGTGTCCAGTGAGTAGAATATTAAGCTTCACTCAGAAAATACTTAAAATGAATTCTTGCAGTGCTAGGTTGGTTTGGACTCTATAAAGCTTACAGTCTTTTAGAACAAGATAAGATGTAGGAAAATATGTTTTAATGTACAAGATCAACTATGATTCAAGAATGGTACAAGTACTGTTGAAATTCAGATAAAGAAGAGCATCTTCTCAGAGGAATCAGGAGAAGCTTTGTGGAAGAGAAGACATTTGAAAACTTCATTTTGAAGGATGGGAAAAACTGGGCCGAGAAGAGATTCAGGAGAAAACTGTGCCATGGAAAGAGAATATGCACAGAAGCACCAAGAGTGAAAGGCACAGGCCACGCTTAGGAAGTGGCGAAAGGCTCACACACAGGTCACGTCGGACAGGTTGCTTTGAATATTCTGGGCCAGACTTTTTGTTTATAAGGAACAGAAACCCCCTCAAGTGGGCTTTAGAAAAGTCACTCTGAGGATTCAGTGGGCACGTTCATAGACGTAGAAGGCCCCAGGGATGAAACCTGGAAAGGCATAAGCTTAGCGCTGTCCTCTGCCTCTACGGGCCTCTTTGTTCCATCTCTGCTCTGTGTCTGTGCCACTCTTCTTTCATTCTCTCTCTCTCCTGGTGTCCTGCGTATTCAGCCTCCATATGGTAGCCCCTCACACTTCTGTTGGGCTTCCCCGGTACCTCAGATGGTAAAGAATCTCCTTGCAATTGTGGGATACCTAGATTCGATCCTTAGTCTGGGAAGATCCCCTGGAGAAGGGCATGGTAACCCACTCCAGTATTCTTGCCTGGAGAATCCCATGGACGGAGGAGCTTGGAGGGCTACAGTCCATGGTGTAACAAAGAGTCAGAAACTACTGAGCAACTTTCACTTCATTCACCCTTCTGTATCACTGCCTTTCAGTGCCAGCTCCAACCCATGGCTTGACTGTTATCTCTCTGTATGTTAATTCTAATTACAGAGAAAATCTGAACAACTGAGCCCAGCTTTTTGCGTGGTACTCTGAAGGTGGGATACGAGCCCTTGATTCACTAAGCTGTGTTCAAAAGGGAAAAACGAATCCTGTATGAGTGGAGGTAGTCCTTTCTAGAGGTCTCAGAGTTCTTAAGGTTAAAGAGAAAATCAGTATATATATATCCAATATAGTAGAAATAACTAAAAAAAAAAAAAAAAGAACTAGGAGAACAGAACCTGCAAGTAGACAAAAAGGTGATGTGAAATTAATTTGTGCAGTCTTTAGTGCTTGGTCACATTGAGTTTTCTTTAGTGAACAGGTTAAGCTGGTAAAGCTTTCTGGCATGAACAGAGTACATAGCAAAGGAAAGTTTTAACTGTGTAAGAGGGGAAATGTACATAGGGAAGGCTGAAAGCAATAATATTAAGCAACATAGTGGAGAGAGAGTTAATGGCTAGGATAAAGGGACTGAATGTTTAGGGGGAGTTGTGGGGACCCAGCAATTGATTGCCCTTGAAAGGAGCTGGAGAAAGAGTTGTTGGTTTGATGCCCTGTACTAACTCTCAGAGAATATATTCAGCATGCAGGTAAAATGCAGGCCTGAGACACTAGGAGGGTGAAAAACTCATGATAAAACTTGAGAAATTGTTGGCATAAAAGTCAACCATTGAAGAGTGAATGCCATCATGAAAACAAAAGAAAAGGGCTAAAATCAGAAACAAGAGTTGAAGGTGAAAGGGTGGTTGCCAAAAAAAATGTGAAGCAATGAACACAGAGGTGAGAAGATGGATCAGTAGACTATAATGTAATGAGAATCTGGGAATAAATGCTTCAAAAAATTGAGAAGTCAGCTGGTATGGGATATTGTAAAGGAGGGTGAAGTGTTGGGAAAAAGACACTGGATTTGACAAACTAGAAGATCGCTGCTTCCCGGATAGCTCAGCTCTTAAAGAATCTGCCTACAATGTAGGAAACCCCGGTTCAATTCCTGGGTCAGGAAATTCTCCTGGAGAAGCGATAAGCTACCCACTCTAGTATTCTTGGGCTTCCCTGGTGGCTCAGACGGTAAGGAATCTGCCTGCAATGTGGGAGACCTGGGTTCAATCCCTGGGTTGGGAAGATCTCCTGGAGGGGACCACGCCACCCAATTCAGTATTCTTGTCTGGAGGATCCCCATGGACAGAGGAGCCTGGCAGGCTACAGTCCATGGGTTTGCAAAAAGTCGGACATGACTGAGTGATATAACTTGAATTGGGTCTCTGGGTGAAGAGTATTTAGGAATTTGTTGTACTCTATATATACCTTTTTTTAAGTGTGAACTGTTTCAAAATAAAATACTTTTAATATAACGGGAGTTGGGAGACATGGAGAGGTTTGTCTTGAGAGGCAAAGGAAGGACTACTACTTAGAGCAGTCTGACGTGCACAGGATGGACTGTGAGGTCCCTCTCGTAGTTTCTGTCATGGAGGAGCACAGTTATCCAGAGCATGAAAGCGGTAAAGTTGGAGCTTGAGGAACATGGAAAAAGTTTAGAAAAACTCTACTATGTGAAAATCAGAAGGATATAAGTAGAGTTCCTACTGAATAAGATTTAAAGCTTAGCCAAGACTAGATAGTTGAATTGTAAAAGAGCACTCAGCCCCCCGTTTGATGCCACAGAAGAAAACAGCCTTGGCCATCGTCAGGAGTATGTTTTCCTTAGACCTCTACAATTACTTCTCTGTAACCATGCTTTTATTTCTGGCACACAGTAGAATTTATACAGATTTGTTTTTCATTATAATTTCAGTTATTTAAGAGAGTTCAATAAACATTTCTCACTTTCACGAGATCTTTATGTAATAGATTTTGCATTCTTTTAGAATGTCACTTAAAGGATCATTTTTATAATAGTGGTACCTAATTTTAAATAGTTGCAATTCTCTTAATTTAAAAGGTGCTGGCTGATGGATTCCTGATGATAGGGATCGATGGCTCAGAAGCAGCAGATGGATCTGACTGGTTCTGTTATCATGCAACCTCCCCTTCTATTTTCCCTGTTGGTTTCTGTGAAATTAACATGATTGAACTCACTCCACCCAGAGGTACTTTTTTCTAATATATACCTGGGTATTCATCCTTGTTTTCTTTTTACATGGTACCTGTTTACACTGTTTACCACAGCCCTAGATTTCTTTTTTATTTTTAGCCCTAGATTATTTGCTGTATGAAAATATGTATATATAAACATATGTGTGTTACATATTTATATATTTATATCAAGAGCTGTGGGGTGTCTGAAAACATAAAGACCTGTAACCTAGCTAGCTTTAATAAATTGATGTAGAATTTTTCCTGAGCATTTGTACATTTTATAATAAGAATTGGTATTCTCATCCCTGTTGAGATGATGATGTAGGCTCAAAGGGCTATCACATACATAAACTTTTTTTAAAAAATAGACTTTAGCCTTTGAGAGAAAGCAAGTTTTCATGTTTAGATTACTGTATGAGGAAGCTCCCTGGCATTCCAAAGTTAGGACTTGGAGGTTTCACTGTCAGGGCCCTGGGTTCAATCCCTGGTTAGGAAATTAAGATCTCCCAAGGCAGGTGATATTACCAAAAAAAAATAAAAATTACTGTATGACTTTTTTAAAATGATACCCTTAAATAGTTCATATGGCTTAACCAGTGACTTTCCTAATTTCAATATCTGAGCCTTGGATTTTTCTCTTAAGGAGAAAAGCCAAAACAGAAGACTGTAAAAACAGTATTTGCCCAGCCACTGTTCTTTCTTACAAAGAAAGAAAAATATTACTGAAAAATATTAAATGTTAGACTATTCTAAGCCTAGGATTGAAAAGCAAAAGTCTAGTTCTTATAGGATATGTGGGTGCACCTGTTTCTGTCTAGAAAAACAGGAAGAGCCGTATAACAGGGAGGAATTATTGTACTCTGCAGCATTAGCTCATGAGATTGTAATGTGTACTGAATTACTTCATATCTGCATTTTTATATTACACTAATTTTAAATGAACTTCTAGTTAAACTAGTTGTGTTTTCCAGGTTACACAAAGCTTCCTTTTAAATGGTTTGACTACCTCAGGGAAACTGGCTCCATTGCAGCACCAGTAAAACTGTTTAATAAGGTAAATTTAAATAAACACATACATATTAGTTAAACAGTGTAGGTATTTCCTTTACATAGGAGTTGAAATTTGTTTCCAAACTTTGTTTCATTATTAGGAATGAATGCAGTTCCTAACTAGTTCTTACATGCTTCACCTTCATATGTTTCAGTAAAGGGTTTTTTTGGTCTAAATTGTTAATTGGTTATGTTACCTCTCTTTTTTTCTTTCCTAGTGATGATGGAGTTACACATT
The DNA here is from genome assembly GCF_032452875.1 of Bos javanicus. Classification (NCBI taxonomy): domain Eukaryota; kingdom Metazoa; phylum Chordata; class Mammalia; order Artiodactyla; family Bovidae; genus Bos; species Bos javanicus. The sequence goes on from NC_083886.1 coordinate 36,977,714, forward strand.
CTTCTTTTCACCAGTGTTAATGTTTTGCTTCTCCATGTTAGGATGTTCCAAATCATGGATTTCGTGTCGGAATGAAATTAGAAGCAGTGGACCTCATGGAGCCACGATTAATATGTGTAGCCACAGTAACTCGAATTATTCATCGTCTCTTGAGGATACATTTTGATGGATGGGAAGAAGAATATGATCAGTGGGTAGACTGTGAGTCCCCTGACCTCTATCCTGTAGGGTGGTGTCAATTAACTGGATATCAACTACAGCCTCCAGCATCACAGTGTAAGTTGGTATAAGAAAAGGTGTCCTTTTGTAAAAATCAGCAATTCTCCAAGGATTGTCATACATAAATCATCTTGTGAGCTTACAGGACCAGAATATACCTGTGTCTGATTGGTTGCCAGGTAAGATCTTACCTGATAAGACTCAACCATGATATCACAGAATCAGACCATGTGTGCCATGGCAGTGTGAACTCAATAGTCAGTTGCTTAATGACTATAGCACAACATTAAAAACACCCACCGAATTAAATTAGACTTCCTTTAGTGAGTTTAAAGTTACAGGCTAAAATTTATTAACATATACAAAGCGCTTATTGAATAAATAATGAAATCTGTCTGGTATTGAGGTTCATGGTTTTGCAGGAACAAGTACCCTTATTTTCGAAACATTGTGTACTTTTATAAACATCATGGTCTTGGTAAAGGTAGTTCATCTGAGTTGTATCGAGAGTTGTAAGAAATTATCTGATAACCAATTTTCTTCTTTATTTTTCAGCATCAAGAGAAAGCCAGTCAGGTTCATCAAAACAAAAGAAAAAGACTAAGTCCCAGCAATACAAAGGACATAAGAAAAGTGGGTCACCACATGGTGTTTATATACATTTCCTAACTTGTTAACCAACTGGGGTCTTGGTATCCTTGCACAGAAATGGTATCCCTTGTGAGAGCTGATAACTGTGCATCCTGTATTATGCTTAAAGGTGCAGTATGCCATAAAAGGCAGACTTTTTAAAAATAAGAAGCACTTGTCTTTGATTGACAGGAGAAGTTATTACCATAATATTTAATAGATGGTAAAGAGTAGAGTCTATGAATGATTCTTGGAGTAATAGGTAAACCTGAAAATTAGTCCTTTTTAAAAAATTTTTTATTAAAAATAAAAACAGGTGTTTGGTGCTTACAATAGACTTGGAGACTAAAAAACCTATCCTTCTAAACCAAAAAAACTCCTTCTAAAATGATATTTAAATTCAAGTTAAAAAAATAAAAGAAAAATGAAATTAAAATTGATAGCTAATGAAATCAAGCTTAAGAAAATCTTAATATGCTTTCTGACAGTATTTTATCTTCCAATGAATGAACTGGCATTAATAGCCAGAATAATATAAAATATATTGATAGCTCTGATTCTTTTAAAATCTTTCCCCCTCCATCATAGAAAGCTATAGATTTTTTTCTCTTTGTGAAACTTGTCATGGAATATTTCATCCTAAGATAAAGTTATTTGGTTTTTCATTTTTTTCCTGGGGACTTATAGCAGCCACTGCAGCGTGCTTAGTTTCTTCCTACATGAAACCCAAGTCGGTCTCACTATAGTGCTAACCGTCAAGACCTATCTCTTACCGTCTTTTATATTGTAGACGTAAGCCTCTGTAGACCCAGAATTATTTTGCTTATTGGCTGCTTACCATGGTTGATATTTACCTAAAAGAACTCCAGAGAACATTGCCAAACCAGGCAGATTAAAATGATTTCCAGTTTATCAGAAACTGATTAGCAAGAAGTCATGTGGTAACTTCATGTCAGTGGACTAACCACAGCAGGTGTGATCATTGAGCTTTCTCTAAGACTGAATTAGTATAGGCTGCTTTGGCCTGTCTTTACATTTAATTGGACAAGAATTTGAGATTTCAGAATTTTCTTTGCAATGTGTTGAATTTAAGAATGTTTTTTACTACTCAGTGACTTTATGACATTTTTTAGAACAAACTTCTGAGCATTGTATACACAGTTCACATACCTCTCTCAGTGTGACTCTTACTGGGTTTGTTATAGTTTATGGGGTTTAATCATTTTGAATTAATAGGCTAGGGACATGGGAAGAAATATGAAATTAATGAAGTGATAATATCAGTGTCCCAATTTTTAGTGACATTTAATAATGTGTGTCAGTAAACTTAATGTCCCATTTAGTGACATCATCAGATTTCTGGATTAGCTGAAAAAATGAATTTAAACCTAGAACATATTATTTAATATTTTAATAGCTCTTAATATTGCGACATCATCTCTAATGCCTTTAAATTGTCTTTTGGACATAGAAAAGAAAAAACTATGGACTCACAGTCCCTTATTAGAAATCCTAGAGATCAAATGCACTTTGGAATTAAGAATTCTGGGGGTTTTTTTGAAAGAAGTACAGTGTGTGTAGCATATATTATGTAACACCCCTTGCAGACTCTGCAGCACTTTGAAGCAGAATATATATAAATAGTAACATTTAATGGGCCAAATAAAGATTATTATAAATAGTATCACCAAGTGAGGTCTGATTTTGTTGCCCAAAAAAAACTTTGAATTCGGAATTCAGGATAAGGAATTGTAGTCATGTGTGAATGAAAAGCATTCTTCATTTTAAGATACTGTCTCTTCCTTTTTTTTTTTTTTTCACATTACTCAGCAAATAGTTTATTAGAAATTTCAAAATAAGAAAGAACCTGGGGTTCAGGAACCTTGAGTCATCCATTGCATGCAGATTTTTATCAGTCAGACACAAAACCTTTTGTTTTTAAGTTTATCTACAGATTATTATATCCTGGCTCTGTCATTTCATATTATGACTCTGGTCTTTCTACAACCTAAAATCATCTACTGGTTATGTTCTTTGGTAGGGCTTATTTTTTACAAAAATAATTGATTGACTTCATTGTTCTAGCCTGTTTTTTAATTAGCTGTGTTCATGCTGTAAAGGGGTAACTATTAACTAGTGCTTTCGAACAATATGAAGAATGTTCTGTCAAGAGGATCATATAGACTGTTGTATACATACGATTTGTCCAATCTGAAAAGTGTTTTTTCCCTCAAAGTTTAGTAATTCTAGAGCAGGAGATCAGCACTCATTTCTGTACCATCTTCAGGGGCTGTTGTAAGTAGTAGAGAATTGAAGATTCTCCTCGCATTTTTACCTCCCAAGTGTGTAGTGCATTTAGACTTTTTCATCTAAATGAATGCTACAGGTGATTTTGGTTTGAGAGTTGAATGTGTACTCATAGGAACTTGATTTCCAGATCATTTTACATATTAATACTGTCTGACTTAGATTTGTCTTTTAGTTCTGATTTTGCAAAGCAAATTTCTGATTGTTCTTTCCTGAGTTATGTTAACTCTGGAATAAAACAGATATAATCACAAAGATCTGTAAGTATCCTTCCATTTTTAACCAGATAAATGTGGTATGCTTGATTGTTCAGTCTTTGCAAAGCTTAGAGTGTTTTTTTGTTGGTGGTGAAAGTATTGTAAAAGTCTTTGAAGGCTTATGTGTGCTAATGAAACTATAACCAAAGGCTGTTTCAAAAGAAATTAAATTGCTTAAGATCTTGCAGGCCACAAATCTTTAAATTTTAGAACTGCTTTTCAGAGTAAGAATTTTTTTCTAAAAGAGTGAATTATAAACCAAAAGTTAGGGAAACATATTTCATACCAGTAAAATTCTGCCACTTGTATAATTCATTAATTAAGCTGTTTGATTTCTCCCTGAAGGACAGTGTTTGGGCTTATATGGGCACAGTGAAATACCTACAAGTAGGGCTTTAAAATTCTCTCTGCCTTGGATTTTCAGTCCCCCTCAAACTAAAATTTTACTTGAAAGTAGTTAGCCAGCTGGTTGTGCTCCACACTCAGTGCTCTCTGTCATTCATTTTGCTTTGATTTGTTTTAAAATTGACCACAGAGTCAAGAACCAGGATTACTAGACTCAGAGAGACTAGAAATATCTCCCCTATCATCCACTCCCCAACACACACACACACACATACACACACACACACACCCTTGTTTCTCACACACATCCTTGTTTTCAAAAATACGAACCTTGCATAGTTGGTTCTCTTTTCACAGTATCCTCTGCAATACAACCTTTCCTAGTTATGATACACTTTTCTTCCCACGCATGTAAGTAAAAGCTTACTTTAGTTTAACTTGATATTTAGAGAGGAAGATGCCAGTTGGGAAGAAGCCTGTCAGTTTGTCAAGCCTGCCCATGACAGGTGGGGTGCGGAGGAGCTTCTCTGGTGACGAAGAGTTGACTCCTCCTCCATATCGAACCCTTCCAGCACAGACAGCCCTGGAGGCCTTCCCACCTCCCCGCACTAGCCAAGAGTTCAGTCCCAGCCTCAAAACAGGTAATTAGTCACATCAACACTTCAGGTACTGCAGAGGGTCAAAGTCTGGGTTAGGGTGGTGGGAGACAAAGCATGGTCTCGCATGGCAGATGCTGACTCATCAAATTTTTCTTTATCTTTCAACTAAAAAATTCATTTCCACTAGTCCTTGGTAGTTACTTCACTAAAATGAATAATCAGGAAAGGACTTTTATTTTGTTATAAGCCACTTATGAGCTTCACATTCAGGTAAAGCTGTAATTTCAGCTTACGGAATTTGTGAAATAGCTTGTACTATTTCATGGTTTTGTTAAAATGGTTGAACATTTTGCATTGCAGAGTTCTGTGTGACTTGACTTCAGGGAGAAATATGCAATAAGGGATCAGTATGACTAATCAGATCCAAAAATGAGGCTTTCTTCTTCATAGCATTCCATTAGCATCTCATTCAATACACATGTGTTTTGTATTCCTGTGTAATTTTGGTTCTGGTAGTAACATTTACCACAATCTTAGTTGAATAACATGAATTTGGAAATAAAATACCTGTATAATTTTGGTATTGCATTTGAGTGAAATTTATTTCTGTATGAACATGAAATATGTACAGTGATTAATGTTTAATTCAAGTTGAATTGGTTAGGATAAGCTGGTAGAGTAAGGAAGACTGCCCTTTGTCCTTGCTGAGAACAAACATGTTACCATAGAATGTCAGAGGATCTTCACTTGCATATGATCAATCTTAGACGTGAGTACAGATCAGATAGCATCAAAGTGGTATCTAATTTGGCATATATTCTGCCATGTGTCTTACCTATTGCTTGTAAACTACATTTTTTCATCTAATTTTTGTTCTTTAAAAAGCCTTGCATTCTTTCAAATCCCTGTTGAAAACCCTGATGAGACTTAGTGTCTAGCTTTGTTTTCTTCTTATTACTGTTTGCACCTGAAGTTGTCATCAGCCTTTTTTTTTTTTCTTTTCTTTTTTTTCATTTAAGGATGTGTTCTTTAGCTTTTGCCTTCTTCAACAGTATATTAGGTGATCTTTATCCTTCCCAGTCTGTTTCTCTGAAGATCACTCTCATATCTTTATATCTAGAAAAAATTACAGTACCTCTTTTGTATAAGAAATGGATTAGGACTGCTACTTTCAGATATCAAGAGCATCTCAAAAAAAAGAGCATTTCAGCTCCTTGTTTGTCTTTTTTAACTTTTTTTTCCTCTTGTACTTGTTATTATGAAAGTCTTTTATAACTTAATTAACTGTAGATATTGTGAACTCTGGATATATTCGATTTTTACTGCGTTTTAGATGTTTTGTTTTGTTTTATGCATTAGACTGATTTTGAAGGTGTATGTCACATTTTGTGAGAGAACTTGACTTTTAGGATTGGTAAAACCGAGGAACTTGGAGTAGACATACAGGGTAGAGCTCACAAGGCCTCCTGATGACTTCCCTTTCCTCTAGACTTTATCATGTGTGTCTTCTGAGCTGGGGGCACATTTGCGGGACTTTTGTGTGATTTTACTCTGGTGAAACTGTGTAGGGACTGTGTCGCTGGCCTAACTATAGTTGGTTTAGCTTTTGCAAGAGTTTACTATTTATGGACTTCTAACTAGAAAAGTGTGATTTCTGTTTATGTCCTGAAATGTTAGTGATTAGAGTCAGCAAGGTAACTTCCTTTTAAAAACAGAGCCAAGAAAATGCATTTGTGTAGAAAGTGACATTAGCCACAGGGTCTATTGTATTTCATCCATTATTCATTCACAATAAGGCCTGTAAAGAAAAAATGATGAGTGTGAAGATACCAGACAGGCTTTATTTTAGGTTCCATGAAAACTCTGAAACTTTAGATAAAACATCCCACATCTCAGTGAATGTTTCATGTTTATCTTGAGTTATGTTTTTTAGAACATTGTTTCCATATATTAACGTGAGTAGAAGCATAATCCAGAACTTTGTTGTTAATAATAAATGCAAATAGTTTCAGGATGTGCTTTAGAATCTCAGTTTAATTTTCTTACATTAAAAAAAAAAAAAGCAAAAACATCCATTTGAATGGAACATATTTGGTCTTGAAGCACAATAATTATTTTCTCATTCATTTAGCCATCTGATCATCATATAACAAGATATTGTTTTAATCAACCTTTTATTGTGGGTACTGCACCTTTAATGAAATTTGTTTTTTTTTTTCCTTTTCCATGTGTTTATTTTCATGTCCAAATGTCCTTAGCAATTAATGCATGTTGGTTTGATTTGAAGGATACTGTTCTGTGTTTGATATCCTCCATAAAAGCATTTTTTTATATTAAGTAATTTTTAAACGATTTTTTAAAGAAAGCAAGCAGTCAGTCGTGTTTGCTTTACCTTTTAACAGTCTGATTGGTATGTGTTTCGCTATTATTATAGAAATAGTGTATTCACTTTTCTGTCTTTGGACTTAAATTTTTTAACACCATTACCAAAGCAAAATAAAATGAATTAGCATATCTCAGAAGATTATGCTTGTTTTTACTTTCTTCCGTAGTTTTTAAAGATTATATATTTATTCTTGGCTGCGCGGTGTCTTCATTGCTGTACAGGCTTTTCTCTTGTGGCGAACAGGGGCTCCTCTCCTGTGGTGCACAGACTTACTGAGGTGGCTGCTCTTATTGTGGAGCACCGGCTCCAGTAATTGCAGCACATGGGCTCAGTAGCTGTGTCTCCTGGCTCTAGAGCACGTGCTCAGTAGTTGTGGCACACAGGCTTAGTGCCCACAGCATATGGAATCTTCCCAGACCAGAGATCGAACCTGTGTCTTCTGCATTGGCAGGTGGATTTCTACCACTGTGCCACCCGAGAAATGCAGAAGATTATTCTTTAAATTACCAAATAAGATGTCAAAGACCCTTGTTTTTGAAACTAATATTTTATAACTGAAATCAAGACACAAAGTGTTTTTCTATCATTATTTTGACTTTAAAAGTAGCCCTTTTAGGGAATTCCCTGGTGTACAGTGGATAAGAACCCCCTGCCAAAGTAGGGAATGTGGTTTCACACGCCACAGAGCAGCTAAGCCCATGTCCCACAGCTCCTGAAGCCGGCACACGTAGAGCCCATGCTCTGCAACAGAAGCCACCACGATGAGAAGCCCACGCACCGCAACAAAGACTAGCCCCCGCAAGCCCAAACCAGAGGAAGCCTGTGTGCAGCAATGGAGACCCAGTGCAATCCAAAAAAATTAATCTTTTTTAAAGTAAGAAAGTAATTTTTCTTCACAGAGTTCTAATAGGAAGTAGAGGGTGGGCTTCAGGGCAAGTATTTAGGGCAATCTGAAGTTACTGGCAAATTGTGTTGAGGGTAACTTAAGAGATGTTTATAAAAGAAGATAGGAAAATCTGAGAATTAAACTGCCTAAACTTTTGCCTAAGGCCGGTGTCAGGACGAGCAAGAAAAAAATTTTTCTTTCTCTTCTTGCTTGTCCGTGCATTAGAAGGAGGCCTCCTGCCACTAAAAATGCTGACTAGCATGACTTCAGTGGCTACCAAGAAACCTAAACCCCACTGAAAATAATGGAAACTGGAAAACATTTGTCTATAAAAATAAAGACCTATTGGAACATGACCTGTTCATAAATTGAGGACTGCCTATACTGTTGTTTCTTTTCATTAAAAAAAAAAAAAAAAGATCTTCAGATAAAAATTTGGACAGGCAGTAAGTACTATTAAGTGATCCCATTGGTAATGTTAGCTGTTTTGTTTTTGGTTTCTCTTTTAGCTGCACTGCGAGGCTTGCAGGATCTTGGTTACACAACCAGGGATTGAACCCATGCTCTCAGCAGTGAAAGCAGAGTCCTAACCCCTGGACACTAGGGAATTCCAAGTGTTAGCTGTTTTAGACCAGTGACTTTCACACTGCTGATGTCAATTTCTGTTTTACCTGAAATGATTACAAGTTTTTCTTGATTTTAGTTTTAATACAGATATTTTTACTATTGGGTTTATTATTTATTTTTATAAATATATAAATTATATGTAGATCATATATTTTATATTATTTTAATACTATTTTAAAATTAGATTTTATCTTTTTTTTATGAAGCATCTGTAACAAAGGTACGCCTTGGAGATAACATATTAAAGTCATATTTATTCTGTTACTTACTATAGTTCAGAACTCTCCAAAAAATACATCATTTATATAGGCATTGACATAAAAGTGAATACTTAATCATGAGAAAAATTCTAGTCAAATTAGTGATCACTATCATCTTCAACATTTCATTGACAGTGTTCATTTGTGCAGTGTCCAATTTGTAGTGTTGTTCTTTTTTGAAACTTTTCTCAACTACAAATATACTTTGAAAATTAAAAGTAATTAAATGCTCCTCCTTCAGGGGGAGTTAGTTTTAAAATTATTGAAGACATGAAGAAGCCTCTTATTAACTATAAAGCTGGTGGAACATGAAGATTAAAAGCAATCTGAATATTCCAGAAAGACTTAATAACATCTTGTATATTTATCTCTTTCTTGCAGTGACTACATTGCAGCTGAAAGAGGAGTTGATAGATGGAGAGGATTATAGTTTCCTCCAAGGAGCATCTGATCAGGAAAGCAATGGCTCTGCCAACTTTTACATCAAACAAGAGCCTTGAGGTTGCTCAGAAACTGAGGGTGGGAGGGAAAGAATTTTACACAGGACTGATTTTATAATCAATCCAGCTGTACAGCGGGGCTATTCTACTGGGACATTTTGCTAAACATAGAAAATTTCAGTTCCAGATTTTTCAAGTGGGTAGGGAAACTATTTTAGCCTTGGGGGGAAATTTTTCAATTTATAAAGATGGACAATTTTTGTGTTGTATTTGAAGCTTTTGAAAGAATTTTGTAATATTTTCCAAGTTTGGATTTATGTGCATTGTTAACAAGAATTGAAATTCTAACTTTTTTGGTAAGATTAAAGTTTAGGTAGCAGGATTGAAGGAAATGACTTAAGAAAGATACTGTTGTAAATGCAAACGAACTGTCATTACTAATGAACCTTTTTGGTACCTGTTGGGAGATTTTGGGATTTTAGAAGTTAGGCCAGTCACATCTCCAGCTTCCTCTGCTGCAGAATATGCAACTGAATCCCCCCTGTGGAGAGCTCATCACCACATAAATCATGGAAGGGTAATTAATTCTGCTTGTTGGCATTTTATTGCAGCCCATTTTAAATATTTGTACAGAAGTGTTTCATTCTGTGAAAATTTATTTAGAGTTCTATATGAAACTGGAAGAACTCTGGATACTTTATATGTTCTCTTTTAATTAAAAATGAGTAAAATCATCCTAACACTAAAATGTTAAACTGGAATGGTTGACAAGATATACAAGATCTCGGTCTACATGTTGAGGGATTGGGGAAAATGCAATATTGTCCTAAGTTTATGTTATTTTCCTTACTAAAAAATATCCCACAAAAGGAATTCTCATTAGTTCTCTCCATCTGTGAGATAATACTTGTATAACTACACCCCAAAACTTATGTGTTCTGTATTACCAAGAGAATCAAAATTATTTTAACAGTTTAAAGCCAAGAAAAGTCTAGATTTCAAAATCATTCCTGCTCTGCTTTTGACTATCCTGGATTTGTTAGAAAACTAATTTGAAAGAGAATTTAATTTTCTTAAAATTCCATATATGTATATGTACAAATTGTCTTTAACTGTATTCAGATTTAACAGTAATAACTGATTTGGACCATTTCAAACATTCCCTATTTTTAAATTCGCATGGCTTCGTTTAAAAAAGGATATAAGGGTAAATTGGTGAAAGGTTTGCTCTCTGCATTTTTCTGACTGAGTTGTGACTGAATGAGAGAGCTTTAGCATTTACCAGTGAGGTTCATAAACTAAACTCTCAGGAATTAATTGCATCTGTTGTAGAAGTGCTTCTGGGTATTAGCCTGGCCTCTTCAGAGTGGTAATATTAACCATCTCCTCTGGAATATAGGTAGGGCTAATTAGAAATTAATCAAAATGATTAACCTCTACAGTCCTTCAGCCTATGGAATGCTTTAAAAAAATGTTAATGGAAAGCCCCAGGAGACCATATTAGGTAAGATTTTTTTTGTTTGAATTTTAAAATGCATAGAACATTAAAAACCAGCAATTTATTTTCTAAAATATTGCTCTACTTTTGGGAATAATAGCATTGGTAATATGCACAGGTTTACCTCATTCTATGCAAGAGGGGTTAATATCATAAGGTTTTGTAGTTGCTACTGGAAGTAAAATTTGTTACTTTATAGTGTAAGAATGTATGGAATTGCATGTCAACATTTCTTAATACTGTCTCTTTAGGGGCATAAATGCAAGTCATATCAATGCCAGGTTGATTCTTATGTGTCAAATATATGTGAATTCAGCTGTTAAATTACTGGATATTTATCTTAAACATTACTGAGAGGGACCTACTGTAAATGTGACATAAACTTCCCAGATCTTCAACTTTTAAGAATCTTCCCATGAACTTAAAGCCTGGAAGACTTCTAAAGCAAAGGTTACAACAGTCGTTATTCTCAGGCTCAGTGAATTTAAACCCAGGACTCCGATTCCGTGTTATGGGCACCAGAAGCCAGTTGTAGCGTGTGCTTTACCAGTACCCTGAGCTTAAGATCTCTATGGGGAACTGAATAAACCAGGAGGGATTTGATTTGGAGCCTGGTAATTAGTTCTGTGAAATGCTCATTTGTAGCCAGATTTTATAAGCTTCTAACCTTACAGCAAAGCCAGGCTGTTTTCAAATTTGCCACATATTATTAATATTTATGAAGTGTTTCTTGTCTTAATCCCATGACCAGCATGGTGATGGTAAGGACTTTGTACCAGATAAACTCGATCTGAAGCCCTCTTCACTGTTCAGGCTCTTCACTCCTACTGCCGAAAGAACAGAAAACGAGTTGGTGGCAGAGGAGATTCATGTCTTAGCCACAACTCCAAGCGTACAACTCAGTAGCCCCGTTCTCTTACGGTTCAAATATACTGCTGACCTTGGGTTCGTTCTTGTTTTTTTTTTTTTTCTGTTAGGATTATTTGGGGGTTTTTGGTGGTTTAAACTCTTTAACTTTTTCCTTGCTGTGTATGAGGAAAGCTAAAGCTGTTATCAACTTCTTCTTCTATGGATACTAACACGGGTTTTCAGTGTTTGTTTGTTTTTATTATTATTCATTTTGTGTGATGTGAATACCCTCTCCCATCAATATTTGTATTATGGTGCTATATATTTGGTAATGATCCTTTACTATTGGGAAGGGATTTTAAAAATACTGTGATTAAACTGGGTTTCTTCCTTTGATTTTCATATTTTAAATAAAGCCACAGTCATTTATACAAAAGAAAAGCATCTGTCCCTGGGCAAATCTTTTGAGGACAGAGGTCAAAGTAAACTGCATAAGGTTTTTACATCATTTCTGTATGTATTTGATATATAGATCAATATCTGTACAAATTTAATCTTTTATTTTCTTGGTAACTTGTGATCATTCAGAAAGTGAAACTTTCTCATGACGTGTATATATAATGGCGTGAAAAATTCCTTTGGAGAAATTTATGTTCCTTTCATTTTTACCAAATTGAAAATTTTCAGCATGGATGTGTTAAAAGCATTAAAATTATAACTTTGTGTACAAGATGAAAATAATTCACTAAATTTGCCCTTTTTTACACAAAATAAAACGTTAAAGTAAAGTTGCACCTGAGCAGTTCTTTAATGTGCTTGCTATTTGAGGAATTTCCTTTTTCATTCAAAACATTGAATGCCTTCTTTATTTTTTCTTTGTAATTGTTTTTTTGGCCGCACCTGGCGGCAGGAGGGATCCTAGTTTCTGGACCGGGGATTCAACCTGCGCCCCCTGCAGTGGAACTGCAGTCTTAACCACTGGACAGCTAGGGGAGTCCCTTGAGTCCCTTTTTTTTAATATAAATTTATTTATTTTAATTGGGGGCTAATTACTTTACAATATTGTATTGGTTTTGCCACAAATCAACATGAATCCGCCACGCGTGTACATGTGTTCCCCATCCTGAAGCCCCCTCCCATCTCCCTCCCCGTACTCTCCCTCTGGGTCGTCTCAGTGCACCAGCCCCAAGCATCCATTATCATGCATCGAACCTGGACTAGTGATTCATTTCATATATGATATTATACATGTTTCAATGCCATTCTCCCAAATCATCCCACTCTCTCCCTCTCCCACAGAGTCCAAAAGACTGTTCTATACATCTGTGTCTCTTTTGCTCTCTCACATACATGGTGCCTTCTGTAAGCAGTCAAAGGCCCCAGGGAAAGTTGGATCAGTTCCTCCCTCACAAAACCTGTACTCTCATAAGGTAAGCCAGCAGCAGTGATGAAGAGTTCTGAACGTGTAACAAAAAAATTCCTAGAACAGCCCTGGCACAGAATAAGCCTGTACGTAACTGCTGCTGCTAATTACAAGTACCTCAGCCAGGGTGCTTTGGGATCAGGGATGGGTACCCCCACATTAAAATGCATATCCCAGGTCTGCCTCAGGATCTACTAATTGTAGTGAAATTGCTACTAAATGTAGTGAAAGCATGCAGCATATATAAACATGAAATTCATTTGAAACTAAAAAATGATTTTGAAAATGCTAACATTTTTTGAAATTCTTAACTTGAAATTAGAATCCTGACATTTTTTTATACCAAGCTATTGATGTATTTAAAGAATACAAAGAATAGCAAGGAGAGATTTAAAAAAGCCTTCCTCAGTGATCAGTGCAAAGAAATAGAGGAAAACAATAGAATGGGAAAGACTAGAGATCTCTTCAAGAACATTAGAGATGCCAAGGGAACATTTCATACAAAGATGGGCACAATAAAGGACAGAAATGGTATGGACCTAACAGAAGCAGAAGATTAGGAAGAGGGGGCAAGAATACACAGAACTATATAAAAAAGATCTTCCTAACCCAGATAATCACAATGGTATGATCACTCACCTAGAGCCAGACATTTTGGAATGAAAAGTCAAATGGGCCTTAGGAAACATCACTACAAACAAAGCTAGTGGAGGTGATGGAATTCCAGTTGAGCTATTTCAAACCCTAAAATATGATGCTGTGAAAGTGCTGCACTCAAGATGCCAGCATATTTGGAAAACTCAGAAGTGGCCACAGGACTGGAAAAGGTCAGTTTTTCATTCCAATCCCAAAGAAAGGCAATGCCAAAGAATGCTCAAACTACCGCACAATTGCACTCAACTCACACGCTGCTGCTACTGCTAAGTTGCTTCAGTCGTGTCCGACTCTGCAGCCCCATGGACTGCAGCCCACCAGGCTCCTCGGTCCGTGGGATTTTCTAGGCCAAAAGTACTGGAGTAGGGTGCCATTGCCTTCTCCACAACTCACACGCTAGTAAAGTAAGTAATGCTCAAAATTCGCCAAGCCAGGCTTTCAACCGTACGTGAACCATTTTAGAAAAGGCAGAGGAACCAGAGATCAAATTGCCAACATCCATTGGATTATCAAAAAAGCCAGAGAGTTCCAGAAAAACATCTACTTCTGCTTTATTGACTATGCCAAAGCCTTTGACTGTGTGGATCACCACAAACTGGAAGGTTCTTGAAGAGATGAGAATACCAGACCATCTGACCTTCCTCTTGAGAAATCTGTATGCAGGTCAGGAAGCAACAGTTAGAACTGCACATGGAACAGACTGGTTCTAAATAGGGAAAGGAGTATGTCAAGGCTGTATATTGTCACCCTGCTTATTTAACTTACATGCAGAGTACATCATGAGAAACGCTGGGCTGAATGAAGCACAAGCTGGAATCAAGATTCCCGGAAGAAATATCAATAACCTCAGATATGCAGAGGACACCACCCTTATGGCAGAAAGCGAAGAACTAAAGAGCCTCTTAATGACAGTGAAAGAGGAGAGTGAAAAAGTTGGCTTAAAGCTAAACATTGAAAAAACTAAGATCAAGGTATCTGGTCCCATCACTTCATGGCAAATAGATGGGGAAACAGTGACAGACTTCAAAACAGCTCCAAAATCACTGCAGATGGTGACTGCAGCCTGAAATTAAAAGACGCTTAATCCTTGGAAGAAAAGTTAGGACCAACCTAGACAGCATATTAAAAAACAGACATTACTTTGCCAACAAAGATCCTTCTAGTCAAGGCTATGGTTTTTCAGTAGTCGTGTATGGATGTGAGAGTTGGACTATAAAGAAAGCTGAGTGCCAAAGAATTGATGCTTTTGAACAGTGGTGTTGGAGAAGACTCTTAGGAGTCCCTTGGACTGTAAGGAGATCCAACACATCCATCCTAAAGGAAATCAGTGCTGAATATTCATTGGAAGGACTGATGTTGAAGCTGAAACTCCAATGCTTTGGCCGCCTGATGCAAAGAACTGACTTATTTGAAAAGACCCTGATGTTGGGAAAGATTGAAGGCAGGAGAAGGGGACAACAGGATTTTTAGATGGTTGGATGGCATCACTGACTCAACAGACATGAGTTTAAGTAAACTCCAGAAGTTGGTGAAGGTCAGGGAGGCCTGGCATGCTGCAGTCCATAGGGTCGCAAAGAGTCAGACACAACTGAGCAACTGAACTGAACTGATTGACGTATTTGTCATTGTCTTATAGTATAGCAGTGTGCACAAAAAACAATGTTGAGAGAATTCCCTGGTGGCATAGTGGTTAGCATTCTGGGCTTTCACTGCAGTGGCCTGGGTTCAATACCTGATTGGGGAACCAAGAATCCCACGGCAAAAGAAAAACCACACAATGTTAAGTCTTTTATGTGAAAGTGACATAAAAAGCTGTCACTGTTTTCCAAAGACAGCTATTCATAAAACCACATATTTCTATAATCTCATGTTTAAGGCAAAATCCAAATGATAACGATAGGTACTATTTGGTATCGTTTTACAACTTTGCCAATCCAGTAAAAATTAACCTTAAAAACAGACAATATGGATTTTGTAACCACTTAACTACTTTAGCCCAGGGAATAATCATGATAAATATCCCACCCTAGGGTAGAGAGTAAGAAGGGAGGTAGGATTGCAGGGACTATTTGTGTACCGGCCATGGGCCAGGCACTAGGTTAAACAGCTCTACATGCATTATTTCATTTAACCCTGCATTGTCTTGGTATCATCCTCATCTTACAGATATCCTTAGGTTTCCATTTTCCACTTCTTCAACTTGCCCAGTTTGCAGTCAATAAGAGTGTAACTCTGGACAGCTTGACTAGTCTGTTTCATCCTGCGAAGTTGCAACAATTTTTGTACAGAAATGTGCATGTCTGCATCCCATGTTGGTTATCTCATTAGTGTCCTCAGATACACAGTCAGTGCCGCACTTGTCCTCTTCAGCCTCGCTGCTTTCCTTCTCGTCTGGAAGTATACTAGGTGCTGAGAAGGGTCAGGTGAGTTCTCCATAACAAGCAGAATTCATTCATTCTGGATAACACTACAATAGCCAGGGGACCAAGTCACTTCTTCCAGCTTAATAATGAGTAATCACGGGAGGCTGTACGCAGTTTTTAAAGGCTTTATTGGTAAATATGCTTTAGGAAATAAACATCCATCCTACTGCTTCCATATCAGTGGAATGAAGAGCTGTGCCCAGGAACACAGGAAGTGGTGCCTGAAGGGACTGATGCTGACCACCTCTTATTCATATATCCAGTCAAAAGCACAAGGCTTGTATTCAATCAATTCTTCGGGCTTAAACCACAAGTTGATCTCTTTCTCAGCACTTTTTACTGAATCACTGCCATGAATGATGTTCCTAAGGAGAATAATTACTAGTTACCACATTTTAAAGTGCAAGAAAGTCTGTTTAATGGATGGAACAAAGAGCCACTAAAGATTTTTTTAGCCCGTTGCCCCTTGAAGCAGCTGATGACCCCAAATTATTTCCTCTTAAAAGCAACTGTAAAACTATAAAGGTACTTAACTCAAAAGCATCCCTTGGTTCAACTTTATTATGTTTCTATGTTTTCAAAACAGTGCTTGTACCCAAGATTGCCATGCCACCACAAAACATTCCTTCTCATATTTTAAAAAATACAGGAATATCTAGACCAAACCCCAAACTAGATATAAAATATTAACAGCCATTTCTGCTGTATTTTGTTACATTAGTTTGCAAAGCCCAACCAAAACATTCACACTTATTGAGACTCCCTTTATTTCATTTGAATCTCATAACTCCGTAAAATTTTGTAATATTTTGTGTAAGTGAGAGAAGCAGAAAGACTAAAAGTGACACACCCTTGGACACAGTGCCACAGGGCAGAGCCAACACTTAAAACATTCCTTGCCCCACTCTTTGCACTTTCTGTTGTCACGAAGGACCTAATGGCAACTCCCTTGTGCAGTGTCTTGGGTTAAATTTTAAGTAGCCTAGAGAAGTAACTAAGAAAGCATTCATCCAATGATAATTACCACCTAATTTAAACGTTCAAGTTTTTCTAAAATTGTAATATGCTGAAAATATGTTTTAAACCCAAAGTAAGTGGCTTTGCGGAAAAGTGATTATAACGCCCCTTAAACTTACCTGCCAACTTGAATGCAGAAGTCACCACGAATGGTGCCCGGCTTAGAATCTGCTGGGTTGGTCTCCCCAAGCATCACTCGTCCTGTCTTCACTACATTCAGGCCCTCCCAGACCTTGACAGTAGGGAAAAAGAAGTACATCGGTTCTGCCATCAGGACCACTGAAAACATTTACCTCTACCTAACAGCACACACTGATCATCACAAACACCATTTTCCAATAACGCAAGATACAATTCTATATATGGACATCACCAGATGGTCAATACCACAATCAGATTCTTTGCAGCCAAAGATGGAGCAACTCCATATAGTCAGCAAAAACAAGACCTGGAGCTGACTGTGGCTCAGACCATGAGCTCCTTATTGCAAAATTCAAGGTTAAATTGAAGAAAGTAGGGAAAACCACTAGGCCATTCAGATACTACCTAAATCAAATGCCTTACGATTATATAGTGGAGATGACATAGAATCAAGGAGTCAGATCTGGTAGGGAGAGTTCCTGAAGAACTGTGATCAGAGGTTCGTAACACTACAAGGGGCAGTGACCAAAACCATCCCAATGAAAAAGAAATGCAAGAAGGCAAACAACCAGTCTGAGGAAGCCTTACAAATAGCTGAGAAAAGAAGCGAAAGGAAAGATGCACCCAACTGCATGCAGAGTTCTAGAGAACAGCAAGGAGAGATGAGAAGGCCTTCTTAAATGAACAGAGGAAAAAATGGAAAGACTAGAGATTTCTTTAAGAAAATTGGAGATACCAATTTTTCATGCAAGGATGCAAAGAGCCAATTCATTGAAAAAGACCCTGATTCTGGGAAAGACTGAGAGTAGGAGAAGGGGGTGACAGAGGATGAGATGGTTGGATGGCATCCCCGACTCAATGGACATTTTGCACAAACTCCGTGAGATAGTGAAGGACAGGGAAGCCTGGTATGCTGCGTTCCATGGGGTTGCAGAGAGTTGAATGCAACTTCAACTGAACAACAGTAGCACACATCAGTCAGACCAATCAGTGACCTGATTATCAACCGGCCCCAGAATAGGGGCTGATATAAAATACCCCATACTCCATCCCAAGTGTATACAGAGAAAAGGTCTGCCCAACTTGACTTCCTAGTCGGACGGAAAAAGATTAACAAGACTGAAGAATTCTTGTGCAGTCACGAACTCTAAAAAAGTAATGACGAAAGGGTAAAAAAAAGTGACCAGACTAGAACGGGATCAGTGGGAAGGGCATCACAGAAGACTGGCCGAGCAAGACAAGGCAAAAACTGACACGAAAGGGGGAAGTGTATTCCAGGGAAAAGCAGAAAGAAGGTTACTGTCAGGGAACAGGAAGTAGGTCTTCTTTCTCAACAATTGTATGGACTCTGTATTATACCCCCCTGCTTCTATTCACTTCATTTCCAGTTGGACATTAATGCCACATGAAGAAATAGACCACTTCATTTCTAGCATAGGATGAAAAGAACTTTCTGTTATGTCTGATTCTCACTTCCTTTTTCCTCCCAAGCTCCCAGTTGCTTTGTAAACTAACCACAAGCAGGCTGCATTTGTAAAACAAGGAATTTGGGGTATCTGGAGATGATGTCTAAAAAGGGAAATGAAGACACTGAGCAAACCCAGTTACCTATCAGCTTTATTCTTCTACTTGGTGCCACCATGAGAAACTTACCATGGCCACAACTGGCCCTGAGTTCATGTACTTCACCAGGCCGGGAAAGAATGGGCGGTCTTTCAGGTCAATGTAGTGCTGCTTCAGGAGTTCCTCAGAGGCCTTGGCATTGAAGAGAAGGTACCAATTAGGAATTAAACTCCTCAGACCTCCTCCCTACCCCAGTAACTTGGTAGGTTCTCTAAAAGTCTGGTTATGTATTTAAGTTCACATTCATAAGATGTGTTTTTTTAAAAATCCCATCCAAACCATGAAACTGACAGTTTATTAGCAGAAAGATTCTTCTGATCATGAACACACACTATCATGTCAATGACCTTGTAATACAGATGTTATAATCCTTAAAAGAATGTGGTTATTAAGTGTTGGCTGCAATCAAAGGAACTATTCCAAACAGAGGTCATATCAAATCCTCTGGCCCTTTCATAATGCCCTTTTAAACATTTCTGATGTTAACTGAAAGATCTCTTTACTGAGAAGCTTGGTTTAAAAATCAGTTCTTAGATATGTATCCCCTGAGGTCCAGATTTGTGCCCCAAATTTAATGTGGAAAATAAAGTTGTCCTATGCCAAAGGGAGCCTGCAGGGAAAGGGCAGAGGAAGGGAAGCCCCATCTAAAACTTCAATCATCTCAGAGTTGCAAAACTGAAGCACAAAAGGATTGCAGCCTCCATCCTGTGCCTGGGTGGACCCGCGTGGGCCCAGGACACAGGCCTTCTCCACTCCCTGCTGCCCTCCTGCGGCCTACAGCCCCATGGCAACCTGAGTCACTTTACCTCCACTTAACCTTCCAAGGGTGCCCGCCCACACCGCGCCGCCAGGGCCTGGGGAAGGGTCAGCGGGCCCCAGGCGCCCTGGAGAGGGAGGCTAAAGGAAGTTCTAGCGGGCCCTAGATCAGCCAGATTTTCCGACTCAGAAAAGGACGCGGATCGGCGCTGCGGGGAAGGAAAACCGCCCGTGACCATGCCGCAGCCGGGGGAAAGGGAGTGGGGCGCATCACCTGAAGGAACTTCATGGCCACAAGGCGGAATCCCTTCTGCTCGAAACGCTTGATGATCTCGCCCACCAGGCCGCGCTGCACGCCGTCCGGCTTGATAGCAATAAAGGTGCGCTCCGCGTGGGCCATGGTCCTGTAGGCGGCAGGTGCAATCAGAAACCGGTGTCCGCGCCCACACAGGCCTCGAGGGGGCTCAGACGCCGGCCGGGAGGCCACGTGGCGCCCGCGCCTGCCCGACCCAGCCCGCAGCCGCCCGCCGCTACGTGACTTTCTGGAAGCCAAGCCCTACCCGCACCCAGCCGCCGCCCCTCGGCCGTCCAGAGCTGCCGCGGAGGACACGCGGCCGAATCTTGGGATAAAGCCAGGCCTGCGGGACCCAGGGGACGCTTGCGGGACTCAGGGGACGCTTGCGGGACGCAGGAGACGCCTGCGGCCCGGGACCCGCTTGACGCGGCGCGAGGGAGGAGGTGCCCCAGAGCGAGAAAAGGAGCGCAGCCGCAGCCTTACCGGTAAGGGGGTGAGCGCGGGTGCGGGTAGCGATGACGGCCAAAGCCTAGACCTGAGCCGAGAGCTGAGCGACTGACTCGGCTGGGAGCCCGCGGAGGAGGGGCCGGCAGTAGCCACACCCCGGACGACCCGCCGCCCAACCCGCGAGGCCGGATGCGTTCGGAAGACTCTGACCAGCCCCGAGCTTAAGGAAGAAGCTGGCTAGGGCTTCAGGGGCAGGAAGTGATTTTTTTCGCTACCTGGATGATCTACTAGTAGAACTGCGCGCGTCCAATCCAACTCCTGTCTTCAGTATCTCGTAGCACTCAAATATCTCCAGGTCTTGCTGCTGCTGCGAAGTCGCTTCAGACGTGTCCTACTCTGTGCGAGTCAGTACCATCTCCCCCACCCCATCCACCGAGTACCCAGAGCTGCTTTCTCTCCGCCCCGTCTAGCACAAGCCATTATCCTACGTGTGAAATCGGTTCCCCTTCCCTCCCTTCAAGCAAGTTGAGCCCTGCTTCAAGCCCTCCGTCTTCCAACGCGCCTCAACCTCACTTCTCCCCGCAAGGAGCCTCCGTCAGCATCCTCTTCAAACACCATCTGACCCTCCGCCCTGCTTTGATTATTGCCTCTGGCTGGAGGATGGCATCCAAGGCTAATTTAACAAAATGCCCTATGCCCTGCTCCTTCCTGCCTGTCTCTCCACCAACCTTCCCAGCCCAGTTTAGGTGCCCTGATCCTGTTATGGAGTCCAAGCTCGCTCTGCTCACCACACGACAGGCCAAGAGAGGAGGTGTTGAGGCAAGAAAAACAGCTTTATTCAGAAAGCAGCTGACAGAGACGATGGCAGGCTAGCGCTTCAAAATAACCGTCATGGATGCCAGGTTTTTTTCCAGGTCAGAGAGAAAGAAGCAACGAGGAGCTAAAATCAAAAAACAGGCTAGAGAGGGAGAGGCGGCGGGGAAGTGAAGCGAAAGGGTCCTCAGTCTTGCAAAACATCTCCAAGGGAATGGTCAGCCTTTGGATGGGGTGTGTTAATCTCTATTCACAGGTGGGCAGGGACAAACTGTCTCGCCAAGAGCTGAACAAAGGCACTTTCCTGTCAAGCAGAGGGGCAGGGTCCTCCAGGGAGGCCATTAAGTATGATTATAATAATACAGCAATGAAAATCAAGTCAAAGAAAGTTTTGAACATGGAGTCAGAATCGGCTTCCTCCCTGCAACATTCCTTGGAGAAGGAAATGGCAACCCACTCCAGTACTCTTGCCTGGAAAATCCCATGGATGGAGGAGCTTGGTAGGCTACAGTCCATGGGGTCGTGAAGAGTCAGACAAGAGACTTAGCAGCAGTAGCAGCAGCTACAACAGCTGCAACATTCCCACCCTGAGATGATGGTCTCTTCTGCCCCAGCACTATTGTGTGGCCAGGATATACAGTTCAGTCTGAGACACACCCTTGATAAGATTCTAGATTCTGTCACAGAAATCAGGCCTGTCATACATTTGCAGACAATCTCTATCTCCTCTCTGTCTGGCAAAACACTAGCTTTGGTGGTGACCAGCTTCCCCCCCTCCACCTCTCCTGCAGTGCTTACAGCCTGAGATGGGCAAACACACTCTCTGCTCAGGGTGGTGAGCTAACCATAGGGATTGCGTGTCACCACCCTAGTAGTCCTGGCACTGCACTGATAACCTGTGTTAGATGACTTGACAGTCCAGGCCTCCATTACACTTTGCTGGCTTTCCAAACTTCTAGTTGCAGAGCATTAAACCACAGTACATTGGCAGTCTATTCTGGAGCAGGAACACCCAGTGTTCCTTTGGGCCCCAATCTGCAGCACACTTTTATTTGAGTTTCCTTTCCAGAGTTATCAAATGTCAATTGTGCGAAAGAGTGGGAATTTCACAAATATTTCTCCGCGAAGCTGTTTGCCTCCTGGTCTGGTCACTAATACCACCTTGTGGTTATAGCCAGTAGCAGCCCTCTGCCTTTCAACTCTCCTTTTCTTCCTGGGAAGACTGGAGAAGGTATAAACAAAAAGAGAAGGGGGCAGGGCACAATCCTTAAAAGATAACACAGCCTTGAAAAAAACTGGATACAACAAAAACTAGTTAGAACTGACTAGGCCCAAAATGGTGGAAGATTCAACTTCCCTAGACCTTGAGCCTCATTATACTCTCATTGTAATGCACTGCTGCTGCTGCTAAGTCGCTTCAGTCGTGTCCAACTCTATGCGACCCCATAGACGGCAGCCCACCAGGTTCCCCCGTCCCTGGGATTCTCCAGGCAAGAACACTGGAGTGGGTTGCCATTTCCTTCTCCAATGCATGAAAGTGAAAAGGGAAAGTGAAGTCGCTCAGTCGTGTCCGACTCTTGGTGACCCCATGGACTGCAGCCCAACAGGCTCCTCCATCCATGGGGTTTTCCAGGCAAGAGTACTGGAGTGGGGTGCCATCGCCTTCTCACTAGCATGCTAAATTGTTAGGGGAAGCACACTGATTGAAACCTTCCACCCTAGCCAGGCACCATAGTAACCATTTGCATACGTTGTTTTACAACAGGAGGTCCTAGTAAGGAACATGGAACTAATAAGCCTCCACCAACCAGAAGAGTTTGGGAAAGGTCAAAAGGAGACACCACAGGTCCGACCACCTCCCAAAATCCTTCTCTCTAGCATCCATCTTGGCTGAACAAGGAGTGCACCAGCAGGAAGGACTCTGAGTCAGAATGATTGGCTAAAGACAACCCAGAAACTAATCCCATCACCATAAAACCTGAGACTGCAAGCCACATGGCAGAGCAGTTCTCCTGGGTTTCCTTACCCAACTGCTCTCCACCCGGGTGCCCTTTCCCAATAAAATCTCTTGCTTTGTCAGCACATGTGTCTCCTTGGACAATTCATTTCCGAGTGTTAGACAAGAGCCCAGTTCGGGCCCTGGAAGAGGTCCCCCTTCCTGCAACAAATGACACAAACACAGGCATCAAGTTCCAAGGCCAAGACTGAACGGCCAAAAAGTGGGCAGTGGCCCAAATCATGGCAATCCCCACCCCTTCTCCAAAGTGATTAGAATATTCCTTCTACTCTATAGCCTATTGAAATACCCAGCCCATAAAAACTAACCACCCCACATCTCAGGGATACTTTGCCTCCTAAGACAAACTACCTATGGAATTGTAACCAACCAGGCCCCTGTGGGGCCTTCTGGGACAGACCTTCCCCCAGAATCCTCTGCTTTAGCTCCTCTCTGAAGTACTGAGATAATAGTACCTGATGCACATTTCCTGAGTAGTTTTACAGATGTGAAAGCCCCCACTAAATGGAAGATATTTAACTATTTGATGACCAAGGACACATAGCCCCCAGGTCTCCTAGAGCCTAAGGATTATGTTAACTCCAGTGACACCACCCTGTTACCTCACAATCAACCAATTAGAGAATTGTGCACAAGCTGATCACACACCCTACAATCCCACTCCCTCACCTGACCTTTAAAAATGCTTTGCTGAAACCTTTTGAGAAATGGGGCTGGGGGTGGGGAGGGGTTCAGGGGCATGAGCCACCCATCTGCTTGCATGGCCCTGCAGTAAGTCTTTCTCTGCTCCAAACTCCAACATTTAGGTATTGTTTGGCCTAATTGTGCATCAGGCACATGAACACAAGTTCAGTAACAGAATGTGTCCCTCTCTCAGTAAAACTGCTTTCACTTTACTATGCTTGCTCTTAAATTCTTTCCTGCACGAAGCCAAGGACCTTCACTTGGTGGCCCAGCCCAAGACCTAGGACAAGACCATCCTCTTGTGCCCCATTTTCCTGCAACATATTTATGAAAGAAGAGGAAGAAAGTGGTCTTGTTGTAGCCACGCATTCCAGGAAATAAACTCATCCAGGACAATGCAGATAGTGGAGTGCAGTTTATTACACCGGCAGGCCCAAGGCAGTCTCTTCTTAGTCAAGGACCCCGACCAGTTTTTGTGAAAACCTTATATACCCTAAGTGTACGTGCCCAAACCCATCTCCCCAAATTTCCTGAAACTAGCCTGAACAAAGGAAAAGAAAGATACAATCAAAGCTAACCCATGATTCATATGCCTTCAGCCTAAGTAGTTAACAGTGGACAATTATCAATAGGCCTGTGGTCATACCCCAATAAGCATAATAGAATTTATGATTCTATTCGGTTACACAGATAATTAGGGTATTCTTTCAGGCTACGGAGAGTCTAGGTACAAACCCTGGGGCTCTTCCATCCGGGGGTCTGGTTTTCCAGTTGGTATGTCATTTCCATAGATACTGGGCATACAGCTCAAAGTCCAGAGTCCGGCCCAAGATGGAGTCCTGCTTTCAAGATGGAGCCTGTTCTGTTTCCTCCTTCATTCTCTACCTCCCCACTTTTCCTTTGATATAAAAAAACCCCACTTAGTTCTCAGGGAAGAGCCCTCTTGCCTGCCCACTGGTACCCTTCACAAGCATCCTATATTAATAAATCTACTTCTTACCTTTGTCTCTTGCTGAATTCCTTCTGTGCTGAGATATAAAGAACCTGAGCTTCATTAAGTCCTAAGATGAGGTATGCAGTTTCACAACCCTCCTGTCTTACTACACATATATTCATTCCCCCAAAGTCCTGGTACTCTCTCTCGCCCCCCACCCATCCCACCATTCTTTGTATGAAATAGAAATACATCTAGTCCTCAGCTGCTCTAAAAGAAGGTGGCCCCCAATGGAATAAATCCTTTCACAATGTATATTGTTTGTACACTTATATCCAATCATGTTGTACACTAAATATCTTACAATTTTGTCAATTATACCTCAGTAAAACTGATGAGGGGCGGGGGCAGAATCCAAGCAGGTATGGCTCATAGAGGTGATGATAGTCATAAAGATCTAATCCTTGAGGTGGTCCAGGGACTCAGTCCCCTCCATCCAATCCAAGACAGATGTTACCACCCCTATATCCAGCTTCTAGCAAGTTGGGAAGTAGGATTACCTCTTCTTTTGCAAAGTACAACCTTAAATTTACCATCTTCACTTTTTCACATCTCTTTGGCCAGAACTTGATCCTGTGGCTCTATCTACCTGCAAGCTAATAAAATCAGGCTAATATAATCATAGCTTCCCATAGTTACCATTCCCTCCCTCCCTCCCTCTCTCTTTCTTGTGGTGAGAACACAGATCTACCCAATCTAGCAAATTTGAAGTATACAGTACAGTATTGTTAATTGCAATCACAGTGATCAACATTAGATTTCATTTGAACTTATAAATAAATACATTTCCATCTTGTCTCTGTTAAAGCAACCAAATCAATATCCTAACAAATCAAAACTCTTTACAAAATAACTCCTGCATCTTTTAAGGTCATCTCAGAAATCCAGGCCCACTATCCACATAGCTTTTCTATTTTGGAGTAGTTACAACTTCTCACACTCGCCCAAACACTGAATCCCTGAGAGCTTCTCAAGAGCAAGAAAGATATTAATATCTTTTATTTCCAGGGAATCTTTGATGTATATAGTACAGTTTGGGCAACCAAGCAGATCCCTGGCAGATAGCTGTTGACTGGCTGAGTGCCAAGAATGGACGGAACGCAGGGAAAGAGGGACAGGCAAAAAATGTGTATTTATGTATGATCTCTCAGGCCAATATAAATAATTTATATTGTATTTATACTCTATTAGATTAGCCAAGTACCTAAAAAAAGAAAATAATACAAAGCAATACAACAAAACAAAAGCAACTCAATGACTCTTTCCTTGAGATGAACATTTTAATCTGATGATAGCATTTAATACTGTACATGGAGCACCCACAGCTCCAAGAGTTTCCCTCCAAATGAAAAGCAAGTTCTCAGAAATAACCAGGTTTGCAATGGCCTGGTCCTTGCCTGCGGGAAGGAGGGAAACTAGCATGGGACGAGCACTGTGGTCTGCTTCCAAGTCACTCGTAGATCCAGTTCTGAGCACAGCTCTTGTAATTCACCAGTTCCTCAGGGCGAAACCACAAGGCAATCTCCTTCTCTGCACTCTCCACGGAATCACTGCCATGGATAATGTTCCTGGATGGGGAAAGAGATGGCCAAAACCAGGATTAAACTGCCCAGAAGCTCCCTTCATTCCCATTGCCAGAAAGCCTATAGCCACAGAGCAGGATAAAAAACAAAGCTCCATGTACATTATTCCTTGTCAAAAGAAGAAACCTATAGTTGCCATCAAAGTAAGGATAAAGAATTCCCTCCACACATCCAGCCCTCTGATGTTCAGCCTATCTGAACACTAATGCAGGCAGTGGGAGCCTTCAGGAAGGTTCTACCCTCACAGCAGAGCACAACCACTTTGACGATGATGACCAAAGGCAGAGGGCCTACAAAGCCAAGCTAAGAAAAGCCAAATTAAGAAAGAGGGAAACAATAAACTCTGATTATAAATGGATCTGTATATGGCATCATGTCTACCCTCAGCTGCAGAAAACCACATTCTTACTGCACCTAACTTGGATTTTAGAAAACAGTAAAATGCAACAACCCCTACCTGCCAACTTGGATGCAAAAGTCCCCACGGATGGTCCCAGGCTTGGAGTCCGCAGGGTTAGTCTCCCCAAGCATCACTCGACCTGTCTTCACAACATTCAGTCCCTCCCAGACCTCCAAGGACAAAAGAAGATATGGTTAAGGAAAAAAATCAATCTCAGCAGAAAATCTGAAAACTATTAACTCAAAAAGAAAATAAAGGCTCTCATAAAATGGCATTCATTCATTGAACAAGTATTTATGGGGCATCTAAGTGTTCCAGCACTGGCAAAATTGGTCTTCCTGCACTCCTCTTGCTTTTCTACTATCTGTCTTGACACAGCAGCCAGAGTGGCCTTTTTAAAACACCAAGTGTAAAAAACTCCTACAGCCTCCCAGCAGTCATGAAGTACAGGGCCAAGACAGCCCCACATAATCTGGCCTCTGCCTCTGCCACTGAATTAATCTCACCCAACCTTCCCTTTCACCCACCAGGTTTCATCTATTCCTAACGTCCTTCTGTACTTCAAAAAGTTCCCCACCCTAGGTTCTTTGCACATGCTATTTTCTTGGTTGGGAATGCTCTTCACTGTAAATCTGTGTGTAGCCGGCTCCTTCTCATGCAGATCTCAGTTTGAAAATCATGTTTCTTGACCACTCAATCTAATGTGGTCACTTCCTATTACGTCATCTTATTTCATTTCTGTGCATCATTAATCATTAGCTGATATGCATGATTTTTGGTTTCTATATTATCTGCCCATCCTCCCTTTTCAGAATATGTAGGCAAAGAAAGCTATGAAAACAGTTACCTATTTTTGTCTCATTCATGATTATATCCCCAGTGTCTAAAAAAAAGCCTGGCACAAAGATGACAACCAATACATACTCAGAGAAGAATTACTACAATAAGACACAGTCTCTCTACCCTCCAGGAGCTTACAGTCAGGCATATCTCTCCTGATGTCTCCCAGATATGAGTCTTCAGCTCACCAAGCAAATGTATTTTGCCTTTGGTGAGTCAGAAAACTCATACCCTAATTGTCCAATGCCCCAGGCTCAGCATCCTTGCATCAATGAAGACCTGCCGTTAGGAGCAGGAATCACAACATTCACTCTTTGCTCCCAACTGAGCCATTTGTATCAACATCCCAAACATGTACACTCACCATGGCAACCACTGGCCCTGAGTGCATGTATTTCACCAGGCCAGCAAAGAATGGACGGTCCTTCAGGTCAATATAGTGCTCCTTGAGAAGGTCTTCAGAAGCCTAGCCCATGAGATAGAGAAAGAAATTTCATCCCCAAACTATTTAAGAACCAGCAATTTAGTTATTTTCCACTCACCCATCCGGCCATTTAAAACGTGAGCTCTCAGCTCACTTGTTCTATTACAATCTAATTCCCTCAACTTACCAAAAGGAAGGAGAGACAGGGACTCTAAGTGCTTCAGCTTTGTACCAGCTTTCCCCTATTGCCCTTGACTGATCAGTATAAAATTACAGAACATTAGAACTGAATCCAGCCATGGCATTTTAGACAGCAAAACTAACAATACAATGAATTTCCATTCCCAAACAATCCTCAACTAAAATCTTAGAGGGAGGTGGTCTCAGCATTGGATGAAAAGCAAATTGAACCAGGCCATTTCTCATCATATTTAAAAAATACCAAAGGCCCAGTGCAGTGACCATGCAATTTCCACAGGTATTGCAAACCACCCAAAAGCGCATGCCATCTAACAATAAGTCATTTTACTAAAGAATAAATCTTTCACGTTGCAAGGCTGGTATCTGGGAACAAATCAGACTAGTTATAGAGAGCAAACCATCTGCTTAGCAATGCCAACTCGACTCACCTGTGTTTCCTCTTTGCTACCACTTACATGCTCCTCAAGGGTCTAATGAGATCCCTTAGTTTTCCCAGTTCTGTAGTACTGCTTCGTACAGAATGCTGCACACTTCAGCGATACACAAACGTGGGGATTTGCTGCCAAAAAGCACATCCTGAACATGCTATCGTTCAGCCCCGTTCGTCGTCTCTTGCCAAAGTGAAATTACACAGCCACATCATCTCCCCGTTAGTATTCATCCTGACCCATCCCTTCAATCCATATGGGAGACTTGCAGTGATTGTCTCCTGATGACCTTCCCTTACCAACATTCTTTTAATTCTATTCATTGGTGCTGGCTTTTTTTGTGTGTGGTGGGCTGGGAGGGGTGGCGGGGGTGGGGGGGGCAGGGGGCAGGTGGGAGGGAACTCAAGTTTTCCTTCACATCAGATTTAAATAACCCTGTAGGCTCATGGCAGTTTTCCCCCCTCCCATTCTTCACCAAGTCCAAGCCCTTGATAGGAAACAGTGTAAAGGACAAAATGCATGCGCTTACGGGTCAGAGAGCCCTGAGTTAAAATCCTAGCTACATCACCGGCTGGGTAACCACACATTACTTAAACTCTCCAAGCCTCAGTTAGCTTTCTTATCGTTAACAACCACGGGAATAGAAATAAATACTTCTCTGGGCTGTCATGAGAGCTTGTGAGAAAACACAAGTGCCCAACACATGGTAAATATCTGATCAATACTACTTTGATTTCACTTTACCTTCAAAACCTAATTCAATATACAAACTCTCTGGAAAGCACTGCTAGTCCAATACCTGGTTCTAACCATTCTATCATGCTATCCCCTCAGCATTAACATCAGTCTGCTCCCTTTTATATTAACACACTCTTTCTAAAACATCACATAGGAACTATAGTGCAAATCAAACTAAATTTAAAATGCACCAGACGGGGAATTCCCTGGCAGCCCAGTGGCTAGAATTCAATGCTTTTACTGCCAGGGCTGAGGTTCGTTCCCTGGTCACGGAACTAAGATCCCACAGGCCATGCAGCACAGCTAAAAAATGAAATGCACTGGAAAAGTCCGAAGTTGACTCTTTTTCTCTGATTCATTCACTAAAGTTGACTCTTAATAGGGAAAAAAAAGATGATTCCCTAATGTATTTGCTTTGAGAATTTAAGTTCTTATTTCCCAGGTCTGTTTGAAGAAGGGTTCTTGGCCAATCAGTTCTTTGGAGTTTTTGAAATATTGCTTTGCAGGTATCTTGCAAGGGTGTCTGCTCTCTGTTGTTTCAGGTGGGCCCCCCCAAGGGCACAGCCACAACTTTCCCCTATATGCCCGGATAGCACCTAATACATGCTAGACGCTAGGCAGGTGGTAAACAATGATAAAAAGACTTCCTTGCTGAAAAACAATTTGCCTCAAATGGTGGGGGGTGGGGGCAAAGGTGAGGGTTGGGGAGTCTCTAAAATGATCTGCTCAGGAAGCTCAAGATCAGCAGCTCAAACAGGCCCAGGGCTTTGAGTCAGAAATCACTGTGCTACAGTAATATGTGGAACTCTGCACTGCCAAGAGAAAAGGGAGGCTACTTCTGAAAGTCCTGAATAACTCGCGTGGTTCCAGGACTCAGTGGAGAGGCCACCGTTTCAGGACATTTATTCACCCTAAATGGAGAAGTCTAAAATGATGTGAAGGTAGACAGAGGCTGACCGACGGTGTTCCCCTATTTCTATGAAGTAATAGAAACAGCAAGAATGAAGTCCACTTACCCGCATGAATTTCATGGCAACAAGACGGAATCCCTTTTGCTCAAAACGCTTGATTATTTCTCCCATGAGGCCTCGCTGGACTCCATCGGGCTTGATGGCAATGAAGGTGCGCTCGCTGTTGGCCATGGTCCTGGGGATAGGCAGGTGGAGGGATGAAGCAACCAACACTGAATATCCTGCCTACATCATTATCCTTCTCAAGCAGATTATCCCATAAAGCTGCTTTAAATCTGTGACATCAATTCTAGGACTCTCTAATTCCACCTCAGTCCCCCATCTATGAATTAATATCCCAGAGTGGGGAAGGGTCAAAAAGCCGGGGTTATGTGCTATTTTATTTAATAAGCTTCTGTTAAGTCATATCAAGAGGATGTGACTGCCAGTTCACCCTCAATCTGGACCCAGGCGATCAGAGGCTCCTCACTCCCTCCCCGGTCCTTGGAATATACACTCTGTACACTGTTCCCATAGCAGGAGCCATTCAAGGATGCAGCTTTGAGAGAGGTAAGGTGTTATTGAAACTATCTACACAGAACATGTGACTGAACCCAGTTAAGGCCTCTATATAACCTTTAAGTTCTGGTGGGTGGGTACAATGCAGTCAGCCAAGATAAGCCTCATGTGTATGTTCCCTGTCTTATTAAAACTGCCACCTTCCAACCTAGAGTGGTCTGCCTCTTTGGACTCTCCTTGCCCTCTATGTACAGGGCCAATTTGTGAACTAACAACTGGTGAGCCAGCCAAGAGACTGAAGAAATGGGCCTTGAGAAAGAAGCATCCCTAGACGAACTCCAAGCTGAACATCTACCTCTATGTGGGGAAGGTGGCCTGTATGTCTGATGCCTGTGGACCACTACAGGAGAACAGGGATGCCCCGAAAACTCTGGCTACTTTAACATGTTTGTTAGAGAAACTACACAGGCAACAAAGATGAGAAATGAGTGGCCACCACAGTGGGCAAGCCACTGGGCCACAGACGCACTAGAGGCTGAAGCCTGAGTTAGCTGGAAGAGCTGAAGTTAGAGAAGAACATGTAGGTATCCACTGCTCTGCCAGCTGAGAGACAAGGTATAAGTTGGAGACCTTAGCTTTTATGTAGCAAAGCTAGGAGAGCACAAGCTGCTGCAGATTAATGTCCAAGTGCTGTGACAAAGCCTGATTAGGACACTGAGAGACAGAATCCTTGGGAAAGTGAGAAGCACTAAGGGGAGGACGTTGTGGTGATTGACAATGAAACAGATGAAGCCCTCGACGCTGTCCAGCCCCTAATACAAAGAAAAATTTTCATCAGTAATTACTCTAGACTTATGGTAATAGAGAAATACACCCCAAAACTTCTAAGAGAAAACTTCCATTCTTTCTCTGTCTCTTGAAATTGTAAATCTTACCATGTGTTTGAAATGTAAATATCACAGGAGATAATTAAAACATTGCCCATAGATTGAAGAAAAAGGGTGGGGAGGGGTGTGAAAACAGCTTGCTATAGGACCGCCCTCCCACAAAATCTAGTCTGCAGCATCCATCAAAGGCAAGTACAAAAAAAACTGTTTTGGCCATGCTGCGAGGCTTGAGTGATCTTAGTTCTCCAACCAGAGATTGAACTCATGGCCCCTGCAGTGGAAGCATGGAGTCCTAATCACTGCACCACCAGGAAATTCCCAAATTTTTAAAGTCTTCTCTACAAATATTAGTAAAAGGCTTTAGCCATGTAAGTGGATACCTGATTCATGGCTAAAGTTTTGGAGAGACAGCTATGGATTCTTTGTTTGTGTCTATCTGTATTTCATATGTCTATGGATGTATGTTATAAATATAGGTGATATTTTTCTATCTCCAGAGTTGTCAAAATCAATTTGTAAAAAAAGCTCTATTTAGTTGGCCTAAAGAAAAATAAGCTTTGATATCAACAGTGTACTTATGAAAGCTAAACAACTGTCTTTCATGTGCTCAAAGGACAAAGTTTTGCTGGACTACTGGTCTGTTCCCTACGGGATTGTGAGAGGCTTTTATTCCCTTTTGAGTAACCTGCCTAGAAAAAGATTCTGTGTTTTATCAAAATTTCTTGTGCTTCATGTTATCTTTCTCAGGTCTTTGATTCACAAAATATTTTTTTGTATTTGCCTTTGATGAAAGCTGAGGACTAGATTTTGTGGGAGGGCGGTCCTATAGCAGACTGTTTTCACACCCCTCCCCACCCTCTTTCTTCAATCTGTGGGCAACGTTTTAGTTATCTCCTGTGATATTTACATTTCAAACACATGGTAAGTTTACAATTTCAAGAGAGAAAGAATGAAAGTTTTCTCTTAGGAGTTTTGGGGGTGTATTTCTCTATGAGTCTTCTCTATTAAAAGGGCTAAGTTTGGGTTTTTTTTTTTATCAATTATGTAACTTTCTGTATTTGCCTTTGGAGTCTTTGTAACTTAAGTTAAATAGAAAACTATTAATTCACAGTGACCTAAGATCCTATTTAATCGTGTTTTAAAACCTTTTGGTATTTTTGATAAGCTCTCCAAAAATCTATTCGTAAATAAAGTTTTGTTGACCTAGAACTAACTCTGGGATTTTCCAGAGAACCTCTACTGCTACTACTGCTGCTAAGTCACTTCAGTCGTGTCTGATTCTGTGAGACCCCATAGACGGCAGCCCACCAGGCTCCACCGTCCCTGGGATTCTCCAGGCAAGAACACTGGAGTGGGTTGCCATTTCCTTCTCCAATGCAGGAAAGTGAAAAGGGAAAGTGAAGTCGCTCAGTCGTGTCCGACTCTTCACGACCCCATGGACTACAGCCCACCAGGCCTCCGTCCATGGGATTTTCCAGGCAAGAGTACTGGAGTGGGGTGCCACTGCCTTCTCCGAGAGAACCTCTAGAACAATTCAAAAGATATATTTTCTTTCCTTATAAAAGAGAGATATTAAACTAATTAGCCTGTTTAATATATTAAATTATATGGGAAGCATTATCAAATAAGAAGTGATGTTAAACTTTCTTTGGGGTATATTTGTATGAGATTTCTAAAAATCTGCTATGTCTTGGTATAATGTTATCAACTATAATTTTTAAATGTGTATCCAAAAAAATCACATTTCCTTGTCAACTGAATTATAATGAACTCTCATAAGATCCTTAGCTATAGTCATTTAAAAGTTTTTTTTGTCATTTACAGTCATTGATTTACTCTGATGATTTGCAAAACTGTTCCTGCAGAAGTGTTTCATCTTGGACTTCCCTTGTGGTCCAGTGGTGAGGAATCTGCCTGCCAGTGTAGGGCACACAGGTTCGATCCCTGGTCCAGGATTCCACATGCTACAGGCAACTGAGCCTGCACACCACAACTAAGCCTGTGCTTAGATCCCACGAGTCACAACTACTGAGCCCAAGTGCCGCAACCAGCCTGCATACCCTAGAGCCTACAGAAGGCACTGCAACACAAAGCTCAGCACCGCAACTAGAACAGCCTCCGCTCACTGCAGCTAGAGAAAGCCTGCTCACAGAAATGAAGACCTGGTACAGTGAAAAAGAAATTATTTTTTTTAAATGTGCTTCATCTTCAAGGAGATTTATGGAAAACTTTTTACAAGCATAAGTTACTGATAACTAAGATCAATTTGCCTTCACGTGAGAGGGGCAGTACTGGACATTTCAAGGACTGCCCCACGGCTACCTGCACAACCTCACATGCTTGGGTGATAGCCCAAGACCTGTCCCTGTTTCCTTTCCCCACTCTGATAAAAACAGGTCCATTACATCAATGATTTGATACTGTGAACATGTGACGACTTGCCCCTGCTGTAAGACACTCTGCAGGCTTTGTCGGAACATCCATGAGGGAGAAGGTGGGCAGTACATTCACAGAAAATTCAAGGCCCAGACACCTAGGTAAAGTTTTTGGCAGTCCTTTGGTCAGATAAATTGTCCCAGAAGTTGTCACTGATAAGGTACAAGCTTATCCAAGCCCTAAGAATGTGAAACAGGTGCAAGCCTTTGTAGGAATTTGGAGGTTTTGGAGGACTTTTATTCCCCGCCTGGCACAGTGCCTCCATCCCTTATATCACCTGGTAAAGACAAGGCATACGTGCGACTGGGGATTACAGCAGCAGTCTTATTAGAGCAGCAGATTATTTTGCCTTTGAGATGGCAAAAAATACTAGTGAAGCAAATTAAAGCTCTGGGCACTTCCCAAGCTGGGCTCCCATTTGAGTTAGACGCACCTATTACCCCGGAAGGTCTGAGTTGGGCACTGTGGTAGAGAAGGAGAGTTCCCCTAGGATTTTGGTTCCGGCTCTGGAAGAGGGCAGAAACCCAATACACCCCACAGAACAGCAGCTTCTAGCACTGTACACAATGCTCCTCTGGGCAGAGCTTCTCACAAAGGAACAGCACATCATGGAAAGAACTTCCCTTCCTTTGAAGGGGTTGTTAAGAATAAGTTCCATCTACCCACCTCTGCCATGGCTCAAACCCTCACAATGACTAAATGACCTGTCCATTTGTAGCAGATGAGCACCCTACCACCAGTCCACTGTCTCTAGAAATGTGGGCGCTCCTAGGCCCTATCCCTGGAGGAGGAAATGGCAACCCACTTCAGTATTCTTGCCTGGAGAATCCCATGGACAGAGCCACCATCTTGGTCCCCTCCACTGGCCTGGAGGACATTAAAACATACAGACAGGCCCTTACTCAGTTCATCCAGCAAGTCTTAAATGACAGTGTGCAAAGCCTGTCTTAACCGAACACTAAAATAATCTTCAATGAGAAAAGCTGTCCTCTAAAACAGAATAGCCTTGGACATTATTACTGCCTCATAAGGGGACTTAGTAAATCAATGGTTCAAATTATGGGGCTCTTGATGGAGACAACTGTTATTTATTTTGAGAATCATCTTAATCTGTCTTTTCTCTTGCATGTGCCTTTATATTGTTGCTGTGGCATCTGCCTCCACTGCAGTCAGATAGCTGCCAAACAAGCCACCTCCATGTGGCAGAACCACTTGCTGACTTCTCAGGGCACACTTCTGACCCTGCAGAAGGAGAGGGGGTGAGATTGTAAGGGCTGGTCACAAGGGATGGAGTATTGGAGGAGGTTTTGACCATCAGTTGACACTCCGGCTGATCCCAGCAATTGCAAGCTCCTCACCCCTGCCCCTGTCCTTGGGATTTACACTCTCCCTACTGTCCTCACATTAGGGGCTGTTCCAAGGACAGCAGCCTTGAGAGAGTAAGGGGTTGTTCAGACCACCTGAACTGAACCACGTGACTGTACCTAGTTAAGGCCTCTATATATAATTTTAAAATTCTGGTGGACAAGAACAGAGATCTACTCATCTTGCAACCACCCAAGATAGGCCTCAAACTCTGTTGCTCATTACACCTGCCATATACCAATCTGAGTGCTTGGCCTTTTTTTTGTCTTCCTTTCCTTCTGTGTACAGGAGCCAGTTTTCAAACACAGTATTGTGTACCCAATACTGTGGCAGAACTAAGGCAGCAGATTTTTAAAAAAGACACTATCTTTCTTAACTATCCAGATGAGGGAAACCACAGTGATAATGTAAAGGGCAGTCTGAAATGTGGTTTGACCTACTGCCACAGTCGTGGTTTTAGACCTGAAAGGGGTATTAGAGATTCTTTCATTACAATCTCCTTTTACAAACGAGGAAACAGATTCAGAGCACCAAAATCCAGATCACCTAACCCTATGCAACTTATGCTATGTCATGAGACATAAAGCATATTCTCACTAACCAATAAATGGTGGATTGTGGGAGCACTAAAACCATGAGTAATATCTGACATGGGACATCATGCTGGAAGGAAGTCTAGAGAGAACCGATTCTAGACTTTTCCTTTTACAGAGAAGACTGGGCTCAGAAACTGATCCTTCTCCACAAGACGAGAAAAGAGTCCTCTTATCTTGAAAGACAATCCCTCTGGCTAGCAGGACCACTTTCTGGCTCTCTCTTCCTGTACTTTAGTTACCTCTTATTACAGCACTGTAACAATATATTTGAATTTTCTGTTTATCTGTCTTTCCACTGGCCCGCTGCATCTATACAGGGATGGTTTACTTCTGTGTCTGTCCTGCTACCTAGCCACAGGGCGTAGCACTCAGTAAGAGCAAAGAAAATCTCTTAAATGATAATCACCCTGCACCTCCAAGAAAAAGAGACAAAGCCCCCAAACTGGTGAAGAACTCCTAATGGAAGCTTAAAATAAGCACCGATTCCCCGGGAGAAAATGGGACTAAAGAGCCACACACAGTCCCTATCAGTGTCCCCCGCGTATACCTGCGACACAGCTGTCGTTCATTCTGTCTGTATGTGTAGGTACTCGCTCAGTCGTGTCCCACTCTTTGCGACCCTGTGGATTTAACCCGCCAGGCTCCCGTCCATGGGATTTTCCAGGCAAGAGTACTAGAGTGAGTCATTTATTGCTGCCCAGAAACAAGACACAACCCCTACAGTCGCGGAAAGGCAGCCACCGACAAAGGTAAGTCCACGTGGCGTGGGACGAGAGCTGACAGGTTTGGACCAGTCGTCAGGCGATTCCCCCCAATCCGATCCCCCGGCCACCTCTCTGACAGAACAAGTCCCACCTCTTCACCTCCTCCTTCCCAGACTCCACTCGTTTCCCTTTCCTCTCAGGAGCCCGACCTCTTCTTACCAACCCTCCTGCTTCCTGGGCTTCAACACCGTCTGCGGCCGCCAGCACCGGAAACGCGCCCCGGCTCCTCCAGTTTCCCGGTACCTACCCGCGCGGAACGCTTCTGCCTAGATCGGTTGCAGAAGGGTCCGTTTTGCTGAACACCGCTCGCCTACGCTTCCTCCTGACAGTCCGGCGTCATTCTAGAGAACAGCAGCTGCTCTTGTTTTTCCCTGCTCTTCCGGCAAGCTACCTTCCGCCATTTTAAAAGCTTTATTTCTTTGGTTAAGATTCTGTGCCTCAACTTTCTTTTTCTCGACCAAATTGGCTCCCGAGAGGTGGCGCTCACGCAAAGTCTGAAGAGCTTCTGACCTAGAAGTAGACCGTAGCCCTCCTTTTACATTCACTCGTTATTTCCAGCCTGCCAAGCAAATTTACTTATCCAAGTACCGTCTGTGTACCAGGCGCTATTTCAGGGTCTGGGGTATGACAATAAGTTTTCTTGAAGCTGGCGATGGGATTGAGAATGGGGATAAACTAATGAGCAAATTCGTATGCAATGTATTATGTAAATGCTGTTTTAAAAAGCAGGATTGAGGGGAAGGTAGAGAAGTAAACTAAACGCTCAAGGAGGGACTTCCATGGTGGCACAGTGGATAAGAATCTGCCTGCCAATGCAGGGGACACAGGTTCGATTCCTGGTTCAGGAAGATTTCCCCATGCCAGGAGCAACTAAGACCTGTGACCCACATCTCTGGGGCCCGCCCACCGCAACTACTGAAGCCCATCCACACAGCTAGAGGCCAATGTTCCACAGTAAGAGAAGCCACCATGATGAGAAGCCAGGGCACCACAGCTAGAGAGTAGTTCCCCTTGGTGGAACTGCAGAAAACCCAGGCAAAGCGACAAAGACCCAGCACAGCCAAAACTTCTTATTTTTAAGTAGCATGGAAGAGGTCAGATTTCTGAAACACATACATACAAGCACACACATACACAGAACATCCTAGGAAGATCTGGTAGAACATTTAAATCCAAAAGACATAGACAATTAAAAGTTTCCCAGTAGAAGGCCTTTATTTAAAAACAGAATTCTGAAGATATTTTTGTCAAGCCAGCTTTATAATTTAGCTTCATGTAGGATAAAAGAGTTTCCTCGTTTTTAGGGCATGGTTTTCTTTAATTTCCAATTAAGTAAATGCTTGTAAGTTTTGTATGTACATTAACCTGACTGGAGTATTAGATGAAGTTTGGCAATTTATTGGTTTTTTTTTAACCTTTATTTCTCATTCTGAAGTCGGTTTGTCAAACTAAAATTGCTAGTGATGATCTTGTATTGAGCCAATGCTCTCAATATATTGAGCCAAGCTTGAGAGCTTGACTCCCCTAGGTTTGACCCCAGAGTTGTTTGAGTCCCGTCTATGTGTCTTGGGTTCTCCGGGTGGCACATAAGACTACCATGGGTGATCAGATTGCAGAATTGCCGGTTCTGTTGGTTTTTTTTTTTTTTTTTAATTTAAAGTTTTTATTTTGTATTGGAGTATAGCCGATTAACAATGTTGTGATGGTTTCAGGTGAACAGCAAAGGGACTCAGCCATACATATAAATGTATCGATTCTGTCGAAGTCCCCCTACCATCCAGGTTGGCACATAACATCGAGTAGAGTTCCATGTGCTGTACAATAGTCCTTGTTGGTTATCCGTTTTCAATAGTGTGTACATGACCTTCAGAAGTCTCTAACTTTCCTGTCCCCCTGGTATCCATAAATTTGTTTTCTAAGTCTGTGCATCTCTTTCTGTTTGTAAGTAAGTTCAATTGTATCTTTCTTTTTAGATTACAAATATAACTGATGTTATACAATATTTCTCCTCTGTCTGACTTATTTCACTCAGTATGACAATCTCTAGGTACATCTGTGTTGCTGCAAATGGCATTATTTCATTCTTTTTAATGGCTGAGTCATATTCCATTGCATATACGTACCACATGTTCTTGGGGCTTCCTGGGTGGCCTGAAAGAACCCGCATTCCAGTGCAGGAGATGTAAGAG
This sequence comes from Bos javanicus, assembly GCF_032452875.1. Classification (NCBI taxonomy): domain Eukaryota; kingdom Metazoa; phylum Chordata; class Mammalia; order Artiodactyla; family Bovidae; genus Bos; species Bos javanicus. The sequence continues at coordinate 37,016,624 of NC_083886.1, forward strand.
ATACAGGTTCCATCCCTAGGTCAGGAAGATTCCCTGGAGAAGGAAATGGCAACCCACTCCAGTATTCTCACCTGGAGAATCTCATGGACAGAGGAGCCTACAGTCCATGGGGTCACAAAGAGTCAGACACGACTGAAATAACTTAGCATGCCCTCATGCACAAAATCCATTTTCTATCGATGGACGTTTAGGTTGCTTCCATGTCTTGGCTACTGTAAGCTGTGTTGTAATGAACATTGGGGTGCATGTATCCTTTCAGGTCATCTTTTTCTCTGGATATGTGCCCAGGAATGGGATTACAGGGTCACATGGTAGCTCTATTTTTAGTTTATTAAGGAACCTCTATACTGTTCTCCATAGTGGCTGTACCAATTTACATCCCCACCAACAGTGTAGGAGGGTTCCCTTCTCTCCACACCCTCTCCAGCATTTGTTGTTTGTGGATTTTTTTTGGTAACAGCCATTCTGACCGGTGTGAGGTGATAGCTCATTGTAGTTTTGACTTGCATTTCTCTAATAACTAGTGAGGTTGAACATCTTAGTGACGTTTAACACTTTTTCGAACATCTGTTGTTCAAAATGAACATCTATTGGCCATCTGTATTTCCTCTTTGGAGAAAAGTCTGTTCAGGTCCTCTGCCCATTTTTCGAGTGGGTTTTTTGGTTTGATGCTGTTAAGCATCATAAGCTGTTTTAAGTTTTGGAGACTAATCTCTTACCGGTCACATCATTTGCAGATAGTTTATCCCAATCTATGGGTTGTCCTTTCATTTTGTTTCCTTTGCTGTGCAAAAGTTTTTGGATTTAAGTAGATTCCATTTGTTTATTTTTGTTTTTATTTCCATTATTCGGGGAGATGGATTGAAAAAGATGTTGCTGTGATTTATATAGAGAGTGTTCTACCTGTTTTTCTCTAGGAGTTTTATAGTTTCTGGTCTCACATATAGATCTTTAATCCATTTTGAGTTTGTTTTTGTGTATGGAGTTAAAGAATCATCTAATTTCATTTTTTTATGTGTGGCTTCCAGTTTTCCCAGCACCGTTTGTTGAAGAGATTGTCTTTCCAACATTGTGCAGTCTTGCCTCCTTTGTCATAGATTAGTTGACCGTAGGTGCATGGGCTTATTTATGGGTTTTCTATCCTATTCCATGGATCTGTATTTCTATTTTTGTGTCAGTGCCATACTGTTTTGAAGACTGTAGTATAGCTTTGTGGTATAGTCTGAAGTCAGGGAGCCTGATTCTCCAGCTCCATTTTTCTTTTTCAAGATTGCTTTGGCTATTTGGGGTCTTTCCTGTCTCCATACAAATTTTCAGATTTTTTTTTCTTTGTTCCAGTTCTGTGAAAAATACCATTGGTAATCTGATAGGGATTGCATTGAATTACTAACATAAATTCGGGGTAGTATCTGCCTGAAATACAGGAGACCCGGATTCAATCCCTGGATATGGAAGATCCCCTGGAGAAGACAAGGGGCACCCACTCCAGTATTCTTGCCTGGAGAATTCCATGGACAGAGGAGCCTGGTGAGCTACAGTCCATGGGGTTGCAAAGAGCCAGACATGACCGAGTGACTAATGCTTTCACTTTAGATAGTATAGTCATTTTGACAATATTGATTCTTCCAATCCACAAATACAGTTTATCTTTGCATCAGTTTATGTCTTCTTTGATTTCCTTCATCAACAGCTTATAGTTTTTGGAGTACAGGTCTTTTGTCATCTTGAGTTGGCTTATTCCTAGATATTTTATTTTAGTTTAGTTTTTGATGTGATGGTAAATTGAATTGCTTCTTAAATTTCTCTTTGTGGACTTTCATTTTTAATGTATAGAAATGCAACAGATTTTTGTGTATTAATTTTTTATCACAGAATGACCATCTCTTATTTGTGTCCCCAATTGAGCATATAATTAATTAATAAGTGGCTTTCCCTATAGGTACAGCTGCATGAAATGAGGCCTTGCATTTACCACTGCAGCAAGTTTCTCAGTCACCTGAGAAAATCATGTGGGCCAAGAGGAAAGAGTCCCTTCTTCAGAGCTCAGAAGCTCTCATAAAGTTTCAGGTTTGTTTGTTTGTTTGATTGTTTTTCCAGTAACTCTATCAAGGTACCCAGTTCAAGGAAAAATTACAAGCCAGTCTTTCCCATAGTAACTCAGTCCCGCCTTACTCAGTATTTAACTGAACAGAATCTTTCCAGTCCTTAAGCTGAGGATAACCACTCAGTATCTAATTGAGTTTTCCTAGTGTCTTTTACATTGAGGATAACCCACTCAATGGGTTGTTGTTCAAAGTTGTTAGGTCGTGTCTTGACTGTTTGTGACCCAATGGACCGCAGCACTCCAGTCCTCCCTGTCTCACACCATCTCCCAGAGTTCACCCAAGTTCATGTCCATTGAATCTAGCCATCTCATCCTCTGCCACCTTCTTCTCCTTTGCCTTCAGTCTTTCCCAGCATCAGGGTCTTTTCCGACGAGTCGGCTGTTCTCATCAGGTGGCCGAAGTATTGGAGTTTCAGTTTTAGCATCAGTCCTTCCAATGAATATTCAGGGGAGATTTCCCCTAGGATTGACTGGTTTGATCTCCTTGCTGTCCTAGGGACTCTCAAGAGTCTTCTCTAGTCTTTACTCAATGCATAAACTGAGCAAAATCTTCCCAACCTGTCAACTGAGGATAACCCAGGTACTTCTTGAAATTAAGTTTCAAGGATAGCCTATTCCCCTATCAAATAAAATTTAGTATTATCATACAATGACAGGAGATCCTAGAACCAGGAAAGACTCACCCAAATTCATCTGGACTCCCTGAGGAGACAGATGGGCACAAGAGGTCTCTGCTGGTACCAAGGTTCCAGATACTTATAGAATTCAGGCAAAGAAGAGGAATCTGCTTTGGTCTCTTTGTGGTCACCATAACTGTAAACAACCAAACAAAAAATCCACACCCTAAAGTTGAGAGCTACATTTTATTTGGTGGGGATTTGTAGGACTCTAAGCCCAGGAGGCAGCATCTCAAGTAACCCTAAGAGAACTGCTCCAAGGAAGTGCGGAGAGTTTCAGGTTATATAGAAGTTTTGCAACAAAGGGCAGGTAGTCTGAACATCAAAAAACATCAAAAGATTTGTAAATTAAGAAGACCATATGTCTCTAGTTAAGGCATTTAGCTTTTTTCTATGTGTGGGACGATACAAGAGTCTGGTTCACTGAAATCATTACTTTGATATGCACTTCAACTATCTGGGGCCAGTATCTTGTGTTTTTACATACCGAGTTTTCTCAGGGCTCACTAGCTCACAATTGAGGGCTGCAATCGCCGATGACTTTGACATCCTTATTTACTGATATGGCAGGTAGAGTTTCTCAAAACTACCTAAACCTCCACCTAAACCTCCCAACTTAAATGAAAATTCACTCCAAATGGATCATAAATTTGTAAGTGTAAAAATATGTGAACAAAAAAAAAAAAGGTGCGGGGGAGAAAATGTTGCCTGCCATTTTAGTAAACAAAGACTGTTGGCTGTCATCAAACCATTAACCACTGTAACTTCACTAGTGGTGCACCATGAAAGGAAATCAAAAGAAAACCAGGATACTGGCCCTGGATAGTTAAGATGCATATCAAAGGAATAATTTTAGTCAAACTGCTTTTTTCCCTCCATGCATCTCTTTTTTGTGATTATGAGTAATTTTTTAAAATGTTGATTTATTTTAATTAACAAGGACTGTGTTAATTTCTGCTGTACAGCAAAGTGATTCAGTTATACATGTATATATATTCTTTTTCATCCTCTTTTCCATTATATTTTATCATAGGATATTGAATACAGTCATCTGTGCTATACAGTAGGACCTTGTTAGTTACCATCCTATAAATAATAATTTGCATTTGCTAATCCCAAACTCCCGGTCCTTCCCTTCTCCAGCTCCTCCCCCTTGGCAACCATAAGCCTGGTTTCTAAAATTGATTAGCAGTAATCTTTTGATGCTTTTGAACTGTGGTGTTGGAGAAGACTCTTGAGAGTCCCTTGGACTGCAAGGAGATCCAACCAATCCATCCTAAAGGAAATCAGTCCTGAATATTCTTTGGAAGGACTGATGTTGAAGTTGAAACTCCAATATTTTGGCCACCTGATGCAAAGAGCTGACTCATTTGAAAAGACCCTGATGCTGGGAAAGATAGAAGGTGGGAGGAGAAGGGGATGACAGAGGATGAGATGGTTGGATGGCATCACTGACTCAATGGACGTGAGTTTGAGTAAACTCTGGGAGTTGGTGATGGACAGGGAGGTCTGTTGTGCTACAGTCCATGGGGTTGCAAAGAGTGAGACACAACTGAGCGACTGAACTGAATCTTTTGATGTTCTACTAACCTTTTTTTTTTTTTTTTAGCAAAAACTATATATTCTGACCTTACCCTTACCTTTTTGGATCAGTTCCTCAGAGCTATCTGAGAGACTGTTTCCCGAGGTATAGTCTCAATAAGGTCATTAAATAAACCTTAATTCACAACTTTTAGGCTGTGTGTTTCTTTTCAGTTAGCACTATAAAAAGCTTAGAAAAACAACATGGTAAACATCTTTAGGACCAATGGCCAGGCAGAGTTTTCAGAATTGCCACCAAAAGCACCATCCATATAAGGAAAACACTGATAAAATGGATCTTATTGTTGCAGATATGGGGACCCCTTCCTGTGCCCAAGAGTGGGCCTTTGTCTAACATTCAGAAATGAGTTGTCCAAAGAGACACATATGTTAACAAAGCAAGAGACTATCGGGAAGGTTTGCCAAAGTGGAGAGCAGCAGGGTAAGGGAACCCAAGAGAACTGCTCTGCCATGTGGCTCACAGCCTCAGTTTTATGGTGATGGGATTAGTTTCTAGGTTGTCTCTGGTCATTCAGATGTTGGATGTTTCAGGCTTCAAAGATGTGGAAATATTGACTAATAAAATGAGAAAATAAAATAGCTGTTGAGGGAAAGTAAATGAATATAGAGGATGCTTTCAGTTTCTTGTGATAGAAACCAACTCAAGCCTCTATCAGTTCAGTTCAGTTCAGTCGCTCAGTCGTGTCTGACTCTTTGCGACCTCATGAATTGCAGCACGCCAGGCCTCCCTGTCCATCACCAACTCCCGAAGTTCACTCAGACTCACGTCCATCGAGTTGGTGATGCCATCCAGCCATCTCATCCTCTGTCGTCCCCTTTTCCTCCTGCCCCCAATCCCTCCCAGCATCAGAGTCTTTTCCAATGAGTCAGCTCTTTGCATGAGGTGGCCAAAGTACTGGAGTTTCAGCTTTAGCATCAGTCCTTCCAAAGAACACCCAGGACTGATCTCCTTTAGAATGGACTGGTTGGATCTCCTTGCAGTTTAAGGGACTCTCAAGAGTCTTCTCCAACACCACAGTTCAAAAGCCTCAATTCTTTGGCGCTCAGCCTTCTTCACAGTCCAACTCTCACATCCATACATGACCATTAGGAAAATGTAAAAATCACAATAAGGACTTCCCTGGTAGCCCAATGATTAAGAATCTTCCTGCCAATACAGGGGACACAGATTCCATCCATGGTCTGGGAAGATTCCACATACCATGGGGCAGCTAAACATGGACCACAACTATGGAACCCTGCACACCTAGCTCCACAACAAGAGAAGCCACCTCTATGAGAAGCCCATGCTCTCCACAACTAGAGGAGTACTCAACAAGGAAGACCCAGTGCAGCCAAAACCAAACAAATAAAATTAGTTAAAAATTACAATGAGATACCACTATACACCTATGATGATGGCCAGAATTTTTGAAAAATAGTGAAAACACCAAACACTCTCAAGGAGGTGGAGGAACTGTATCCACTTACATACCTTGCTGGCAGGAGTGTAAAATGGCACAGCTACTCTGGAAAAATTTGGCAGTTTCTTATAAAACTAAGCATATGCTTACTGTGTGATCCAGCAATTGCACTCTTGGGTGTTTATCCTAGAGAAAGTGATTAATGTTCTGTTCACACAAAAACTTGTACACAAATTATAGTGTAAGCAGATAAGGTAGGGGGTCCCCAGAGAAAGAGACCTAGTCTCAGTGTTTTTGACTTTAAGAGAAGCCATTTACTTTGTGATCGAAGTCTGGCCACAAGGCTTGCCCTTGAAGAGGGCTCAGTAATTACGGATTCTGAAGGAACTAAAGAATGCAGGAGCAAAGAGAAAGCAATCAAGAAGCAATAGTTTATTAATAAAAGAATCGATCCTGAAGGGACATGCATAACAATCTAATGCGTATCTTTGAGTTTAGCAGGAACTAAGGCCCCCGCCCTTGTGGAGGATGGCTATAGGCTGAGATCCCAGACTGGTCAGAACCTAAGGAATAATAATATTGACATATTCTCAACCTCATGACTTCAGTTAACAAAAGCTTGAACTCTGTCAACCTTTGTCCCAAATCTAAGCTAAATTCTCTGTTCAAGCCCCTTCATGAAGATACATGTACCCTTAGCTTAAAGCTTTCCCAATTTTGCTATTGGGGAGACACTGGGGAAATATCCTTGGTGTTCTCCTTACTAGCTGTAAGTGATAAATTCTTCCTTCTTCCACACTTTGGCTTGGATGTGTCTTTTTGCTTGATACCCACGAAGAGGTGAATCCAGTTTTTGAGTAACAATAGAAGCTTTTCTATAATAGCCCAAAACTGGAATCAACCCAAATGTCCGTGATTCACTTTGCTGTACATCTAAAACTAACACAACATTGTGAATCAATTACACTCCAATAAAAATTAAGAAACAAGCAACAACAACCGCCCCCAAGTATGGAACACTACTCAACAATAAAAAAAGAAACCACTGATACATGCCATAACTTGGGCAGATCTCAAGAGAATTATGCTAATTGAAAAAGCCAGTCACAGAAAAAATTACTTTCTATATTATTACATTTATATAAGATTCTTGCTTTTTTTTTAAGTTTATTTTTTTGGCAACGTCACATGGCATGCAGGATTTTAGTCCCCCGACCAGGGTTCAAATCCGTGTTTCCTGCATTGGAAGCATGGAGTCTTAGCCACTGGACTGCCAGGAAGTCTCTCTTGTTTTTATTTTCTAATATTATTTTAAAATTTTTTATTTATTTTTGACCGTGCTGGGTCTTTGTTGCCTTACCCAGGCTTTCTGTAGCTGCAGTGAGCAGGGACTGCTCTTCATCGCTGTGTGTGGGCTTCTCGTCGCAGTGGCTTCTCTTGTGGAGCACAGGTTGTAGGCACGTGGGCTTCAGAAGCTGCAACACACAGGCTCAGTAGTCGGGGTACATGGGCTTAGTTGCTCCTTAGCTTGTGAAATCTTGCCAGACCAGTGATTGAACCCGTGTCCCCTGCATCAGCAGGTGAATTCTTATCCACTGCACAACATTCTTGAAATAATAAAATTATAGAGATAAAGAATAGATTAGTGGTTGCCAGGAATTAGTGACCAGAGAGAAGGCAGGGTACATTCTAAAAGGGTAGCAGAAGGGAATCGTGTGGTAATGGAATTGTTCTGTATATTGATTGTGGAGACAGTTACATGAATCTACACATGTAATAAAGTTGCACAGAAGTATACACATACCAAAAAAATTAGTGCATGTAAAATGATGCGATTCAAATAAAGTCTGTGGATTATACCTATGTCAATTTCAATATTGTAGTATAGTTATACAAGATGTTACCATTAGAGGCACTGGATGAAGGATACATGGACTTCTTCATACCTTTTTTTTTTTTTTTTTGCAATTTCCCATGAGTCTAAAATTTCAAAATTTAAAAAATTTCTAAAAAGAATCAGGAAAACTGTTTGAGGGCTTCCCTGGTGGTCCAGTGGTTAAGAATCCGTCTTGCAATGCAAGGGACACTGGTTCGATCCCTGGTTTGGGAGTATCCCACATGCCGCAGAGCAACTAAGCCCATGTGCCACTACTACTGAAGCTCACAAACCTCAACAAAGAGTATCCCCCACTCAGCGCAACTAGAGAAAAGCCTGTGTGCAGCACTAAAGACCCACCACAGCCGAAAAATAAAGCATAAATAAATAAATCTTTTAAGAAAACAAAAACTTATGGAGACTCTAGCAGTAGTCTAAGTGGGAGATGATGGTGGTTTGCAATAGGTGGTGACGAAAGAAAAGTAGTTAGTTACAGGGTATATATTTAAGGTTGAACCTGAAATAGGAGGGGAGGGGGCAAAGCACACCCCCCCAAAGAATGTCATAGCTATTGACGATACAACATAAACTGGTTTGAACCAACTACGCCCAAGATAGAGGAAGACTCAATTCCAGTAGACCTTGAGCCTCATTATATGCTCATTGAAATGCATTTGTATGCTAACGAATGCACCCAAAGGCACCAGGACAGTTGAAGGCCAACTATTAAAGACCAAAAGTGAGCAGTGGCTCAATTCCTAGACATCTTGCCTCTTCCCCAAAATAGTTCCTCCTAGCCGGCCCATTAAAAACTTGGTAACCACCCTATATTTCCAGGCTGTGCCCATCTTTTGAGATAGACTGCATTTTTTTTTTTAAGAATTTCCCATAGACAATTTTATTTTATTTTTTTTTCCTGCTGCAGCCTCAGTTTTTTTTTTAAATTTTATTTTATTTTTAAACTTTACAATATTGTATTAGTTTTGCCAAATATCGAAATGAATCTGCCACAGGTATACCTGTGTTCCCCATCCTGAACCCTCCTCCCTCCTCCCTCTCCATACCCTCCCTCTGGGTCATCCCAGTGCACCAGCCCCAAGTATCCAGTATCGTGCATCGAACCTGGACTGGCGACTCGTTTCATACATGATATTATACATGTTTCAATGCCATTCTCCCAAATCTCCCCACCCTCTCCCTCTCCCACGGAGTCCATAAGACTGATCTATACATCAGTGTCTCTTTTGCTGTCATTTTGTCTATTGAATGTATATCTCCCAGGGCGTCTCACCTTCTGAGGGGGCCCACACTCTGTCGGTGGAGTGTGTATCTCCCTAAATAAACCTGCCTTCTTACTTGATTCTCAAGGCAGAGGGTCCTTGCCTGTGTGCTTATATCTCTCACAAGCATCCTATATTAATAAATCTACTTATTTCTATCACTTTGCCTCTCACTGAATTCCTTCTGTGTTAAGACATAAAGAACCTGAGCTTCAGTAAATCTGGACACCAGGTAAGTGATTTTAATTAAAAGACAGTGGGTTCAAGGGACGTCCTTGTGGATCAGTGATTAAGAATTTGTGCTTCTACTGCAGAGAGCACAGATTCGATCCCTGGTCAGGGAACTAAGATTCTGCATGATGTGTGGTGCAGCCAAAACATAGAATAAGACAGTGAGTCCAAGTGTGAATCTGAGTTCAAGTCCCAATCTGAGTTTTGGCTGAGTTCAAGTCCCATATGAATTGGGTGGTTTCAAGCCTATACCTAAATCTTGCTGATGGATAGGATGTGGGGCAGGAGAGAAGAAAAAAAAGTTGTTGACTGACTGCTAGTTTTCTTTTTTTCTTCTTTTTTTGTAGAAAGTGAAAATTGCTCAGTAGTGTCCCACTCTTTGCAACCCCAAGGACTATACAGTCCACAGAATTCTCCAGGCCAGAATACTGGAGTGGGTAGCCTTTCTCTTCTCCAGAGGATCTTCCCAGCCCAGAGATCGAACCCAGGTCTCCCACATTGCAGGCAGATTCTTTAACAGCTAAGCCACAAGGAAGTCCAAGAATACTGGAGTCGGTAGCCTTTCCCTTCTCCAGCAGGTCTTCCGAACCCAGGAATTGAACTGGGGTCTCCTGCATTGCCAGAGAAGGCGATGGCACCCCACTCCAGTACTCTTGCCTGGAAAATATCATGGATGGAGGAGCCTGGTAGGCTGCAGTCCATGGGGTCGCGAAGAGTCGGACACAACTGAGAACTTCACTTTCACTTTTCACTTTCATGCATTGGAGAAGGAAATGGAAACCCACTCCAGTGTTCTTGCCTGGAGAATCCCAGGGACGGGGGAGCCTGTTGGGCTGCCGTCTATGGGGTCGCACAGAGTCGGACACAACTGAAGCGACTTAGCAGCAGCAGCAGCAGCTCCTGCATTGCAGGCGGATTCTTTAACAACTGAGCTATCATTATCAGCTCAATAGAGTTCTGTATAAAGCACCTTTTTAATATCTGGAGTCCACTCTACTAGTGCTTCTAAAATATTTGTGTACAAATTAATCACTGGGAATTTGTTGTGACTGAATAAATTCTGACCGAGTAAATTCTAGAATGGATCCTGAGAATCTGAGGATTCCAATGCTATTGATTGGTAGACTGCTAGATCATGTCTTAGAGTTAAGTTCTTTTAACTTGATGATTTAAACTTTATTGGGTGGGGAGGGTCTTGCCCAGGAAAATGCTGGAGAAGGGAGATGGGCAATAGAAAACAGGAGGGTCTCATCTCTTCCTCCAAGCCGTTCTAGTTACATGATTCACCTTAATCTTCCTTTCCTAACTTCACACAAAACCCTCCATGCTTCCATACATAAATGTTTCTGCAAACCAAATCAGGAAAAAATATGGATTTAAAGATGAAAGTAATCTTAACTGGCAAATGCACCAATACTCTCTCCAGAAACCCTATCTATGGGTTTCAGTGTCTGCTTGAAACCTCCAAGAGTGGGAATTCACTATCTCAGACCTTAGATCACTGACTTTTCACCCACTCCTTGATAAAATAAAATCTGCCAATCAAATATATTCATCTCCCAAAATAATAATAGCAGCAATGTTTAGTGAATTGTACTAACGATATCAACTACTGTGAAGAGAGAAAGAGGGGTCACTAGACGCTTTGATAGAGTAAAGATTTTATAGAAGAAGTAGGATTTGTGTACACAAAAAGAAGATGGTAACTAGATAAGTTTGTAGGTACTATGAGATTAGGAAAGCAGCAAAGAGTAAAGGTATAAGAGAAAAGCAGAAAATGTTTGAGAAACTGATTAGACATTCTTAATAAAGTGCTATAGAACAGTCGGGGATAGAACCACCAAGATTAGAGACAAATTTTAAATGCTAGGTTAAGTTAGGACCTTCGGCTATAATTAATGGAAACCCACTGAAGCTTGGGGATAGGATAGTAACATGAGAAATATCTTAATATTCTATAAATCAAAAAAAACCTATCAAGGCTGATAGGGATAGAATAGGATAGTTACACAGGTAGTTGTAGAAGTCCCAGTAGAAGATTATAGATAGGGAAACCTAGGAAAATTTGAGAGACCACTGTAAGTTAATGATCGCTCAAGAAAGCTATGGGAATTTTGTGGAATGAAGCAGGCTTACTTAACTATAAAGCACAAGATATACCTCAGGTCATTAAGTGAAAGAAAAATATTACCACCCTTCTGCTGATTTGAATAGGTGCTGTGACAGTCCTAGTTTGACCCCATAGGGTCAAACACTCTCCTGTCACATACAAAAGGAGGAGCTAGTGATGTAAGCCTGATATCTACTCAAAGAATGAGGAAGAAGGTGTATTTCCCCCTTCCTCATTTTCCTTTGATTATAAAAATGTAGCCCACTTAATCCAGAGGGCAGAGCCCCCTCACCTGCCTGCTTACACCTCTCCCAAGTGTCCTATATTAATAAATCTACCTCTTGCCTATCACTTAGCCTCTTGCTGAATTTCTTCTGTGCTGAGACACAAAGAACCTGAGCCTCAGTAAGTCCAGACATCAGGTGAGTGATTCTAATTAGAAGACTGTGGGTTCAAGTCCCAATTTGAGATGGATGGTTTCAGTGCCATTCATTCACTTTCAGTTCAGTTCAGTCACTCAGTCGTGTCCAACTCTTTGCAACCCCATGAATTGCAGCATGCAAGGCTTCCCTGTCCATCACCAACTCCTGGAGTTCACCCAAACTCACGTCCATCGAGTCGGTGATGCCATCTAGCCATCTCATCCTCTGTCGTCCCCTTCTCCTCCTGCCCCCAATCCCTCCCAGCATCAGAGTCTTTTCCAATGAGTTAACTCTACAGAGATACAAATAGATCAGAAGAGATAATTCAAAATTACCCTGGCATGTAGGAAGGGCTATGTTTTAGACAGTAAAGATCTAGCTAAAATTTGGAAGAGCAAGAAGCTGGAAGAAAAGAAACTAATTATTAGGATGCTGACATCATCAATAATCAAGGTATAAGGATTAAAGTGGTAAAAGGAATGTTTATAACAGAATTTCTAGGATAAACTGACAGGAATTGATCAGATATAACTGAAAAAGAGAGAGAGGACCTGTTTAATAGTCATGATAGTGCTAAGCAGTATGGCTCTGTTTTAAAAAGAGGTGAGGTGGTTTTTTTTTTTTTAATTTTGGCTGGGCTGGGACGTCATTGTGGCATGAACTTCTCTAATTATGGTAGGTAGGCTTAGTTGCTCTGCAGCATGTGGGATCTTAGTTCCTCAACCAAAGATTGAACCGTGCATTGGAAGGCAGATTCTTAACTATTAGGCCACCAGGGAAGTCCTGTCAGGGTGATTCTTGACTCAGTCACTTATTAATTATATAAACTTGCAGAATTTATCCAATATCACTGACCCTCAGTCTATATTTGATAAACCATCATAAGACTGTTGTGAGGATTATATAAAGTAATTCAATAAAAGTTTAACACACTGTCTGGCACATAGTAAATAATAAATGTCAGCTGTTTTGTTTTTTTTTTTATAGCTATGGGTGACAAAATTATTACACCTAAGGAACTGTGACAATAATGATATTAACAGAAATAGGGAAGACCAGAGGGAGTCAGCTAGAGGAAGATGAGTTTAATGTAATGACAAATCTGATGGATAGCAATGCAAGAGAGAAAATATGTAGTGATCAACTGAGGACATTTATCTGGGGTTCAGAAGAGATGCTAGGTCGAGGGAGAAACATGTAGAAATTATTTGCATAAAAGTGATCTCTAGGTCTATAAAATATTTACGAAGGGGCAATATTTACCATTCATTTATTACACAGAAGTGAATAATGACCAATGTTTATTGCAAGTTTGCCAAGTACAAAGTGCTTTACTTACAGTAATTTTTTAAAATCTGAATAACCCCTTAATGATATACATACTACTAGTATCCGCAATCTTTTTTTTTAATCTCCTTTTTTTTTAAAAAAATTAAAGACTCCTGGGACTTCCCTGGTGGTTCAGTGGTTAAGAACCCTCCTTGCAATGCAGGAGATGCGGGTTTGATCCCTGGTAGGGGAAACAAGATCCCACATGCCTCAGAACAACTAAGCCTGCATTTTGCAAATACTGAGCCCCTGTACTTCAGAGCCCTCACAGCACAACTAGGAAGTCTGTGCACTGCAAAAAAAAAAAAAAAAAAACCCCTTGTACTGCAACCAAGACCCAATGCAGCCAAATAAATAAATATTAAAAAAAAAAAAAGAATCCTAATGACTTGAGGTAGACGATGCTTTTGTCAGATAATGAAGCAATTAGGTGTATAATATACAAATAACAAAACTGAAGGAAAGAAAGCACTGATTTGAAATTATCTTCTTCTATGTTCGGATGGAAAATTAAGAAAACTTCCAATTCAAAGTTCTAGGCACAAAATTCAGGTATGTCATGTGGTGGACTTGCTTCTTCAACTGGAGATGAATTCAGCAGCCAGTTTTAAGAATCCACACTTTAACAAACAGCAAGCTACAAAATGATTGTTGGGAATTTCCTGATGGTCCAGTGATTATGTTAGGGGAAGCACACTGACTGAAACTGCCCACCCTGGCCAGGCACCATAGTAACCATTTCTGTGAGTTACTTTACGACAGGAGGTCCTGGTAAGGAACACGGAACTAACAAGCCATCACTAACCATGAGAGTTCAGGAAAGGTCAAAAGGAGACACCACGTGTCCGACCACCTCCCAGAATCCTTCTCGCTGGCATCCATCTTGGCTGAGCAAAGCATGTGCCACCAGGAAGGACTCTGAGTCAGAATGATTGGTGAAGGACAACCTGAAAACTAACCCCATTAACACAAAACCCAAGACTGTGAGCCACAGGCAGAGCAGTTCTCCTGGGTTCCTTTACCTTCCTGCTCTCCGCCACATGCCCCTTCCCAATAAAGTCTCTTGCTTTGTCAGCACCTGTGTCTCTTCAGACAGTTCATTTCTGAGTGGTAGGCAAAAGACCCCCTTTCAGGCCCTGGAAGGGGTCCCCCTTCCTGCAACAGTTAGGACTCTGCGCTTCCACTGCAGCAGGCATGGGTTTGATCCCTGGCTAAGGAACTAAGATCCTGAAAGCCACATGGTGTAGCAAATTAAAAAAAAAAATTATCCCCATGAAGAAGATAGTGATTGAATTTGATTTTTGCGGCTTGGCTCATTCCCCAAAGTTCAGGCTTTGGAGTCCTAAAGTCTTCTTTAGCATTTAACTAGTTCATTATTGGTGGAAGAGGCGGGACTGTCTCTCTACAAGTAAACAGACCTTTGTCATAAATCACTTTTATAATGAGAGAGAAGCTAGATCATGTTGCCGTGTTTCCCCATTTGCCAAATCTTCCTGGGTGATGCAGAATTTATTCCCATGTGGGCAGGGGTAGAAGTACATCTCTGAGTTCTTTCCATATTGGAACTCCTTGATCTCCACCTCACCGTGAAACACTGCCATTGTCACTGGGGCCATAGAGGTCTGCCACCTCTGCCATCCTACCCAGGCCAAGGCCAGTCCCCAGGTCCCCAACCAGCCAGGCCTATTCGTATTCTTCAGGTGAGGAAACTGAGGTTCATGGGGCTTGGGTAACCTGCTCAAGTTTAGATAGCTAAAAGAGGTAGAACCAGAATTTAAACTAATCCATGCGGTGTCAGAGCCTGGGCCGTAAACCGCATATGTGCTGCTTCACTCTGCAAAAAGTTGTATTCCCGGTCTCACTTCCATGGAGGGAATCACTGTGAGGTGCAGAGAAATCATTATTCTAAACCAATACTCTTAATACTGTGGAAAGAATGGAATTGACTCAGGTCATGATTGTCTTGTTATTAATGACTTAAGGAATCAGAATAACTAATGCATTTATGCCTGTGTATGAGAAAGAGAAAGACATCTGGGAATGCAGGGCAAAAAGAGAACATTCATAACAATATGTGGGAATGGGCCCCCAGGGCATCTTCACTGTCTGTAAGCAAGAATGAAATATGAACCCTCCCACCTTTGACTCCAGAGTCAAACTACAAATCAAACAGCAGGATCATTTGGTGAAGGTAATTGCCTGTTGCACAAAAACTATACACAGATCATCTGTCTGCCTCTAGCTATAGAGTGTGGAAGGGAAAACTACCTCCTCAGTCTTCTGAATGATACCCTGATCACTGAGACAAGGAGAGAGAGGGTTTTTCTGGACACCTGCATTATTTGCTGACTGGGGAAGGAATCATTCCTCACATAGTCTGGTTCAACAACCATATAAAAAGGGCACTATTCTAATTCCTATTTTACAGGTGGGGAAAGAGAGACACAGGAATGTTAAATAACTTACCCAAGAATGCAAAACCAATAAGTAGTAGAGCTGGGCTGTGAATCCATCTTACTCTTACTCCAGAGCGCACATGCTTAACTACCATGCTATACCACGTACAATATGATATCCTCAGAAATCACAGACTTCTCTGGCCCAATGAGACCTTAAGGATCACAACCCAACCCAAATTACATCAGTCATCTTTGTTCTATTCAATTATATTGCCTGCTTTTGATATCCCTGAATGTTCTGCTCTTGCCTCTGAACAATAACACTAATACCACTGATCTTGTCTCCATGAACTCCTCAATCCCATTTATTTTTACATTCTCTTACAATTCTCCTCTTGTCTCCACTTTGTTTCTTTCTTTTTCTCTTGTCTTCAAGTTTTAAGCTTCGTATAATAAAGGTAATAGGTATATTAAAGACTAGCAAAAATAAGGACTTTGCCTATAATAGTCCGTCCACTTGCCTTAACCCTGATAGTCTTTCAGGATAAAACTCTCTGAAGAAAGGATTATGTAGCTGAAGAGGTTCTACCTTCAGAGCAGGGATTTAGTTTCCATCTGTTTCTTGCTTTCACATCCTTTGATTCTCCAGAATGCTTACTGGAAGCCTGAGACTTGCATATGGTATCTTTGGTCTGTACTGTTGAAGATGATGATAGTAGACTGATTCAGCAATATCTCTCCTTCCTCCCTTCAACCTCTTCAAATTAGGGCTGAATGTAAATGTCATATAATCTGTGATTTCTATAATACTATGGTTGTAGTGCCTTTTGTATTAGGATAGGCTGGATTGTGCTTAAGAAGAAAATGTCCTGGTGCATGCACTTAAACTGATCGTGAAACAGGAGGGAGGGAGGCAGGACACAACTTGGAAAGAATGACATCCGAGGGCAAAACATAAACTGATTAGAATCAAATGGGTCCAAGATGGCAGACAAGTCAACTTCAACGAGAATTTGATCCTCAGTATATGCCCATTGTAACTCATCAGCAAGCTAAATGACACACCCAGAGGCACCATGACAGTTCTAAGGCTGACCATCAAAGACCAAAAAGTGGGCAGTACCCCAATTCCTAGAAAGCTCTGCCCCTTCCCCCAAATAGTTGAAATAATCCTCCCATTCATTACCCATGAAATAACCCAGCTCATAAAAGCTAACTACACCACATTTCAAGGCCAGTCACCCTCTGCAATGGCCCACACTCTTGTCTATGAAGTGTTTTGTTGTTGAGTTGCTAAATCGTGTCCAACTCTTTGTGACCCCATGGACTACAACACACCATGGTCCTCTGTCCTCTACTATCTCCTGGAGTTTGCTCAAATTCCTGTCAACTGAGTCGGTGATACTATCTAGCTACCTCTCCCACCCTTTTCTCCTTTTGCCTTCTTTGGACTATGTTTCTCTCTAAATAAATCCACTTCTTACCTATCACTTTCTCTCTCACTGATTTCTTTCTGTGATGAGACATCAAGAGTCTGAGCTTCATTAGGTTCTGAAACCAGGTGTGTGATCTCAGTTGGAAGACCATGGATTTTGGCCAGGTTTGAGTCCCAGCACATGGGTTCAAGTCCTAATCTGAGGTGAAAGGTTTCATTTCCATGGCTTAATATCTTAGTAGTTTCAGAGGCTATAACAAAAATACTGGGACTTCGCTAGCGGTCCAGTTATTAAGACTCCATGCTTCAAATGCAGGGGGCACGTTCTATCCTTGGTTAGGGAACTAAGATCCCACGGGCCACACAGGGAGGGCAAAAAACAAACAAAAACCCCCCAAATACTATAGACTAGGTAGTTTAGAAACAACAAACATTGGAGAATTTCCTGATGATCTAGTAGTTAGGTCTCTGCATTTTCACAGCCAAGGGCCTGGGTTCTCCAGGAACTGAGATCCCACAAGCCATGGTGTGGCCAAATAAAGAAATGAACAAACAGCAAACATTTAGTTCTCATAGTTCTAGAGACAGGGAAGTCCAAGATCATGGTGCCAATAGATTTGGTGTCTAGTGAGAATTCTCTTCTTCACTGATTGCAGTCTTCTCACTGTAACCTCACAGGGTAGAAGCAAGCATGGGATCTTCCAAGATCTTTCCATAAGGACATTAATCCTATTCATGAGGGTGGCTATGCTGTGCTCTGCTTAGTCGCTTAGTCATTTCCAGCTCTTTGTGACTGAATGGACTGTAGCCCACCAGGCTCCTCTGTCCATGGGGATTCTCCAGGCAAGAATACTGGAGTGGGTTGCCATGCTCTTCTCCAGGGGAATCTTCCCAACCCAGGGACTGAACCCAGGTCTCCCATGTTGCAGGCAGATTCTTTACTGTCTGAGCCACCAGGGAAGCCCCATGAGGGTGGAGCCTTTCCCAAAGGTCTCACCTCCTGATACCATCATCCAGGGTCTAAGAATTTCAACATATGAATTTGGTTGTTCAAAGATGGGGATGGGACATAAATATATAGTTTATTGCACTGATCAAAATCAAACTTTTTCACTCACCTAAAACCTGCTGCAGGGCCATCATCTCTGTGATTACTTCGTCCCAACATGTAGCTCTGCCATCTTAATACAAAGCCTATGTGCAGCACAACAGAGCAGAGACAGCTGCAGAGTCAGGCAGTAGCCATTAAATGCTGGCTTGGCCTGGAAGTCACACCTGTCACTGTTCCTTCCAGTGCATTGACCAGAATTAGTCGAATGACCCTGCCTAACTCTGAGAGAACCCCATGAACAGTATGAAAAGGCAAAAAGATAGGACACGTTGAACTCCCCAGGTTGGTGGTTGCCCAATATGCTACTGGAGATTAGTGGAGAAATAACTCCAGAAAGAATGAAGAGACAGAGCCAAAGCAAAAACAACACCCAGTTGTGGATGTGACTGGTGATAGAACCAAGGTCCAATGCTGTAAGGAGCAATATTGCACAGGAACCTGGAATGTTAGGTCCATGAATCAAGGCAAATTGGAAGTGGTCAAACAGGAGATGGCAAGAGTGAACGTCGACATTTTAGGAATCAATGAACTAAAATGGACTGGAATGGGTGAGTTTAACTCAGATGACCATCATATCTACTACTGTTGGCAAGAATCCCTAAGAAGAAATGGAGTAGCCATCATAGTAAACAAAAGAGTCCAGAATACAGTACTTGGATAAAATCTCAAAAATGACAGAATGATCTCTGTTTGTTTCCAAGGCAAACCATTCAAAATCATGGTAATCCAAGTTTATGCCCCGACCAGTAATGGTGAAGAAGCTGAAGCTGAACGGTTCTATGAAGACCTACAAACCTTCTAGAACTAACACCAAAAAAAAAAAAAAAAAGATGTCCTTTTCATTATAGGGGACTGGTATGCAAAATTAGGAAGTCAAGAAACACCTGGAGTAATAGGCAAATTTGGCCTTGGAGTACGGAATGAAGCAAGGCAAAGGCTAATAGAGTTTTGCCAAGAGAATGCACTGGTCATAGCAAACACCCTCTTCCAATAACACAAGACAAGACTCTATACCCATGTATAGACATGTATAGACCATGACATCACCAGATGGTCAATACTGAAATCAGATTAATTATATTCTTTGCAGCCAAAGATGGAGAAGCTGTATATAGTCAGCAAAAACAAGATGGGGAGCTGGCTGTGGCTCAAATCATGAACTCTTTATTGCCACATTCAGACTTGAAGAAAGTAGGGAAAACCACTAGACCATTCAAGTATGACCTAAATCAAATCCCTTACGATTATACAATTGAAGTGAGAAATAGATTTAAAGGACTAAATCTGATAGACAGAGTGCTTGATGAACTATGGATAGAGGTTTATGACATTGTACAGGAGACAGGGACAAGACCATCCCCAAGAAAAAGAAATGCAAAAAAATCAAAATGGTTGTCTGAGGGGGCCTTACAAATAGCTGTGGAAAAAAAGAAGTGAAAAGCAAAGGAGAAAAGGAAAGATATACCTATTTCAATGCAGAGTTCCAAAGAATAGCAAGGAGAGATAAGAAAGCCTTCCTCAGCGATTAGTGCAAAGAAATAGAGGAAAACAATAGAATGGGAAAGACTAGAGATCTCTTCAAGAAAATTAGAGATACCAAGGGAACATTTCATGCAAAGATGGGCACAATAAAGGACAGAAATGGTATGGACCTAACAGAAGCAGAAGATATTAAGAAGGGAGGCAAGAATACACAGAAGAATTATTCAAAAAACATCTTCACAACCCAGATAATCATGGTGGTGTGATCACTCACCTAGAGCCAGACATCCTGGAATGTGAAGTAAAGTGGGCCTTAGGAAGCATCACTACAAACAAAGATAGTGGAGGTGATGGAATTTCAGTTGAGCTATTTCAAATCCTAAAAGATGATGCTGTGAAACTGCTACACTCAACATGCCAGTGAATTTGGAAAACGCAGCAGTGGCCACAGGACTGGAAAAGGTCAGTTTTCATTCCAATCCCAAAGAAAGGCAATGCCAAAGAACGCTCAAACTATCGCACAATTGCATTCATCCCACACGCTAGCAGAGTAATGCTCAAAATTCTCCAAGCTAGGCTTCAACAATACGTGAACCGTGAACTTCCAGATGTTCAAGCTGGTTTTAGAAAAGGCAGAGGAACCAGAGATCAAATTGCTAACATCTGCTGGATCATCGAAAAAGCAAGAGAGTTCCAGAAAAACATCTACTTCTGCTTTATTGACTATGCCAAGCCTTTGACTATGTAGATCACCACAAACAGTGGAAAATTCTTCAAGAGATGGGAATACCAGATCACCTGATCTGCCTATTGAGAAATCTATATGCAGGTCAGGAAGCAACAGTTAGAACCAGACATAGAACAACAGACTGGTTCCAAATAGGAAAAGGAGTACATCAAGGCTGTATATTGTCACCCTGCTTATTTAACTTATATCCAGAGTACATCATGAGAAATGCTGGGCTGGATGAAGCACAAGCTGGAATCAAGATTGCCAGGAGAAATATCAATAACTTCAGATATGCAGAGGACACCACCCTTATGGCAGAAAGGGAAGAACTAAAGAGCCTCCTGATGAAAGTGAAAGAGGGGAGTGAAAAAGTTGGCTTAAAGCTCAACATTCAGAAAACAAAGATCATGACATCTGATCTCATCACTTCATGGCAAATAGATGGGGAAACAGTGGAGACAGTGGCTGACTTTATTTTTGGGGGCTCCAAAATCACAGCAGATGGTGACTGCAGCCATGAAATTAAAAGACGGTTACTCCTTGGAAGAAAAGTTATGACCCACCTAGTGTGAGTGAGTGAAATCACTCAGTCGTGTCCGACTCTTTGCTACCCCTTGGGCTGTAGCCCATAAGTCTCTCCTCTGTCTATGGATTCTCCAGGCAAGAATAGTGGAGTGGGTTGCCATTCCCTTCTCCAGACCAACCTAGACAGTATATTAAAAAGCAGAGACATTACTTTGCCAACAAAGATATAGTCAAGGCTATGGTTTTTCCAGTAGTCATGTATGGATGTGAGAGTTGGACTATAAAGAAAGCTGAGTGCTGAAGAATTGATGCTTTTGAACTGTGGTGTTGGAGAAAACTCTTGAGATTCCCTTGGACTTCAAGGATATCCAACCAGTCCATCCTAAAGGACATCAGTCCTGAATATTCATTGGAAGGATGATGTTGAAGCTGAAACTCCAATACTTTGGCCACCTGATGTGAAGAACTGACTCATTTGAAAAGACCCTGATGCTGGGAAAGATTGAAGCAGGAGGAGAAGGGGAAGACAGAGGATGAGATGGTTGGATGGCATCACTGAATCCATGGACATGTGTTTGAGTAAACTCAGCGAGTTGGTTATGGACAGGGAGCCCTGGCATGCTATAGTCCATGGGGTCACAGAGTTGGACATGACTGAGTGACTGAACTGAACTGAACTCTAAGGGATATAGGAAAAGGAGGATCACAGGGCCTTCTGTGAGCTGGAGATAGCTTTGCCTTCTTATTATTGTATTGTATATGCAATCTTGTCTCTTTCCCAGTCTAGTCACAGCCCATTCACTTGTACCTTCTACCTTTAAATCCACTAATTATAGTTTAATCCAATTCTGTCTTTTGGAGTGTTTTATCTTCTGCCAGATGACCCTGTCTTTGATCTTTTACTTTGATCTTTTACTCACAGATGCAGTTTTCCCCCGCTCATTCCCATCCCTGCTTTTGCATCTAGCCTTTTCCAGGATCTACCCAGCTGAGAGTCATCTGAAAAGACCCCTCTATTTTTTGCAATTAAAATTGAAGATACTAAGAAAAAGGAACAGTTTCTGAAGTGGAGAGAATAAAGGGAGAGGGGGAAAAACTGAAGGAGAAAAAACAGGTTGAATAAATCTTCTGGAGGCCAAGGTTCAGGAACAACTCTGGTTCACTCTTTCCCTAGGACAGTTTAGTACAGGTCAAACAAAAAGACCTCTGGTAAAGAACCATAATGGTCTCTGCTCTCTGGGTTTTCCTCTTCCACAGTTTAATCATGTTCTGATCGGAATGAGCATTAGTGTCATGCTTTTGTTTTTAATATCATTCCTCAAGAGCAATTTTTAAGGAAATTTTAAAAATGTAATCCTACCAACCTAAAAATTATTGTTCTATGCATACTTCTTTCCAATTGTTATTTTTGTTCAGTCGCTCAGTCATGTCCAACTCTTTGCAACCCCATGGACTGCAGCACACCAGGCTTCTCTGTACTTCACTCTCTCCTGGAGTTTGTTCAGACTCATGTCCATTGAGTCAATGACGCCATCCAACCATCTTTCCTCTGCTGTCCTCTTCTCCTACCCTCAATCTTTTCCAGTGTCAGAATCTTTTACAGTGAGTTGGCTCTTCATATCAGGTGACCTAAGGATTGGAGCTTCAGCTTCAACATCAGTCCTTCCAATGAATATTCAGAGTTGATTTCCTTTAGGATTGACTGGTTTGATTGCCTTGCAGTCCAAGGGACTCTCAAGAGTCTTCTCCAGCACCACAGTTCAAAAGCATCAATTGTTTGAGCATAGTGTCACACTTTTCTCATCAATTCTAACATCTGTACAAGACTACTGGAAAAACCATAGCTTTGACTATACAGACCTTTGTCAGCAAAGTGATGTCCCTGCTTTTTAATATGCTATTTAGGTTTGTCATAGCTTTTCTTGCAAGGAGCAAACGTCTTTTAATTTCACGGCTGCAGTCACTGTCTTCAGTGTAGGGACATCACTGTCTAATTGTAGAGCTGGAAAAAAATGTCTTTTCCTCTACCCATCTTAGGATCTCCAGATGGAACCCACTAATAAGTTAGACTGGCCAAAGACAGATTAACGAAAGAAAACCAGATGTGTTGCACATGCATCTAGCAAGGACCCAGTGATGATGAGCTATGCAAAGGGGTAAATGAAGGAGAAGAAATCTGGGGCTTCTGGGCAGAGGAGGCAAGTTATGGGAAGGCATAAGAATAGCGCAATGAACAAGGGTTGTTTAGTAAGGTCTGTTAGGCAAATTTAAGTGGATACCTTCTCTTTTAATAAGAATTGTTAAGGGAATGGTCCAGTGGTTAGGGCTCTGCCCTAAGGACCCGGGAACTAAGAAAATCCACCAAGGTTTATAGCATGGCCAAAAAAAAAAACCTGGTTAGGAAGAGGGAGATACACAGTTGGAAATTTCCTTTACAAAAGGAAAATTTATGCTCTGTTTCAAGCTTTTCCTGAGACTGTTGGTAATCCATATGCCAAAGAGGAATATTTTGGAGTGGCATATTCTGGTGTTTGTTTATTTTATATGCTTGTGATTATGCCAAACATAACTAGCAAATGAGTATTTCTGTTTAAAAGAAGGATGTATCCCTGAGAAGAGAACAACACAGTCATTTATATTTTAGTAAGAATTAGCTTGAAGAGCCTTTTTTTTTTTTTTTCTTTATGAACTGGTTGGGATTAAGACACTAAAAGTTCTTGATAGAAGGAGCAACAGGGGAGCTGGTGGGTGTGTGTAAAAGACTCTGGGTAGCCCATGGCAGCAAGCAGTCACTGGATCTTGGGGAATGGAGGGCCAACAGGTAGATTATTAGAATTAAAAAAAGAAGCAGAAAAGGGGAGTGGCTGGCTCCAAAAGAAACTTTGCCAGCCTAATGGTTTTAAGATCACAAATCTAGTGAATAGATTCTTGAAACTCATCTATTCCAACTACCATTTTGTGTTTCCCTTCACCACATCCTTGCCATTTGCTGCCAAAACTGGGCTTGAAAAACTCCAGTTCTGGGCACTCTACTATTTCCCAAGATCTCCCCAACTATTTTGGACAACTCTCTCTCATTAAAAAAGAAAAAATCTTTTTAAAATTTTAGCTTTATTAAGTTTTTAAAATAAAGATCTTTGCTTTTAAATATTTAAAGATTCGCTTATTTGGCGGCATCAGGCTTCAGTTGCCGCGCATGTTGCATCGTGCAGGACCCTTCGTTGCTGTGCAGGGACTCATTAGCTGTGGTGCAGAGGCACACTAGCTTCCTGGGAGCTCCAGGCTTGCAGGCTGCAGTAGTTGCAGGATTAGTTGCTTGGCAGCTTCAGGGATTGCATCTGCATCCCCTGCACTGAAAGGCAGATTCTTAAACCCTGGACCACCAGGTAAGTCCTCTAAAATAAAGATCTCTTGAGAAAAAAAATGCACCTCCTGTAGCTTTGGTTATAATCTGCCCTCTAGTTGTCACCCTACACGACCTGCTATTTCAAGACAGCTCTAAAATCTCCTCAGAGGCCCTCTTAAATAGGGTAATCATGTCAACGCTTTAAGTCTCATTTCCAACCAGGCCACTTCCCCAGAATATATCTGGCCTTTGTAGTTTTCAAGTGATAATGTCATTCTGCAGAACCCTGAAGAAGAAAATGCAAAATCCTTCTGAGAGAAAGACATGTTGGGTGTGATTTTGAAACAGTGACTTGTAGTAAGAAGAGATGCCCATAGGAAAGGGAAGTGGGCTTGACTCCTTGCTAGTAATTCTACATCAATTAATAATGTTAGCTTACAATTATTAAACGTTTATGTGCCAAGCACTATTCTAAGCACTTTATGTGTATTGTCTCATCAAATCCTCACAATAACCTTATGAGATGGGTCCTCTTATTCTTAACCTCATTTTACAGATGAGGAAAGTGAGGTACAAAGAGTAACTTGCCCAAGAAGTCACAGCTAGTACGTGACAGAAACACAATTCAGACCCAGCAGCTAATTCCAGACCCCTTGTACTCTCTCAGTCAGTGCTGTTTATTGCTTCATGCTTGACCAAGATTTTGAATTTTAATATTTTTACAAAGCAGCAAAGAATACATTTCTCTGAGTCTTGATTTCTGCTAATTTGATAGTGAACAACAGAATGTTATTCCCTTATACGCAACATATACATCAGAACAGGATATCAGCCCAGGATACTTCCTCCTTTCAGACCATAGGTCTTGTATCTAACATATGATATTATTTGGCTTTTGATCTAGGAATTTGAAAAATGGGAGGTTGAATGGGTCACTGAGCTAACAGTCCAGAGCTCTAGATACTAATTCCAATATAGCCATGACTTTGCCTAATTCCTCAATTGTAAAATGAGGGAATTGGATTCCATTCTACTCTAAGGGACATCCTGTGTTAAAATCTCATGTCCAAAGGAATGATTTTCTCACCAGGAATTCCCAGCACTGTGGCAGAAGGAAAGACTCTCTGGTGCCCCTTGAGTCATACATACTAAATTGAAGTGAACAAATGAGCATCTGTTGACTGTTTCTGACGTGTAAAGCTGTCAACTGGAAATAGTTACTATGCTTAGGTTTTCAAATGGCTCTGTTGCCTCTACTAAAAATAAGCCACTGGTATTAGGGCTGAGTCATCTTCATACATGAATATGTGGAAGAAAAAAGTGACAAAGGTTATAAAGGAACTCTGGGTTATTTCCCTTCCAGCCAGACACCACACCTTGTTCCCAACCAGCCCCACTTTTTCTGTTTTATTTCAAATAAGCTGTATACTTTAAATAGAGAACATATTCAACAGTATGCTGTATTTTAGTTTGTTCATATCCTGTTCACTGCTTGTAGATTAGGCTTTTCCTTTAGAGTTGGGTTATGTACTTTTCTGAGGAGTAGAGGTTGATGTTAACAGCATTTGCAACTATGCTTTACTGTATACAAAGTGATTATATATACATAGTTTCTCTTGAATAGTCAGCCACCCCCTGGTGATGTGGCAACTTGAGGATAGGTATCAAGCATCCTCTCCAGGTAGTAAAATCTTATGGGACAGGACACAATCTGGGCAAAATGGTGAAGGAATTTTGCCTTGTTTTAAGGCAGTCTTTCTCTTTAGGCTTTGGGGATTATCTCTCACCTTCTAGGATCTCCATTCCCTCCGTGCCTGTGGCTGGGGCCCTTACTCTGCTTTCTACTCAAAGCTGCGCTCTGTTAGCCTTATATTCCTAGCTGTAAAATGGGAAGAAAGTTGGAGGAGTAAAACACTGAAGTTCTTTCTTAATCTAACTTCTTTTTCCAAGTGTGCCTTTCTAAGAAGCAGTAAAAAAACTCCAAAATTATATCAGGTTTCTTTCTCTTACCCAATGAAATTCCCATTCCCTCAGGGTTGCTGATTTCCACTAGCTATTTGGTAGAAAACTGTTGACTAAGCGAAATATAAAGGGTGAATATTGAATCATGAGTTTCCTAGGAGTATTGTCCACAAAGAAGACTTAACTACATTCATAAATTAATGACTTCGAATGGTTTGTCCAGCTACTGATGCCCAGCAGTGCCCTGCGGAACGCCTGGGCATGGAGGTCTTTTGCCCCCCATTTCTTTTAGGTGAGACTCCAGCCTCCACAACCTGCGTTCCAAAGGGCAGAACAGTTACTAATCAAAGGAGGAGCAGCCAGGATACCACGTGAAGCAAGATTAAAGGTGCCGGAGAGGCTCATCCAGACTAGGAGACTGGACCATCTAAGACCCTGCACACATCCTAATCTTGTCAACAACACTACCCTTTTGAAACTTGGCAGAAGAAAAAAGAATACAAGACTGTTACTGCCTTGATTCTTATCAGGTAGTCCTGACTGACTATATAGCCTCTTGCTACTCACCAGGGAGAGGGGCACAGTTCCTGAGGTGCTAACCTACTGCGTTTCCCCTTTGTCTGGCAAAGTAATAAAGCCACTCTTTCCTTCTCCCCCAAAACTCTTATCTCTGTATTTTTGTTTGGCATTGGTGCACAGACAGCCAATTTTGGCAACACTGCCCTCTTTCTTTGAGATCCAGTCCAGAAGCACCTAAAACTAAAAATATTCAAAATGGACTTACTATTTTATTTTAAAAAGCTACTTTGTTGGTAGCTACTCACCTGAGTCTGCCTGCTCTCCCCTGGACAGTGTACTATTGAAACAGGAGGGAAGGGGTCAGGGCACAACATTTGAAAGTCTGGGGACACAACATAAACTGACTAGAACCAAATAAGTCCAAGATGGCAGATGAGTCAGCTTCCACGAGACCCTGATTCTCAGTATATACTCATTATATACTGAGTTACTGAGTGCTCAGTAACACATCAGGAAACTAAATAACACACCCACAGGTGCCGTGACAGTTCTGAGATCGACCATAAAGACCAAAAAGTGTGTAGTGGCCCAATTCCTGGGAATCTCTACCCCTTCTCCAAAATAGTTGGAATAATCCTCCCAGTCATTAACCTATCAAATTGCTAATGCTAATGCTAAGTCGCTTCAGTCGTGTCCGACTCTGTGCGACCCCAAAGACGGCAGCCCACCAGGCTCCCCCGTCCCTGGGATTCTCCAGGCAAGAACACTAGAGTGGGTTGCCATTTCCTTCTCCAATGCATGAAAGAGAAAAGTGAAAGTGAAGTCGCTCGGTCGTGTCCGACTCCTAGCGACCCCATGGACTGCAGCCTACCAGGCTCCTCTGTCCAGGGATTTTCCAGGCAAGAGTACTGGAGTGGGGTGCCATTGCCTTCTCCGACCTATCAAATTACCCACCCCATAAAAACTAACCATGCTATATTTCGGAGCCACTCTTGCCTTCTCCAATGGCCCACACTTTGTGGAGTGTTTTTCTCTCAATAAATCCACTTCTTACCTATTATTTTGTCTCTCACTGAATTCTTTCTGTGCTGAGACATAAAGACTCTAAGTCTCAGTAAGTCCAGACAGCACATGTGTGACCTCAGTTAAAGACTGTGGCTTTGGGCTGGGTTTCAGTCCTGGCCTCATAGGTTCGGGTCCCAGTCTGAGGTACACAGTTTCACTGTGTCTTAATAAATCCTTGCCTTGCTTTCTTGAGGGGGAAAAACAAAACAAAACAAAACAAAACTACTTTCCTTCCTGAATTAACTCTTTTTTTGGCTGCACAAGGTGGCTTGTGGGATATTGATTCCTGTCCAGAGACTGAGCTGGGGCCCCTGGCAGTAAAGGCTCCGTGCCCTAACCACTGGACCACCAGGGAATTCCCCTGAATTAACTCTCTTGATTGGTGGTGCTATCATTTACCCATGTGTCCAAACCAGAAACCTGTGGGTCTCTTACTGTTATCCTCTAAAACTACCAAGTTCTGTCCATTGGATTTCTCAAATATTTTTCACATCCATAACATTGTCATTACCTTAACATAAAGGATGGGAAGGCAGGTAGGGAGATTAGGCAGATACAAATGGAATGCAAAAAGCAAGATCTAAGTAAGACTGAAACCATTCACCTCAGTTTGGGACTTGAACCCATGTGGCTGGGACTTGAACTTGGCCAAAACCCTGCTTGGGATTTGAACTCACAAGGCTGGGACTCGAAACTAGCCAGAATCAACAGTCTTCCAACTGAGATCAGACTCTTGTTTTCAGGACTTAATGAAGCTCAGGTTCTTGATGTCTCATCATAGAAAGAATTCAGTGAGAGACAAAGTGATAGGTAAGAAGTGGATTTATTTAGAGAGAAACACACTCCACAGACAAAGTGTGGGCCATCACAAACGGTTGAGTGCATCCTCAAAATGTGGTGTGGTTAGCTTTTATGGGCTGGGTAATTTCATAAGCTAATGAGTGGGAGGGTTATTCCAACTATTTGGGGCAATGGGCAGAGATTTCCATGAATTGGGCTACTGCCCACTTTTTGGTCTTTGATGGTTAGCCTTGGAACTGTCATGGTTCCTCTGGGTGTGTCATTTAGCTTGCTGATGTGTTACAATGAGCACAGACTGAATATTAAGGTCTAGTTGAAATTGATTTGTCTTCCATCTTGGACCTACTTGATTCTAGTCCGTTTATGTTTTGTCCTCGGGCTATGTCATTCTTTCCAAGTTGTGCCCTGCTCCCTTCCCTCTGTTTCATACACCAAGTACATGCAGCAAGACATTAGTCTGGCAAGCCAGACAAACTTCTTGACTCCGACCAATAGCACTTTACCTCCACCACCGCTTTTTAACATATTAGTAGCCTAGCCTGCAGGGCTCCCAAAATGTAGAGAGAGTACCTCTGCTCACTATTAAGATTTAACTTGAAGTTGAAATGGAGAAAGAATATATGGGAAAAGGCCTTACTTTTCACACTGAAAAATTGGTAGGATGGAGGCATTGAGCACAGGAATAAAGAGAATAAAACTATCAGATATGCATCGACATTTTTGGAAGTCCAAGCTTTGTCCCAGGGAGTAGACGTGTAGAATAAATGAAAATAACATTCAGGGCTCTATCCTTCTCTTATCTGGGGCTCAGGATGATGCCACCTTGAAGACCACACCATATCAAGCTAGCAACAAGTATATCAAGTTGTCTACGTTGTAGATTTGGGTAGTGGGAAGCTTAGTGGTTTAGCTTTCTTAGCCTGGGAACTTGGGGTGGGGCTGGGCAGTAGAGCAGGTAGCTCTGAGGTAAGCACCACAGGGAAGACTACCATCACTGCCAGACCTCAGAGACATCTCAGCAACATCAGAGTCAAAGAAGCTCAAGTTACATAGGGAGTGATATCAAAAGAATGGACTCTGAGTTCTCGTAGCTCAAAACTCAACTTTTTTGGCTGTATCACACTGCATGCGGGATCTTAGTGCATCAACTAGGCATGGAACCTACACTGCCTGCAGTGGAAGGGCAGAGTCTTAACCACTGGACCACCAGGAAGTCCCTCAAAACTTCAATGTTGAAGGCCAACTGGATATCTAGAGACTAGGCAAGTGAGTAACAGTGCTTAGAGACTGGAAGACAATGAATGATGTTCACTTCATGGGTCCAAAGACCCCATTCACCTTTATCTACCTTTATCAAGTGGCCAAAGAAAGAGTTCTCTCCCATAATCTAAATACTCTAAAGGGGAAGACCAAGAAAGGGAGAGGTTAGCTGAAAAGACTCATCATTTTTATCGGAGAGACTGCACATGACCTAAAGGAACTGTTTCAATAACCCATTTAGACTGAGCTTTCCTTTGAACTTGGTCTGTTCTACCAGTGAGATTTCAGGAAGTAGGCCAGATCAGGTTTAGACAAAACAAATAAATCATTTTTCTCTGCTTATCTGAATCTGTGAGTTAACCCCCAATCCAAACCTCTGCTGAGATTACCTTCCCCTTGGCAAAATCCTCCAGGAGGCCTTCACCGAAATAACCTCCAAACAGAGGTTAACTATTCTTTTCTCTTTATCATCGCACTTTATACATATTTAGATTGTTGCACTTGCATAGGATTTAACGCTTCTAATGCTTCTGAGGCCTACCTCCTTCACTAGTTGCTTGTCTTGGGGGAAAATATGCCTGATTCATCTTGATCTTGGCCTAGCATCTTCAACTTGGGCTTCATACAGGACTAGTATCTAACAAGCAACAAATCTGGTTAAATTGCCGAGTTCTTAAAGATGGTGGATTATAGGTATGATGTTTTGGCTCATTGAGACCTTCTCCCAAAATATATACATGAACAAACTGGTATTCAGAAAAATTAGATGGTCTTCTTCTCATCTCCATTCCTTTCCCAGCATGACTGTTAAGTTAAAAAATGTGTCAAAATTCATTTCTAATCTAGAATGGACTAACAGTGTTATCCCAGTGAAATCTCTTTTAACTCGTTTGGAAATGGGCTCTGTTTCTCTGATGTTTCCTAAAATTCTAATGTATACCTTTCTCATCTGTTTACTTAGGAGACTCAAGTGAGGGAGTGGGGGAACAAAATTCAAGTTTCTGGCTTGTGAGTCTCACTGGATGCTTACTTGCTCCAGACAAAGCAAGTTCCCTTGCACGCGACTCTTCTCCTACATGGACAATGATTTCCTGTATTACCTTACAGATTGTTGAATATTAACCATGTGATATCTTGAAAGTGGAATTTGTTGGGTGGTTTTACATTTCTTTGTGCTTTTCTGTATTTAGCAAATTTTCTATAGTGAGTATATATTTTGTCTGTAATTGGGGGAAAAAACCCAACTAACCCACTGTTTTGAAAACATGTCTTTTATTCCTATAGTGAACTTCAGCTATAAAAAGTATACTGAGAGGTGGGCAATGGGCCTCCTCTTCCACCAACCCAAGTCAGAAGGAGGTGGAGAGAAAATAGACCTAAATACAAATATGACTAACATAACTTGGTCCCATTTAAAACAGTCTCATATAATGGGATTCTTGCTTCAGCCATATGTTCAGCCTTCTCATTTTAGAGGGAATTTCTGGCAGTCCAATGTTCTAGGTGGGGAGTGAGGGATAGAGGAGGGTACTACAAGGGAATAGGCCTTCTTGCAACTTCAACCTGGATAGATTTAGCCATCTAATCCTGACACCTTAAAAGCCTATCAGGGGATTTCCCTGGTGGTCCAGAGGTTAAGACTGTACTCCCAAAGCAGGGGGCCTGGGTTCCATCTCTGATCAGGGAGCTAGATCCCAGTGCAGCCAAATAAAATAATAATAATAATAATAAATAAATAAATAAAAGGCTTTCGAAGGGAAAACTGAGGGCTCAGAAAAATTCTCTGGCATTTTTCAACAGCCTGAATTCCACAGTTGGACTGCCTCACTGAGCAGGTTCTAGTTTATAAGGGGTGATAAATCATGTATCATTTCACACTACCATAGGTAGAGGGTCTTGTATGCTAGGAGCCCTCTTTTCTTTTCCTCTTTCAGGGACCCACTCTCCCCATGTGGGAAAATGTAGTTTGTGAAACCAGAGAAATTGATTCACATAGAAATAACTGTAAAAGTTCCTGAAGGCCAGACAAACAACAAGACTAGCAATTTCAGTCTTCCAGTGATTACAGTAATTAAGCTTCGGAAGAAACTCCTCCCTTCCTTCCCCAGTCAACCCCACGCCCTCTCTGCTGCTCCCATTACTGTCTTCACTATTTGTGCAAGGCCAAAGAATTCCAAAAATGGAATTTCCTTCCTTTTAGGAACCAAAAGTAAACATTTGCTCTAAATCCACAACATAACCCGTTTTCCTGAATGACTAGTGGTTTTTAACAATAATCTTAGCCTGTGGCGTTAGAGGTGGGAGCTGGGAATTTTTCCAGGTAGTTGAGTATAGAAAATAGTATTATCGCTTAAAAAATTAGGAGTTGACTAAAGGGACTCAGTCTCAAGGCCCTCTCTCCTGTCTTTCATTCCCACCTACAAACCAGAATCATAGGACTTAACTGCAAGAAATCTTTCTAGTTTCTGTAATACACCTCTTCATCATACAGATGAAGAAGTTGAGGCTCACAGTTCTTAACAGTCCTTATCACAGCCACTGGCACCCAGTAGGCACTCCGTGACTATTAGCTTTGTGTGTGTGTGTTTAAGTGTTTATTTACATGACTGCACCAGGGATCTTTCACTGTGGTGTGCTGACTCTCTAGTTGTGGCAAGCGGGCTCAGTAGCTACAGCAGGTGGTCTTACTTTCTGTATAGAGTGTGGAATCTTAGTTCCCTCAACAGGGATTGAACTCTGCATCCCCTGCACTTCCAGGTGGATTCCTTTTTTTTTTTTTAATCACCAAAATGGTTTTATTTCGGACACTGACAACATGTGCAACAATGCAACTGTATCATTACTTTGTTTGGTTTCCTTAAGTATTACTTAAGTATGCATTGAAAATACACGTTTACATTTAAGAAATGTAACACATTAAAGTCCTCTGTAAACAGAAGTCCTTCTCAATATATTTTCCTGCTTTGTTTCATACATAAATAACATAATCTACAAAGTTGTAAATAAAACTATTAACTCCTATGACCTAAAAGTATATACAAATTTTGGAGCTTGACAAGAGTGTTTTCTTTCTGATTTTATATAAGTAACAACATGCAGTATTTGCAATGTTTTTGATTCATATAGATGACTTATAATCAAAACCTTTATTGTCTCCCAAACTTTTCTCCCTATAACAAACGTTCAGTGTACTTGGTAAAGATGCCACCATTCAAAAGTCAATGTGGTCAAAAGACTAGATTTTTAAAATAGAACAGAAGGTTGCCATTAAATATTATTAAGCCTTATTAAAATCACTTTATTTGAAGAACAAAATATGCTACCAAAGAGTATATGCTTGTACTATCATTTAACTGGAAAGCTAACACAATCTTAAAAAATCAGATTCAATTTGTAGTAGTCTTGGGAAAAAATAGTTCATGGAGATTCTGTTAGAGGAACAGAAACCATATTATCCTAAGTTTTCTAAATTTTATTTTGAACCATCATTTCAATTAGTTAAAACTTATGGGGTAAAAATGACACACAAAAATGATCTAAGAAAGGCATATTCAGAATTCCTGATGCAGAAAATATGATTATTTTTTGTTTAATGACTGGAAATCTTTATTCCTTCAGAAAATAGTAACATTATTTATTGAATGTCACCACCTGTTTGGTGATTTACTAGATAACCACTCAAGGTATTTTATTAAGTGAGCACTCAAATTATTTTTATTTAACAAAAGTAAAAAGACTTTTCACGTTGAAATTGTTTCATTATGAATTAAAAACTTAGAGAAACATTCTCAATTAATATCTTCCCTAAATTTAAATGAATCAAATGACAAATAATACCAAGCTAAGCACTGTCATTACCTTTAAAAATCTAAGTTTTCTAAAAGTTTTGCTTTTTAATCAATATTAATATGATCTGGGTCACACTATTAACTGCCACTCAAACTGTATGTTAAAAAAAAAGAAATATTCTTTGTTAAGAGCAGATTAACAACATGTTTTCCATGTTCTTAAAAAAACAAGATTCTGATATGCATAATGAATCTAAATCAAAAATCCACACATGGTGGTGGAAATTGTCAACTTTCAGCCTAATACAACATAAATCCACAGTAATTTTGCATAAACAATTCAAAATTTAAGTTTATAATGGAAATGTCAACAAGTCTTAACTACAACATTAACTGCTGATGGGTTCCACTATAGTTCACCCAGGCACAGCAGATGTGCACATCTGATGGACAGACTGCTTAGAAAATTAAAGCTATCAGAGCTATAAATTAGGAATACATAAATATGAACATAGCAATGCCAAAGCATTAAAGTGGTTAAAGAAAAAAAAAAAATGTGATGTAAACACAACTGATAGTTTTCTCTGTAAGCCACTTTCCACTGATTTATAAAGCCATGGCTTTATAATTCTTTTAAAAAGGACAATGTTTCCACATTGCTACATGCAGTGATTTCATTGTTATGTTCTTGACTACAATGCAATCTTCAATCTTCCTACACAGCTTGACATAGCCCATCAAGATTTCTTCAGAAAGTCAGCTTGTCATATTTTCAGCAGCCTTTAAGGCTTCTGTGGCCTTGTGAAGTTCCTTAATAACTGATGATAAAGCTTCTGAGTTAATTCCTTGTTCACAAAGCCGCACACATATAGACAGAGTTTCCATATCTAATTTAGTATTCAAAATTCTTGAAATCTCAAGTAGGACGCATTCAGATTCGCTGCTGCTGCCGTCACCGACCCAGCACCACCACTGCTAGTCACGGCGAGGGCCGAGGGAGGCCGGCAAAGGGCCTGACCCGGAACTTCCAGCTGGATTCTTAACCACTAACTTTTTGTTTCTGGCCTAAGTTCTTCAAAATGACCAGTCCATACTAAAAGTATAAGATTCCCAATTTAAAAACTGTTTTCTTTCCACTTTGTCACACTAAATTATGTAATTCTATTGGGTTAGAATAAAGTTATTATAGCCATAAATTTCATTTAGTTTTAACAGCTTTATTGAAATACAATTCACACACTATATAATTAAACTGGTCTTCCCTGGTGGTTCATTGGTAAAGAATATGCCTGAAATGCAGGAGCCGCAGGACACGCTGGTTTGATTGCTGGGTCTGGAAGATCCCCTGGAGGAGAGCATGGCAACCCACTCCAATATTGTTGCCTGGAGAATCCCATGGAAGAGGAGCCTGATGGGCTACAGTCCATGGGGTTGCAAAAAGTCAGACACAACTGAAGCGAATTAGCACCCATGCACATAAATAATTAAACCATTTACAGTGTACAATTCAATGACTTTTAGTATATTCAGAGTATTAGTATACTGTCTATATTAGTATAGAAAGTGAAAAAAAAAGTGAAAGTTGCTCAGTCATGTCCGACTCTGCGACCCTATGGACTATACAGTCCATGGAATTCTCCAGGCCAGAATACTGGAGTGGGTAGCCTTTCCCTTCTCCAGGGGATCTTCCCAACCCAGGGATCAAACCCAGGTCTCCTGCATTGCAGGCGGATTCTTTACCAGCTGAGTCATAATATATATAATGAGTATCATAATATATTATATTAGTATATTATGTATCACCATAATCAATTTTAGAACATTTTCATTAGGTCCAAAAGAAACCCATGCCCTTTAGCATTCACTCTTATTTTCCCTTGTTCCACCAGCCAGCCTGAGGCAACCACTGATCTTTCATGTGGTCCTTTGTGACTGGCTTCTCTTACTTAGAATATTTTCAAGGTTTAATATTTCCATGTTGTAATACGTACTTCATTTCTTTTTGTTGTTGAATAATAAATATTTCATTATATGCTTAAATAATATTTTAATTCAAGAACTGATGGATATTTGGCAGAATGTTGTTTTAAACAAATGTGATCACTGAGCTAGCAGAAGCTTAAAATTAGTACATGTGTATGTGCTAAATGGCTTCAGTCCTGTCCAACTCTCCACAACATTATAGGCTGTAGCCTGCCAGGCTTCTCTGTCCATGGGATTCTCCAAGCAAGAATACTGGAGTGGGTTGCCATTTCCTTCTCCAGGGGATCTTCCTGACTCAGGGATTGAACCTGTGTCTCTTATGTTTCCTGCATTGTCAGGTGGGTTCTTTACCACTAGTGCCATCTGGGAAGCAATATATAAATATGTATCTCGTATATTTCTATGTTGAATTTATACTTAAGCGCACTTACTATTAAGACTTTATTATAATCTTAGACCAGAATATCAATTTTTTCCCTCTAAATTTTCTGATGTGTATGATAGTAGTGTGGAAAGACAAAGTAAAGTCTTGGCCTAAGTTTTTCTGCTCTTTGGACTTCTAGGAAAACAGAGGCATACATATAGGTATACATAGAGACAGAGAGAGAGAGAGAGAGAGAGAGGCATAAATATAGGTGCCCAAGTAAGAGTTCTTAGGAGAGAAAAAGAAAAGAAAAAACAGATCCAGAGCAACATTAGTTCCTGGTTTTTAAATGCGAGCTTTAGAAAAGAAAGGGCCTTTGGGGCACATATCCAACTAGCTGATCGGCAATTCTAAGACCTACACATAGACACAAACAATAAGGGGTGACTGCTTGGTGAGGGTGCGAAAGGGGGACAGTACAGGCCACAAATTCAATCACGTGTGTCCTTGTAAGGCTAAGTTTTTCACCTCCTTACTGCTTTTGTGGGTCTCTGGTTGGGTACAGATTGGAAGACTTTAGAGAACTAGTTCTTAGAGAACTTAAACTTGTAAATACCAAATTGAGGGTTTTTATGATCCTGGGAGGTAGCTGATTCCCCACTGAACCATTCTTTACTCAAATCTTGCCTTCCCTGGCCCTATTACAGGAGTTGAGGCGACAGTACTCTTCCGTCACCTGCCCCGGAGATAAGGGGCTTTGGGGTGTATTTTCTGCCCTATTTGCAGCGGTCAGAACACGAGGAAGTGATCCTTGACTCAGCCCGCCCGAGGTTTGGGTGTTGTCATTCCTCACACGTGATTTTCTACCAGCCGGCGAGAGACCTCACGTACCATCGGACTTACTCATCCCAGTGACTCCACCTCTTTCCTCCTCTACTCTCCACCCCACATTAGCCTGCCCTGCTTAGAGATTAGAGGAAAGGAGGGTGCTTGGAGCCAGGAAACACCACTCTCCCAAGTAGTCCGTGAGGAGAGAAACTAGTGTTTGGGAAAGTGCAAGATTGTGGAGTTTGTTTTTCTCTTCTCCAGGATGCTCTGCACGTCCTCTGTTTAAGGCTATCCTTACTGTCTTAACCCCAAATAATTCTTTCCTTTTCAAGACCACCTTATTACTGAGGCAGACCTTGTCCCGTTAAGGTTGCTTTCCTTTTCCCTGTTTTCCACTACTCTGAGTCCGGAATTCTCAAATTCTTAGAACTGCTTTGAGTCCCTGATCGGCCTCCTTCCCGTTCTAGCCGCGTGACCTTGAGTAAACCATTAACTTCTCCAGGCCTACTTTCCGCGTCTGTGAAACGAAGGCCAAAACGTCTACCGCACCAAGCCTGTGACGAGGCCCAAATATGAAAACCCTTTGTGCGCTGTAAAAACTAATAAAATGTTAGCTAGTCTGGACTGCTAATCACTCTTCCAGAAACCCTCTGTTTCCTTTGGGGCTCGCCCCGCAAATCGCGCCTGGGGTGGGTACTTCTCACCACCCTTCTATCGCAGTCTTTCCCATTGGCTTACACGACGTCGGCGCGGCGCCCAGTATTGACGCAACGCCGCCTCCGCTGGCGCAGGGTGCTGCATTGGCCCCGCCCCCGACCGCGCCTGGCCTCCTGCGGGGTCCCGCCCTACGGGCCGACACGGGCGGATCCCGCCCCTTCAGTGACGTGTGGCGCGCGCAGCCCGGCCGCCCCGGCAGTTGGTGCAGCGGCGGTTGGGCTGAATACGCTCGCTTCACCCCTCCCCTCCTCCGGCTCGGGCCCCCACCCCGCCGGGCCCAGCCCCAGCTCCAGCCGCAGCGGCCCCGTCCCGTGCGGGCCCTTGTGGCCCCCTCAGCCGGAGACGCCCCCGGCCGGCGGGCAGCCCGCCACCATGGAGCTGGAGGACGGTGTGGTGTATCAGGAGGAGCCCGGCGGCTCCGGGGCCGTGATGTCGGAGCGGGTGTCCGGCCTGGCCGGCTCCATCTACCGCGAGTTCGAGCGGCTCATCGGGCGCTACGACGAGGAGGTGGTCAAGGAGCTGATGCCACTGGTGGTAGCCGTGCTGGAGAACCTGGACTCGGTGTTCGCGCAGGACCAAGAGCACCAGGTGGAGCTGGAGCTGCTCCGGGACGACAACGAGCAGCTCATCACCCAGTACGAGCGAGAGAAGGCGCTGCGCAAGCACGCAGAGGAGGTGAGGCCGGCCAGAGGGGAGGGTGAGGGCCGGGCCCGAGGGCCGGGGGGTCGCGGTCCGTCTCGGAGGGGAGGCGCGCCGGCCTCCTTGGGGCAGGCCTAAGTCCGAGGTTCGTCGGAATGAGCCTGGCGGCCGAGAGGCCCCAGTACCCCCGGCCAGCATTGGACGCCCAGGGAGATGGGTGAGTGTCCTGGAGAAGAGAGTGAGATGGGGGAAGCCAGGCCTGGGGAGGAAGCCACAGCCTGGCCTGAGGGCACCTGGGGTTGGCTGAGAGCGGTATTTTAGGATATGTGCTTGCCTCTTGTAGTTTAGGGAAGTTTCCGACCACCGTGGGGTAGTCAGACGGCGTTTCAAACTTTTACCTTGGGGTGGTGGGTGGAGCGCCTTTAAACCACTGTCCTGGATATGTTACTTCCGCTGGTTCCAGTACCTTTCCTGGGGGTTGCTGCTTTGGGAAGTTAGATATCTTCCTCTTTCGGTCAGTTTCTTGATATTTTAACCCTACTGAGGAAGTTTTATTTTATGTGTTATGTGCCTTGGTTGGTACTTTGTCGACACTTAGATGTCGTATGGGAATACTCTGTAAATATGGAGAGTATACAATTTTATTTTATTGGTATACCACATCAATGCATTCTTCCTTGTCAGGTGGTAACCTTGGACAGTTCCCTTTAAAAACTATTTATAAAAAGGACGGGGAAGTGGTAGGGGGCGGGTTAAGGAGATGTGGGTGACAGTTGGCAACTCTTTTCAGAGACTGCACTTGGCCAGCTTTTAACTTTATAATACCTCAGCTTTTAACTTGAGTTACCTCGGTGCCTCAACCTTGACTTTGAGCCTTTTGGAGCTCTGGGGTGCAAGTGATGGGTCTTTAACTTCTTGAGGCGGTCAAGGATTCTAGCTTTCAGGATGTGTTGGCATTATTTCTGGGGAATTTATCTGACGCAGGTGAAGTGTCCTGTTCATGTTTGTTTCCTGAGCATCTGGCTAAATATATGGTGATAGAAGGAAGCTAAATAACTAAATATTGAAGGAATGACATACTGTCTTTCAGAAATACTTGAAAAGTTTTAACAATGTGCAGCTCATTTCCTGACACTAAATAGTACCACCATGTAAACTTATTTTACTTAACACCATTGTACGAGGTCAAATTGTTTTTGTTTTCCTTAAGTTTGACTGCATGATGCTTTTTAGTTCTGATTTTGCGATCCATTTGTCTCAAAGGGATGCTCTTGAATTTGCCAAACAAAACTGACTTTATTTCAAAAGTATTTCCAAGTATAGAAGGAAAGGTTGGAAAAGAAAATCTAAGGATGGAATCACAATTTCCACTAGTTTACTAGCACTCTTTATGGAATGGAGCTTATGTACTACTCCTGAGATGACTTGCCATATCTTCATGCTCAGAGGGGCCCTTGCTATTTTATGGATGTACATGGGAAGACTGTGGAATTAACCGAATATACACACAGGTGAGGAACAGGCCCAGCATGACTTTATTATCGCAGATAAAGAAATTGTTGGACTTCCCTGGTGGGTCAGTGGTTAAGAGTCTGCCTGGAAATGCAGGGGACAGAGGTTTGATCTGTGTTCTGAAAACATTCCACATGGCATGGGGCAACTAAGCCTGTGCACTTCACAACGAATGAAGCCCACACACCCTAGAGCCTGTGCTCTGCAACAAGAGAAGCCGCTGCAGTGAGAAACCTGCACGCCCCAAGGAAGAGTTGTCCCCCTCACCCAGCTCGTTGCAACTAGAGAAAGCCCACACACAGCAGCAAAGACCCAGTATAGCCATAAGTAAATAAATAATTTTAAAAAGCAAGAAATTACTCCCATCAGCCTTAAACTCCTGTCAGTCCATGTAAACATGGGCAAAATGCCAGGGTCACACATGCCAGGAATACCATCTGCCACAGGTTGCAGAATCAGAAAATACAACTGACTAAGCTGCTAGATACTGGATTATATATTAATTTCTTAAGAAAATGACATGTAAAAAGTGGATATCCAATGACTTCTTTTGTAATTTATGCTTTATCAAATATGCCGGTAAATTCTGTAATGAAACATGACCTGAGACTAAGAATATTGATGACTAGATGACCACAAATGTAAAATCATCTTGTTACCAGTTTTCATATGAGATCATAGATCAAGTTTTACCCAAGTACTCAGAAATTCAGTCTCTCTTAGGAAAATATGCAGAAATGATTCTGTGTTTAATTTTCTCTAAGTTTTGTGGCCTTTAAATAAGAAATTGAATTTTTATTATAATGATATTACTTAATTTGAATACCTTCTGTCTTTTTCTTTGCTTTAATTTGAATTTCTTGTGAGGAGTTAACCTGCTGGTTTTGAGTCTATAAAAATAGTCTGAAGAAGGGCTGATTTTATATAGATTTATAACCACCTTCAAATGCTAGTCAAGAAATCTCATTTTATAGCTTACCACTCTTTGGGCTCCCTGCTCCAGCCATATATATGTGTAGTCAAAGCTGTGGTTTTTCCTGTAGTGATGTATGGATGTGAGAGCTGGACCATAAGGAAAGCTGAGCGCCGAAGAATTGATGCTTTCAAATTGTAGTGCTGGAGAAGACTCTTGAGAGTCCCTTGGGCAGCAAGATCAAACCGGTCAGTCCTAAAGGAAATCAACCTTGAATATTCATTGGAAGGACTGATGCTGCGGCTCTAATACTTCGGCCACCTGATGCGAGGAGCGGACTCGATAGAAAAGACCCTGATGCTGGGGAAGAATTGAGGGCTTGAGGAGAAGGGGTCAATGCAGGATGCGCTGGTAGGATGGCAGCAATGACTCAATCAACTTGAATTTGAGCAAACTCCAGGAGATAATGAAGGGCTGGAAAACCTGACATTCTGCGGTCCATGGGGTTGCCAAGAATCGAGTATGACTTTAGCGACTGAACAACAACAGTATATATTTAAAATATTTATTTATGTTTGTGCCAGGTCTTAGTTGTGGCACACGAGATCGTTGACTTTATTGAGGCATGTGGGCTCTAGTTCCCTGACCAGGGACGTAACCCTGGTCCCCTGCATTGGGAGCATGAAGCTTTAGCCACTGGGCCACCAGGGAAGTCCCCAACCATATAGATTTTTTTCCATTTAACCAAGTACTGTCTGATGCCTTCGCCCCCTTGGCCTAGAATACTTTTCCCTCAGAGCTTCATCCTGGCTAGCTCCTCACTTTTGACTCAGCTTAAATTTTGCTTCTTCAGCTCAACATTTCCTGTCTACTCTATCCAGAGTAAACCTGTGAATCTATGATCTGTTAAATCTGTGATCTGTTAAGTCAGTGATTAAAAAAACAATTCACAATTTGTGTGGCACGGACCAGAAAAAAAAAATCTAGAGAGAGATGTTATTCTTGGGAAGAAAATGTTAGTGTTTTTTATATTTTTGTTTGTGTAAGTTCTAATTCTTTTAGAATAGACATGATTTGAGTAATTAAAACAAAATTTCCCTGAAATAGGCAAATGAATTAAAGGAAACTTAAGAAATTCGTTTAAAAAAAATTTTATTGAAATATAGTTGATTTGCAGTGCTGTGTTTCAGATGTTTAGCAAAGTGCTCCAGTTATACATAGGGAATTTAGTTTTAAAGTGAGAGTTTAGCATGATTGACTGGAGGGAGATTGCACATAAAAATGAAGATGTACCCTCTGCATCCTCCTTGAGTAGTAGAAGCATATATGACGACAGAATATCTTTGCTGGGAAGAAGATGTTGTGATTTTTAGGACTACTTTTCTGTGGGTTTTTGTCTAAAATGAAGTGATTAAATGCATAGGTGAGGGATATTACTGAGAATTTTCTAATTAACTTTTTCCCGATGAATCAGCACTTAAAGCCGTGAGAATTGATGTTTTATATGAAGACTTACGGGTTTCCCTGGTAGCTTGGCTGGTAAAAAATCCGCCTGTAACGCAGGAGACCCCAGTTCGATTCCTGGGTCAGGAAGATCCCCTGGAGAAGGGATAGGCTACCCACTCCAGTATTCATGGGCTTCCCTGGTGGCTCAGACGGTCAAGAATTCACCTGCAATGCGGGAGACCTGGGTTTGATCCCTAGGTTGGGAAGATCCCCTAGAGGAGGGCATGGCAATCCACTCCAGTGTTCTTGCTTAGAGAATCCCCATGGACCGAGGAGCCTGGCAGGCTGCAGTCCATGGGGTCGCAGAGTCCAACACGACTGAGCCACTAAACACAGCACAGCATATGAAGACTTGTAATCAGGTTGTTTTCTTTGGAAGTCTGTGCACATGAGAGTGAATGATAAGATTTGTGGGCGGGAAGGCAGGTGTGGATATTGATGTTGTAGTTCTCATTCTTTCACAAAAATATATTATTTTTAAAAATTAAAATTTATTTATTGAGGCTGTCTGGTCTTGGTTGCGTCATGCAGGATTTGTAATTGCGGCATGTGGGATCACGCTCCCTAACGAGGGATTGAACCAAGGCCCCCTGCATTGGGAGTGCAGAGCCTCAGCCACTGGACCACCAGGGAAGTCCCCATAAAAATATTTTATTCAAAAATGCTAAGGAAATTAACTTTTTCTTTGTGAAATAATTTACAGTGAAGGTTAACTTCTTCAATAAACACTTAGGAATATTTGAAGTCTTTTCAGTTCAAGACAGGAGTGAAGAGTAATTTTGAATACTTTAGCTTTTACTTGTTGAGGACTTAGGATCTTAAAAGTAGAAATTCCATATTTGCTTCAACATTAAGTTTATTTAGTTTCCTTGGCAGAGTTGTTATTTGAATTGATATTTATAATGGTTCTTTAGTTTTAATTCTGTTACTCTGGTATCAAAGGAATTTAATTTTGGGAATCCCCTGGTGGTCCAGCGGTTAGAACTCTGAGCTTCCACTGCAGGGGCATGGGTTTGATCCCTGGTTGTGGGGGAGGGAGGGACTAAGAGCCCCCATACTGCACAGTGAGGCAAAATAATAATGATTTAAAAGTAGGTTTTATTTCACTGCAGTGGAGCAGTAGTGGAATGGTGGTTTATTTATATGCACAGATGACCTGTTAGTACAGAGCAATTTGCTGGTCCATTGAACAACATTTGACATAAAATTTTCAAGTCACTTGTGCATGTGTTTTATTTTCATCTTCTTTATTTATGTTTGGCTGTGCCGGGTGTTTGTTGTTGCATGGACTCGACTCTCATTGTGGTGAGGCAGGGCGGGGGCGCTGTTCTCTAGTTGTGGTGTGCAGGCTCCTCGTTGCCGGGCTTCTTTTGTCATGGAGAATGGGCTCTAGGGCGTGTGGACTTCAGTAGTTTCGGCTCCTGGGCTCTAGAGCACAGGCTCAGTAGTTGTGGCACATAGGCTTAGCTGTTCTGTGGCATGTGGGATCTTCCTGCATCAGGGATCGAACCCATATCTCCTTCATCGGCAGGGAGAATCTTTTCCATGGAGCCACCAAGGAAGGTAAGCTAAGGAATCCAAGAAATCCAGTGGTTTTTAAAACCAGTATCTTGTGGTATTGTTAGGGAACTAAAGATTTTTGGTCCAAGGATAATTGAGGTGTTGACTTCATTTCTCTCTTGATTTAGTTACAGCAAGGGTCAACAGCTTTTTGGACTGTTACATCTTAACTTCTTTAAACCTAAATTTTAGAATGCTCAAAATACACTTTAGTGCTTCATTGATCTCTGTATATGCAAATGACTTTATACATAAAACTAGTACATTTTAAAAATACATATTTTCATATTTTGAAAATACCTTTTTTCTTTTGCTGAACTATTGAAATAAGCTTCACACTGCCCCTTGTCAGAGTAGATAGGTCCTTGCCCCTGTCAATCCCTACTTCCAGGCACTTTCTGAAATGAACAATCTGTTTGTTCTTCAGGGAATGGTGCTTACTTTGATGAGAGGGTATGTATATCACCTTTTGAAATGGTAATTAGGGATAATTATTGTTTAGCTATTAAGATAGATCTTACCATTTACTTTCAGGATTTCTTAGTGGCTCAGATGGTAAAGAATCTGCCTGCAGCAGGAGACCCAGGTTTGATCCCTGGGTCAGGAAGATCCCCTGGAGAAGGGACTTGCAACCCACTCTAGTATTCTTGCCTGGAAAATTCTGTGGACATAGGAGCCTGGCAGGCTAGTCTCTGGGGTTGCAAAGAGTCAGACACAACTGAGCAATCAACAGTTTACCATTTACCTTCCAGAGATTTCTGAATTTAAGTATCTAAGTATCTATTATGTGTCCCTGGGATAGTGACATTCACATTTTACTTATTTAAAATCACAAAAGAGACTATGAAAATGGCTAAGGTACCAGG
This sequence comes from Bos javanicus, assembly GCF_032452875.1. Taxonomy (NCBI): domain Eukaryota; kingdom Metazoa; phylum Chordata; class Mammalia; order Artiodactyla; family Bovidae; genus Bos; species Bos javanicus. The sequence goes on from NC_083886.1 coordinate 37,060,969, forward strand.
ATGGATTAGTTGAGTAAAAACTACTTACTAGATTACTGTGGTATATGCCACAGGTCACTGATCCAATTCTGTGCCTGTGTTTGGTGAGTGAGTTTCTTGGATTCCTTAGCTTACCTTTAACTACACACTACATACTTAAATACTTTTGGTTCCCAGGAGAACTAGTATTAGAATAATGTAGCCAAATACATTTTCTTTTGTTCCCTTGACTAATGGTTGAGTTATTTTAAAAACACGCTTTTTTTTTTCTTGCTGTGCTCAGCACTTACAATGAATGTAGCTATTACCTAAATTTCTAGGTTGAGATAAGAAACATCAACATAGAAGCAGTTTAATAATGTATGTAATGTGTCTATCAAAAAAGCTGATATTTAAAAATATATGTGTGTGAATTCTATACATTTTAAATTTTGGCCAGTGATATTTAGTTATTAGCTTCAGTACAAGGCTGTGGACTTCACGTAAGACTTCTGGTGCCTACATACAGACTGAAAGAGAGGGGATAGGAAAAAGTATCCATGCAAATGGAAATAAAAGAAAGCTAGAGTAGCAGTACTCATATCAGACAAAATAGATTTCAAAATAAAGAATGTTACGAGAGACAAAGAAGGATACTATATAATGATCAAAAGATCAATCCAAGAAGATATAACAATTGTATATACGTATATGTGTGCATCCAACATAGGAATACCTCAGTATCTAAGGCAAATACTAACAGTTGTAAAAGGAAAAATCAACAGAAACACAATAATTTTGGGGGATTTTAATAACTCACTCTCATCAAGAAACAGATCATCCACACAGAATATCAGGAAACACAGGCCTTAAATGACGCATTAGATCAGATGGACTTTACTGATCTTTAAAGAATATGCCATCCAAAAGCTGCTAAATACACTTTCTTCTCAAGTGCACACGAAACATTCTCCAGGACAGATCACATCTTGGGCCACAAATCAAGCTTTGATAACTTAAAAAAAATTGAAATTATATCAAGCATCTTATCTGACCACAATGCTATGGGATTAGAAATCAATTACAGGGGAAGAAACTAAAAAACACACACAAACACGTGGAGGCTAAACATATGTCACTGAACAGCTAATGGATCACTAAAGAAATCAAAGAGGAAATAAAAAAAAAAAAAGCTAGAGACAAATGACAATGAAAACATGGTGGTCCGACACTTTTGGGATACAGCAAAAGGAGTTCTAAGAGGGACATTTATAGCAATACCATCTTTAGGAAGCAAGAAATATCTCAAATAAACAGACTAACCTTACCCCTAAAGCAGCTAGAGAAAGAGGAACAAACAAAGCCCAAAGTTAGTAGAAGGAAAAAACTTACACAAAAATCAGAGCAGGAATAAATAAAGATGAAAACAGTAGCAAAGATCAATGAAATTAAAAGCTGATTCTTTAAGAAGATAAGCAAAATTGATAAACCTCTAGCCAGACTCATCAAGAAAAAAGAGGACTCATCAATAAAACTAGAAATGAAAAAGAAGTTACAGCTGACAACACAGAAATACAAAGGATCATAAGACACTGCTGCAAACAACTATATGCCAATAAAATGGACCGCCTAGAAGGAATGGACAGATTCTTAGGTACAGCCTTCCAAGACTGGACCAAGAAGAAATAAAAAATGTCAACAGTTGATTCACAAGTACTGAAATTGAAACAGTAGTTAAAGTTCCAACAAACAAAAGTCAGAAGGCTTCACAGGTGAATTCTATCAGACATTTAGAGAAGAGTTAACACCTATCCTTCTGAAACTGTTATAAAAAAATTGCAGAGGAAGGAATACTGCCATGCTTATTTCTATGAGGCCACCATCAGCCTGATACCAAAAACAAAGATATTACAAGAAAAGATTATAGGCCAATTATACTGATGGAGAAGGGGATGACGGAGGGTGAGATGGTTGGATGGCATCACTGATTCGATGGACACGAGCTTGAGCGGGCTCTGGAAGTTGTTGATAAACAGGGAAGCCTGGTGTGCTGGAGTCCATGAGGGTCGCAAAGAGTTGGACAAAACTGAGAAACCGAACTGAACTGATACTGATAAATATAGATGCAAAAATCCTTAGCAAAATACTAGCAAACTGAATTCAACAATACATTAAAAGAGTCATTCACCATGATCAAGTGGGGTTTATCCCAGAGATGCAAGGATTCTTCAGTATCCACAAATCAATCAGTGTGATACACCACATTAACAAAGTGAAAATAAAAAGAAAGCATATGATCATTTCAGTAGATGCAGAAAAAGCTTTTGATAAAATCCAACATCCATTTATGATAAGAGCTCTCTAGAAAGTGGGAATAGAGGCCATAATAAAGGCCATATATGACAAACCCATTGCTAACATCATTCTCAGTGGTGAAAAGCTGAATTCATTGCTTCTAAGATTGGGAACAAGGCAAGAATGTCCATTGTCACCATTTTTATTCAACATAGTTTTGCAAGTCCTAGCCATGGCAAAGAAGAAAAAGAAGTAAAAATAATATAAATTGGAAAAGAAGTAGTAAAATTGTTACAATTTGAAGTATACATTATACTACACACAGACCATCCTAAAGATGCTACCAGAAAAACACTAGGGCTCATCAGTGAATTTTGTAAAGTTGTAGGATTCATAATTAATATGCACATCTCTTGCATTTCTATATATGAACATCAAAAGATCAGAAAGAAAAAGCAAGGAAGCAATCTCATTTACCATCACATCAAAAAGAATGTAATACCTGGAAATAAATCTACCTAAGGAGTCCAGAGACTTGTATTCTGGAAAGTATAAGACACTGATGAAAGTAGTTGGAGATAGCGCAAACAGATGGAAGGATATACTGTGTTTTTGGATTGGAAGAATCAATATTGTCAAAATGACTATACTTCCTAAGGTGATCTTTAGATTTAATGCAATTTATATCAAATTATCACTGACACTTTTCACAGAACTAGAACAAAAAATTCTAAAATTTATATGGAAACACAAAAGACCCCAAATAACCAAAGCAATCCTGAGAAAGAAAAGTGAATCTGGAGAAATCAGGGTCCCAACTTCAGACTTGCCAGGTGGCATCAGTGGTAAAGAACCTGCCTGCCAATGCAGGAGACATAAGAGATGTGTGTTTGATCCCTGAGTCGGGAAGATTCCTGGAGGAGGGCATGGCAGCTCACTCTAATATTGTTGCCTGGAGAATGGCATGGACAGAGGAGCCTGGCAGCTACAGTCCATGGGGTCACAGAGAGTCGGACAAGACTGAAGTGACTCAAAACGACTTCAGACTATACTATAATGGTATAGTAATCAAGAGTATGGTACTGGCACAAAAACAAATATAGACCAGTGAAACAAGATAAAATGCCCAGAAATAAACACACACACACCCATGGTCAGTTCAGTTCAGTCACTCAGTCGTGTCCAACCTTTGTGACCCCATGGGTGCAGCATGCCAGGCTTCCCTATCCATCACCAACTCCTGGAGCCTGCTCAAGCACATGTCCATCGAGTTGGTGATGCCATCCAACCATCTCATCCTTTGTCTTCCCCTTCTCCTCCTGCCTTCAATCTTTTCCAGCATCAGGGTCTTTTCCAATGAGTCAGTTCTTTGCATCAGGTGGCCAAAGTATTGGAGTTTCATCTTCAGCATCAGTCCTTCCAATGAATATTCAGGACTGATTTCCTTTAGGATGGACTGGTTGGATCTCCTTGCAGTCCAAGGGACTCTCAAGAGTCTTCTCCAACACCACAGTTCAAAAGCATTAATTCTTTGGTGCTCAGCTTTTTTTATAGTCCAACGCTCACATCCATACATGACTACTGGAAAAACCATAGCTTTGACTAGATGGACCTTTGTTGGCAGAGTAATGTCTCTACTTTTTAATATGCTGTCTAGGTTGGTCATAGCTTTTCTTCCATGGAGCAAGTATCTTTTAATTTCATGGCTGCAGTCACCATCTGTAGTGATTTTGGAGCTCAAAAAATAAAGTCTGTCACTTTCCATTGTTTTCCTGTTCATTTGCCATTAAGTGATGGAACTGGATGCCATGATCTTAGTTTTTTGAATGGTGAGTTCTAAGCCAACTTTTTCACTCTCCTCTTTGACTTTCATCAAGAGGTTCTTTAGCTTTTCTTTACTTTCTGCCATAATGGTGGTGTCATCTGCTTATGTGAGGTTATCGATATTTCTCCCAGCAATCTTGATTCCAGCTTGTGCTTCATCCAGCCTGGCATTTTGCATGATTTATTCTGCATATAAGTTAAATAAGCATGGTGACAGTATACAGCCTTGACATATTCCTTTCCCTATTTGGAACCAGTCTGTTGTTCCATGTCTGGTTCTAACTGTTGCTTCTTGACCTGCATACAGATTTTTCAGGAAGCAGGTCAGGTGGTCTGGTATTCCCATCTCTTGAAGAAATTTCCACAGTTTATTGTGATCCACACAGTCAAAAGCTTTGGCGTAGTCAATAAAGCAGAAGTAGATGTTTTTCTGGAACTCTTGGTTTTTTCATGATCCAACAGATGTTGGCAATTTGAACTCTTGTTTCTCTGCCTTTTCTAAATCCAGCTTGAGCATCTGGAATTTCACGGTTCATGTACTGCTGAAGCCTGGATTGGAGAATTTTGAGCATTATTTTGCTGGTGTGTGAGATGAGTACAATTGTACGATAGTTTGAACATTCTTCGGCACTGCCTTTCTTTGGGATTGGAATGAAAACTGACCTTTTCCAGTCCTGTGGCCACTGCTGAGTTTTCCAAATTTGCTGGCACATTGAGTGCTGCACTCTCACAGCATTATCTTTTAGGATTTGAAATAGTTTAACTGGAATTCCATCACCTCCACTAATTTTGTGGAGTGATGCTTCCTAAGGTCCACTTGACTTCAGACTCCAGGATGCCTGGCTCTAGGTGAGTGACCACACAATCATGGTTATCTGAGTCATGAAGATCTTTTTTGTATAGTTCTGTGTATTCTTGCCACATCTTCTCAATATCTTCAGCTTCTATTAGGTCCATACCATTTCTGTCCTTTATTGTCCCATCTTTTCATGAAATGTTCTCTTGGTATCTCCAGTTTTCTTGAAGAGATCTTTAGTTTTTCCCATTCTGTTGTTTCCCTCTATTTCTTTGCATTGATCACCGAAAAAGGTTTTCTTATCTCTCCTTGCTCTTCAGTTAGTGGTCACTTGGTCTATAGACAAAGGAGGCGAGGATATACAGTGGAGAAAAGACAGTCTCTTCAATAAATGGTGGGGGGAAAACTGGACAGTTACATGTAAAATAATGAGATTAGAGCATTCTCTTAACACCATACACAAAAATAAAATGGATCAAATTCTTAAATGTAAGGAAATCAATTGGAAGGACTGATGCTGAAGCTCCAATACTTTGGCCACCTGATGTGAAGAGCCGACTCAGTGGAGAAGCCCCTGATGTTGGGAAAGATCGAAGGCAAAAGGAGAAGAAGGTGGCAGAGGATGAGATTGTTAGATAGGTCACCGATTCAACAGACATGAGTCTGAGCAAGCTCCAGGAGATAGGAAGGACAGGGAAGCCTGCCTGGTGTGCTGCAGTCTATGAGATCACAAAGAGTTGGATACAACTTAGTGACTGAACAGCAACAACAAATTTTATACACACACACACACACACACACACACAACATGTATACATACACATATTTTTACATTGTGAACGATTTCAAAGTACATTGCAGATGTTATGACACTTCACCCTTCAGTACTTAAAGTACTTATCCTAAAAATTAAAGGATTCTACCATATAGTCACAATTTTATTTACATAGGAGAACATTTTCTAATATCTAGTATTCCATTTGAGTTTGTGTTTTGCTCTTTTTTTTCTGTACTGCATAGCATATGGGATGTTAGTTTTCCAACCAGGGATTGAACCCACACCCTCTGCACTGGAAGCGCAGAGTCTTAACCACTGGACTACCAGGGAGGTCTGTGAATTCATTTTTTAGAGCAGAGCATGTGTCAGTTATAGAGATGAGTAAGTTAATGTGTTTATAGTGAACTAATGGCACTCATCTGGAAAGGAAGAAATTACTGCAGTTTAACTACTTTTCTATAAATAGAAATTTAAACCTGAGTTCTACAAAGCAATTAAAATTGTCTCAATTTTTTTAAGATTATAGTATAAAAGTATAATGGATCATTTTTTCCCTTTTAAGCTTTGAAGTGCAGAAATTGAGAAACTGCTGCTACTGCTGCTAAGTCACTTCAGTCGTGTCTGACTCTGTGCAACCCCATAGACAGCAGCCCACCAGGCTCCCCTGTCCCTGGGATTCTCCAGGCAAGAACACTGGAGAGGGTTGCCATGTCCTTCCCCAGTGCATGAAAGTGAAAAGTGAAAGTGAAGTCTCTCAGTCGTGTCCGACTCTTAGCGACCCCGTGGACTTCAGCCCACCAGGCTTCTCCGTCCATGGGACTCTCCAGGCAAGAGTACTGAAGTGGGGTGCCATTGCCTTCTCCAAATTGAGAAACTACCCTCCATTTAATGTTTTCTCTGGCAACTTTTTTTAAGTCTTACATATATTTTAGGATACCTTGTTTCTGATTGCTGACCTGCTCCACTAGGATTATAGAGCCTAAGAAGAATTTTTTCCTTGTAATTTGTGCTTCTACTGATTAGATCCTCTATAGGGGATGGATTTAGGATTTTTGTGTTTCTCGATTCTGTTATTGTGCTTTAAATAAAATGTTTTTTCTTTTAAAATCTTGTTTTTTTGTTTGTTTGTTTGTTTTGTTTTTAATTTATTTTTTGGCCACACCAGGAAGCACGTGGGATCTTAGTTTCTCGGCCAAGATAGAAGCCATGCCCCCTGCATTGGAAGCACGGAGTCATAATCACTGAACTGCCAGGGAAGTCCCTAAAATGTATTTTTACTTGCTTTTCCTGCAGGTATTTTTTTAAGGGCTGAGAGGAATCTCCATAATCTTTTAGTTCTTCTCTATCCCATTCCCATAGGGAGATAAACAGGACACATGAATGATCAGAAAAAAGAAATATTTATTGAGCCAGGCAGTATTCTAGACTCTGGGAATGTGTCCACAAACAGATCAGACAAGAAAAGTAGCCCTTCCTTTCTTACAGTTTATATTGTAATAACAAACCAGTTAATTACAGATTGTGATAGGTGTTACACAGGAAATAAAGGTGAGGTGACACAGAGTAAAGAGGCAGGCGTGTTAGATGGAACAAACAAGTTTATAAAAGGATAAGCAGTTTTCTCATTATTTAGATAGGTAGAGTCATTATTTAGATATGAAATGTTAGGCATAATAGAGTTTCTCCTCCTCATATTCTTGAAAATTCACAAAAGTGATGGGAATTTCCTGGCACTGAGTGGTTAGAACTCCGTGTTTTCACTGCAGAGGCACAGGTTTGATCCCTAGTAGGAGGACCAAGTTCTGTGTGGCTCAACCAAAAAAGAAAAACCAAAAAGAAGAAAAAAAAAAGAAAATTCACAAAAGTGAAAAACACTCTCAGATGTCTTCTATTTTCTGTCTTACTCCTCATACTTCTTAGCAACATTTGTCTCTTGGTCACTCATTCTGTAAGAAACATTATATTTTGGTTCTCTAATTTTGAAATCTCTTGGTTTTCCTCTTGCTTATCTGTGGATTCTTCTTACTCTTGTTAGCATTGTTCTTTGGTGCTTTTTCTAAGATCCCCTTAAGTTCTCACTCTGTATGCTGCCTAGATCATATGATCCATTCTGAGCAGTTCGGTGACCATTTTGCTGACTATTGCAAAATGTGTATCTCATTTATTCATTTAACATATATTTATTGAAGGCCAGCTGTGTGCCTAGTACTGTGGCTATTGGGATACAGTGGTGAGTAAAACAAAATTCTTCCTTCATGGAGCTGATAGCTTACTAAGAACAGCCTTTAAAGTCCAGATCTCTCTCTCTCTGGGGTTTCAGATACATATTACTGTTGCTTATTGGACATGAATGTCTCCCAACATGCCCAAAACTGAACTTACCTCACAAGCTTGCTTTGCTCATTCTCTTCCTGAGTGGATACCACTGTCTACCTAGCCAGAAGCCAGGTCATCATTCTTAACTGTTCTCTCTTCCTTCATCCCCATTGCTGCCTTCTTTTGTTTTCAACTCCTAAATATATCTGGAATCTCTTTACTTTTCAAAACTATTTTTACTACTCTGAAAGTAATGCTTACTACTCTGAAGAGCTGGAGCTTCTTTCATTCAAACTGGATACGAGGTCTGGCACATAAGAAATACCCTTTGAATATTTCTGAATAAATAAATGGGCAACTCAAACTGTCCCATAAATGATCTATTTGTATCCTGTATTGCCAGCCTACACACTGTCCATCACACCGTGCCTGGATCTCTCCAAAATGGATATCTGATCAGATGGTTTCCACATTTAAAAGCCGTTAGTGGATATGTCTAAAATCTGTTCTTGAATTGACTAAAGTTCCTAACATACATGGCCTTGTAGTCTGGTTGCTTCTGACTTTACTAGTCTAATCTTTTCCTTTTAGAGCCATTCTGAACACCCTTGAGTTTGTTATGTAAAAGGTAGTTTCTTCAGGCCTTCTTAAAAGCTGCCTCTTTGCATGGCACTCTCTTTCTCTTTTATTGCCTGGCTACCATTATTCATGTTTCAGGTTTCAATTCTGGAATGCCTTTTACGACACTGAAGTATGGGTTGTACCCATTTCATATCTTCTCATAGCATACTATCCTCCTTTCATAGTACTTTCGGTGTTGTGTTTGACTAATCTATTGCTTTAATTCTCCCACTGAATTACTGGGGTGCAGTAGGTACTAGATATTTTTTGTTTGGTTGGATGGTGGATAGATAAATATACTAGAGGTCAATTGCTGATGCTAGCTATTTAAAATTCTCTTTTGTGCATTCAAGTTATTGTCCTTATTTACTGCTGGTACCAAGTTATCCTACAACTTCCAGAAAGTTCTTCAGTGAGTCCTTTGACTTAGGCATATACAGAAAAACTGACTTCTCCTAAGTATAGTTATTACGGACACTTTGGCTACATTGTCCTATACATACTAGATATTCTAGAAATATTTAGGCATTTAAAAAATTGAAATATTAAGATCACTGAAACTGTTGTCAGAATATTGTAGACTACTTAAAAATCAGAATATTGTAGACTACTTAAAAATCATGTTAGCACCATGATTCTCTCTCTTTCTTTTTTTTTTTTTTTGACTGTTCCACACAGCTTGAAGGATCTTAGTTCCCCAGCGAGGAATTGGACCTGTGCCCCCTGAAGTGGAAACATAGAGTCCTAACCACTGGACCACCAGGGAATTCCTTCTCTGATTGTTTTTGTGGTTGTTATTTTGTTAGGGTTTTTTCTTTGTTTGTTCAAGTTTTTCCTCACAGTAGGAAGTTTAGAAATAGAGGGTGCTGGCATCAAAGTCCAGGCCAAGACTCTGGACTTCTTTACAGTATACCTCATGGTTAAAAATTAATATTCAGAAGTCTGGGCATCGAGGCTGCTTTCAAGAGAAACAGAGAGAAGAGGTGGTGTCAGCCACTTCTGTTCTCTCTCAGTCTGCTCAGGCTGCTATAACAAAAATACCATAGGTTGAGTGGCTTTAACAACAAATATTTATTTCCACTGTTCTAAAAGCTGGGAAGTCCAAGGTCATGACACTGACAGATTCAGAGTCTGATGAGAACCCATTGCCTGGTTCATAGATGGCTGTAGTTTTCTCACTGTATCCTCATAGGAAAGAAGGCTCTGATTGCTTTGTAATTAGTTTTAGCCACAAATATTTATTTCTAAGTTACTGATTGAAAATTTCTTCTAGCTGAATAAATTTTCCACACAAATGATGGTTATGTGCCAACACTTAATTTTAACTATTGCTTCAGTTCAGTTCAGTTCAGTTCAGTCGCTCAGTCATGTCCGACTCTTTGCGACCCCATGAATAGCAGCACTCCAGGTGTCCCTGTCCATCACCAACTCCTGGAGTTCACTCAAACTCATGTCCATTGAGTTGGTGATGCCATCCAGCCATCTCAGGCTTAGAATTTTTTGATAGATATTTCTAATTAGGATATAGCAGTAGTACCCTATAGTAACAACTGAACTGTTTAGTAAAAAAAATTGATGTGTTTTGAAGAAAAGTTTAGAATCCACCTGCAGTGCAGGAGCTGCGGGCTTGATCTTTGGGTTGGGAAGGTCCCCTGGAGAAGGAAATGGCAACCCACTCCAATATTCTTCCCTGGAAAATCCTCTGAACAGAGGAGCCTGGCAGACTATGGTCCATGGGGTCCCAAAAGAGTCGAACATGATTTAGCGACTAAGCATACACTTACTATGAGGAATAGTAAACTTTTATTTCAGGAGATGGCAAGAGTGAACATAGACATTTTAGCAGTTGGTGAACTAAAATGGATGGGAATGGGGGAATTTAATTCATATGACCATTATATCTACTTCTGTGGGCAAGAATTCCTTAGAATAAATGGAGAAGTCCTCATAGTCAATAAAAGAGTCCAAAATGCAGTACTTGGATGCAGTCTCAAAAACGACAGAATGAGCTGTGTTTGTTTCCAAGGAAACCATTCAGCATCACACTAGTCCAAGACTGCCCCAACCACTAAAGCCAATGAAGTTGAACAGTTCTGTGAAGACCTACAAGACCTACTAGTTGTTGTTCACACACTCGATTGTGTCCCAACTCTTTGTGACCTCACGGACTGCAGCAAGCCAGGCTTGCCTGTCCTTCACTATCTTCTGGAGCTTGCTCAAACTCATGTCCATTGAGTCGCTGATGCCATCTAACCATCTCGTCCTCTGTCATCCCCTTCTCCTTCTGCCTTCAGTCTTTCCCAACGTCAGGGTCTTTTCTAATGAGTTGGCTCTTCACACTAGATGGCCAAAGTATTGGAGTTTCAGCTTCAGCATCAGTCCTTCCAATGAATACTCAGGGTCACTTTCCTTTAGGATTGCCTGGTTTGATCTCCTTGCAGTCCAAGGGACTCTCAAGAGTCTTTTTCAGAACCACAGTTAGAAAGCTTCAATTCTTTGGTGCTCAGCCTTCATTGTGGTCCAACTTTCACATCCATACATGACTGGGAAAACCATAGCTTTGACTATATGGACTTTTGTCAACAAAGTAGATGTCTCTACTTTTTAATACACTGTCTAGTTTTGTCATAGCTTTTCTTCCAAGGACTAAGCGTCTTTTAATTTCATGGCTACAGTCACTGTCCACAGTGATTTTGGAGCCCAAGAAAATAAAATCTGTTACTGCTTCCACTTTTCCCCCACCTGTTTGCCATTAGGTGAGGAGTCCAGATGCCATACTCTTAGTTTTTTGAATGTTGAGTTTTAAGCCAGCATTTTCACTCTCATTTTTCACTCTCATCAAGAGGCTCTTTGGTTACTCTTCATGTTCTGCCATTAGAGTGATATTATCTGCATATCTGACTTTGTTGATATTTCCTGATTCCAGCTTGTGATTCATCCATCCTGACATTTCGAATGATGTACTCTGCATATAAGTTAAATAAGCAGGGTGAAAATATACAGCCTTGCTGTACTCCTTTCCCAAATTTGAACCAGTCAGATGTTCCGTGTCCAGTTCTAGCTGTTGCTTCTTGATCTGTATATGGGGTTTCTCAGGAGGCAGGTTAGGAGGTCTGGTATTCCCATCTCTTTCAGAGTTTTCCAGTTTGTTGTGATCCACACAGTCAAAGGCTTTAGCGTAGTCAGTGAAGCACAAGTAGATGTTTTTCTGGAATTCCCTTGCTCTCTCTATGATCCAGTGAATGTTGGGAATTTGATCTCTGGTTCCTCTGCCTTTTCTAAATCTATCTTGTACCTCTGAAAGTTCTTGATTCACATACTGTTTAAGCCTAGGTTGAAGGATTTTGAGCATCACTTGCTAGCATGTGAAATGAGTGCAGTTGTACAGTAGTTTGAACATTCTTTGGCATTGCCCTTCTTAGGGATTGGAATGAAAACTGACCTTTTTCAGTCCTGTGGCTACTGCTAAGTTTTCTAAATTTGCTGGCATATTGAGTGCAGCACTTTACCAGCATCATCTTTTAGGATTTGAAAGAGCTCAGCTGGAATTTCATCACATCCACTGACTTTGTTCGTAGTAGTACTTAGAAAGTACTTAGAAAGTAGTACTTAGAAAGTACTGGACTTCACACTCCAGGATGTCTGGCTCTAGATGAGTGACCACACCATTGTGGTTATCTGGATCTTCAAGACCTATTTTGTATAGTTCTTTTGTGTATTCTTGCCACCTCTTCTTAATCTCTTCTGCTTTTCTTAGGTCCTTACCATTTCTGTCCTTTATCATGCCCATCCTTGCATGAAATGTTCCCTTGATATTTCCAGTTTTCTTGAAGAGATTTGTAGTCTTTTCCATTCTGTTCTTTTCCTCTTTTTATTTGCATTGTTCATTTAAGAAGGCATTCTTATCTCACCTACAATACTGTGGAACTCGGCATTCAGTTGGGTATATCTTTCCCTTTCTCCCTTTCCTTTCTCTGTGTCTCTTAAGCATCTCATCATCTGTAAGTGCTCACCTCCTACCCCACACCCCCACTTTGTTATTTAGGTTTAAGGAAACTGAGTCATTTGTATTAGAAGTTTTTTCTGCATTTTGGATTGGGGAGGGTTTGGGGAATTACATTCCTCAGGCATTGCTTAATAATATGGTTTGTACTTTTATTTCTTAAAAGATACTATATTGAAAAACAGTTATATTTAAATGAACTGAGTTTAACAATAATTATTTAAAATAATGGAAATGTTTCTTTCCCCCACTTTGCAGAGTAAATGGGGGTGGTGGGTAATGGTAGATTCTGAGCAGTAAGTCAGCCTTTTATTTGGTGGTTTTTTTTTTTTTTAAGAAAAATACTGTATACAAAGTTACTACTTTAAAGGTTGTAGAGGTTTTTTGCTTGTTTTTTGTCTGTTAATATCTTTCGCTGGGGCTTCCCTCATAGCTCAGTTGGTAAAGAATCCACCTGCAATGCAGGAGACCCTGATTCGATTCCTGGGTCGGGAAGATCTGCTGGAGAAGGGATAGGCTACCCACTCCAGCATTCTTGGGTTTCCCTTGTGACTCAGCTGGTAAAGAATCCGCCTGCAATGTGGGAGACCTGGGTTCGATCCCTGGGTTGGGATGATGCCCTGGAGAAGGGAAAGGCTACCCACTCCAGTATTCTGGCCAGGAGAATTCCATGGACTGTATAGTCCTTGGGGTCGCAAAGAGTCAGACACGACTGAATGGCTTTCACTTCACTTCACTATCTTTTTCCAATAAGCAACAGTCCTAGGGACTTTTTTTTTTAGCTTAAGGACCATGCCTTTTCAAACCTTTGTTTTTCTCCAGAACATTGTGGCAGAACAGCTCCTATAAGCCATCTGAACTTGAAACCATTTTGCTTCATCACAAAGATTATTCTTTTTGAATCCTGAGGTGAATTTGTATTGTATACTGACTTTTTTTTTTAAAACTCTCAAACTCTCATTGCTCCCAAGAGAGTTTGTCTGGAGTCACATTTGTTGTTGGCCAATTAGTTATTGAAAGGAGAAAGGAGTATCTAATGAAAATGTATTGGTAACACAAGATGAAAAAGCCCATTCATGGGCTTTTATCCCAGTCCCCTAACACTTTTTAAAAAAACTGTGTGTGAGAGTAGCTTAGAAAAACGGATGGATAAACAGGTGGGTTGTGGAGAGGTGTGTATCCTATACCAACATAGGGATCTGACAGACTCTCCTGTGTTGGGGGAAAGGAACCAGAATTCTCTAGGATAGTATTGTTTTGTAGTTTGAGAAACTGCCTCTCTCGTGCCTTGATTTTGATATTGCCCTAACCCTACCATTTGCTAAATGTAATGTGTAGGGTGGCCATTTTTATAAAATTACGCTGCTGGCAAGAAATTGAATCACATTAAATCAATGATGAATGCTTACAGGTTTCTTATGAGCATTCATTTACTTTTTTTTTTTTAACTGTCTCTGGCTAGGGTACAGCCTCCAAAATCCTATTTACTTTGCCTAAATAAAAGCTGTTATTCTTTTTATTTTGGTGACTGTGATGCAAGGTTGTGGCATCTTAGTTCCCTGACTATGGACTGAACCTATGCCCCCACAGGGAAAGCGTGAGTGTTAACCACTGGACCATTAGGGAATTCCCTAAAAGTACTGTTTCATGCAAGTTATAGTAATAATAAGCTTTCTGGAATGGATCCACACTTCAATATTCTAATCCTGAAATTCATCACTCTTGTATTTTAGCATTCAACTTCAGCAGGTCTAATACACGGTCATGGTGTATATGTAACATGTTCAATAGTTAAGATGTGTCCAGCTCCTTGTGACCCCATGGACTGTAGCATGCCAGGCTCCCCTGTCCTTTACTATCTCCATGAGTGAGTGAGTGAGTGAAAGTTGCTCAGTTGTGTCTGACTCTTTGTGACCCCATAAACTATATAGTCCGTGGAATTCTCCAGGCCAGAATACTGGAGTGGGTAGCTTTTCCCTTCTCCAGGGGGCCAGTTGTATATAATTAAAACTGAATTATCCCTTCACATTGATTTCCCTCTCTTTCAGTATTCCATTTCAGATTTTTTTGATTAACTGCATTTCAAAAAATGCTCTTGGAAACTTCCCTGATTGTCCAGTGGTTAAGCCTCCACATTCCCAATTCAGTGCACATGGGTTGAATCCCTGATCAGGAAACTAAGATCCTGCATGCTGTAATTAAGACCACATGCAGCCACATTAGGAAAAAAAACAAAAATTTTTGGTCAGATAAATGATAATATTAATGAATGCTTGATAGATCAAGCTTTTTCTGAGATGAAATGCAAGTAAATCAAGGTTCATCCTTAGCTCTTGAGCCACCTTTAAAGGGGTATAGGCCTACAGTTTGCATTTCCCCCTTTCCTTTATTAATTTTACATGTTTATTGCAAAAACAGAAAACCCAGGATCTTTAGACTTCCTTCTTTTTTTGTCGTTGGCTTCACTAACCCTATATGTGATCTTAGTTCCCTGAACAGGGATATAACCAGAACCTCCTGCATTGGAAGTGGGAAGTCTTAACCACTGGACTGCCAGGGAAGTCTGAAGACTACTTAAGAATAAGGCTATTGAAAAAAGATAAAGTCATCCTAAATCCCATTACTGTTAAACAGCCATTTTAATATAGGCCTCCAAAGCTTTTCTTTTGCCCACTTACTTTTCCTCCAGTTTATAATTGTAGGATCACACTATAGATGAGGTAATATATCAAAGCTCTTAAAGTATGATAAAAGTAACACTTTTTTCATTCATTCTCTAAGGACTTTGATCCACATTGCTAACTTTGATGTTGGTTGTACCAGTTAGATTCCAAATAATGAGACACCTTTACAAATAAATATTCCATATGGTGCACTTGAATACCTCATAGGTAGTTTGCCTTGGTATTTAAAATAAATTCTATTATTCTATTCTTGTTAATGTTGTTCTGGTTCAGATCAGTGGCATGGCCTGGAGCTTTCATCTGGAGATCCAAGAGCAACTGGCCACCAAAGGGACACCAGCCCAGCCAGCCCTCCCAGGTGGGACGGGTGGGGGCTTTGGGGCAAAACATTGTAATTGTCTCCTCCTTGGATAAAGAATCAAACAGCCTTACAACCAAGAAATGGTGTGGACCCCCAGAACCTGTGGTTTGCAGAACATAGGGAAAGCATCTCAAAAAGGAGATGGGGCTCATCCAGCTATGAGGCTGTGAGAAGTGAGGCCATATGGGTGGACCCCAAGGATGTGCACTCTGAGAAAGCACAGTGTACTTTCTGGTGTATAAAGTTCCAATTTTCCTGGTTCAGCTCTTAAATTTCACACCATTTACACTTAAAATACCCCAAGAGAAGTTAGCAGTGAAGCCCTATCCACCATGTAAACCTCAGTGTGGATGAGTCTGTCAGTTCATTTCCTGCAAGAGCTTCCCTGGCTTCTCTGGTGGCTCAGATGGTAAAGAATGTGTCTGCAATGCAGAAGACCCGGGTTCAATCCCTGGATGAGGAAGATGCCCTGGAGGAGGAAATGGCAACCCACTCCAGTTTTCCTGCCTGGAGAATTCCATGGACAGAGGAACCTGGTGGGCTATAGACCATGGTGTCGCAAAGAGTTGGACATGGCTGAGCAATCAACACTTCCTGAGAGAGCACATTTTTCAAGGCAGAAGAGGTGAAAGGATGAAGCTTACTGAATACCAGGGGAAAGGAAGGGTTATCTCCTTCTAGCCCCTCCTCCAGCTTTGAGTTCCTCTTCACTTTCTGCCATAAGGGTGGTGTCATCTGCATATCTGAGGTTATTGATATTTCTCCCGGCAATCTTGATTCTAGCTTGTGCTTCTTCCAGCCCAGTGTTTCTCCTGATTTACTCTGCATATAAGTTAAATATGCAGGGTGTCAATATACAGCCTTGATGTACTCCTTTTCCCTCTATAAAAATAGAATTAATTGGCTAATGTAACTGAAAAAATAAAACAATTGGGAAATGCTGGCTCCAGGAAATATTGAATCTAAGACTCAAATAGTATTTCTCATTAGGGTTCCTTGCTGCCTCTGCCGCACGTTCTTTGTTTTCTTTTACGTTGATTTTGTTTTGAGGCATGCTCTTTCCGTCTCTTCAGCTGAGAAGAGGTATAATTCTTTCCAAAAACTAGCACGTGTCCCAGAGAGAGCACTCTGGTCAGTCTGGTTCAGGTTGTGTGCCCAGACCTAGGGAGGTGGAGTCCTCACTAGGCAAATTGTATGAGCTGAAACTGGGGAGAAGTTCTTCAAAGGAAGATAGTGTGTGCAGAATGTCTACTACAGTGATTAAAAAGTTTCAGGATAGATGAAGTAGGTAATAGCAAATTTCATATTAAAACTAGAGTGTATTTAGTGATATTTATTTCCTAACAGAATCAACCCTGTTCATTCATTGGAAGGACTGATGGTGAAGCTGAATTTTGGCCACCTGGTGAGAAGAGCCAACTCATTGGAAAAGACCTAATGCTGGGAAAGATTGAAGGAGAAAGGAGAAGAGGGTGGCAGAGGATGAGATGATTAGATAGCATCAACAACTCAGTGAACATGAATCTCAGCAAACTGGGTGATAGTGAAGGACAGGGAAGCCCATGGGGTTGCAGAATTGGACATAGCAACTGAACTACAACAACCAGTTTATTTGTGAACTATACATTTTTCTATATGAGTTTCAGTTTTTTTACTCTGAAAAATTTTTCATTTATTCATTTGTTTAACAAATATTTGAGCACCTGCTATGCACCATTGTCATTCTTTGCACTGGAAATAGAACAGCTGCTGCTGCTGCTGCTAAGTCGCTTCAGTCGTGTCCGACTCTGACCCCATAGACGGCAGCCCACCAGGCTCCCCGATCCCTGGGATTCTCCAGGCAAGAACACTGGAGTGGGTTGCCATTTCCTTCTCCAATGCATGAAAGTGAAAAGTGAAAGTGAAGTTGCTCAGTCGTGTCCAACTCTTAGCGACCCCATGGACTGCAGCCTACCAGGCTCCTCCGTCCATGGGATTTTCCAGGAAAGGGTACTGGAGTGGGGTGCCATTGCCTTCTCTGAAATCCAACAGCAAACAAAACAAATCCCTGCTCTCATGAAACCTACGTTCTAGTGAGGCAAGGCAGGTAATAAATAAGATAAATTACTGAAATATATAGGAACCAGAGACCCCACAGAGACTGAGCCAGAACTGTGTTTGAGTGTCTTTTGCAGAGGTATGGGTCAGCAGTGACCTGCTGCAGGGGCAGGGGCTCTGGGTGCAGCAGACCTGGGTATGGCATAAGCCCTCTTGGAGGAGGTTGCCATTAACCCCACCATAGAGCCGCCAGAACTTACACAGGACTGGGGAAACGGGCTTTTGGGGGGTACAAACAAAACCTTGTGTGCACCAGAATCCAGGAAAAAGGAGCAGTGACTGCCACAAGACTGACCCAGACTTGCCCGTCAGTGTCCTGGAGTCTCCAACAGAAGCATGGGCTGTCGGTGGCCTGGTGCAGGGTTGGGGGCACGGAGTGACTCCTTACATTGGAGGTAATGAAGAAGGGCATGAAGGAGGCCAAACCATAGTTTGGCCTCAGGTCAAACAATAGGGAGGGAACACAGCCCCGCCCATCAACAGAAAATTGGATTGAAGATTTACTGAGCATGGCCCCGCCCATCAGAATAAGACCCAGTTTCCCCACAGTCAGTCTCTACCATCAGGAAGCTTCCATAAACCTCTTATCCTTATCCATCAGAGGGCAGACAGAATGAAAACCACAGTCACGGAAAACTAACCAAACTGATCACATGGACAACAGCCTTGTCTAATTTCATGAAACCATGAGCCATGCCTTGTAGGGCCACCCAAAACAGATGGGTCATGGTAGAGAGTTCTGACAGAACCTGGTCCACTGGAGAAGGGAATGGCAAACTACTTCAGTTTTCTTGCCTTGAGAACCCCATGAACAATATCAAAAGGCAAAAGATAGGACACTGAAAGATGAACTCCCTAGGTCTGTAGGTGCCCAATATGCTGCGGGAGATCAGTGAAGAAGTAACTCCAGAAAGAATGAAGAGCTAGAGTTAAAGCAAAAACAGCGCCCACTTGTGGATGTGACTGGTGATTGAAGTAAAGTCTGATGCTGTAAAGAACAATATTGTATAGGAACCTGGAATGTTAGGTCCATGAATCAAGATAAATTGGAGATGGTCAAACAGGAGATGGCAAGAGTGAACATCAACATTTTAGGAATCAGTGAGCGAAAATGGACTGGAATGGGTGAATTTAACTCAGATGAGCATTATATCTACTACTGTGGGCAAGAATCCCTTAGAAGAAATGGAGTAGCTCATAGTCAACAGAAGAGTCTGAAATGCAGTACTTGGGTGCAGTCTCAAAAATGACAGAATGACCGCGATTCATTTCTAAGGTAATGCTGAAGAAGCTAAAGTTGGACGGTTCTATGAAGACCTACAAGACCTTCTAGAACTCACGTCCAAAAATGATGTCCTTTTCATTATAGGGGACTGGAATGCAAAAGTAGAAGGTTAAGAGATATCTGGAGTAACAAGCAAATTTGGCCTTGGAGTACAGAATGAAGCAGGAAAAGGCTAACAGAGTTCTGTCAAGAGAACGCACTGGTCATAGCAATCACCCTCTTCCAACAACACAAGAGACGACTCTACACATGCACATCACCAGATGGTCAATACTGAAATCAGATTGATTATATTCTTTGCAGCCAAAGATGGAGAAGCTCTATACAGTCAGCAAAAACAAGACCAGAAGCTGACTGTGGCTCAGATCATGAACTCCTTATTGCCAAATTCAGACTTAAATTGAAGAAAGTAGGGAAAACCACTAGACCTTTCAGGTATGACCTAAACCAAATCCCTTATGATTATACAGTGAAAGTGATAGATTCAAGGGATTAGATCTGATAGACAGAGTGCCTGAAGAACTATGGACAGAGGTTCGTGACACTGTACAGGAGACAGTGATCAAGACCATCCCCAGAAAAAGAAATGCAAAAAGGCAAAATGGTTGTCTGAGGAGGGCTTACAAATAGCTGAGGCAAATAACTAAAGGCAAAGGAGAAAAGGAAAGATATACCCATTTGAATGCAGAGTTCCAAAGAATAGGAAGGAGAGATGAGAAAGCCTTACTAGTTAGTGATCAACGCAAAGAAATAGAGGAAAACAATAGAATGGGAAAAACTAGAGATCTCTTCAAGAAAATTAGAGATACCAAGGGAACACTTCTTGCAAAGATGGGCTCAATAAAAGACAGAAATGGTGTGGACCTAACAGAAGCAGAAGCTATTAAGAAGAGGTGGCAAGAATATACAGAAGAACTATAGAAAAAAGATCTTCATGACCCAGATAACCATGATGGTGTGATCATTCACCTAGAGCCAGACATCCTGGAATGTGAAGTCAAGTGGGCCTTAGGAAGCATCACCACGAATAAAGCTAGAGGAGGTGATGGAATTCCAGTTGAGCTATTTCATATCTAAAAGATGATGCTGTGGAAGTGCTGCACTCAATATGCCAGCAAATTTGGAAAACTCAGCAGTGGCCACAGGACTGGAAAAGGTCAGTTTTCAGTCTAATCCCAAAGAAAGGCAATGCCAAAGAATCCTCAAAGTACTGCACAATTGCACTCATCTCACACGCTAGCAAAGTAATGCTCAAAATCCTCCAAACCAGGCTTCAACAGTATGTGAACTGTGAACTTCCAGATGTTCAAGCTGGATTTAGAAAAGGCAGAGGAACCAAAGATCAAATTGCCAACATCTGTTGGATCATGAAAAAAGCAAGAGAGTTCCAGAAAAACATCTACTTCTGCTTTATTGACTATGCCAAAGCCTTTGACTGTGTGGATCACAACAAACTGTGGAAAATTCTCGAAGAGATGGGAATACCAGACCACCTGACCTACCTCTTGAGAAATCTGTATGCAGGTCAAGAAGCAACAGTTAGAACCAGACATGGAACAACATACTGGTTCCAAATAGGGAAAGGAGTACGTCAAGGCTGTACATTGTCACCGTGCTTATTTAACTTATGTGCAGAATACATCATGCAAAATGCCGGGCTGGATGAAGCACCAGCTGGAATCAAGATTTCCAGGTTAAAAAAAAAAAAAAAAAGATTTCCAGGTTAATATCAATAACCTCAGATACGCAGATGACACCACCCTTATGGCAGAAAGTGAAGAAAAGCTAAAGAACCTCTTGATGAAAGTGAAAGAGGAGAATGAAAAAGTTGGCGTAAAACTCCACATTCAAAAAACTAAGATCATGGCATCCAGTTCCATCACTACATGCCAAATAGATGGGGAAACAATGGAAGTAGTGACAGACTTTATATTTTGAGTTCCAAAATCACTACAGATGGTGACTGCAGCCATGAAATTAAAAGATACTTGCTCCTTGGAAAAAAGCTATGACCAACCTAGACAGCATATTAAAATGCAGTGTCATTACTTTGCCAACAAAAGTCTGTCTAGTCAAAGCTATGGTTTTTCCAGTAGTTATGTATGAATGTGAGAGTTGGACTATAAAGAAAGCTGGGCGCCTTGATGCTTTTGAACTGTGGTGTTGGAGAAGACTCTTGAGAGTCTCTTGGACATCAAGAGATCCAACCAGTCCATCCTAAAGGAAATCAGTCCTGAAAATTCATTGGAAGGACTGATGCTGAAGCTGAAACTCCAATACTTTGGCCACCTGATGTGAAGAACTGATTCATTTGAAAAGACCCTGATGCTGGGAAAGATTGAAGGTGGTGGAAAAGGGGGTGACAGAGGATGAGATGGTTTGATGGCATCAGCAACTCAGTGGACATGAGTTTGAGTAAACTCCAGGAGTTGGTGATGGACCGGGAAGCCTGGCGTGCTGCTGCCCATGGGGTTGCAATGTGTCGGACATGACTTAGTTACTGAACTGAACTGATAGTGTTTTAGATGAGGATAAGTGCAATAGAAGAAGAAACAAGAGAAGTAGTGAGTGGGTGTTGCAGTTTTAAATATGATGGGTAAAGAAAGTCTTAGTAAGAAGCTAACATTTGAATAAAGATATTAAGGAGGTGAGGGCAGAATGAGACATTTAAATATCTGAAGGAAGAGTATTAGAGGATGATGTCAGATAAGTAAGAGTATGATTGATTATATTGGTCCTGTGGAGGCTATGGTTAAGGACTTTGGAAGAATGAAATCAGAGTATTTTCAGCATAGGCGTACACTGATGTGATTTTTTTTAAAGGGTCACCCTAACTACTGTGTGGAAAATGCATTGTAAAGGGACACAGGTGGAAGTAGGAGGCCAGTTTGGAAAATACTGCTGCTGCACTTATCCAGGCAATGGATAATGGTGGCACAGAGCAGCATGGTGGTGAAGATGATGAGAAGTGGCCAAATCTGAAGGTAGATTTGCCAGTGGATTGGATTGAAGTAGAATTTTGAGCCTGAGCAATTGACCATGGTAATTTAGTGAGCTAGGTAAGACCAGGAGGAGCAAGCTTTGACATGTTAAGTTTAAGGTTCCTTTTTTATTTTTCTTTAATTATTTATTTATTTTTGGCTGCATTGGGTCTTCGTTGCTACATGCAGGCTTTCTCCAGTTGTGGAGAGTGGGAGCTATCTGTAGCTGCAGTGAATGAGTTTCTCTCATTGCGGTGGCTTCTCTTGTGAAGCACCAGCTGTAAGGAGCCCTCAATAGTTGTGGTTTGAGGGCGTTAGGGCACTGGTCTTAGTTGTTAACTCTGCAGCATATGAGATCTTCCTGGAGCAGGGCTTGAACCCTGGCATTGGCAGTTGGATTCTTATCCACTAGACCACTAGGGAAGCCCTAAGACTCTTATTAGACATTCAGATGAAGTTGTCCAGTGGGCATTTGAACATTGCAAATCTAGAATTCAGATCTGGGCTAGAGACTGAGTTAGAAATTTGGAGGTTGTTAGCATTCATTTAGCATTTAACATTATGGTCACTAGGTAATAAGAAGAAACAATGAAGAAAAAGAGTTGTGCAGGGACTGAGCTTACCGGCGTTAAGAAAGTGGGGACAAGAGGAGGAATGAAGACCAAAAAGGAGCAACCAGCAAAGTGGGAGGAAAACAAGGAAAAGATCAAATTGGGGGAAAATTTTTTTAAGGAGAAATGAGTAGTCAGTTGCCAGATGATGCAGATAAAACAATTCGTAAAACAAGATGAAGAGAGATTTATTGATAACTCCATAATGAGAGTGATTTTAGTAAATTTGATTAATTGAGATATTTCTAGCACGTGCTAGCATGTGGTTCAGGTAATTTAGAAGACTGTTCATTATTCAGAGAATCATTTAGTATATATTTATTGATATTTCATTATTCTGTACTTTTCTGTTTTACATGTTATAGGCTAAGTTAAAAGATTTATATATTTTCTTTGAAATGCATATTATAATGAAATAGATACATTTTCATAAACATTATTTTGTCATCTTTTCCCTTCTATATTTGGAGATTTTAAACCTTCAGATCAGATCAGATCAGTCTCTCAGTCGTGTCCGACTCTTTGCGACCCCATGATCGCAGCAAGCCAGGCCTCCCTGTCCATCACCAACTCCCGGAGTTCACTCAGACTCACATCCATCGAGTCAGTGATGCCATCCAGCCATCTCATCCTCTGTCGTCCCCTTCTCCTCCTGCCCCCAATCCCTCCCAGCATCACAGTCTTTTCCAATGAGTCAACTCTTCGCATGAGGTGGCCAAAGTACTGGAGTTTCAGCTTTAGCATCAGTCCTTCCAAAGAAATCCCAGGGCTGATCTCCTTCAGAATGGACTGGTTGGATCTCCTTGCAGTCCAAGGGACTCTCAAGAGTCTTCTCCAACACCACAGTTCAAAAGCATCAATTCTTCGGTGCTCAGCCTTCTTCACAGTCCAACTCTCACATCCATATATGACCACAGGAAAAACCATAGCCTTGACTAGACGAACCTTTGTTGGCAAAGTAAAGTCTCTGCTTTTGAATATGCTATCTAGGTTGGTCATAACTTTCCTTCCAAGGAGTAAGCGTCTTTTAATTTCATGGCTGCAGTCACCATCTGTAGTGATTTTGGAGCCCAGAAAAATAAAGTCTGACACTGTTTCCACTGTTTCCCCATCTATTTCCCATGAAGTGGTGGGACTGGATGCCATGATCTTCGTTTTCTGAATGTTGAGCTTTAAGCCAACTTTTTCACTCTCCACTTTCACTTTCATCAAGAAGCTTTTGAGTTCCTCTTCACTTTCTGCCATAAGGGTGGTGTCATCTGCATATCTGAGGTTATTGATATTTCTCCCGGCAATCTTGATTCCAGTTTGTTTTTCTTCCAGTACAGCTTTTCTCATGATGTACTCTGCATATAAGTTAAATAAACAAGGTGACAATATACAGCCTTGACGAACTCCTTTTCCTATTTGGAACCAGTCTGTTCTTGTTCCATGTCCAGTTCTAACTGTTGCTTCCTGACTTGCATACAAATTTCTCAAGAGGCAGATCAGGTGGTCTGGTATTCTCATCTCTTTCAGAATTTTCCACAGTTTATTGTGATACCCACAGTTAAACGCTTTGGCATAGTCAATAAAGCAGAAATAGATGTTTTTCTGGAACTCTCTTGCTTTTTCCATGATCCAGCGGATGTTGGCAATTTGATCTCTGGTTCCTCTGCCTTTTCTAAAACCAGCTTGAACATCAGGAAGTTAAACCTTAATTAAAAAAAATTTTGGGGGGCCATGCTGTGAGGCATGTAGGATCTTAGTTCCCCTGACCAGGGATCAAGCCCATGCTCCCTTAGTAGATGTACAGAATCTCAACCACTGCACTGTCAGGAAAGTCCCCTAGACCTTTACATGAGACCGTTTTGAGTAGTTAATGCCTAATTGTGATTCTTGATACCAAGAAACACGGGAGTTTATAATGTTAATAAGTTTCATTTATCTAATGAAAATAATGTATTTTTTCTTCTTTATTAGAAATTCATTGAATTTGAAGACTCTCAAGAACAAGAAAAAAAAGATTTACAGACCAGAGTGGAATCTTTAGAATCTCAAACAAGACAACTTGAACTCAAGGCCAAAAACTATGCTGACCAGAGTAAGTAAAATATGTTAAAAGAGTGGAATGACTCATCCTGACATTTGACTAGGATTCCAAATATATGCTTGGAATTGTCACCCCAGACTCAAGAGAGAGATCTGAGATCTAGTTTTAGTATTTTTTGTTCACATTTTCATGTTGTACCCATGTCTGCAGGAATGACCCAAGTCAGATACCTATAGGACTCTCTTCTTCACTTTACCTCTCGGGTTTTGTTTGTAGTTTACATTGAATAGTAGTTAACATTATACTGTATCCATTATACAGGATTCTGGAGTGTGTACATGTGGATCATTTCTTCAAATTTTAATCAGCAACACAAAGTTCCATTGGTTTCTGTATTGCTTTGAAATTTAAAAATTAAAAGAATCTCTAGCTTTGGAGTATGTATAAAAAATTACTGAATTCTCTTTCATTCCTCTCTAATGGAAAACTGAGGGCATTTAGGGCTACAGAATGTCGTTTTTCAAAATCATTTTATTTTTAATATAATTTCATATATTCTTGATTCAAAAATAATGATTGTTTGTAATTCTATAGACAAGTTCCCCCTTTTGGCTAATGAAAGTGGACCTAATTAAGTCAAAATTCAAAAAAGAAACATCATGGCATATTTTCATGTTTAATTCAGGCAGGTTGCTCTCCAGTTTTTTCTCCCAGAATTGTAGACTTTTAGAATTCTAGGGAACAAGAGATGCCCAGCGTTACTCTCCCCACATCACCCTTTATGGTCACATAGCGACACTGCTGTAAAAGGACTGGCATTTATGAAGAATAACTTTCATCAGACTTAGAATGTGTGTAATAACTGCTGCTTTTAGGACTCTGGAAGAGTTCAGTAGAGCTAAACTTAGAATCATTGGGATTTTGCGTTTTAAGCATTTTAGAATTCAAGGAGAACTCACATGGCTGTTAAGCAGACGTCATAGAAGGGAGCCAATGGGTATTTGGTAATGGAAGACAACCAAAATGAGACAGAGTGAGTGATGTGTCATGTTTTTTAGGCTTGTAGATACCTTGAGTGCTGTACTGTTCCTTTGTTAACTAACTTGATTGTGTTTTCATATCAGAGACATATTTTAGAACAAAACACTAAAGCTACAGTTGCGACAGAACAACCCTCTCACTCTTTTACCTGTACATTTTCCTCTTCACTTCTGAGGAATATCAAGTTTTGTGTACGAAAATTTTCTTTTGACTTTGAAAGGAACACCCTATCTAGAATCTTTTGATGCATTAAATAAGCTGCTTCTGTGATAGGAAATTATTAAAGGAAGAATTACCTTATACTTGATAACAGTAGCTTTTACACTTGATCTTAGCCAAAAGGCCAAGAAGCAATAATAACAGTAGCTTTGAAAATTAATATTTTATCCAGTCTAGTGAGTCATACCTACCGTTTTTGGAATTGTCATATTCTTTGGTATCCATTCCCTCATTTCTCTCTCAAAAGTACTGTACTGGTTACCATGGTTACCATGCGATGGACATGAACTTGGGCAATGGACATGAACTTGGGAGATGGTGAGGGACAGGGAGGCCTGTTGTGCTGCAGTCCATGGGGTCACAAAGAGTCAGACACAATTGGGTGACTGAACACAATTGGGTGATTTTTAAAAATACAGTGTCACTTAAAAATAATTGACAATTCTTTATGAAAGGGATGAGTAAATTATTCACCAAATATTGGATGTGGTCTTGAGCTAAATTTGATAGGAAAACTTTATTTTTGTTATTAATATAATATTCTAAGAATTTCTCCCCCTGGATATCTCTCATCCTCTGCTTTTTTCCTGCTTTTCCAATTTGAAATAAATCTTGTCTAAATAACAGTTAAAGAACTTAAAACTGTGGTTAATCAAAATTGACCATTCAAGTGCAAAACTAATAATCTCTTGGTCCATGAGTTAAGGCTATCATGAGCCTCCTTTTATGAATGCTTTGGGACTTGCTCCCTTCTCCTTTGATACTTCAGAATCTTTTCCATCTACTTGTTTTCCTCTCTCTCATATTTTTCTCGGAGTGAGTATGATATGAAATCTAAGAATATCTAAAATTTTTCTTCTCTTTATTTTACCACATTTTAAACATCTGAAAAAAATTGTAGGTAGGAAAACATAGTTTGACCTTTTTCATTTTACTGCTTTAGTTTTTGCTTCCCCAGGTCTCCAATATGAATCAAAGCCCCTTTGTTTTTTAACAAAGTTGTTGGTAAGAGGTAATTTTAAAGTATCTTCAGTGCTTCATCTTACAGGAAAACTGGGACTGGGAAAATGTTTTGTAAAAAGATGGAAGCATGTATAAATGGATGATGTCAGAGTATATAAATTCTTTTTTGTATAATAGGATACATAATATCTTGACTTTAATCTTAATTCTATTTTATATTTTAAGACTGGGTAGTGATTTTTATTAGAGTCAATGTAACCCAACATCTTTTTTTTAAATGTGTTTTTTAGTGTTCTGAACATCTATATTTAAGCATTTAAGGCCAAAGAAATTACTGATGATGATACCTATAGAGAGGAAGGATGGATCAGTTTTTTCTGTACTATTTTTTGAGTCCATATGATAACAATATCATCTAGTTTCCATGCTTGGTTTTGTAAATATGTTAGAGTCTTTAACTTTAAAAGACTGTCAGTTTTGATTGATGTGTTTGAGGGCACATACCCCTTGTAAAAAGCAGTCTCAGTGAAAGTCCAAGTTCTGCTTTCAGACTACTACTTGTATTAAAGGGGGAAATTTTTATGTAGTTACTTGCTATTTGAGAAGCAAGAAAAAGTCAAGAAATAGGAACTGAATTAAAGGACATACTTGACAACTTTTAATACTATGGAATCTATCAGGTTTTTGTGGTGTGATTTTTAAATTTTTGATGATACAAAAATTTTGTTATAATTTTATGGTCATGTTTGATTTTGGAGATTTCTGGTTGCTCTCTTATAAAAAATTTGAACTACCTAAGAAATATTCTGGCTTTTCAAACATGAATAAAGCATTTTTCAAAAGGACACATATTGTTTTATTTGAGAATAATATTAACACCTCTTGGTAGTTAACATCTTGTGAGCCTTAAGGAAGAATTTGAAATACATATGGAGTGGTATAAGGAAGTTGTGGATTGAGGCCTTTTTGGTGCTTTTCAGCTATGAAAGGTGTCTGCAGTCAACCTTACCATTGATAGTGGTAGCAATGAATTCTTCATCAGAAAACACTTTTTGTATTATTTCTGTTATATACTGATTATTTCTATTTTTATTAAACCAAGTACTGTCTTGATTAAGTCAAGTAAGTACAGACAGTTTAGTAAGTTAAAAAATATTAAACTACTACTGTCTGCCTAGCATTTAGCCCCTAGGTATGTTTTGGCACAGAGCAGCATGATATGGTCATTGCAGTAAAGGAAATCATAATTTTGTGGGGGAAAAAGGTTATGTGTATGACCATCTCACCTTTCCATATGTATCATGCTTTTATGTCACTACATAGTGTGTACATAATTTTTTATCTTTAACATTATCATAGGTATTTTCCTTATTGTATAATCTTTAATCATTATTTTTAAAAATTTATTTTAAATGAAACGAATATTTTTAATGGCAAAAGGTACAATTCACAAAGAAGATAGACATCATAAACCATTAGACACCTTAACAAGAAAGATACATAAAGCAAAAATCAGAAAAAATAATTATAGTGAGACATATTAACATTTGAGAATATTTTATCAAATGCAGAAAAAATAAGAATAGAGCATATTGAATGATGTTAATAATTTAAATATAATAGATTTATATTTAATTAATATCATATCCTACACAAATATATTTAAAATTTTGTATCTCATACATTATTAGACATCCATAGGACACTTAGAAAAACTGACAGAAAGATAAAACTAGTAAATTTCAAAAAGTAGAATTCTTTTGTGTATTTGTGTGTGATTCAGTTATATATATACACGTTATTTTTGAAATTATTTTCCATTATAGGTTATTACAAAATCTTGACTATAATTCCCAGTGCTATATAGTAAACCTTTGGTGCTTGTTGTGTATCTATTTTTTTTTAATTAGAAAGCTAGCATTCTATTCATACTAAGTCAAACAAGTGGAATCAAAATGTCATAAATTTTTTAGTTAGGCAAAAATTTGTAAGTTTTCTAATATATATATGTATTATGCATATTTTTTAAGATATATGTATACAAAAGCTTTTCTACTACACTAAAGGCTTGAGAAAGAAAATAGATGGAGAAATTGGAAAACAAACTAAATGAAATTGGAACACTGAATATGAAATAGAAAAAGTGAAACAAACTAGATAAAAATAAAAGATCCTCATATAGTCCAGTTGTTTTTAAAGAAGGAAATGGCAACCCACTCCAGTGTTCTTGCCTGGAGAATCCCAGGGACGGGGGAGCCTGGTGAGCTGCCGTGTATGGGGTCGCACAGAGTCGGACACGACTGAAGCGACTTAGCAGCAGCAGCAGCTCATTAAAAACACATCTGGAGCTCTGAAAAAAAAAAAAAAAAAGCAATAACTGGGCATTTGTATTTTTCAAAAAGTACCAAGATAATTCTGATATATATCTGGACTTTAAAAAGTGCTTACAGGGAGAAGGAAATGGCAACCCACTCTAGTACTCTTGCCTGGAAAATCCCATGGACAGAGGAGCCTGGTAGGCTACAGTCCGTAGGGTCGCAAAGAGTCAGGCACGACTGATCAATTTGTCAATGTCAATGTCAAAAGCTAGGAGGGATGGTGAATATACTTTAAAAATAATCTTGAGACCCACAAATTTTGCTCTTGTCTGACTAGAGAAGGGCCAAATCCGGTAAGACTGAGCTCTCTGCTCATTGTTATATCAAGAACTCTAGCATAGTTATCTCCTGTGTAGATGTAACTGTTGATTGAATTAATGGAATTGAATAAAATCTTCTTTCAATCAAAATAAAAATAATTACAGGTTTTTCTATTAAATGGCAGTTTTGGGATATAGAATTCTAATTCTGTTGACCAGTCATGATACAGTGGTATTAAGTGAATAATAGTTACATAATCACAATAGTAAAAGATGTTTATCAATTTTCATAATCAATAACCAGGTAAAAAATGAAAGATAATTGCAATTGCAAGTCATAATGGGAACATGATTAACCTAACAATAAAAAATAATTACATACAATTTGGGGGGGGGTCAAGCAGAGTGATGTGGGAAGTGGAAGTGTGTACATGAACATGTTTTCATCTGTTCAGCCAGTCTATGTCTTTTGATTGGTGCATTTAATCCATTTACATTTAAGGTAATTATTGATATGTATGATCCTATTACCATTTTCTTAATTGTTCTGGGTTTATTTTCTGTAGGTAGGACTTTTCCTTCTCTTGTTTTCTGCCTAGAGAAGTTCCTTTAGCATTTATTGTAAAGCTGGTTTGGTGGTGCTGAATTCTGTTAACTTTTGCTTGTCTGGAAAGCTTTTGATTTCTCTCCATCAAATCTGAAGGAGAGTCTTGCTGGGTAGAGTATGCTTGGTTGTAGGTTCTTTCCTTTCATCACTTTAAATAAGTCATGCCATTCCCTTCTGGCCTGATAGGAGTTCCCTTGTAATTTGTCATTTTTCCCTTGTTGCTTTTAATATTTTATCTTTATATTTAATTATTGTTAGTTTGATTACTATGTGTCTCAGTGTGTTCCTTTTTGGGTTTATCCTTTCTGGGACTTCCTGGATTTGGTTGATTATTTCTTTTTCCATGTTAGGGAAGTTTTCAGCTATTATCTCTTCAAATGTTTTCTCGGGTCCTTTCTCTCTCTTTTCTCCTTCTGGGACCCCTATAATGTGAATGTTCATGCATTTAATGTTTAATAATTATTTTTTAAATGTGTGCTCACACCCCTCATCCCTCAATAGAAGCTATACCATCTATTGACAATTATTGTTTTCCCTGAGGAACTTTGCTTTCTCCTTTTCTCTGAGAATTATTTAATGGCTACTTTGGTTTTTTACCTTGGCTACTCAGAAATTCAGAATAAACTTTTGAAGTACAGCCATAACAACTGGTTTGGCCCGTATTACTTGAATGGTGTGTTTAAATTGTTTTTTCCTTGGTCCAAATTTTATACATATATAGTGAATTGTTAAGATACCTAAAATCTTTCTGGAAAGAAGGAATACATGAATTGTAAAAAGTAAATATAGGTGAATTAAAAAAAAAAAATTTCTATTGGTTGGCTGGACATTTTTTCCTAGTGTAGCAACTCATAATGAATATTTTTGTCACACCTGGATTGCCCTCTTTGGTAATTTTCTTAGGATATAGTTGGGCTTCCCTGGTGGCTCAGAAGTAGGTCAAAGAACATGAGCAAAGTTACAGAAGTGGGTCAGAGAATATGAACATTTAGTGGGTTTTGGTATTTAGTACTATTTGGCCATTTTTAATGTGTACAGAATTGGTACAAACTCCCATTTAATTTTTTATAACTCATGAATTTGAATCTTTATTTACAACATATTAGCCCCCAGAGTTGTTACAGAGCTGTTTATTATTTATTTGATTTTTTCCTTGGGAAAATTTTGTTGCCCTCAAGTTTAAAAGAGATGCTTTTTTCTTGAATTGTGTAGAAAATGGCAAGATTTAGTGATTTTAAGCAACTTTGATTCTTCCCTTTCTTCCTTTGAATGAAAATCCACTTTTTAAAATTAAATGGAAAAATGCTTTTGACACCTGAAAACATTTTATGGTAGAGTTTTATACTCTGACCTTTCTATACTTCTATCTCCCGTATTTGCTTTTCAAGTTTGGCATTGATTTTAGTCTAATGAAATACCTTCAAGTCTTTACGTGAAAGAGTTACTGGAAAGAGAGCTCTTCTTATTGATCATAAGAATTAGCACATCATTAGATGGAACATAGTGGGAAGGCAATAAAATCATTAACATATTTTTAATTTTAAAGGAATAAATGGCTTAAAACATACTTTACATTTGAGAATTATTATTTAAAAGTAAGGGCTATCTGTTAATGATATGGTTGATAAAGTAGAATTTTCACAACACAGAAGAAAAACAATCTTTTTCAGTTAACAGGTATAATTTCACACTAAAGTTAATAGTTGCTATGCTAAGTCACTTCAGTCGTGTCTGACTCTGTGCGACCCCATAGACGGCAGCCTACCAGGGTCCCCCGTCCCTGGGATTCTCCAGGCAAGAACAGTGGAGTGGGCTGCCATTGCCTTCTCCAATGCAGGAAAGTAAAAAGTGAAAGTGAAGTCGCTCAGTCATGTCCGACTCCTAGCGACCCCGTGGACTGCAGCCTACCAGGCTCCTCCATCCATGGGATTTGCCAGGCAAGAGTACTGGAGTTGGGTGCCATTGCCTTCTCCGAAGTTAATAGTTGAGAGGACCTAAATATTTTCTGTCACTATTTCTTAAGTTATTAAAAAAACCAAAAATAGCTTCAGGCCAGTACAGAGCTTTATCAGCATTTTTACTGTACTTTGCAATTGGCAAAGAATGTTAATACTTTCAGAATTTCAATAATACTCTAATAAGTTACTTCTGTTTTAATTTTATCTTGTCAGTAGGCAATCCCTTTCTACATTATTTTTAGAGTGATGTAAAGAGATATGATGATTTATATTTTTGTTGAAAGCATATTTGTTAAGGTAGCTTTAAAGTTTCAGATTTATATTTCCTGATTTTAAAAAATTACAAAAATAAAATTTACTATATAGAAAGTTTTTTATAGTTCATTTAACTTGAATCTAGTTCTTTGCAATACTAAGAATATCTGTATATTTAATAGGCCTTATATAAGGATTTTTTTTAAAGAGTACATGAGAGGGAAGCAATTTGGCACAGGATATGCAAGATAGTATTTATGCAAATACTAACATTTTATTGCTTCTGCTTCATTAGGTAATACCTATGTGGCCTTCAGATCTGTTTTATGTTTTTTTAATCTGTATTTGGAGTGTTTGATTTCTGTAGACGTGTTGTTGATTGAGAAGGTTGAAGTTCATAATTAATATCTAGAATAAAGTTTCATGGAAAATTAATTTTATGAGTAAGAGCTAAAGAATTGATGGTGATTTAGCTTAGAGAACAGCATAAGCATGAATGGTTTGGTTCTTCTTTACTAAAGAAATGAGTAAGGAAGATACCAAGTTGTTTTTCTGTAAATTTGGAAGATTTAATCAGAGAAAATGAATTTGCTGTTTTTGGTTGATCCTGAGGAAGTAGTTCTTGGTCATGAAGATGATACATAGGAATATGTGCTGAGGGAAAACATGGATTCTCCCTACAAAGAGACTTTAGGTGGTATATAATATCGGTTTGAAAAATCTTTTGTTGAAGGTTAGGGACATGGTGAAGGACTTAATTGGCAGAGCAGAGGTTTTAATTGCTGTTTTGATGTGGTTGTGTCTGATTTGTTTGCTCTCAAGTGAGCATTTGATTCTTGCTTACCTGGTGAGACGTTTAATGCTAAATTGTTCAAGGAAAGCTTCTGAAAGACCAATGTCCGTCTTCTGAGGCCAAGTAACAGTTGGATTATCTGCCTTCCTTGAATAGTAAGAATTAATGATTCCTTTTGAGAAGGCAAATAATGAGTTGGATATGGAGTTCTAGCAGGTCTGTTTCTCTTTCTTCCCCCCATAGGCCTATCAGCAGTCTGATGGGGCAGAAGACAACAGATGGAAAAGGTGTTCCAAACTTGGCAAAGGCCATCAATCTAAGGAGGTAAGCTCTGATTTTGAGCAGGTAGAGCAGGTGGCTCTTCCTGTCTTAATCATATCCTCTTGCTCTTTGGAAAGATGAATGGAAAGAAAGAGCAATTAAAACGAGGCTAAAGTATCTTCATTAGCTATTCTGAGGGAAACATTTTGAATTAGTCTTTTGATTCTTCTCTTATTTTTCCCCCCTTTTTGTTTTTTAATTTTTTTGATGCCTTGATTTATTTTTATCTCCCATTGAATATTAACAGCTTAAAAATTGGCAGATTAGTTATATGTTGTTTTGGGATAGGAAGGATGAACAGAATCTTGTTTATTTCAAGTTAATCTCAGCTTGTGGCTAGATTGAGTAAAATGATATGATTTTAGGATTTTTTCTGAGATTATTTTGAAGTTTGGATTCACATGAGAACTATTAGACAAGAAACAATCTTTTCTTGTTTAAGATTGTTCTTCATATCTTCAGATATGATACAACAGTAGAGGTATAGGTTAGCTTTATGATACTTGAGATTTTAGGGGTTGTCTACCATCTTTGCCCAGATGGGCCTTTCTTTCCCACTTTCCCATCCCTTCTACTTTTCTTTTCATTTCCTTACTGATTACTTAATGGCATTCAGGACTGTGAAGATATGGCTCTTCCCAACATTTAAATGTACTTTTCATTTAAATACTATACCATCTCATGTGACTTAGGCCTTGAGAAAACCAAGTCCATTGACTATGCTGTGGTGTTGATCTAAGTAGTATGTTGAGAAAAGAGTGAAAGATTCTTAATTTGTATATGATCTTGATGGTTAACTCATATATCTAAAAATATAATATTGATTTTCACAGTCATAGTACAGATAAACCATGAAATACAGAAAGCCGTAGATAGTTTCTGTCAAGATACTTGCTGGAAATGTTAGGTTGGAGAAAATAATGGCCAAAATAATATTCAGAAAATCATCCAGAATAACAAAGATATAAACTATTCTTTAGCACCATGGGGTGACACACCTTTGATAATTTAGAATGCCTTTTAAGAGATTTTTAATGCATGTTTGTGAGCTAATGTATGATTTAAGGCAACTCTAGTTAGTTGCTGTAGCAAATAAGCCACAAAAGACATATATAATGACTCAGATGTTATATGTTATTTTTTGTTCATGTGAAATTTATTTGCTGTGCCATATTACCCAAACCAGGGGTTAAACTCAGGCCATGGTACTGAAAGTGTTGAGTCCTGACTCTTGGACTGCCAAGGAATTCTTTCTCATGTGAAATTTAAATTGATTGTTTCTAATACATGGGGGGCTCCTTTGGAGACACAGACCCTTTCCGATTTTGCTCCAAGTTTGTCATACCTCCATTGAGTTGGAGGAAGAGGGAAAGAGCATGGAGGATTGTATGTGGAAGGTTTTTATTGGACCAGGCCTAGGAGTAGCACACATAGCTTTTGCTTCTACTGGCTGTGTAACTCAGTTAGAAGCTCACTTACAGAGGCTGAAATATGTAGTCCAGCCTTGTATCCCACGGAAAAAGAGAAACTGCATTGGGTAATAATATCTGGATAATCTTTCCTTTAGCCTAAAAGCCTTAGTAGATGGTACATGATTTTGCTCAAGTATTGAGGCAAGGGAGGGGATGTACCTAAAGCTAAGCAACCATCTGCCTGCCTATTCTTTCTACTGTGATTAAGTAATCTGAGGAAGAGAAGGTGAGCAAACTTTAATGAAAATAGAGCATTTATGATTTGTACTCTCATCTGATTTTTTAATAACTTCAGAGTTACTTTGATTTAATTTTTATTATCACTTTAAAACTTTGTAGGATATTCATTCATTCAACAAACACTAAGTGTTGAGATTTTCTTTTTTGTTCACTAACTTCTCCTTTTTTAAAAAATAAATTACTATTAAACTGAGATATAATTTTTTGATACCTATGGTAAAGGATAAACTTTGAATGACACTCCTTGCCCCTTTAAAAAAATGTAATTTGTGTAGCATAAAATCCACTGTTTTAGAGTATAGAATTCAGTGGTTTTAGTATAATCATAAATTGTACAACCATCATCATATCTAATTCCCCAGAATATTTTCATCTTCTGAAAGGAACACCATACCTGATAGTACTCATTACTTCTGGCTTTCCCCTAGCCTCTAGTAATGTACTGTGGTATGTATGGTACTGTGATCTCTATGAAGTTGCCTGTTCTGTACATTTCATGTAAATGAAATCATATATGGTCTTTTATGAGTTTCTTTCACTTAGCATAAAATTCATCTACGTTGTAGTGTTATTGTTATTTAATTCCTTTTTAAGGGTGAATAATATTCCATATGGATATAATACATTTTATGACTACCCTCCTACCTTTAATTGTCTGTTTGTCATGCTAAACAGACAGTTGGTTCTCAGTCTCAGAACTAGAAGCAATCAAAAGTCTTCCTTGGCTGTCTGAAGTTCTACCTAGCTTTGTATGGTTGAAAGAAGATACTCCTTGAGATTCTCATTGGCATCCTGACTTGTTTAGTTACTAGTTCATAAATGGGGAAGTAGATATCTTATTATTTGCACTGTCTTTGAATCATATTCTTTTGAATATGGTTGTCTAAGGTAGCAGGTAATAAATTAGTGTTCTTGTTTTGACATACATCTGGTTGTAACTACACAAAAGAAAAAACCCATTTAATTTTAATAGGCTAGAGAAACAATTTAAGTGCCTCAAATAAGGAGACTCTTAAGTAGTTGTACTGGAGTGGAGAGGAGGATGATACTTAATGCTAGAGAAACTGATTACCATTTCATTAATTTTATTTATTTTGAAGTATAATTGACTTAAAATATTACATTAGTTATAACATAATGATTTGATAATTTTTATATATCACAAAAATCTCTTCCGTCTGGCAAGCAGTAGTTTGTTCTCTGAGTCTATATATTTTGTTATATTTCTTTTTTTAATCTCACAAATAAGTGAGATCATCAGATACTTGTCTTTGTCTATTTCACTTAGGGTAATATTCTCTCAGGTTCATGCATGTTATTTGAAAGGGCAAGATTTCATTTTTTCTATGGCTGGACAATATTCCACTGTGTGTGTCTGTGTGTGTGTATAAAATCACATCTTTTTTAAAAAAAAGTTTTATTTATGGCTGTGCTGTGTCTTTATTGCTGTGTGGGCTTTTTTCTAATTGTGGGGTGTAGAGGCTGTTCTCTAGTTATGGTGCACAGGTTCCTTTCTGTGGTGACTTCTCTTGTGGAGCACGGGCCCTAGGGTGTGTGAGCTTCAGTAGTTGCAGCACATAGGCTCAGTACTTAGAGCTCCTGAGCACAGGCTCTGGAGCACAGGTCGGTAGTTGTGGTGCATGGGCCTAGTTGTTCTTTCTGGACCAAGAATCGAATCTGTGTCTCTTGCACTGGCAGGCAGATTCTTTATGACTGAGCCCCAGGGAAGCCTCCATATCTTCTTTATCTATTAATCTGTCAGTGGACACTTAGGTTGCTTCTGTATCTTATCTATTGTATGTAAGATTGCTATGGTACATATAGATTTTTGAATTAGTGTTTTTATTTTCTTTGGATAAATACCCAGAAGTGAATTCCTGGATCGTATGGTGGTTCTATTTTTTATTTTTTAAGGAATCTCCATACTGTTTTCTATAGTGGCTGTAGCAATTTAACATTCCCACCAATAGTGCACAAGTGTTCTCTTTTCTCCACATTCTTTCCAATACTTGTTATTTCTTGTCTTTTTGATAATAGTCATTCTCACAGGTATGAGATGATGTCTCATTGTAGGTTTGACTTGCATTTCTGTGATAATTGGTGATGATAAGCATCTTTTCATATGCTTGCTGGCCATCAATATGTCTTCTTTGGAAAAATGTTCAGGTCTTTTGCTCATTTTTTAATCAGATTGTTTATTTTTTTTAATAGTTGTGTTATGTTTTGGATATTAACCCCTATCCAACATATCATTTGCAAATATCTTCTTCCATCTAGTAGCTTACCTTTTTGTTTTGTTGATGGCTTCGTTTGCTCTACATAAGGTTTTTAGTTGGATATATCCCTACTCATTTATTTGTGCTTTTATTGCCTTTACCTGAAGAGATAGATCAAAAAAAAAAAATTACTAAGACCAATGTCAAAGTGCATACTGCCTATGTTTTCTTCTAGGAGTTTTGTGGTTTCAGGTTTTACATTTTAGTCTTTAGTCCATTTTGAGTTTATTTTTGTATATGAGGTAAGAAGGTCCAGTTTCATTCTTTTACCTGTAGCTGTCCAGTTTTCCCAGTGTTATTTATTGAAGAGACTGTCTTTCTCCCAGTGTATATTCTTGCCTCCTTTATCATAGGGTAATTAACCATATAAGTATTGATGCATTTCTTATTCTGTTCCATTGATGTATGTGTTTGTTTTTGTGTCAGTACCATACTGTTTTCATTACTGTAGCTTTGCTTTATAGTTTGAAATCAGGGACCATTTTACCTTCGTGTTGTTCTTTGTCAAGATTGCTTTGGTTCTTTGAGATTTTCTGTGGTTCCATAAAAACTTTAGGATTATTTGTCCTAGACTGCTCAACAGGTAAAGAATCTGCCTGCAGTGCAGGAGATACAGGAAACTTGGGTTCAATTCCTGGGTTGGGAAGATCTCCTGGAGAGTAGGAAATGGCAACTCAAATAAGTATTCTTGCCTGGAAAATCCCATGGGCAGAGGAGCCTGACAGGCTACAGTTCATGGGGTCACAAAGAGTAGGACATGACTGAGCATGCGTGCATGTGAAAAACACTATGTAATTTTAATATTTTGATAGAGATTGAATTGAATTTGTAGATGCTTTGGATGGTGTGCAATTTTAACCATACTAATTCTTCTAGCCCATGATAGTGTTTAGAGTACCAGTCTTTCATTTCCTTGGTTATATTTATCCCTAGATATTTTATTCTTTTTGGTAGGATTGTTTCCTGAATTTCTCCTTCTAATAGTTCACTGTTAGTGTATAGAAATGCAACAAATTCCTGTATATTAATTTTGTGTCATGCAGCTTTACTGAATTCATTTATTCTCATAGTTTTGTGGTAGAGTCTTTCTTCTATGTATAGTATTGTGCCATCTGCAAATAGCTATAGTTTTACTTCTTTTCCAGTTTGAATGCCTTTTATTTCTTGTTGTGGCCAGGACTTCCAGTACTATGTTGAATAAAAATGGTGAAAGAAGGGACTGACTTCCTGGCAGTCCAGTGTTTAAGACTCTGCTTCCACTGCAAGGGGCACAGGTTTGATTCCTGATTAGGAAACTAGGACCCTGCATGTTGCACAGCACAACACACCACCCCGCCCCCTGCCCCGGCCAAAAAAAAATGGTGAGAATGGGTGTTCTTGTCTTGTTCCTGATCTCAGAGGAAAAGCTTTAGGTTTTTACTGTTGAGTATGATGTAAGCAAGGAGATCCAACCAGTCTATTTTAAGGAAATCAGTCCTGAATATTCATTGGAAGGACTGAAGCTGATACTCGAATACTTTGGCCTCCTGATGTGAAGAACTGACTCATTGGAAAAGACCCTGATGCTAGGAAAGATTGAAGGTGGGAGAAGAAGGGGACGAGAGAGGATGAGATGGTTGGATGGCATCACCGACTGAATGGACATGAGTTTGAGTAAGCTCCGGGCGTTGGTGATGGGCAGGGAAGCCTGGTGTGCTGCAGTCCATGGGGTCACAGAGTCGCACATGACTGAGCAACTGAACTGAACTGATGATGTTAGCTGTGACTTTGTCATATGTGGCCATTGTTTAGTTGAGGTGCATTTCTTCTGTACCCATTTTGTTGAGAGGTTTTCTTTTTATCGTAACTGGATGAATTTTGTCAAGCTTTTCCTGCATCTTTTGAATTATGTGATCATGTGTTTTTATTCTTGATTTTTGTTAACGTGGTCTGTTGAATGATATACTGCATTCACGCGTATTGAACCATCCTTGTATCCCTGGGAAAAATCCCACTTGAGCATTGTGCACGATTCTTTTGTTGTAGAATTTTGTTCGCTAATATTTTGTTGGGGATTTTTGCGTCTATTGTTCATCAGGGATATTGGCCTGTAATTTTAATATTTTGTATGTGGTGTCTTTGTCTTGTTTTGGTATTAGAGTAACCCTTGCCTCATGGGTTTAGACACATTCCTTTCTCTTTAATTTTTTATAGTAGTTTGAGAAGGATAGGTGTTAACTCTTCTTTAAATGTTTGGTAAAATTCCCCCTGGTTGTCTTCTGCTTCTGACCTTTTGTTTGTTGGAAATTTTTTCTTTTTTTATTTATTACTGATTTAATTTCTCTACTAGTAATCTGTTCAGATTTCCTAATTTTTCCGGATTTAGTCTTGGAAGGTTGTATGTTTCTAGGAATGTATCTGTTTCTTATAAATTGCCTAATTTGTTGGTGTATAATTGTTTGTAGCAGTCACTTTGGACTGTTTGCCTTTCTGTGAAATCTGTTGTAACTTCTCTTTCATTTCTGATTTTATTTGGACCCTCTTTTTTTTCTTGAGTTCAACTAAAGATTTATTAAGTTTATATTTTTTTCCTGTTTTGTTAAGACTCTATTTCACTTATTGCCACTCTAATCTTGATTATTTCTTTCTTTCTGTTAACATTGGGTTTTGTTATTCTTTTCCTAGTTCCTTCAGGTGTAAGGTTAGATGGTTTATCTGAGATTTTTCTTGTTTCTTGAATTTCCCTCTTGGAACTGCTTTTGATGTGTTCCATAGATTTTGGAACATTGTTTCCATTTTCATTTGTTGCAAGGCATTTTTTGACTTCCTCTTTGATTTCTTCCTTTGACCCATTGCTTGCTTAATAGCATGTTTACTTTCTATATGTCTGTTTTTTGTGTTTTCTTCATGTGGTTGATTTCAAGTCTTAAAATGTTGTGGTCTGAAAAGGTGCTTGATATGATTTCAGTATTCTTAAATTTATTGAGACTTGTTTTGTGGCCTAGCATGTGATCTGTTTTGGAGGATGTTTCAGGTGCATTTGAAATGGATCATAACTCCTCCCCAGAGAGGACTGCACAGTGTTTGCAGCTTTTGGATGGAATTCTTAAAAAGCATGGTTACAGATGAGAGACAAAATCAGGATACAATAGTGAATGTATCAGACTAATTGGCTGATATAAAAATACAGTCAATTTACATTTTTAGGTGATTATGTTCTACTTTTCCCTTGGATGTTTTTTCTGCCTTAAGAAATAAAATCAGTTGTGTTAAATAGTGTAACAGGTAAAATAGATTTGTACAAAAAGCTGAGTGAGAGGTTTGTTTAAGTGTACTTGTGATTTATTTTGTATTGAAAACAGTGAAAATATGAAAATCATCTGTCAGCCTAAAAGTCTGTAATGTGCAGCAGTACTAACTGAAAATATCTTTGTATTTTAAGAAAATTAACTTTTGTGCTTAGGTGAGATGATGAGTATTTAAGGCTTATAATTTTAAGATTGTAGACTTATGAAAATAATAGGAATATACTGTGGTGCATCCATATAGTGGAATATTATTCAGTGCTGAAAAGCAGTGATATACTAAGCCATGGAAACACATGGAGGAACCACTAATCGATATTACAGAGTAAAAAAAGCCAATCTGAAAAGGCTCCATACTTTAAAATGTTTGATGGATGAAATGGATGGTGGGAGGGAGGAAGGCAGAGATGAATAGAGGATTTTTAAGGCAGTGAAACTACTCTGTATGAAACTTTAATAATGCTGGATGTGCATGTGTGCACGCCGGTTGCTTAGTCATGTCTGACTCTTTGTGACCCCATGGACTGCAGCCCACCAGGTTCCTTTGTCCATGGGATTTTACAGAGAAGAATACTGAAGTGGGTTGCCATTTCCTCCTCCAGGGGATCTTCCCAACCCAGGGATCAAACCTGCATCTCTTATGTCTCCTGCATTGGCAGGTGGATTCTTTACCACTGAGCCACCTGGGAAGCCCCATAATGGTGGAAACATGTCATTATGTATTTGTCAAAATTTGTAGAATATTCAGTACCAAGACTTAATCCTAAGGTAAACTTTGGGTTTTTGGTAAACTTTGGTTTGGGTAATTATGGTGTGTCAGGTACTTTCATTGACTGTCATATATGTACCACACTGGTGTGGGATGTAGATAGTAGAGGAAGCTCTGGGTGTATGGGGGTAGGGACATGTGGAAAACTGTACTTTTCCTTTGGTTTTGCTGTGAGCCTAAAACTGCTCTAAAAAATAGAATCTACTAAAAAAAATAAAGAGTAAGAGACAAGTCCCTGATAGCTCAGTTGGTAAAGAATCTGCCTGAAATGCAGGAGACTCCGGTTCAATTCCTGGGTTGGGAAGATCTGCTGAAGAAGGGATAGGCTACCCACTTCAGTATTCTTGGGCTTCCCTTGTGGCTCAGCTGGAAAAGAATCTGCCTGCAGTGCAGACCTGGGTTCAATCCCTGAGTTGGGAAAATCCCCTGGAGAAGGGAAGGGCTACCCATGCCAGTATTTTGGCCTGGAGAATTCCATGGACTGCACAGTCCATGGGGTCTCAAAGAGTTGGACATGACTGAGCGACTTTCACTTCACTTCAAGAGGCAAGTCACATGTAACTGAAAATAAGTGAAATGTAAGTTTAATGACTTAAAAAGCCATGAGTGGAAGGTTAAGTAATTATCAATAGAAACAATCCAAAATGCTTTAATGGGACAGAGTGATTAATAGGAATTTAAGAAATTTTTGTAAATAAGCCTCAGCCATTTTGAATAATGATCACGCTCATTTAGCTAAGTATAGGAAATACCTGGCAATTAGTGGTATTTTGGGGCTTTATGTTTCCATTTCCACATTCTTGCTATTAAGTAGTACATTACAACAAAAGCAACCCAAACCAGTATCAGTTAGCAAGCTGCTATAAACAGGACTTGTTTCTATAAGCCACAAGCCCAGCTCTCTGTCCCAGGTCACTTGATAAACATCTTGTATGAAAGCTCCTCTCCATGATTCTCTTAATGATGTTTAGTTCTTGTATTATTAATCTGCTAGGGCTGCCATAGCAAAATCCCACAGACTAGGTGGCTTAAATTGCAGAATTTTTGTACAGTTTAAAAAAAAAATTTTTTTCTTCCTTTCTTTGTCTTGACTGTGTCAGGTCTTAGTTGTGGCACACAAGATCTCAGTCTTCACTGTGGCATGTGAGATAGTTAGTTGGGGCATGCAGGATGTTTAGTTGAGGCACAAGAACTCTTAGTTGCAGCATGCGGGATCCAGTACTCTGACCAGGGATCAAACCTGGGCCCCCTGTGTTGGAAGCACAAAGTCTTAGCCACTGGACCACTAAGGAAGTCCCCTCCGACAGTTCTAGAGGCTGGAAAGTGCTGACAGGTTTGGTTTCTTCTGAGACCGCTATCTCTTGCTCATAGATGGTCACCATCTCTGTGTGTGACCTTTTGTCTGTGGGT
Organism: Bos javanicus; assembly: GCF_032452875.1. Lineage (NCBI taxonomy): Eukaryota > Metazoa > Chordata > Mammalia > Artiodactyla > Bovidae > Bos > Bos javanicus. Next base: position 37,103,857 of record NC_083886.1, read on the forward strand.
GTGTAGGGAGAAAGAGCTCTGTTACCTCTTCCTCTTCTTAAGAAAGGACATCAGTCCAGTGCAATTAGGACCCCATCTTTATGATTTCATTTAACCTTAATTACCTTTTTATTTTATTTTTATTTGTTTGTCCGCACTGTGTGGCTTGCAGGATCTTAGTTCTACCAGGAATTAAACCCAAGCCCCAGCAGTGAAAGTGCTGAGTCCTAGCCACTGAACCACCAGCGAATTCTCCTTAGTTGCCTTTTTAAATTCTGTCTACAAGCATAGTTACATTGATTAGGGGTTCAGCATATGAATTTGGGCAGGACACAATCAGTCTCTAACAGTTGGGTCAGGAGACAGTAATTCTCCTTGGAAGCAAAAAGTGGTGTAGCTTGAAATATCTGATGCTGAAGGGTCTTGCGGGCCATAATACAGGCTCCCTCCCTCTTCTTTACTTTCTTTTGTTCTGTCACAGGAAGTTGTTGAAGGGTTTTGAGCAGTCACTATCTGACTCCGGGCTACAAATTTAAGAATGCAGAGGAGCAAAGACTAGAGCAGAGACATTAGTCAGAAGATAGCAGTAATAATGCAGGCATGAGATGATGTCTTAAATCAAGGTGGGGGTAATAGAAATGGTAAAAAGTTGTCAGATTCACGATTTGTTCTAAAGGCAAAATGGACAGAATTTGCTGATGGAATGTAATGTGGGAAAAGAGAAGAGCAAAAGTATAGCTGCAAGATTTTTGCCTAAGAAAATTATGGGGAAGAGCAGCTTTGGGAGAGAAAAATCAGTACATTTTGACTTTGTAGACATCACACTATACATAATTTTTTGTTTCAGATATAGCAATAATATTCAACATCCTTCTTTTAAGTTCTAGGCACTATTCCACATCAGTGCTCATGGATAATGATGCATTCATTTTAACAGTGGCTTCCCAGGTGTTGCTAGTGTAAAAAATCTGCTTGCCAGTGCAGGAGACACAAGAGAAGAGGGTTTGATCCGTGGGTCGAGGGAAGATTCACTGAAGTAGGAAGTGGCAACCCACTCCAATATTCTTTCCTGGAAAATTCCGTGAACAGAAGAGCCAGTGCTTATGAATAATACTGCATTCATTTTAACAGTACCTTTAATTGTTGTATTAAAAACACATATGCCAGAATACTGCAGTGATAAGGGAACAGTCTGTATGATTTCAGTACCTTTGGACTGTGAAACTTTTGCACCTTGTTTTATGTCCCTGCATATGTTCCAGTGTCTCCTGCTTTATAGTCTTTGGGAACTTGAATAGAATTTGTGTCCTGCTTTTGTTTGAGAATTGTATACATTTTAATTATGTTGAATTGGTCCATAGTGCTTTTCAGGTCTACTATATCCTTCTACTTTTCTGTCTATTCATTCTATTAATTTTTGAGGGTTTGATATTGAAGATCCAATTTAAAATCTTTATTTATTTACTTAAAAAATAATTCTAATATATGATATAACTATGTGTAATTTTGTTCTGTAATTTTTAAGTCTCCTGTAAATGTGTTATACTTTCATAATTTAAAAAATAGAAAAGAAAGAGAAAAAGCACATGTGCCAGGTTCTGTTCTATGCCCTTTTCAAATATTAGCTCTTCCTTAATCCTGATAACCAACTCTGATATATTATTATTATTCCTCAACTATAAATAAGGAATAGAGGTCCAGGGAGGTTAATATACCTGATATAACATAACTTGGAATATAGTTCCAGTGTAGCTAACTAATGTAGCTTAGTTACTACATTGTAGTCTATCATATACTATCATAATTTACTTTGCCATCCAATTAATGACATTTGGGAAGGGAATTCCAAATTAATTAGGTAATCTAAGCTTTTTACTTGGAGCTTCAATGTCAAACTCTCAAAAATTAATAGAATGAATAGACAGAAAAGTAGAAGGATATAGTAGACCTGAAAAGCACTATGGACAAAAGCACATAGAATATTCATTTTAATATCTTTGGGCATCAAGTGTATTTCCATAGGATAAATAAGAGTAGTAACAGTGGGTCAGATTATACACGTTGCTTATTTTAATACCTATCACCAACATGATGTTCAAAAGTGTAATTCCAATTTATTTTCCAATGATGGCAAGGAACAGAGATCATTCTGTCGTTTTTGAGATTGCATCCAAGTAATGCATTCAGACCCTTTTATATTTCCCCAATCTGGTAATATTTTTGCTTATCTCCCTATACATTTTAATGAGGAATCAGCACAGTATTTGTTACGGTTCTGAGTAGTCTGTTTAAATCCTGCACTATATATAGAATTTATAGGAGTTGTTGGAGAACATAAAGCATGAGTATTTAGCCAAGGAAAGTGTAAAGGAGGTACACGTTATGTTTGGAATCAGATGGGATGGAGCTGTATACACAGTAAATTCATTAGATAGTAACTCCTCCCCAAAGGGGACTGCACAGTGTTTGCAGCTTTTGGATGGAATATTCTTAAAAAGCATGGTTATAGATGAAGGACACAATCAGGATAAAAGAGTGAATGCATCAGACTAATAGACTTATGTAAAATAGTCAATTTACATTTATCCTAACTTCAAGCACATGCTTTGCTAGCGTGTGAGATGAGTGCAATTGTGCAGTAGTTTGAGCATTTTTTGGCATTGCCTTTCTTTGGGATTGGACTGTAAACTGACCTTTTCCAGTCCTTTGGCCACAGCTCAGTTTTCCAAATTTGCTTGCATATTGAGTGCAGCACTTTCTTTTAGGATTTGAAATAGCTCAACTGGAATTCCATCACCTCCACTAGCTTTGTTCGTAGTGATGCTTAGGGTCTTAGGACCCATTTGACTTCACATTCCAGGATGTCTGGCTCTAGGTGAATGATCACATCATCGTGACTATCTGGGTTGTGAAGATCTTTTTTGTACAGTTCTTCTGTGTATTCTTGCCACCTCTTCTTAATAGCTTCTGCTTCTGTTAGGTCCATACCATTTCTGTCCTTTATTGTGCCCATCTTTGCATGAAAAGTTCCCTTGGTATCTCTGATTTTCTTGAAGAGATCTCTGGTCTTTCCCATTCTATTGTTTTCCTCTATTTCTTTGCATTGATCACTAGGAAGGCTTTTTTTTTTTTTTTATCTCTCCTTGCTATTCTTTGGAACTTTGCATTCAACTAGGTGTATCTTTCCTTTTCTCCTTTGCCTTTAGTTTCTCTTCTTTTCTCAGCTATTTATAAGGCCTCCTCAGACAACCATTTTGCCTTTTTGCATTTCTTTTTCTTAGGAATGGTCTTGATCCCTGCCCCCTTGTACAATGTCACGAACATCCAAACATCCGTCCATAGTTCTTGAGGCACTCTGTCTATTAGATCTAATACCTTGAATCTATTTGTCATTTCCACAGTATAATCATGAGGGATTTGATTTAGGTCATACCTGAATGGTCTAGTGGTTTTCCCTACTTTCTTCAGTTTAAGTCTGAATTTGGCAATAAGGAGTTCATGATCTGAGCCACAGTCAGCTCCCAGTCTTATTTTTGCCGACTTATAGAGCTTCTCCATCTTTGGCTGCAAAGAATATAATCAATCTGATTTCAGTATTGACCATCTAGTGATGTGCATGTGTAGAGTCATCTCTTGTGTTGTTGGAAGAGGGTGTTTGCTATGACCAGTGCGTTCTCTTGGCAAAACTGTTAGCTTATGTCCTGCTTCATTCTGTACTCCAAGGCCAAATTTGCCTGTTACTCCAGATATCTCTTGACTTCCTACTTTTGCATTCCAGTCCCCTATGATGAAAAGGACATCTTTTTTTTTTTCTGGTGTTAGTTCTAGAAGGTCGTGTATGTCTTCTTAGAACTGTTCAACTTCAGCTTCTTCAGCATTGGTGGTCGGGGCATAGACTTGGATTACTGTGATATTGAATGATTTGCCTTGGAAACAAACAGAGATCATTCTGTCGTTTTTGAGATTGCATCCAAGTAATGCATTCAGACCCTTTAGTTGACTATGATGGCTACTCCATCAAAATTCTCCAAGCCAGGCTTTAAGAGTATGTGAACTGTGAACTTCCAGATGTTCAAGTTGGATTTAGAAAAGGCAGAGGAACCAGAGATCAAATTGCCAACATCCGTTGGATCATTGAAAAAGCAAGAGAGTTCCAGAAAAACATCTACTTCTGCTTTATTGACTATACCAAAAGCTCTGACTGGGTGGATCACAACAAACTGTGGAAAATTCTGAAAGTGATGGGAATACCAGACCACCTGACCTGCCTCCTGAGAAATCTGTTTGCAGGTCAAGAAGCAATAGTTAGAACTGGACGTGGAACAAAAGACTGGTTCCAAATTGGGAAAGTAGTACGTTAAGGCTGTATATTGTCACCTTGTTTATTTAATTTATATGCAGACTACATCATGTGAAATGCCAGGCTGGATGAAGCACAAGCTGGAATCAAAATTGCTGGGAGAAATATCAATAACTTCAGATATGCAGAGGACACCACCCTTATGGCAGAAAACCAAGAACTAAAGAGCCTCTTGATGAAAGTAAAAGAGGAGAGTGAAACAGTTGGCTTAAAACTCAACATTCAGAAAACTAAGATCATGGCATCCGGTCCCATCACTTAATGGCAAAGAGATGGGGAAACAGTGGAAACGGTGACAGACTTTATTTTCTGGGGGCTCCACAATCACTGCAGATGGTGACTCAGCCATGAAATTAAAAGACGCTTGCTCCTTGGAAGAGAAGTTATGACCAACCTAGACAGCGTAGTAAAAAGCAGAGACCTTTGCCAACAAAAGTCTGTCTAGAGAAAGCTTTGGTTTTTCCAGTAGTTATGTATAGATGTGAGAGTTGGACTATAAAGAAAGCTGAGCTCCAAAGAATTGATGCTTTTGAACTGTGCTGTTGGAGAAGACTCTTGAGATTCCCTTGGACTGCAAGGACATCCAACCAGTCCATCCTAAAGGAAATCAGTCCTGAATATTCATTGGAAGGACTGATGCTGAAACTGAAACTCCAATACTTTGGCCACCTGATGCGAAGAACTGATTCATTGAAAATGACCCTGATGCTGGGAAAAATTGAAGGCGGGAGGAGAAGGGGACAACAGAGGATGAGATGGTTGGATGGCATCACCAACTCAATGGGCATGAGTTTGAGCAAACTCTGGGAGTTGGCAATGGACAGGGAGGCCTGGCGTGCTGTAGTCCATGGGGTCGCAAAGAGTCGGACACGACTGAGTGACTGAACTGAACTGAATTAACACATTAAATTAGTTTTGGATTAGTTTATGTGTTCATTTGAAGTTTGTATTCTTTTGCTTCTCTTTGTTTTCCTCAGTATCCTGTTTGTGAGATTCCTCCATGATGTGCACAGCAATAATTCCTTCATTCTCATTATTGTATAGTATTCTAGTACATGAATATTTATATATTTTGCAGTTGATGGATATTTGGGTTGATTCCATGTTGGAACACAAATAGTGCTGCTCTGAACATTGTTTTAAAATGCCTTTTGGTGGACACATAGACGTATATCGTAATAATGAGCTTGTTTTGTCATAGGAGTGGCAAATAATTGAACTTCATTAAATCTTGCCAAACAGTTTTCAAATTGGGTGTATCAGTTTATACTCCCACCATCAGTGTATGAAAGTTGTATTTTTTTTTTAAAGTCTTCATTGAATTCATTGGATTATTGCTCCGGCTTTCTGATTTTGGGTTTAGGCCGGGAGGCATTTGGGATCTTAGCGCCCCAACTGGGGTTTGAAACCCTGCCACGTGCACCCCCCCAACCCGCCCCTCTGGAAGGTGAAATCCCAACCACCGGACCACCAGGGAAGTCCACGTATGAAAGTTCCTTACCAGACCGTGTTCCTTACCAACACTTTTTATTTTAGCTCTTCTGACAGGTATATAGTGGTTTTTTGCATTTTAATTTTATTTATTTATTTTTGGCTGTGCTGCCCGGCTTGTGGGATCTTTGTTCCCTGACCAGGGTTCACACTCAGGCGCTTGACAGTGAGAGTGCCCAGTCCTAACCATTGGACTGCCAGGGCAGTACCGCATTTCGGTTTTGATATATATATCATCATGATTTATTATGTTGGCTACATGTTTTACGTGGCAGTTTGATACTTTTGAATTGTAGTACCTGTGATGAGGTTCTTTCCAGAAGAGAGGATTTTTTTTTGTTTCAAGTAATAAAGGAGCACTCTCTATACTTTTTTCCCCCAAGGTGAAAATTTAAAATAGATTCCAATATATAAAACAAATTAAAAGAAGTACTTCTTGAGAGGCAGAATGCCATGATAAATAAAAGAAGATTCTGGGCCTAGTGTCATCCATTTGGAGTTGTAATCCTGCGTTTACTAGTTTTGTGAATTTGGGCAAGTTACTTAACCCCTATTTACTTCAGTTTTCTTATCCCTAATATGAAATGTAATGAAGTTTCATCATAAAGTTAATGTCAGGGCCAAGTTAGGTTTTTAATATAAAGTGCCCAGGACAGTGCATGGTACATGACAAGTACTGTGTAATTCTGGCTGTTAGTGGTGGACATTGATATAAATTTATTTATGAACTTATACAAAATTGATGAGAATGAGGTTCTACTGTTGTGCACAAATTTGAAATGAGGGTTATGGATGATCATCAGTTCAGTTGCTCAGTTGTGTCCGACTCTTTGCGACCCCATGGACTATAGCACGCCAGGCTTCCCTGGCTATCACAAACTCCCAGAGCCTACTCAAACTCATGTCCATCGCATCAGTGATGCCATTCAACCATCTCATCCTCTGTTGTCCCCTTCTCCTCCTGTCTTCAATATTTCCCAGCATCAGGGTCTTTTCCAAGGAATCAGTTCTTTGCATTAGGTGGCCAAAGTATTGGGAATTTCAGTTTCAGCATCAGTCCTTCCAATGAATATTCAGGACTGATTTCCTTTAGGATGGACTGGTTGAATCTCCTTGATGTCCAAGGGACTCTCAAGAGTCTTCTCCAACACCACAGTTTAAAAGCATCAATTCTTTGGAGCTCAGCTTTCTTTGTAGTCCAACTCTCACATCCATACATAACAACTAGAAAAACCATAGCTTTGACTAGATGGACCTTTGTTGGTAAAACGATGTCTCTGCTTTTTAATATGCTGTCTAGATATGTCATAGTTTTTCTTCCAATGAGCAAGCGTCTTTTAATTTCATGGCTGCAGTCACCATCTGTGGTGATTTTGGAGCCCAAAAAATTAAAGTCTGTCACCATTTCCACTGTTTGCCCACCTATTTGCCATAAAGTGATGGGACTGGATGCCATGATCTTAGTTTTCTGAATGTTGGGTTTTAAGCCAAATTTTTCACTCTCCTCTTTCACTTTCCTAAAGAGGCTCTTTAGTTTTTCTTTGCTTTCTGCCATAAGGGTGGTGTCATCTGCATATCTGAGGTTGTTGATAATTCTCCTGGCAATCTTGGACTTCCCTGGTGGCTCAGATGGTAATGTGTCTGCCTACAATGGGGGAGACCTGGGTTCAATCCCTAGGTCGGGAAGATCCCCTGGAGAAGGAAATGGCAACCCACTCTAGTACTCTTGCCTGGAAAATCCCATGGACGGAGAAGCCCGGTAGGTTACAGTCCAAAGATTTGAACACGACTGAGCGACTTCACTTTGTTTCTTTTCTTTCCCCGGCAATCTTGATTCCAGCTTGTGCTTTATCCGGCCTGGCATTTTGCATGATGTTCTCTGCATATAAGTTATATAAGCAGGGTGACAGTATACAGCCTTGGCATACTCTTTTCCCGATTTGGAACCAATCTGTTGTTCCATGTCCAGTTCTAACTGTTGCTTCTGACCTGCATACAGATATCTCAGGAGGCAGGTCAGGTGGTCTGGTATTCCCATCTCTTCAAGAATTTTCCGGTTTGTTGTGATCCACACAGACAAAGGCTTTGGTGTAGTCAATAAAGCAAAAGTAAATGTTTTTCTGGAACTCTCTTGCTTTTTCAATGATCCAGCAGGTGCTGGCAATTTGATCTCTGCTTCATCTGCCTTTTCTAAATCCAGCTTGAACAATCTGAAAGTTCACAGTTTACATACTGTTGAAGCCTGGCTTGGAGAATTTTGAGCATTACTTTGCTATCGTGTGAGATGAGTGCCATTGTGCGGTAGTTTGAACATTCTTTGGCATGCCTTTCTTTGAGATTGGAATGAAAACTGACCTTTTCCAGGCCTGTGGCCACTGGTGAGTTTTCCAAATTTGCTTGCATATTGAATGCAGCAGTTTCACAGCATCATCTTTTAGGATTTGAAATAGCTCAACTGGAATTCCATCACCTCCACTAGCTTTGTTGTGGTGATGCTTCCTAATGCCCACTTGACTTTGCCTTCTGGAATTTCTGGCTCTAGGTGAGTGATCACAGGATTGTGGTTATCTGGGTCATGAAGATCTTTTTTGTTTCTCTCAGGTCTATACCATTTCTGTCCTTTTTGTGCTCATCTTTGCATGAAATATTCGCTTGGTATCTCTGGTTTTCTTGAAGAGATCTCTAGTCTTTCCCATTCTGTTGTTTTCTTCTGTTTCTTTGCATTGATCGCTGAGGAAGGCTTTCTTATGTATCCTTGCTATTCTTTGCAATTTTATTTTAGCCTCAGTCTCCAGTTTTTTGTTTTGGTTGCACAATTTGAGGAAAATTTTGATTCATATAGATGAGCAATTAAAAACACTTAAGGTTCACCCAGTAATTTTAGGATTATGCTCTTAGAACAATTTAATTGACAAAAAATAGTAGAAAATGTTTATATTGAAATTGTTACTAAATATAATATCTACATTTGGTTGGATTTCTTGTTTTTAAATAAAAATCACAGAAGTTGCACTAAAACTTAATATGGCTTCAATATCTGTTTTGTTACCACGGAACAGCTGTCTTACAGATTTGCTTTTTATTGCTTTCAGCCACAAGATGAGATGAGCAGCCCATGTCCTCAGGCCTTCCCTGGCCTGATAAGTGTGACCCTATGGCTACTATAGTGTGTGTACTTATTGCTGCAAATTTAATGAGCCAACACATAGGCTTCATGAAAAACAAACTGAAAGTCAGAGCTACACTTTTCCTAATTCATGGCATATTTTCAAGGTACTCAAATAAAGGTGAACAGTAGAGCTACACAAATAAAAAACATGAGTTTACTAGTCAGCACAAGTTATGTGTTACGTGGTGTCTGGCATGTTAATATTAGGCATATAAAAACATTCATGTATGTGCTGTTATAGTTCACAGTAGTTAACTCTTAGAGCCAGCTGACGCAGTCACCAGCTGTCTCTTATAAACAGTCTTGCATGTTTGTAGCTGTCTGACCCTTATACCAAGAGAACCTTTCCAACTGTGCTCATGCTTTCAAACAGACTAACGTGAGTATCTTGACAAACTCCTTTAGCACCAGCTTTACTTCTCACCAGCGGACTGTGTCCCACTGCTCCTTAATCAGCATGAGCTCCTCTAGAATGGCCAGTCTCTCCTCTGCCTCTCCAGCTCCATGGTTTTGTGTTCCCTTCTCTGTAGTAGCAGTACCTGCCTGCTACAGCCCCATTACTATCTATCTTGAGTATTGTAATTTCTTCCTTGGATTCCATTTTCTCTCAGAATCATTCCTATCTGATACCATTCTTTTCTCTGAAATCCTGTCCTGACACTGTATCTCAGGATCTAAAATGTATTTTTAAAATATTGAAGTTGTGCTCTATCCCAACTTAGTGCCACTCACAAACTCCATCAGCAGAGGGAGCTAAATACAAGAAGATGAGTCCCTGAAATTAAAACCTGAAGTTAAAGAAGGTGTTTATAAAAATAGTAACATGTTCACCTACTGCTCAGTAATGAAAAAGAGGTGGAATACTATTAGAAGTCAGTGGTTTGAGGTTCAGTTCAGTCGCTCAGTTTTGTCTGACTCTTTGTGACCCCATGGACTGCAGCACGCCAGGCCTCCCTGTCCATCACTAGCTCCCAGAGTTTACCCAAACTCATGTCCATCGAGTCGGTGATGCCATCCAGTCATCTCATCCTCTTTCGTCCCCTTCTCCTGCCCCTAATCCCTCCCAGCATCAGGGTCTTTTCCAATGAGTCAACTCTTGGGGTTAGGCTCAGGTTAAGACTTCTGTGAGGAGATTTGTATAATCTTTTTCAAAGAGGTAATTCTGTATCATGTTAAAAACCTACTTAGATAAGGATGTTTATTACATAAGCATATTGGAGAAGCAGTAAGATGTTTTTAGTCTTTTTAAAAATATTCTGTTTATTCCCTCTGCAAAAATGTTATTAAGGATATGAAGCAAGGTCACTAGCCTTGTGAAGACTTTGATATGGAGTAACGAGGCTTGCAGTTACCAAGGATTATGGATAAACCAATCCAAGTTTTAAAGATAGAATTTTCAAGTAAATTTTTAATTTGGTTTTGATTAAGTGTATGTATCTTAATTTCAGTTAGCAGACTTGAAGAAAGAGAAGCGGAACTGAAGAAAGAATATAATGCCTTGCATCAGAGACACACTGAGGTGGGTTTCTAGGTTGGTTCTTACCATACTAACATTAAGATAAAGAAATTAACCCTAGAAAATATGTTTTAATTTTTCTTTGAAAATCAGCCAGTATTATCCTTGGGGGTTATTATTTGGGAAAGCTTTAAATGTCATGTAGCATTTACTTAGTTACCAAATACTGACTTTAATGTCTTTTATCTGGAGTTAACTTTTCATGTTATGAATAATGTAATTATTAAGGCATTTCCAATAGTTATGTTTTTGACTGGTTGAGTAAAAACCTAACTTGTACATATTAAAAAGTATACGTGATACTAATATGAGAGAATTGATATAACTTATTTTGATACCTGTTGGGACATGGTGGATTGCCAGATTGTTGGTCAGAGTCTCTACATTTTTAATGCAGTATAAAGTACTTAATTTGCATTAAGCTCATAACAAATGGCAAACGAATTATAATGTCTTAAAATGACTCTAAAACAGATTTTCTGCATGAAGTTTCAGTGTTTCAGATTAACAACTCTTGCACATAATCTCTTCAAAGCAAGTTAGAAAATGTTTAAAAAACTCCTTTTTATGACTCTCTGTCAGCCTTTCCTGTGTTGCGTTTGTTTCTTTCTGTCTCCTTCAGGTGAAAATTGTGAACTGGGGTTCACACACTTAAACAGAATTTTCATAGACACATGCACTGTTACATGAAAAAAATAATTGCTCTTTCTCTTTCTAGTCCAAACTTTCCCGTGATACGGACGGTTTAGTCTTTAGCTTCCATTTTCCTTTCAGTATTGGGGGTGATCTCTTATCCTGCCTCCAGTAGGGACCTATATTGTTGCTTTAAAGTAGTATAAAACCCCACTCACTGCAGTCAGTTTCATTTGTTTTTGAGAGTAATGTGCTTTTAACACCTTCCACACCTTGTTGGAATTTCTTCCTGGCATGTGAGGTTTATTACTGTTTTAGCTAACATAGCCATGTACCAAGCATGAAGTGTCACGGAATTGATGAGTGGTAAAGGAAAAAGATTGGCCACAGAGGGCTGGAACCATAGAGCTTTGGGAAAACAGAATAGCTTACATATGAAAAAATAACCACATTTGAATAAGATGGTATTTGGTACATATTAAGACTGTTAAAAAACAATTGGTTGTTAAAGGTTTATTGTTTGTTCTTTTCACACCATTCATTTCATGCCCCAACAGTGTGCTGTACTGGTAGTTCTTATCAATGCTGATAATTACAAACATGTTTGTGGGAATAGGTTTATGTGCCATAAATAATTGATAGTGATGAATAATGAATTACGTTTTTTTATTGAAGATTTTAATTAACCTTTGTAATTGAGGATTGTTAAATTGAAATATGTCTAAAATATATGCTGTCTTAAAGTCATTGTAAAGTGAAATTACATATTTTCTCTCATATATGTACATAGTTTTTATATTTCTATTCCTTCAGAGAAAGAAAGTGAAAGTGAAGTCGCTCAGTTGTGTCCTACTCTTTGTGACCCCATGGACTGTAGCCTACCAGGCTCCTCCCTCCATGGGATTCTCCAGGCAAGAGTACTGGAGTGGGTTGCCATTTCCTTCTCCAGGGGATCTTGCCGATCCAGGGGTCAAACCTGGGTCTCCCTCATTCCAGGCAGACGCTTTAACCTCTGAGCCACCAGGGAAGGACGGCATTCCTTCAGAGAACAGTCTAACAGAAAAAAAGAAGGATCTCAGGAAAATCTTAAATACCAAGGCAGAGAGTTGGGCCTGTCTAATAACTGTGAAAGATCTTACATGTAGCATTTTCACAAGATCCCCTCCTTTAGTCATAAGCAGCTTCTGTCCTCTGATAGGCTCTCTGTATTTTGCTCTGCCTCAAGCAATGTTTATAAGACACAGATATGGCTTCTTTCAAATGTGTTTGTGTATTTATACATCTGTACTAGAAATACCATTCAATTAGCAATTATAAATTGCTATCCAGTGCTAAAGAACTAGGTCCTTTAAAGGTAAATTTTGAAAACCTTCTGGGAAAGGAAGTCTGAAGGGTTTAATCTTTCCATTGTTACTTTTAACTCAGTACCCTTTTTTATAGGTACACAAAAAAGTTGTTTAGACAGCACTTTTATCAAACACGTTGTTTGCTGCTTAAGGGAAATCTCGGGCTCGTTTCCTAATATGAATAACTGCTCTCTAATCAAATTCAAAATTTTATACACATTATTGAATTTGCTTAAAAGGACAGTGGAGGAAATATACATACTCATTAATCACCAAAAACTTGAACCCTTGTCTTACTCCAAGGAGTGTTTAAATGCATTCTCGTCTTATCCTCTGAGCAAACTCTTTATCACCCACCCCCATTTTACAAACTGAAGCTTAAAAGAGAATATGGAGTGATTTGTCCCAAATGCTATGCTAGTATGTGACTGGATTTGAATCTAGGTCTCTCTGATTCCCTTTTCCTGAATTTTCAGTGCTTTTAAGTTATGAAACACATGTTAAATGCACTAGAAGATTTTCTGTCTCTTTGTTTCATGGTGTCTCAACCATTTTAAGAATTGTGGCCTTGTGGATATACTTACTGAACTGCATATGGAAAGATTAAAGGCCAACAGAATTAAAAGGATTCATGCTCTTTGTCTCCAAAATCTCTCTTTTTTGCCTTGTTTTTCTAATAACTGTTGTCTTGCATTTCAGTTTTAGCCAAAGCTAAATCAATGTCTGCTGTGAAAATTTCTCTAGGTGGGAGGGGATTTGGGATGTTCCAAATAGTGTGCTTGGGATCCTTCTCCATGACTCCAGCTACTTGTTGCTGAATTGACTCTTGAATATGTGTGAATTAATATGCATACCTGAGAAAATTGAGAGTTGTAGTTCTGAGATCAGGAGGGATGGGTCTGGTGGACCCAAAATAGATTATCTAAAATATATTCTATTTTACTTTCATACCTCTCTTCTACCTTGCAGCATTCATTGTCCAAAACTCAGTTGGTTTTGTTTTAATAAAAAAACAGAGCTACTCTGTGAAGCCCTAAATTTAAATTTAATTAAAATTTAAATTTTTATGTATAATTTATTTTATCTACTTTTTTGTGCTTATATAGAATATACTTCAGACATCAGGAAATGTCTTAGAATGTGGGGTTTTCTTGTGGGTGTGATGAAAAAAGGACAGTGAGCTTATTGCCTGCCTCCAGAAGTGACTGAAACGGCACCTGGATACACTGCAAGTCTCATAATCCTTAACTGCTCTGATGACTGAGTCAGATGGATCTGAATTCTGGCTGCAAAAGCCAGCTAGCTACTGACAGAACGCAGTTAATCATTAACTAGCTGGTCAAATTGGACAAGTTATTTTAACCTCCTTAAAATGGAGTTTATCTAGAAAATCATATTATTGTTCTGAGGATTAATTGAAACAGTAGCTCTACATGCATTAGCTGATATGTAGATGGTGATCAATAAATATTAGCAGCCATTTTGTTGTTGTTCTTTTGTCCTACTAAGTGCTAGTTCAATTGGGTTAAAACCAGTTTCATTGTGTAGACCATTTTGGAATGTTAGAATACTGTATCTCCAGTTACTTGGGATCACTTTTTTGATTGGGAATTGGTTTGGAATTCAACATCTAAAATAAAAAATTTTAAATTTATTTAAGACAGTAGTCAATCTGTAGAACGGACTGTTTTGGGTAGAACCAATTCTGTATCTTTGCATTTTATTTAATCTTTTAATTTTTTTTATATTGAATAAATAGATTATTATAGACTCAATTTAGGAGAGATTTCTATTTATTTCAATCCCTAAAGGAACTTAGTCTTCATTTGAATGAATCAAATTCATATGATTACTTTCCATTATAAAAGAATTCAACTTAGATTTTCTAAAATCTTTTGAAATTTTAAATTGATATATTTGGTCCGACCATCACTTTGTTATGCTAGTCTCATTTAAATTTCTTCCTCACTTGAAGTTTTTCCTGATACTAGATGGAAGCAACTCAGCATTTCTGCCTCACTGACACAAACACAAAAATTGTATTTCTGCAGAACTGTTGGAAAAGAGAAAACATTTAAACTTAAAATTATGTAAATTTAAAAGCTTTTAAAAATGCTTTCATATACATATCTGTGTGATTATATATTCATCTTTTTTTGCCTGATACACTTCTTATTTGTACTAATTTTAACTTGGGGAACAGCCTGGTTGATTCTTTTATATTTGATTTGATGGAATTACCCATCTTAATCCATGCATCAGACTTCTTGTTTATCTGAAGTAAATAACACTTTCAAATTGATTTATATATGTCTTAATTTTTGTATATGCTTCCATGCCGAGTATAAATTTCACAACATACTTATTATTTATTTGGCTACACTGTGCAGCTTGTGGGATCTCACTTAGTTCCCCAACCAGGGATTGAATCTGGGCCACAGCACTGAAAACATGGAATCCTAACCACTAGACCACCAGGGAACTCCTAACAAAAGCATACTTGTTAAAAATAAATTTTTAAAACTTGTTTAAATTTTCTTTCAGTAGCTATCCTTTTAATATTGCTACAATGCATATTTCAAGTTATTTGAGATTGAAATCTATCTTCATGCAGCTAAAGTTTAGCAACTTACAAAGCTATTCCATGCTGTAATTTTAAGAATTTCAGGAATATTCTCCTTTTCTTGCCTACTCTTGGTATTTACATTTCTTTAAATTGTGGGAATGTCAGTTGGTGTAGCCACTGTGGAAAACAGTACGGAGGTGCCTCAAAAACTAAAAATAGAATTATCATATGATCCATCAATCCCACTTCTGGGAATATATTCAGACAAAGCTGTAATTCAAAAAGATACATGCACTCCTGTGTTTATAGCAGCACTAGTCACAATAGCCACAGTATGAACAATATGAAAAGGCAAAAAGATACAACACTGGAAGATGTACTCCCCAGGTTGGTAGGTGCTTACTATGCTACTGAAGAAGAGTGGAGAAATAGCTCCAGAAATATTGAAGAGTCTGAGCCAAAGTAAAAACAAAATCCAGTTGTGGATATGACTGGTGATGGAAGTAAAATCCGATGCTGTAAAGAACAGTATTGCATAGGAACCTGGAATGTTATGTCCATGAATCAAAGTAAATTAGAAGTGCTCAAACAGGAGATGGTAAGAGTGAACATTGACATTTAGGAATCAGTGAACTAAAATGGGCTGGAATGGGCAAATTTCATTCAGATGACCATTATATCTACTACTGTGAGCAAGAATCCCTTAGAAGAAATGGAGTAGCTCTCATAGTCAACAAAAGAGTCCAAAATACAGTACTTGGGTGCAGTCTCAAAAATGACAGAATATTCTGTTTGTTTCCAAGGCAAACCATTCATTATCACAGTAATCCAAGTCTTTGCCCCAGCCACTAATGCCAAAGAAGCTGAACGGTTCTATGAAGACCTACAAGACCTTCTAGAACTAACACCATAAAAAGATGTCCTTTTCATCACTGGGGACTAGAATGCAAAAGTAGGAAGTCTAGAGATACCTGGAGTAACAGGCAAGTTTGGCCTTGGAGTACAAAATGAAGCAGGGCAAAAGCTAACACAGAGTTTTGCCAAGAGAACGCACTGGTCATAGCAAATACCCTCTTGCAACAATACAAAAGATGACTCTACACATAGACATTACCAGATGGTCAATACCAAAATCAGATTGATTATATTATTTGCAGCCAAAGATGGGGAAGCTCTTTATAGTCAGCAAAAACAAGACCAGGAGCTGACTATGGCTCAGATCATGAACTCATTATTGTAAAATTCAGACCTAAATTGAAGAAAGTAGGGAAAAACCACTAGACCTTTCAGGTATGACCTAAATCAAATCGCTTATGATTATACAGTGGAAGTGACAAATAGATTCAAGGGATTAGATTTGACAGAGTGCCTGAAGAACTATGGATTGAGGTTTGTAACATTGTACAGGAAGCAGTGATCAAGACCATCCCCAAGAAAAAGGCAAAATGGTTGTCTGAGGAGGCCTTACAAATAGCTGAGAAAAGAAGAGAAACTAAAGGCAAAGGAGAAAAGGAAAGAGATACTCATTTGAACGCAGAGAATAGAAAGGAGAGGTAAGAAAGCTTTCCTAAATGATCAATGCAAAGAAATAGAGGAAAACAATAGAATGGGAAAGACTAGAGATCTCTTCAAGAAAATTAGAGATACTAAGGGAACATTTCATGCAAAGATGGGCACAATAAAGGACAGAAATGGTATGGACCTAACAGAAGCAGAAGATATTAAGATGACGTGGAAAGAGTACACAAGAAATATACAAAAAAGAATACACAAGAACTATACAAAAAAGATCTTCATGACCCAGATAACCACAATGGTGTGATCATTCACCTAGAGCCAGATATCCTAGAGTGTGAAGTCAAGTAGACCTTAGGAAGCATCACTGTGAACAAAGCTAGTGGAGGTGATGGAATTCCAGTTGAGCTATTTCAAATCCTACAAGATGATGCTGTAAAAGTACTGCACTCAGTATGCCAGCAAATTTGGAAAACTCAGCAGTGGCCACCACTAGAAAAGGTCAGTTTTCATTCCATTCCCAAAGAAAGGCAGTGTTCAACATAAATGTTCAAAATGTTCAAGCTACTACACAATTGCACTCATCTCACATGCTAGCAAAGTACTGCTCAAAATTCTCCAAGCTAAGCTTCAACACTGTGTGATCCAAGAACTTCAAGATGTTTAAGCTGTATTTAGAAAAGGCAGAGGAACCAGATATCAAATTGCCAGTATCCATTGGATCATAGAAACAGCAAGAGAATTCCAGAAAAGGATCTACTTCTGCTTCATTGACTACGCTAAAGCCTTTGACTGTGTTGATCACAACAAACTGTGGAAAATGCTTCAGGAGATGGGAATACCAGACCACCTTACCTGCCTCCTGAGAAAAACATATGCAGATCAAGAAGCAGCAGTTAGAACCGGACATGGAACAACGGACTGGTTCCAAATTTGGAAAGGAGTTCGTCAAGGCTGCATATTGTCACCCTGCTTATTTGACTTATATGCAGAGTACATCATGAGAAATGCCGGACTGGATGAAGCACAGGTTGGAATCAAGATTTCTGGGAGAAATGTCAACAACCTCAGTTAAGCAGATAACACCCCCTTATGGCAGAAAGTGAAGAGGAACTGATGAAAGTGAAAGAGGAGAATGAGTGAAAATGCTGCCTTAAAACCAACATTCTAAAAACTAAGATCATGGCATCTGGATCCATCATGTCATGGCAAATAGAGAAACAATGGAAACAGTGGCAGACTTTCTTTTCTTGGTATCCAAAATCATTGTGGATGTTAACTGCAGCCATGAAAATAAAAGACACTTGGTCCTTGGGAAAAAAGCTATGACAAACCTAGACAGCATATGAAAAAGCAGAGACATTACTTTTCTGACAAAGGTCCGTCCAGTCAAAGCTATGTTTTTTCCAGTGGTCATGTATGGATGTTGGACCATAGAGAAAGCTGAACGCTGAAGAATTGATGCTTTTGAACTGTGGTGTTGGAGAAGACTCTTGAGAGTCCCTTGAACAGCAAGGAGATGAAACCAGTCAGTCCTAAAGGAAATCAGTCCTGAATATTCATTGGAAAGACTGCTACTGAAGCTGAAGCTCCAATACTTTGGCCACGTGATGCAAAGAACTGACTTATTTGAAAAGACCCTGCCGCTGGGAAAGATTGAAGGCAGGAGGAGAAGGGGACGACAGAGGATGAGATGGCTGGATGGCATCACCAACTTGATGAACATGAGTTTGAGCAAGCTCTGGGAGTTGATGATGGACAGGGAAGCCTGGCGTGTTTCAGTCCATGGGGTCGCAAAGAGTCAGACAGGACTGAGCGACTGAACTAAACTGAAATTGCTAACATAACTTTTCGTATTCATTTTTTTCTTATTCAGATTACTTCAACATCTAGCAAAGCCTTTTTGATTTTATGATGGAAACTGTTTCATTTTACATGTTTTAATACCAGGTTTGGGTCTCTTATAAGTGGAACTATATTAAGAATCAAATCAGGGACTTCCCTGTTGGTCTAGTGACTAAGACTCCATGCTCCCAATGCAGCGGGCCTGAATTCGATCTCTGGTCAGGGAACTAGACCATGCTAAAACTAAGACCCAGCGTAGCCAAAAAAAAAAAAAAAAAAACGGAATCAAATCAGACTGTAGAATTTCTTGACAGAATTTCTTGATATTCTTGAATTTTTTATTGCCATATTCAGTTTGTGTCTTATGGTTCCTTATTAAAGAGTTAATGTGCTCTGATTTTTCATTTGTTTCAGTTTGCTGCCATTTTTATATGATTATATTAAGTAATGATTCCAGTAAGTTAGCAGGCTAACATAGGAGAGAATATTTTAGCATTCTTTGAACTAAATCTGTAGCAAAAATAAATAAATATCGGTATTAAATTGAAAATTATCTTTACTGAAGTTTCAAGTTAATTTCTTTGTTGCTTCCCACTTTAGCAATGGATTTCTCAAGTGTCATCTGTCCCCGTTAATCAGTAATCTCTTGTCAGTTCCTTCCCAATGTCTATATTCAATTTGTGTTATTTATGTCAGACTTATTTAATAGCATTACATATTGTAAAAGAATTTTTTTGCTTTGTTAAGCAAAATGTTGGCTGCTTTTCCAGACTCTAGCATCCTTAAATGTAAGCATTTGCATATCCCTTTGAGAATAAAATAAAATTTCATCCTTAATATTCTTTTATATAGAACATGAGTAGTCCGATAAATAAGAAATTTATATTAAAAGGTTTCCCTTGTTAAAATGTTATACTTTTTTTCCAGGTATTAGTCTTAAAATTTTGTGTATTCTTTTGTTTCTTCAAAATAGATGATCCATAATTATATGGAACACTTAGAAAGAACAAAACTTCATCAGATCTCAGGGAGCGATCAACTAGAATCCACAGCTCATAGTAGAATTAGGTAAGCTTTTTTATATACATTTTTGCCTTGGGAAAAAGGAAAATAAAATAATCTCTTTCTGTTTCTCTCTGTTCTTTAATCCTCAAACAATAGTTAGCTCTCTCCCTGCTGTAGTTGGAATGCTATAGGAGGGGGTAGCATAGAAAAACAAAACAACTTTCACTAATGAAAAGGTAAATTAATAGCCATTGTTTTCTGATACTTAACAAAGATTGTATAGGTTTAAAATTTTTGTCAGAATGCTGTAAATTTTTCATTTCACCTGTATAATTGGTTTAAAAGTCGTTTTTGCTACAGAGAGACATGTTTGAAAGGGTTAGCTAGACTTCTGTTTGATGTAGGAGTGTGAATAAATTATGTAGATCTCCAAGCATTGTAGCCAATGAGCTAAGCCAGGCCTCTTAGTGGGGAGGAAAACAGTTAATAGGCTGGCCTCTGCTCTGGATTGCTGCATAAATGCTAGGAGCAGCAGCTCTATGGTTATGAGGCGGTGAGAGCAGGATGACGTCAGCGCTTCGGAGCTGCAGCAGGATGGAGTGGAAAGCTGCTGCCGATGGCATTGTTTTTGTGGCAGCAGCTGAATGACAGATCCTCACTACAAAGATACCCCTCTGGCCCCCGTGTAGGCCTCCTGGTTCGGGTGTTTCACCATGCCAGCACAGCGCCATGAGTCCTGGATGCATGCTGCTGTTTGTGTTTGGCTTTGTTGGCGGGGCGGTGGTCATTAATTCTGCTATCTTAGTATCTCTCTCCGTCTTGCTGCTTGTGCACTTCTCTATTTCTACCGGAGTGCCAGCTTTGACGCAGAACCTACCAAGGATACTCAGGTACTTCAGTCTCTCTTAGAAGCCCTTTTTTAGTTGGTTTTTCTTTTATTTTTAGCTTTATGGGTGTTCTTTGTAATCATTCATGTTGCAGATTGAAACAATGGAAAATGGCCTGAAGCTAAGACTTCTATTCTTATATATAGTAATTTATAGGCTATCGCTTAGGGATATGCTTTGTGTTTGGAAACCACCCACTTAAGAAAAGGATTTTCAGATTGTACTTATACACAAATACAAGGTCAGAGTGGTCTTGTTTTAAGCAGAGGGTTCAACTAGTAAAGGGAAAATAGGAGTAGAGCATTGGGTCCAAATGTACACAACCGCTTCATGAGAGCATCTGAGCATTTAGAAGCAAATATCTTTATGGTGGGACTTGTAGTTGATTAGACACAGGCCATAGGTGTGTATTTTGTTCCAATGATCCTTTGACTGTTGGAGATTCAGGCATCCTTTTTACAGTTTTTGATAGCAGTTCATGGGAACTGACAATTTAAATATTTTCCTCCTACAGCAAAATATATTTGAAGTGAAAGGATTTAAACCTTTTAGGGCAAGGAATTCATTTTTTTCTCCCAATTATTTATGCATCAAAGTTGGAAAGCTTTACAAAGCCTATTCACTATTGTTTTGTCAGATGTTGCCTTTTCTTTGTAGACTTGGGTAACAGATATCCATGCCTGCTTGTGGGGATATCATTAATCTCTGTAGCGTTTCTGCTGGTCACTGTACTTGCATGCTCTAAGAACCATTTTCTATATTTTAGAGGTTTAATGTTGTGGTTTCTTTTGTTTTCTAACTCACCAAGATAAAAATTTGATTTGTTGAGATTTCTGCTTCGTGTGTGGTTTTTAAATGGAGGTTCATAATGTATAGCTTTTATTATGTAAATGTTTACTTAAAACTCAACTCCTAATTGTGGACTTAAAGAGAAATTAAAGTAGTAAATTTCCTCATCCTCATGTTCAACATTAAAGTCCAGAAATTAAATTTCATCTGTGGTCTTAAAACTTGGTCATTTATTTATTTTTTTCCTGATTTTATAAAAACTGGGAGCAATCTTTTTGCTTTGTGTACATTTTAGTACATAAAGGATTTGTGTGTATGTATATATAGGCTTAGGAAATTGAAACTCAAGAACATTAAAGTAAGATTAATTTTAAAGGGCTGTCCTAGGTTTCAGTTCCATTTATGAAGCCAGTACTATGCTGTGGATAAGAGGTTCAGAGTTGGACTACCAGGCTACAAATGCTCTGCCACACATGAGCTGTGGGACTTTTGGCAAATTACTTAATCTCTGTACCCGAGTTTCCTCCTTTGAACTTCTTACCCCATTGAGTCATTTTAAAAATTCGTGAGATGATTATTTGTATTTAAACAGTTAAAGATATATTGTAAATTAAACAAGTAAATACTTTTCATAATCATTTATATTTACTCCATTTTTAGTAAAACTATATCAGCTCTAGCTATTTTATTCATAAAATAACATGATTAAATTCAAAGAGTTTCTTGACATAAAAGTTGCTGTTGATCTGACTGAAGGAAGATACCGAAGTCTTTAATATTAAGATTGGCTTCCCAGGTGGTGCTAGTGGTAAAGCACCCATCTGCCGGTGCAGGAGACTTAGAGAGATGGGTTCGATCCCTGGGTCAGAAATACCCCTGGAGGAGGGTGTGGCAGTCCAGATCTCCAGTGTTTTGGTTGGGGAATCCCATGGATGGAGGACACTGATAGGCTACAGTCCATAGAGTTGCAAAGATTCAAACATGACTGAAGCGCAGTTGGCAAGAAGCAGTAGTTCCAGGAAATGTGCATGGGTCTTGGAGTCAAAAAAGGCCTGGCTTCGAATCCCGTGTCTTCCAATAACTAGTGCCCGAAGTCTCTGAGCATCACTTTTCCTAATCTGAAAACAGGAAAAATAATTCTTATTTCCTTGTGAGGATTAAATGAGAATATGTAAATAAATCATCCATTTCAGTGCTTGCCACATTGGTGGGTGTTGAACAAATGTAATCTTTTTACTGCTCTTTATGTATAGTAGATTTTATTAATGATTATTTAAGTGGAAATAAAAATATTTAAAGACATATTTGCAAAGTTATTTATGCACATAGGTAACATTTAAATAACCAATTTAAAAATGGATGTATGGCAGTTTAAAAAATAGATGTAATAAGGACTCTGATGGCTGATTCTGATAGCTTCGTTTCTTGACAGTAGTGTCATTATTGAAACACCTGGTGTTTAAATCTGCCACTTGATACTTTCCCACATGTATTTTCATTCTTTGGTTTCTTCTGTGAGTTTTACTGAAGCATTTACTATATAGTTAAATATATAGTTAATTTATATTTATATATAATATATATTTAATATATAGAGTATCAAATATACACACCAATATACATACAGGACCTAATGTTGTCTTTTCAGGGTTTCTTTTTGAAAATAGGACTCTAACTAACATGCATTATTATATGTCCTTCTCCCTCCCTCCAAGTCAGTAAAAAAAAGAGGGAAGAATGGTGTGTAGTAATACTATTTTTCCAGAGTTGAAACAGTATGACCTAGAGCATCATTGACCCTCTTGACAGCTATCAGTTTCTGAAGAAAAGTTCCCCCTCTGTAGAGCAGTTTCTCAAGGAAAGTAAAAGCACTGTAAAGGTTTGACTTCTACTCGTATTTTGAACTGTAGATTTTGTAGTTAACAGAAATGGGAAAGTAAAGCTTGGACTCCTAGCTGACTCCTTCCCCCAGTAGTTTTACACTTTTCCAGTATTTGACATGTGTGAAAATGATTGTGTTCTCATTCATAAAGAAATATAACTCTCATGACTGGCCTGTGTTTGTATTTCTGTTGGCAGTGTGATAAATTCGAATGAAGTTTGTATTACTTTTCTATGCATTTGGGGTCAGAGAGCGTTCCATTAAATTCCATCTGATTAAATTCTTGGTCACTTTTTTGCTTAAGTCATCAAGATATGTTAAAAAGAATAAGTAATCCAGTAAGTCTAAGATCCTTAGATTTTCAGTTCCCAAAATATGTTGCCTGTCCCAAATTTCTAGTCATCGTCACCATCGTTTGATGAAATAAAGGGCGTTTTAAAATCAAGCAGAAAAGATAGGGGAAAGGGGTGAATCATTCTCAAGAAAGAATAGGTTCTACGATAAGTGGAAACATGTAGGTGTATAATGTGTTCTGTATTATCCAGTAAGGATATAATAAATAATGCCTCTTTTTGCTATGGACTTATGAAAGCTTTTTTGCTGAACCAGCAGTTGGGAAAATCTTGTATAAACAGAATAGCTGACTGCTTTGTTATTTGGTGGTTCTGGCAGGTCATAAAGACAAGCTTAGATTTGGTTTTAAAATCTAACCTTTTATTGTGCTGCCTATGTGTGTTTGAATTTTTCTCCCAAATCAAATAGGAAAAGTATCCCAAGTGTGAAGAAGTGATGAGTAGTTAACTCTGGTAGAGAAAAGTCCTGTTCTGTTTCTTTGTGCATACAACATTGATAGAGTACAATCTCTCAACCCTTTTGCTGCACCTAATCTTTAAGTTTGACAGTTGTACTAATTCTTCCTGATTGTTGTTAGGAATGAAAGCAATGTACCCTTTGTGTTCAATGAGGACACATTTCAAAAGTGGCTTAAAGTTTCTTGGTATAAAAATAAGCTTACAGAATAAAGATTTATTTAGCAAAACTGAATATTTTCCAACTTTTACGTATAACCTCAGTGTTCCTGTTCTTACAGTTTTACCAGAAGCTCCAAACCTTTAGTGTTTGGTTTCTAGCGAATTTCCATTTGAGTTAATGACCTTCAGAACCAGGCTTGCTTCTACTCTTTAAAAACCCTTTGTATTAACAAAGGATGTGTTTCTCGTTCAAGTTCTATTATTAAAATTGAAACACTTATTCACTGAAATTTCCCACAAAACACTGGAAACTACAGTTTTTGAAAGAATCTTTGGGCATCCTTGTTTGGAAAAACTGACAGTTGAATTGTCATACATACTGTGATGAAAAGGAACTCATACAGAAAAATATGAGTTCCTGTAGAAAAATATAGTTTTCCTACTTTAGGGGATAAAACTCTGGGGGCAAAAAGAGCCCAACCTAAAAGTTGAGAATTATGCTTTACTCAGGGACGTTTTTAAGGACCATAGTCCGTCAGGGCAGCCTCTCAGATAGCTCTGAGGAACTGTTCGAAACAAGCAAGGGAGGAACTCGGATACTCAGGAGTTTTTGCTAATTACAAAAGACAAACATCTCAAGTTAATGATTTTAGTGCTTTTCTATGGTTGGGAAGCTGGAGGAGTCTGGGCTCACTGAAATTATTTCTTTGATATGTATCTTAACTATCCAGGGCCAGTATCCCGTTTTTCTCCATCCTGAATTCCTCTCAGGGCTCTCCATCCAGACTGGCTACAGTGGCTAATGGCTGAATGGCAGACAACATTCTATTCTTTCTTGATTGAAATGGCAGGCAACTTTTTTTGGTACATGTTCTTTTGACTATTTAATCAGTAGGCCTGATTTAAACCATGTATTCATTTTCCTCAAGGCAGAAAAAACACACCCTAAGAGACTTGGGTAAGTATTTAGGGATTAATATGAGAAATTGGAAAGCCTAGAGAAGCAGGAGTGGGGGTTGTTTGCAGTTCCCTAAGGCTGACCTAAGCATGGTGAAACTGTAGCAGCTCCCCTTGCTGTGAAACCACACCACAGACTGCTTCCTGAGCAAGGAACTCATCAGTAACTTAAGATTTTCTAAACTGTTTTTTTACTACCTTTCTTAATTGATTTCTTGGGGCTTAATTTAAGTTGTGAGACTTCGCCCTTTCTCTTTGGTAAGTCTACGTGTTCAGATAGGCACACAGTATTATTCAAGAGTGATGACTCTAGAGCAGTGACAGCCCAGGTTTATTACTTACAGTCATGATGGATAAACTTAAAAATGATTAATGCTTAGTTCTTCTGCCTTCTCCAAATAGAAAAGAACGTCCTATATCGTTAGGGATTTTCCCTTTACCTTCTGGAGACGGATTGCTTACGCCTGACACTCAGAAAGGTGGCGAGACCCCTGGATCAGAACAATGGAAATTTCAGGAATTAAGTCAACCACGTTCTCATACCAGTCTGAAGGTAAGCTTTCTCCTATGAAAATCTTCAGTTTGTTTTATAAGCTTTCTTATCCAAATTGAAGTGCTAGACAACCAGAAGAAAATGAAATAGTATGTGTACATTTTTTTTGGTAAAACTAATGCTTTTTTTAAATTGGAAATAAGTTCTTCCCAAAGAGTTCATTTTGTATTACTCATTTTTCAAGTTTTATAGGAAACAGAGTCAAGCATCGTTACATCTTGATTGTCATACTAATGACCAACATTTCGATTTCATTTAGGCTGTTTCTATTTGATTTACATTATATGAATTTAGGATGGGGTGATCGGTGAACCTATGTTTTTAAGAATTGAAAATCATTGCCACCTAAAATCCTTGGTTCACTGCTGGGAAGCTTCACAATTTAATAGGGCTTTGCTTTAAAAAAAAACAAAAGGAAGTGGCAACCCACTCCAGTATTCTTGCCTGGAAAATTCCATGGATAAAGGAGCCTGGCAGGCTGCAGTCCACGGGGTCCGTAGCAAAGAGTCGGACACGGCTGAGTGACAGCAAAACAACTTCCTCAACACCTTCATAAAGCAATATCCAAAAGTGAAGTGTGTTTAGCTAAAAAGGCCTGGTGTTATTATATTCTTGACCAAGAACTTGTTACAAAATAAGTTGTAAATATAAATACTAATATATTCTAAGAGTGGAGATGTACTAATAATTAAAAATATTTGAAGTGTACTAATAATTAAAAATATTTGAAGTTATAGTCTATATCTTATAAAGTGGAATATTTATAAAGGGAACTGATTATAAAGGAACCTTGTTACATTAGTATATCTACTCTGTCATAAAACAAACAGACCACCTAAATGAATACAGTTGAGTTACTTACATCTCTCTCTCTCTTTTCTGGTCTCTTTCTCCAAATTACTTATCATGGCTTAAATACTCAGATAACTCTTTTTTTTTTTTTAATTTGTTTTTAATTTATTTGGCTGCACTGAGTCTTAGTTGTGACACACAGGGTATTTAGTTGTGGCATGTGGGTCTAGTTCGCTAAGAATAAACCCAGGCCCCTGCACTGGAAGCTCAGATTCTTAGCCACTGGAGCATCAGGGAAGTCCCCTTAGATAGCTCTTATGATACCTCTAAAATATGAAGTCATTTACTTATTTATTTTGTTTCTCTCCACTAAGAATGTAAGATCCATGCGGTTTATTTACTGCCATGTCCCTAGCACTTAGAAAAGGTGCCTAGCACGTAGTGGTCTCTCAGAACATGTTTGTCAAATGAATTATTTGTTTTAGGTGTTAGAAAGATTCTTTTGACGTAATGTAAATAGTCTGTTTCTCAGCTCTAGTAAGTAGAGGCATTTAGAACCATTTCATTGATCTTTGAAATGTGCTCAAAACAGTAAGAAGTAAATAAATATTTCATAGCTTTGCTCCCACTGCAAACTATTTTTAACAGTAGGCCTAACTTCACGTTTTTTCCATTCTCTGACTAGTTATAAAGTGATTAACAGATGGATTTGAACAGGGGAGTTGGGTCCTCCCTAGGGATACTAAGGTATGTATTCCCAAGAGAGGTTTTTAAAATGAAATCCAGTCTGTTTCTACTGTGGACATGGAGCCAGTAAATGAGATAAAGGCTTAACAGGACTTCCCCTGGTGGTCCAGTGGTTAAGAATCCACCAGCCAATGCAGGGGAAGTGGATTAGACTCCTGGTTTGGGAAGATTCCACATGCTGTGGGGCAGCTAAGCCTGTGTACCACAACCGCTGGAGGTCATGCGCCATAACTCCTGAAGCCTGTGCGCCCTAGAGTCCATGCTCTGCAACAATAGAAGCCATCACCATGAGAAACCTTCACACTGCAATTAGAGAGTAGCCCCTGCTTGCTGCACTAGAGAAAGCCCACGTGTAGCAGCAGACCCAATGCAGCGTCTCCCCCCACCCCAAAAGGGATAAGTTTGTGAGATATGTCTCATAATCAGGACATATTTTACTGTTTACTTAAGTCTTTGTTATTAATCAGATGTCTTTTTCTAACTTTGCAAAAGCCTGGGAGTTGGGTTTAGAGTTCACATGTAGATTGCATTAAACAAACACACTAGTCTTGGTTTCCATGTCTGACAGAAGTGGGACTAGACCATCTCTATTGTAATGTGTTTTTCAACTTTCATTTTTCTAAGAACTTTGAGGATGACCTAGCTCTATTAAGAGTATGCTCGTAATATTAATTTTACTGGCACTTTTTTTGTGTGAAATAAGGTTAAGGTGAAAATGTTGTGTGAGAAAACCAGGGAAACTATGGCAGAAGAATGGCAGTAAAGGAGATTTGGCCATGATTATAAATTTATGGACCTTTTTTGTTGCTTTATTGCAGATTTCTCCCTGTGAGAGAGTTGTAGTCAACAAGGTTATATCTTCAGGTATACTATACCATTTAATGTAAGGAACTTGAGCATCTGTAGATTTTGGTAAACACAGGGAGTTCTGGAACAATCCCCTGCAGATAACAAGGGATAACTGTAATGGAATATCTGCCAAGACTGGTGCACCTAGAAAATATACATGTTGTTCTTAAAAAACTTAAAAAGAAGTATTTGTACATATTTATTCCTTGTTTGTTGTATTTTTGTTGGGAAAATCAACAAATAAATAAATGGAAGCATGGAGTTTCAAGTAGTGTTACATACTGTTTTTATAAAACAAAGTAAGGGGCTAGAGAATAGTAGTAAGAAGGGGTAGCTAAGGAATTTCTCTTGGAAGTGGTGACTTGTGCCCTGAAAAGAAGATGTACAGGCATGGAAAGGTCCAGAGGAATATGTGTTTCAGGATGGTCAAATAGCATCTGTAAAGACCTCAAGGTGGGGACAGACTTTAGCATGGTTGAAGAATGTGGTTTTTTTTTTCTGTTCATCCTATTCCTCTGAGACTTTAATTCTACTTACTGCACCAGTGTGCCTTTTTTTACAGTTATCCAAAATATCCATCTTTCTAAACATGAAAAATTCCCATTCCCTTACTACGTTGTAGCAGCATTTGATACATTTGAATACTCTCTGCTTCTTGAAATGCTTTTTTTCACTTTGCTCCCAGGATACTTCTCCCCAGGCCCCCCAACCCCCCAGTCTCTGGTATTCTTCACAGGTCCTTTTCCTTTGCTGATTTTGGACTTCTAAATGTTGGAGTTCTCTAGGGCTTAAAACTCAGCCCTCTGCTCTACTTAATCTAGGTAACTCAAGTTTCATGTCTGTAAGTACCATCCACCCATCAGCTTTCAGAAATTTTAATCTCTGACCTTTCTCGAACTCCACATGTTTGCATCCAGTTGCTTTTCTTTATAGTTTTCCCACATACGCATTTGTGTCCTGCTTAGGTTAACCACCAGTAGAAGTACTCTGTCAAGGCCAATCTAAATGCCACAGCTTACATTGAAGCTTCACCTGACACCTTTTTGATGGTCCTCAAATCTAGTTTAGAGATCAGTTTAAAGCTGAAAGCAGAAGAGTATTATACTGTATCACTAACAGAAATTTTTGACTGGGGGGCTTCTGGTGAAATTGGTAAAAAGGAACTTCTTACGTTAAATGACGTTTTCTGTTGAAAATGTATTATAAAAATGCTAAGGCTGGGGGCTTCCCTGGTGGCTCAGTGGTTCATGCCTAATTGGAGATGTGGATGGGGGAGCAGATATACTAGGTATGATAGTTTATCTGAAATAGTATAATACTGTTTTAAAAATTGATTTTTAAAATGACTTAACCAAACATTTCTTTAAAATGTTCCTAACTGGGACTTCCCTGGTGGTTCCGTGGTAAAGAATCTGCCTGCCAATGCAGGTGTCACGGGTCTGATCCCTGATCTGGGGAGACCCCACATGCTGTGGAGCATCTAAGCCTGTGTGCCACAACTGCTGAGAGCCCAGGAACCATAACTGCTGAGCCCACGTGCCACAGCTGCTGATGCCCTTGCCCCCTAGAGTCTGTGCTCTACCACAAGAGATGCCACCACAGTGAGAATCCTGCGCACTGAAACTAGAGGGGAGCCCTTGCTTGCTGCAGCAGGAGAAAAGCCCAGATAGCTCAAGACTCAGCAAAGCCCAAAAATAATAAGTAAATAAGTAAAAATTAAAAAGCTAAGGCTGGAAATGGTCAAAAATGTTAAGGTAAGGTTGTTCCTCCAACTGAATTATATTCATGAAAAAAGGAAATAGTATGTAGGTTACTCAAGAAGTAAGTAGCTGTGGTTGGAGGAAAGTAAAAGGATATCTTGAGTTGCCAGGGTAAAGGGAAAAGTACTCTTAGAATGGGACATTCATGATGATGGCTGATCAGGGCTCTCTCACTTAAACAGGCCTCTTGCTGTAGGGTTGATGGCCAGTCCTAGTGTCTGAGTGATTTCCTGGGTCCAGCAAAGGGATCAGATTTCCAGACTCATTTTCCACTCTACCGTCATTGACCAAGCAGCTGCCAAGACCAGAGGCCACCTCTCCTAATACCTGGCAAAATAGAGGCAGTATTGCCTCACAATTTGATTGCTTCTCTGAGGTACCCACCAGTGTATTTGGGGAGAAGCTTCGAGAACAAGTTGAGGAGGGACTGTCCTTCTGTGTATTAGATTGGAGAGGTTCCACAAAAGAAATCTGCATGTCATGAAGGAGGCAATGATTCAGGCAGATAAAGTAGCTGCTGAGATTACTAGGAAGCTGGAGAAACAGAAGAAACACTTGAATAAGGAAAAGAAAAGGCTGGCTGTGATTGCCCTGGCATCTTCAGAAAACAGTAGTGCCCCAGAGGAATGAGGAGACAAGTAAAAGACTCCAAAAGAAGAAAAAGCAAAAGTCTGAGGAGGCTCCCTGGGAGAATGGAATGGAAGACCCATCTTATTACCTCCAAATCCAAGAAAAAGAAATTTTTTTCCAAGGAGGAGCTAGTTAGTAGCAATATTGAAGAGACAGCTGACTGTAGAAGTCTTTCCAAGTTTTCCCAAAGAGGAATCAGTTAATGACCCTGAAGAGTCAGGAAACGAGGGTCCCCCCCAAAAAAGAGGAAATTCTCTTCCAAGGCGCACCCACTCAGCAGTAGACTTTAAGAGGCTTCTGCTAGCAATAACAGAAAGTGAAAGTCACTCAGTCCTGTCCGACTCTTTGCGACCCCGTGGACTGTACAGTCCATCGAATTCTCCAGGCCAGAATAGTGGAGTGGATAGCCTTTCCCTTCTCTAGGGGATCTTCCCAACCCTGGGACTGAACCCAGGTCTTCCAGATTGCAGGCAGATACTGTACCGGCTGAGCCACAAGGGAAGCCCAAGAATACTGGAGTGGGTGGCCTATCCCTTCTCCAGCAGATCTTCCCGACCCAGGAATTGAACCAGGGTCTCCTGCCTTGCAGGTGGATTCTTTACCAACTGAGCTATCAGGGAAGCCCCTTTACAAACTGAGCTATCAGGGAAGCAAGAATGGTGGCTCCAAGAAAAAGGAAAAGCTCCAAAAACTATCCCAGAAAAGTTAGAATGGACATTTTCCTAGTGAGGCATAACTTGCAGAGATATTTCCCTACATATCCTCTAGAGCCCTATAAAATTAAAAACAAGCCAACAACAACAAAAATGGGACAGACTGGGTTGTTTGTGTGCTTAGAAGAAGAGTCCAATGTAAAAAGAAATTGAAAACAAGGGAATGAAGGAAGATGAATAATACATCAGAATTGCAGAGGAAGGGCCAGGGGAAAGGGATCACATATACCACCTGCCATTAAAATCTACTTTACTGATAGGACACCTCACTTTGTCCTAATCTCTTGCCATTACAAGCAATGCTGAGTTGAATAAACCTTGTACATAGTTTTGTGCTGGTATTTATAGTTCCCATAAGTGGGATTCCTGAATCAAAGCCCATATATCAGATTTTGCTAGATATCACCAAATTGCCTGCCAAGGGATGGTAGCCATTTGTGTTCTCACCAGCTGTGTTGTGTAAGTTCTTCATTGCTTTACAAGTTTAGAATTCAGATATCTCTCCCTTGTGCCCATATATAGAAAGAGAACAAAATGTTTTAAATATTGAAAATATGCTATACATAAAATTGTCACAGTTTTTAGACCTTGGTTGGTATCACTTTGGCAGTGATTTTATAGATCCCATCTAGTTTCACGTGTACGCGTATGTATGTGTATATGCAGCTGTGCATGGATATGCACCTGCACGTGCCTACAGACATGCGGATGTGCAAATCTGTATATGTATCCAAAAAGGTTATTAGTTTTCATTTTAAGAGTCTCCTAGGTTGTTGGTTATTCATGGAATGTGACTTTTAAAACGGAGAAAAAACAATTTTAGCTAAAAGCAATTGGGTTGGTACCTACTTACGAAAGTTTTAGAGTTCTTTTAAAACTGCATGACTTGAACTACTTGAGTGGAGCTTCTGTGAGAAGGTCTTGTTAGCAGGGTTTGGTGTATAAAGGCAGCGGTCAATGCGTGCTGCATTCTTCAGAGGATGTGCTTAGCATGCAAAACGAAAAATGCCTGAACAGAGCCAGCATTCTTGTTTAGAAGAATTTTCCATCCTCCTCCATTTATGTTTAGTCGTTCCTATTTCTTGAGTTTTCCCAAGCTTGAATCTTTGTAGTAGTTAAACCTTACTCTTGTGTCTTCTGTGATTAAAAATCCTGTCGTAAAATGCATGTATGATTTTACATTTCAAAACAGTTAATGCTCTTGGTTGTTTTTTGTTTTTTTTTTAACATTTCATTTTTAGACATTTTAGACTTAGAGAGAAGTTGCAAAAACAGTACAGAGGGAACGATACCCATCACCTGCCATCCACCAATATTAACTAACCACGATAAGATGATTAAAACTAAAAAATTAACATTGGTACAATACTATTAGCTGAACTACAGACTTTTATTCAGATTTTGCCAATTTTCTCACTAGTGTTCTTTTTTGGTTCCAGGATCCAGTCCAGGATCCCACATTGCATTGAGTTATGTTGCCTCAGTCCCTTCTAATATGTGAGCTTCTCAGTCTTTGCTTGTCTTTCATGACCTTCAAGCTGAAAGAATACTGGTTGGTTATTTTGTAGACTGTCTGTAAATTTGGGCTTCTCTGATGGTTTCTCATGGTTAGATTGAGGCTATATATTTTTAATAAGGTTGCTACAGAAGCAGCATGCTGTAATGGTGATGTTAACCTTGATTGCTTGGTTCATCTAGTGTATGTTGGATTTCTCCACTGTAAAGTTATTGTTTTTCTCTTTATAATTTGATTAATAAATATCTTGGTGGATATATTTTGAGACTGTGCTGATATCCTGTTTCTCAAACTTTCATTTACTGATTTTAGTACCCATCAGTGAATCTTAGCTACAATAATCATTACTGTGGTGTTCTCATGCTTATTTTCTATTTTCTTCATTCTGCATTTATTAACTGGAATTCTTTGGGAAGGGAGAGCTACTCATTCCCTCCTTTCTTTCCTTGTTTGAACTAATAGATATTATTTTATTCTGTAGGTTATCCAACACTGTTACAGTAAGTCCCATACATACGAACAAGTTCCATTTTCAAAGCACCTTCCTAAATCCAATTTGTAAGTCTGACAAAGTTAGCCTAGTTACCCAACTAACACAACAGTCAAATGGTACTGTGCTGTAACAGGTTTATAAATACTTTTCACACAAATAAAAACAAACACAGAAAATAAAGAAAACTTTTTAATCTTACAGTACAGTACCTTTAAAAGTATAGTAGTACAACAGGCAAGAAGAGTTGCTGACTAGAGGAGGGAGAGAAGATGGGAGATGGTGGAGCTGAAAGATCGTCAGCAGTAGGAGACTCCCAATTTCACTCATACCTGACATTGATGGAATGCACGTTCTCATTTTTGCAAGTTCGAAACTTGCAGTTTTGTGTGTAGGGTCCTTACTGTATTTATTTTGTTGTTCAAATGGTTTCAGCTTAGGACATTAGGAGCTCTTTCAGGAGCCATCCTAATACCCTTTATGCCCATACTCTTCTGAGTCCTTCCTTCCTGACACCACCAGATGCTCCAGGCTCTTGTATTTTCCCTGTACCTGCTGTGCAATTGACTGCTTCTCAAAGAAACCCTAGTTCTGTTTATTGGAGAAAATATTTAGGAACCAAGATCTAGGCGCTAAATGTGCTTATGGATTGGAATGTGATTGCTTCTAGGCCCTTTCTTCCTTTGATCCTTATGTTGGGTTTTTCCATTGGTTCATATTATACATTATTTTTCCTTTGGATTTTTATATGAGTATTTACAGTAGAGTAAAATAAAAATAGTTTTAAGAAAAATGGATTATTTGTTATAATATTTTATGTTTTGCTTGAGATTATTAATAGTAAAACTCAAATTAAGACTTATTTATTAATAATTGAGGCTTATTTAATGAGTTATTAAATTATTGCTTATTAAAACTTATTTAATAAGTCTCTTAATCTGGCAAAGAAACCAGACAGCCAAGTCCAGAAAGCAGTGAGTCCCAAACAAGATGTCCCAAGCCACAGTTAAAATGTCAGAAGATCGCACATGCCTCATAGCCAAAAACCAGAGTATAAACAACAGAAGCGGGCTTCCTGGTGGCTCAGTGGTAAAGGATCTGCCTTCCAGTGCAAGAGACACAGGTTCGATCCCTGGGCCGGGAAGATCCCACATGCTTTGGAGCAACTAAGCCCACAACCACTGGGCTTGTGCTCTGGAGCCCGGGAGCTGCAACTACTGAAGCCCGTGTGCCCTGAAGCCCGTGCCCCACAACGAGGGAGGCCACTGCAGCGAGAGGTGCACACAGCAGCTAGAGAGTGGCCCCACATGCCGCAACTGGAGACAGCCCGCACCGCACTGAAGACCCAGCAGAGCCCCCCAGAAGAATTGTGATGGAGGGTTATCTTTTTTGCTTTTAGGGTGCTGACAAGATTCTGACTCCTGTTCTAAGTGCAGCTTACTCAGATGTATTCAGTTTGTGAAAATTGAGCTGTACACTTGTGGTATGTGAACTTACTTGTACGTGTATAATGCTTCAGTTTTTTACCAAAAAAATCTCTCTTTTAGTGTCTTTCCCCTCCCTCGAGGCAACTTCTATAACCAGTTTCTTGTGTCCTTCCTGAATTATTTTAAGCATATGAAAGCTTACATCTTTTTTTTTTCCCTACAAGTACTGTATGAATCACACTTCACTTTACTTTTTTTCTCCCTTTCACTTTATATGTCTTGTGAATTGCTCAATTTCTGCTTTTTTTTTTTTAATTGATCTGGGAGCATCCTCCTAGCTCTGAATTACAAAATTGGAGGCCTAAAAGAGAAGCAGTTCTCAGAGACATCATGCTGAATGATGGAAGTCTTAGATAAAAGAATACATGTTCTGTGGTACCAACTATATGAAGTTTTATATAATGGAAAATGAACGTATGGTCGGGACAAAATTAGAACAGTAGTTGTCTCTGGTGGGATGTGAGTGGGATTGACTAAGAAAGGGCCTGAGGGAAATATCTAGGATGATGGTAATGTACTGTATCTTGATAGGGGGTTGGGTTAGACAGATGGGTGCGTATGTCAACACTCAGCAAAATACAGTTTGTGCATTTTATGTAAGTTTAACTCAAAAATACGTAAAACAGATACTGAGCTCTAGTTGATGACACGTGTGCTGAAATGTTTAGGGCTGAAGTGTATTGGTGATGACAGTGTCTTTGAAATGCATCTTGGACTGGTAGAAAGGTGGGTAGTTATGTGATAAAGAATAGTAAAGAGTAGAATAGTAAAATGCTAATGGGTAGAAACGAGGGATGAGTATGTGGGTGTTCACTGAAAAATTCTAAAAGTAAAATATTGGGAGGAAAGAGAAAGCAAGCAAGCTGGGTATTGCCTGGACAAAACATGATGAACCATTTTAAAGTATACAGTCAGGTGGCGTTTAGTGCATTCGCAATGTTGTATAACCACCGCCTCTCTCGTTTCAAAGCTTCATCACCATTGAGACTTTGATTAGAGGTTACATTTATTCCTAAGTATTTTATTCTTTTTATGCTATTGTAAATGGAGTTGTTTTCTTAATTATCTTCTTGGATTGTTTGTTGCAACTGATTTTTGTGTGTTGATTTTGTATCTTGGAACTTTGCTGAATTCATTTATTAGCTTTAACTTTGTGTGTGTAATCTTTAGGGTTTTCTCGATATAAGATCGTGTTGTCAGTGAATAGAGATAATTTTACTTCTTCTTTTCTGATTTGAACGCCTGTCTGTTTGCTCTGCCTACAACCTCTAATATAATATTTACTGAAGTGGCAAAAGTGGACATTGTCCCTAATTCTAAGGGGAAACTTAGTCTTTTACCACTGAGTATGTTTTTAGCCATGGTTTTCATATATGGCTTTCATCATAGTGAGTTTCTTTCTGTTTCTCGTTCACTAAGTGTTTTTATTGTGAAAAGATGTGGAATTTTGTCATTCTGTTATTGCATCAATTGAGATGATTTGGGGTTTTTTTCCTTCATTCTATTAAGGTGACATATCACATGGATTAATTTTTGTCTGTTGACCCATTCTAAAATTCCAGGAATAAATCCCATTTGATCATAGTGTATAAACCTTTTAATGTACTGCTTTGGTTTGCTTGTGTTTTGTTCAGTACTTCTATGTCAGTAGTTGTAAAGGATATTTGTAATTTTCTTGTAGTGTCTTTGCCTGTCTTTGGTATCAGTGTAAAAGTTTTCAAAATATATGCTGGGATGCAAAAAAAAATGGATTATATGTTGTAATTTTTTTTGGTTTCCTTGGGACAGAGCATAAGGAATATTATTTAATATTAATATTAAATAATTGTTATTTAATAATTCTCAAATTAAGACTTATTTAATAATTGAGACTTATTTATAAATCTCAAAATACATCCAGCAATAATTGAATAATACTAAATAATAATACAAATGTATTACTTTAGCTGCACTGGTCTTTGTTGCTGCCCCGGCTTTCTGTAGCTGTGGCAAGCGTGGTAGCGCACAGGCTTCTCGTTGCCGTGGCTTCTCTAGTGGCGGATCAGCGGCTGTAGAGCATGGAGGCTCCATAGTTGCAACACGGGCTCTAGAGTGTGGGCTCAGTAGTTGTGGTACATGGACTTAGTTTCCCCATGGCATGTGAAATCGTCCCAGAGTAGGGATCAAACCCATGGCCCCGGCAGTGGCAGGCAGATTCTTAACTACTGCACCACCAGGAAAGTCCTTAACTTCAGTTGTTATTTACCAACTTTCCCACTCAGGTATATCCTTATTTGATAACTTCAGGAATCATCCACAGCTGACAATGGGGGTTTAAAGGGAAAACTGAGTTAAGATTTACTCTTCTTAATATTTTGGTACTTTCCCATTCATTCATTCATTCATTTTTATTGAGGTATAACTGACAACATTATAAGATTCATACTTAAAAGGGAAGGCCCTTTTAAACTCTTGCGTAGAAAAGATGCAGTAGATTAGTTCTTTTTTACTGGGTGTTAATGTTAATAAATAAGATTTTCTCCCCCCCTCTTTTTGGCATATTTATTATGTTGTGTGTTGACCCAGATGCTTGCTTGTGTATGTTGAGAATGGAAACTAGTAAAACTTGATTGGTTAAAAATAACACTGTTAAAAATGATGGTATTTAAACCTTATATTTCTAATGTGACTTCTTTTGTAGTAATTGGCACATGCATATTTATTACTATTGATATTTAATGTTTAAACAAACTCTTAGGAAAATAGCTTTAAGTATTTTCTGTTGAAGAAAAATTACTTTGCTTTTTACATTAAAAAACTTTGATATCTACTGGGTCACAAACAATGCCAGATGCTAGAAATGTAAAGTTGATCTGAGATCACATATTTTATAAAGCAGGCTTAGTAATTCTTTTAAAAGGTTATATTAATAAGGTTTCACAATCAAATATATTGAATCTAGAGTAAAAAATGTAAATTCCATTCCTTCCCCTCAGTTATTGGTGTATCCTCAGTTGGTATATTCTTCATGCTCCTTTCTTCACATCTGCACATGAAAAGTGAAAGTAAAAGTTGCTCAGTCATGTCCGACTCTTTGTGACCCCATGGATTATACTGGAGTGGGTAGCCTTTCCCTTCTCCAGGGGATCTTCCCAACCCAGGGATCAAACCCAGGTCTCCCACATTGCCAACCCAGGGATTGAACCCAGGTCTCCCACATTGCGATCAGATTCTTTACCAGCTGGGCCACAGGGAAGCCCAAGAATATCAGCGTGAGGAGCCTATCCCTTCTCCAGGGGATCTTCCCAACCCAGGAATCGAACTGGGGTCTCCTGCATGGCAGGTGGATTCTATCAGGGAAGTCTATATTGCACATAGATAATACATACTCATATATGTCTTTGTAAGATAAATGAGTTTATGCTCTTTTAAGTATTTCCTGCAGCTTTTTGTTTTCCATTTTGAAGTACATATTCACAATCTTTTCGTTTTTATTTAGAGTTATTTACCTAGCTTTTGATGAAATGTTAGTTGAGAAGAGTTAAAGATGAGAATCCAAAATCAAAGCTCGTGTAAACAGATATTAAAGGGGATGCAGTCTGGTTTGTACAAAGTGAATCATGCGGTGGTATATTAAATGGAATATCATCCAACCTTATAAAAAAATCTTGCCAGTTTTGATAACATGGTTGGACCTAGAGGGTATACGCCAAGTGAAAAAAATCAGTCAGTGAAAGACAAATACCATGTGATTTCTCTCATATGTGGAACCTAAAAACACAAAGCAAAATGAACAAACATAAAACAGAAGCGGACTCATAGGTACAGAGGACAAATTGAAGTTTCCGGAAGGGAGTAGGGTGTGAGGAGATGAGTGAAATAGGTGAGGGAGGTACAAAGCTACATTCATAGAATAAAGAATTCAAAGAGATATAATGTACAGCATGGGGAATACAGTCAATAATATTGCAATAAGTTTGTATGGCAACAGTTGTTACTTAGACTTGGTGGTCCTTTTCTAATGTCTAAAAATACCAAACCACTGTATTATACACATGAAACTAATATAATGTTGTCAGTTACGTTTCATTTAGGAAAAAATGAATCTTTTCTTGTTCATCTGTACTTTTTTGGGTCGGAACTAAGAGAGTGCAGCACAGCTATATTTTAGACTTTCAAAAAGACTGATGGATTTCCAGACTAAGAATATTTAAAACTTGAAGTTGTTTTCTGTTTAAGAGAAACACTGTTGTCTCAAAGAGGGCAAATGTACAAGTAGAGAATATAAGTAAATAAATGTTTTTTGAGAAAGGATTTGAATCTTGGTCACCCTTTAATTATTAGTGTTCTCTATCAGTTTCAGAAATGATAGGGGGTGAGGCAGGGGGAAAAAGAGTGTGTTTAGCATTTCCAAGTATGCTGCTGCTGCCGCTGCTGCTGCTAAGTTGCTTCAGTCGTGTCCGACTCTGTGTAACCCCATAGATGGCAGCCCACCAGGCTCTGCCGTCCCTGGGATTCTCTAGGCAAGAACACTGGAATGGGTTGCCATTTCCTTCTCCAATGCATGAAAGTGAAAGTGAAGTCATTCAGTCATGTCCAACTCTTCACGACCCCATGGACTGCAGCTTGCCTGGCTCCTCCATCCATGGGATTTTCCAGGCAAGAGTACTGGAGTGGGGTGCCATTGCCTTCTCCGCCAAGTATGCTAAATTGGAATATTTACTATGTTAATTACTCAAGATGATTAGGATACATTTCAAGAAGATTTCTCTTTTGAGGGGATTCCTTGGTAGCTCAGCTGGTAAAGAATCCACCTGAAGTGCAGGAGACCCTGGTTCGATTCCTGGGTTGGGATGATCCGCTGGAGAAGGGATAGGCTACCCACTCCAGTATGGTGGCTCAGATGGTAAAGAATCCGCCTGCAGTGCAGGAGACCTGGGTTCTATCCCTGAGTTGGGAAGATCCCGTGGAGAAGGAAACTTATTCCCACTCTACTATTATGGCCAGAAGAATTCCATGGACTGTGTAGTCCATGGGGTCACAAAAGTCCAACACAACTGAGTGACTTTTGCTTCAGTTCATTTGGGTCTTTGTTGCTGTTTGGGCTTTTCTTTAGTTGCAGCAAGCAGGGGCTAGTTATGTTATGTGGGCTTCTCATTGTGATGGCTTCTTTTG
This sequence comes from Bos javanicus, assembly GCF_032452875.1. NCBI lineage: Eukaryota > Metazoa > Chordata > Mammalia > Artiodactyla > Bovidae > Bos > Bos javanicus. The sequence continues at coordinate 37,143,459 of NC_083886.1, forward strand.
TTGCAGAGCATGGACTCTAGAGCATAGGTTCAATAGTTGTGGCTTGGGCTTAGTTGCTCTGTGGCATGTGGGATCTTCCCGATCAGTCTCTCCTGCATTGGCAGGCGGATTCTTTACCACTGAGGCACCAGGGAAGCCTTTATGAATAGAAAAAACGGTTAAGTGATAAACTGCTTATTGACAAAGTATAGGGTAAGATAGGACCCAAGTGGTGGCTTTTGAGTCATGATATGGCTTAAAATAGAGACTTAAAGGAGATGATTTTAAGTCAAAACAAAACCCCCAAACCCTGGTTTGAACAAAGTAGAAAATAGAGATGGACCTTGTTATCCTAAGAGGTAGCACAAGCCAAAGATACTTAGACATATGCTGACACCTAGTAAATATATGAATTTTTTTCTCTTTTATAATATTTCCCTATTCCCAGGTCAGAACTAGCCCTGAACCTCTGAAGGCTATAGAACAGGAGGTGAGAATGGGCTTTCAAAACATTTTGCAAAAAGTAGATGAAAGTGATTAACTTTTGGTTACTTCCTCAACTGCCGCTCTCTAGATATCAAATGCTCAATTTGGAAGACTACTGATGTCATTCACTGAGTGAGTGAAAGTCTCTCAGTCATGTCTGATTCTTTGTGACCCCGTGGACTACATAGTCTATGGAATTCTTCAGGTCAGAATACTGGACTGGGTAGCCTTTCCCTTTTCCAGGGGATCTTCCCAACCCAGGGATCAAACCCAGGTCTCCCACATTGCAGGCGGATTTTTTTTTACCAGCTGAGCCACCAGGGAAGCCCACTGAAATGAAAGAAAATTATTTCTTCTACAGCGGTTGCTAGGGCTTTACTGTAATCTATAAAGGAGAGAATAGAATAAGTAAATCCTATGGAAGTTCAGCTTATTTCTCTTTATACAGCTCTGGGTAAGAAGACTTCTATGTTTGCACAAATACCATCCTCGGGGCAGAACATACACAACTTGAAAGTATCCTGGAGACAGCCTAGTAAGTCATTTCACCATGGGCTGCCTCTCTAGTTAAACAGATTTGTTTAGTGCCTGTCGGGGCACCATTCAGCAAACATCATTTGAGAGCCTACTTCATGTCAGGCTTGATATGCTAGGCACTGGGGATATAAGGACAAAATAAGACTGTATCCTACCCACTAGATCAGGGTTAACCAGGGTAAGGCCATCACCTGGTTCATAACAGTGGAACCAGTATCATTTTCAGAAATATCTTCAGAAGTAGGTCATCTATGCCTCTGTTTTAATAAGCTAAATTTTTTTGAACCTATAGTATAACATAGAGCTAGACTTATTTCATCTTAGTGGTTCTTAGTGTTTCTTTGGGTCACGGATTCCTCTAGGAATCAGATTAAAGTTATGAAGCTCTCTAGAAAATACATGTATACACAGAATTTTGTGATTTGTTTGTCTTTTGCTTAGATTAGGCTTAAAATCTTTGACACTAAAGACAGGTTTATATAGCAGAGTTTCTTGCCCTCTTTTTTAGCTTATTTCAGAGGAAATCAGGCAAGCTACTTAAGAAAACACTATATTAGAACATTTCTAAATTGTCCTTAATTGACTATTTTATTTTTATAGTTGTGAACTTACTTTATAGTCTCTCTGAATATAACTAGCAATGGGGCAATGGCAAATAATATGTGACATGTATATTCTATACAGTACTGGGTATGTGAGACATTGATGAATGGAACAGTAGAAAGTATTTTGTAAAGGTGTGTAGACTTCTAGCCTGATATCTAAAACCAGTAGAAAAATAGCACAAAGACCAGATTGTTTTCACCATGGTATCTCAAGTGAAGCTAAAATTAATGGCACCTGTTCTCTTTTTTCCCCTCATTCTCTTTTTTTTGTATGTGTGATTAAAAAAAAAAAGTTTACTGTTGTAACCATTTTAACTATACACTTCAGTAGTGTTAAGAATATTCATATTATTGTGAAACAGATTGCTAGAGCTTTTTTATCTTGCACATCTGAAGCCGTATACTCATTAAACTCCTCTTTCGGTCCCTCCCCTCAGCACTGTCAACTACCACTCTACTTAGTGTTTCTATGAATGTGACCACTTTAGATACCTCATGTAAGTGAAATCATGTTGTATTTGTTTTTTTGTGAGTAGCTTATTTCACTTAGCATAATATCCTCAAGATTGATCCATACTGTGTCAAGGAAATCACAGGATTTCCTCCCATTTTAAAGCTGAATAATATTCCATTGTGTGCATACATATATATACATACATATATATATATATTTATACACCATATTTTGTTTATACATTTCATCCCTTGTTGGACATTTGGGTCGCTTCCACTTGTTGATTACTATGAATAGATCTGCTGTGAATGTGAGTGTGTAAATCTCTCTTTGAATCCCTGTCTCCAAATCTTTTGGTTTTATAAGCAGAAGGGGTAGTGCTGGATCATATGGTGGTTCTATTTTTAATTTTATAAGGAAATGTTATACTGTTTTCCATAGCAGTTGCACCATCATATCACCCCACCAGCAGTACACAGGGGTCCTAATTTCTTCGCATCTCACCAGGACTTGTTATCTTGCACAGCACTTGTAGTTACAGCACTGGAACCCCAAGTCCGATTCCTTCATTTTGTGGGCATTGTTTAGTGACTTGAAAGCCTGTAATAGAGTTTCTTAAAGATTGAAAGACTTTGAGTGGCGTTACAAAACAAGTACATTTGTTAGAGACTTGACCGCCCAGGGAATCTCCACTTGCGTCACCTACACGTGTCATTGAAGAGGACGTCTTAATGGCGTCAGGTGATTCAAATTGTTAGGCTGGTGGTCTTCAGATAAATAAAGCAGCATTTGTAGTTAAAATTGGTAGCTGAAACAGTACAACCTGACATAGAGCAACATAAAATAGGAATTAGAGGTCTCTTGATGTCACAGATTGAATATAAAATAATAGCATGCAACTCCCCTACACCTTCACATTAAATAATTCATATCAATGCTTCCAGCTTCCATTTGCTGCTTCTGCTGCTGCTAAGTTGCTTCAGTCGTGTTCAACTCTGTGCGACCCCACAGACGACAGCCCATCAGGCTCCCCCATCCCTGGGATTCTCTAGGCAAGAATACTGGAATGGGTTGCCATTTCCTTCTCCAGTGCGTGAAAGTGAAAAGTCAAAGTGAAGCTGCTCAGTCGTGTCTGACTCTTAGCCACCCCATGGACTGCAGCCTACCAGGCTTCTCCGTCCATGGGATTTTCCAGGCAAGAGTACCAGAGTCGGGTGCCATTGCCTTCTCCAAGCTTCCATTTAGGTCCTAGTAAAAATTTTTCCTTATTTTGTACCTGGAGTCTTAAGGACTTACTGTTGATCAGTGATACATTTTATATTTAACAACAGGCTAACATTTAGGATTGTCTTTCTTCCTTCTATCTTTAGTTGGATGCATTGTTAGTGATAAAATTTCATAATTTCTTCTATAGGAGAAAAAAATATTGTGCCCTCAGTCAAACACTGTGGCAGAGACTTTTCATTCCATTTGTTTATTGTTCAGTCCTCAGTCACGTCTGATGCTTTGGGACCTCATGGACTGCAGCATGCCACGCTTCCTTGTCCTCCCCTATCTCTAGGAGTTTGCTCATACTCATGTCTGTGCAGTCAATGATGGCATCTAGCCATCTCATACTCTGATGCCCCTTTCTCTTCCTGCCCTCAGTCTTTCCCAGCATCAGGATCTTTTCCAGTGAGTCAGTTCTTTGCATCACATGGCCAAAATATTGGCACTTCAGCTTCTGCATCTTTCCTTCCACTGAATATTCAGTGTTGATTTCCTTTAGGATTGACTGGTTTGATTTCCTTGCAGTCCAAGGGATTCTCAAGAATCTTCTCCAGCACCGCAGTTTGAAAGCGTCAGTTCTTTGGCATCACCCTTCTTTATGGTTCAACTCTCACATCCATACATGACTGCTGGAAAAACCGTAGCTTTGACCATACAGACCTTTGTTGGCAAAGTGATGACTGTGTTTTAATACGCTGTCTAGGTTTGTCATAACTTTTCTTCCAAGGAGCAAGCATCTTTTAACTTCATGGCTGCAGTCTCCGTCCCACAGTGATTTTTTGAGCCCAAGAAAATAAAGTCTGTCACTGTTTCCATTTTTTTCCCCATCCATTTGTCATGAAGTGATGGGATTGGATGCCATGAGCTTAGTTTTTTGAATGTTGGGTTGGGTTTTAAGCCAGCTTTTTCACTCTGGTTTTTCACCTTCATCAAGAGGCTCTTTAATTGCTCTTTCTTTCCTGCCATTAGGGTGGTGTTATCTGCATAACTACCACACAATTGGGCTCATTTCACATACTAGCAAAGTTATGCTCAAAATCTTTAAAGCTAGGCTTCAGTGGTACTTGAACCAAGAACTTCCAAATGTACAAACTGTATTTCCAAGAGGGAGAAGTACCAGAGATCAAATTGCTAATATTTGTTGAATCATGGAGAAAGCAAGGGAGTTCCAGAAAAACATCTACTTCTGCTTCACTGACTATGCTAAAGCTTTTGACTGTGTGGATCACAGCTGTGGAAAATTCTTCTACTGATAGGAGTACCAGACTATATTACCTGCCTCCTGAGAAACCACTATATGGGTCAAGAAGAAACAGTTAGAACCAGATATGGAACAACTGACTGGTTCAAAATTGGCAACAATTGACTGTTCAAATATTGTCATTCTGCTTATTTACTTACATGCAGAGTACATCATGTGAAATGCTGGGCAGGAGGAAACAGAAGCTAGAATCAAGAAATATAAACAACCTCAGATATGCAGATGATACCACTCTAATGACAGAAAGTGAAGAGGAACTAAAGAGCCTCTTGATGAGGATGAAAGAGGAGAGTGAAAAAGCTGGATTAAACTCAACATTCAAAAATCTAAGATCATGGCATCTGGTCCCATCACTTTATGGCAAATAGAAGGGGAAGAAGTGGAAATAGTCACAGATGTTATTTTCTTGGGCTTCAGAATCAGTGTGGACAGTGACTGCAGCCATGAAGTTAAAAGACAGTTGCTCTACAAGCCTAGACAGCGTATTGAATAGCAGAGACATCACTTTGTCAACAAAGGTCTGAATAGTCAAAGCTATGGTTTTTCTAGTAGTCATGTACGGATGTGACCTTAAAGTTGGACCATAAAGAAGGCTGAACATGAATATGAATTGATGCTTTCCAATTGTGGCGCTAGAGAAGACTCTTCAGAGTCCCTTGGACTGCAAGGAGATCAAACCAGGCAATCTGAAGGAAATGAGCCCTGAACATTCATTGGAAGGACTGATGCTGAAGCTGGAGCTTCAATACTTTAGCCTCCTCATTCTAAGAGCTGATTCATTGGATAAGACCCTGATGCTGGGTAAGATTGAGGGCAGGAGGAGAAGAGGGCGACAGAGGATGAGATGGTTAGATAGCATCACCAAGTTAATAGACATGAATTTGAGCAAACTCTGGGAGATGGTGAAGGACAGGGAAGCCTGGAGTGCGGCAGTCCATGGGGTCACAAAGAGCTGGACATGACTGAGCTACTGAACAGTAACCACCACCACACAGTACGTCTTCAGGTGTTTGAGACAAGTCTTCATTATCAAATGATTGTGCAAATTAGAACTGCCGTTATAACCTCTGATGACCACAGTAGTGTGTACTTTTATTGATAATACTGCCAGCCCTCCTTTATCTATACTTCTATTTAGAAGAATCTCAACGTATGTCTGGAAAAATATTATTACTTAACTATTACCCAGCTACTTGAAAACAAGCTACAGAGATTATTTGTTGATTACCTTTGGTAATAAGTGACTTACTAGTTTTTAACAGAATTTTCTCTCAAGTTTCTTAACCTATTTAAAAGGCCATTTAAATAAATTACTTATCAAAATGTTTTCCCTAATTATATTCGTAGGATGAACTTTCCGATGTTAGCCAGGGAGGATCTAAAGCCACCACTCCAGCGTCGACAGCTGCTTCAGATGTGGCAGCAACACCTAGCGATACTCCCTTACATGAGGAGAACGGAGGGGTTGTGGAGGTTGCAGATACACCCGATAAGTCAGAGATAAGCAAGCATATCGAAGTACACGTAGTCCAGGAAACTAGAAACATAGCAACGGGTAAGTAACCTTAGTTTTTTCTATAGTGGCAAAGTGTTCAGTAAATCCAAATGATGCAAATGTGAGAAGGTACATCTCTGGGGGTGTTGCTGCTGTAGATTCATAAAATTGTACTCAATTGTAAATAAGCTTAAAAAATGTGATGATTAAGTTAAGTTTTGGAGAGTAAAAATGGCGTGGGTAGAGAATGGCTGGGGTTTGGAGAGCCTGAAAGGCAGGAGGACATTCTTTATCTGTTCCCTGCCATAGGTCATTAGTCTCTGTCTTTAAGCTCTGTATTTCACCCCTTAAATAAAGTGAAAATACTGAGTTCTGGCCTGGTGTACAGTGCATTGTGTCCAAAGTAACACAAATGAAAACTTTAGTTGTTTTTTTTTTTAATTTCCGTATTGACTGTTAATTGAATATATGACCTATTGTCTGTCTAACCTTGTGCTTCTCAGCTCTCTAAAAATTTTTATGATCAAATGATGTATTTACAACCATAGAAACAATTTTCATATCGGGCTGTATGTGTTATATGCGTTATTTTTGATATCTTGTCCTTTTCTAAGGTTCTGCTGAAAATGAAGAGAAGTCAGAAGTTCAGGCAATCATTGAATCCACTCCTGAGTTGGATATGGACAAAGATCTCAGTGGATATAAAGGCTCAAGGTATTGTTCAAGTCTAATTGGGATATCTTACTTCTTTCCTTTTCCCATCTCCCCTAAGCACATTGCTGTTCCCCCATCTCTGACCAGATAAAGTGCATTCAGATGTTTTGCTGAAGAAATGTTGATGTTCTATTTAAGTTTTCTCTTTTTGAAGCCAGACCTTTTACATAGTTTACATGTTCTGTGAACTGTTACCTTTGTAGCATCAGGGACTAGAAGCATGAAGAAGGATGGGGAAAAAAGACAGTGAAGGAGTATTCCATAAAGGAATAGTTCATGGTTTGTGGAACTTGGGAAAACATAAAAGCAAAAGTGGGGAAAGTATAATTTGAAAAAACCTATTCCTTCCTCCAAATCAGGAAGAAGAGAATGTATTCCCTTCAAAACTGTAATGGTTTCATTACTGCAAGAAATTAGTCTCATTTTAATATCATTTTACATGGGGAGGCTGTTTAGTGATTAGAGGAGAATGGTTGTGTATCATCTTAATGAAGGTCGTCTGAATTGGAATTTTCCAGGCCAGAATACTGGAGTGAGTAGCTGTTCCCTTCTCCAGGGAATCTTCCCAACCCAGGGATCACACCCAGGTCTCCCTCATTGCAGGCGGGTTTTTTTTACCATCTGAGCTATCAGGGAAACCCTAGGATAAGACTATATGCATTCTAATCCTGACCTGGATTTGAATCTGAGGTAAGTTTCTACATCCATGAAAGAAAATTATGATAATACCTTAGATGATTGTAAGGAGTAAATGAATCAATATATGATAAAGCATTGGCAGAGTGCCCAGTTCAATAAAGGTTAGCTAACATTTATATATGTTACCATCTGAGCAACCAGGGAAGTATTTTGTTATTACCATTTAACCTTAAAAACCATTTAAATTAATACTTAACTTAATGTACCATATATGTTACATTATATGTTACCATCATATAATTTTATCTTAATTATAACCTTACGAGACAGATGTCCTTCCCTTCACATATAAAGAAACTCAGAGTTGTATACTATTTTGTCCAGACTAACAAGAGGTGGAACTAGCATTCAGTCTAAGACTTTGATTTCAAAGGCTGTGCCCTATTGAAATATTTTTTATTGTTTATTTAAGAAATTAAACAATGCAGTGTATAAAAAGTGAAATTTGCTTTTCCATCCTCTCCTAAACCTACTTATTAACACTTGTGCCCACTTATCATTTTGAACCTCTTTTTAAAAATCAAAAACATATTTTTATTAGAGTAAAGCATGTATACAGTATTAAGGTTAAATGGTAATAAAAAAATACTTCCCTGGTTGCTTAGATGGTAAATAATATTTCTGCAGTGCAGGAGACCTGGGTTCAGACCCTGGGTCAGGAAGATCCCCTGGAGAAGGGAATGGCTACCCATTCCAGTTTTCTTGCCTGGAGAATTCCATGGACAGCGTAGCCTGACAGGCTATAGTCCATTGGATTTCAAAGAATTGAACACTACTAAGCAACTAACACATTTTTTTTTCAATGTATGTATGCAGTATTAAGGTAATACAATTACAAATTACAAATGGTAATACAAAATATGAAGGGCCGTAGTAGCCCCTTGCCCCTACTGACCCTTCATTCCCATTCTCAAGAGGATATCTCTTATCGCCTCTCATGTCACTTTGCGTATTTATCTTCAGGTATCTAAATCACATCTTCATGTGCTATTCTTTGGTCTCTCTCTTTTTCAGTTGGGATTCTGTGAGAAAATCAAGTCCTAATGCCCTGCAGCACCCCATTTGTATAGTGAATTAACTGTACTCCTGTGTGTCTAGAACAGTACTAGCTGTGTACTTTCTTTGAAAAAATAGAGCAAGTAGTCACTCATCATTTTCTGAATTCTGTGGATCACATTAGGACCACGGGTTTAAAAAATGCTGCATTATTAGCTATTGACTTTATAGTGAAAGAGGACAAGGACATAGCTATTTAAAACATCATCTTTCCTTTCATAATTATATTTCAGTTTCATTTAAATTAAGATTCACTGTTTGTATCATTATGATTATATAAATACTAACAACAGCCTACTCACAGATTATGCTATGATTACATTTCCTTTCTTTTACAACTTTGATTTTCTTTAATTTTTAGTAAAGGCTCAGGGTTTTTTTTGTTTTTACTTTGTTTCTTTTGCTTAGGTTTCTACACATCTATCACTAATTCGCTGACAGATACCCAACAAATCATAAATGTAAACATTCTCAAATGGCCAAATATAAAACCAGTTTCTTGGCAGCATTATTTCCATTCTCCAGTGGTAGACTTTACTGTGTTTGCTCTGGTCCTGGAATTTGCTCTCATTTTCTTGCTGGGAGTTCTTTTCCTGTTTCTCCTCTGTGCTGTTTCCTGGGCACCACGTCGTCTTGTTGCTGCTGTTGTTGTTCAGTTGCTTAGTCATGTCTGACACTCTGCAACCCCATGGACCTGTCCTTCGCCATCTCCTGGAGCTTGCTTAAACTCGTGCATTGAGTCAATGAGGTCATCCAACCATCTCATCCTTTGTCACCCGCTTCTTCTCCTGCTTTCTGTCTTTCCCAGCATCAGGGTCTTTTTCAGTGAATTGGCTCTGCACATCAGGTGGCCAAAGTATTGGAGCTTCAGCTTCAGCATCAGTCCTTCCAGTGAATATTCAGGGTTGATTTCCTTTAGGATTGACTGATTTGATCTTGCAGTTCACAGGACTCTCAAGAGTCTTCTTTAGCACTACAGTTCGAAAGCATCAGTTCAGTGCTGAGCCTTCTTTATGGTTCAACTCTCACATCCATATATGATTACTGGAAAAACCATAGCTTTGACTAGATGGACCTTTGTCCACAAAGTAATGTCTCTGCCTTTTAATACACTCTCTAGGTTTGTCGTGGCTTTTCTTCCAAGGAGCAAACACCTGGCTGCAGTCACCATCCCACATTGATTTTTAAAGTCTTTTACTGTTTCCATTGTTTCCCTATCTCTATTTGCCATGAAGTGATGGGACCAGATGCCATGATCTTAATTTTCTGAATGTTGAGTTTTAAGCCAGCTTTTTCACTCTCTTTCACTTTGATCAAGAGGCTCTTTAGTCCTCTTCGCTTTCTGCCATAAGGACGTTGTCATCAGCATATCTGAGATTATTGATATTTCTCCCAGCAATCTTGATTCTAGTTCATGCTTCATCCAGCCTGGCATTTTGCATGATGTACTCTGCATATAAGTTAAATAAGCAGGGTGACAATATACAGCCTTAACATACTCCTTTCCCAATTTGGAACCAGCCTGTTGTTCATGTCTGGTTCTAACTGTTGCTTCTTGACCTGCATACAGGTTTCTCAGGAGGCAAATAAGGTGGTCTGGTATTCCCATCTCTTGAAGAAGTTTCCATAGTTTGTTGTGATTCACACAGTCAAAGGCTTTAGCCTAGTCAGTGAAGCAGAAGTAGATGTTTTTCTGGAATTCTCTTGCTTTTTTGATGATCTAGTAGATGTTGGCAATTTGATCTCTGGTTTCTCTCCGCCTTTTCTAAATCCAGCTTGTACATCTGAAAGTTCTTGGTTCGCATACTGTTCAAGCCTAGCTTGAAGGATTTGGAGCATGACCTTGCTAGCATGTGAAATGACTGCAATTGTGTGGTAGCTTGAGCATTCTTTGGCATTGCCCTTCTTTGGGATTGGAATGAAAACTGAACTTTTCCAGTCCTGTGGCCATTGCTGAGTTTCCAAATTTGCTGGCATATTGAGTGCAGCACTTTAACAGCATCATCTTTTAGGACTTGAAATAGCTCAGCTGGAATTCCTCAACTCCACTAGCCTTGTTTTTAGTGATGCTTCCTAAGGCCCACTTGATTTTGCACTCCAGGATGTCTGGCTCTAGGTGAGTGATCACAACATCGCAGTTATCCAGGTCATTAAGGTCTTTTTTGTATGTGTATTTTTTGTATGTGTATGTGTTTACTTTTTGTGTGTGTATCTTTATTGTATGTGTATCTTCTGTGTGCCAGCTCTTCCGCTTCATGTCATCTTGCTTCTTGACTTATGCCTTTGTTTTTGCCGAACATATTCCTACTAGCCTTCCTGGAAAAGGCTGTTTGCAACTAAGATTTTTGAGAACTTGAATGTGATATATGTCATTTAAAGGGATGATTCATAGTTTGATTGAATACGGAATTCTATATTGGAAAATCTTTGTAAGTTTTCCTTCAGAATTGTGAAGACATTAATTCATTATCATGGTCAGTTTGGAGTGTTGCTATGTGGACTCTTGCTTTTTTATATATATTCTTTGTAAGCTTTAGGATCTTTGTCCCTATTTGTTGTTACTTTGTTTTTTCCTTTCTAAAGATTAATGATGATGTAGGGGTCTTCTTCTGTATCTGAGGTAATGTGTTTCATCTGCAAATTTTTATTTCCAGTTGAGAACTTTTTTCTTTATTTCTCTTTGTCTTCTCTCTTTCTGGAACTATTAGGTAGATACTGAACATTCTGAACTGACACTCATAAATCCCTTTTCCCTCTTTTTTTCTATCTCTTCTATTTTTGTTGTACTTTCTGGATGATTTCCCCAACTTTATATCTCAACTGTCATCATTTTTTTTCCTTAAAAGCTTTTTCTTGGATGGTCACTTTTTATAACATCCTACAATTCTCTTGTGGATGTAGCTTTATTATGAAAATAAAATTATTGTGATTTTTTTTCCCCCCAAATTTTTGCTGCTGTTTGCATTCATTGTCTCCTTTTATTCTGAGTACCCTTTCACAGTCCATGACTTTGGGGCTTTAAATTTTATAATGGAGGCTTTCTTTGGATGTCTGGTGCTTTTTCTCTGTTTTGCTCATACTTAAGTAAAAGATTTAAAAGAGGTGGCATAACTACACAGAAGAATTATATACAGAAAAGGTCTTAATGACCCAGATAACCATGATGGTGTGGTCACTTACCTAGAGCCTGAGATCCTGGAGTGCAAAGTCAAGTGGGCCTTAGGAAACATTACTAAAAATAATGCTAGTGGAGGTGATGAAATTCCAGCTGAGCTGTTAAAATTGCTAAAAGATGGTGCTGATAAAATACTGTACTCAATATATCAGCAAATCTAGACTCAGCAGTGGCCACAGGACTGGAAAAGGCCAGTTTTCATTCTAATCCCAAAGAAAGACAGGGCCAAAGAATGTACAAAATACCAAACATTTGTGCTCATTTTGCATGGTGGTAAGGTTACGCTCAAAATCCTTCAAGCTAGGTTTTGGTTGTACATGAACTGAAAACTTCTTTAACTCAATGAAACTACGAGCCATGCCATGTAGGGCCACCCAAGATGGATGGGTCATGGTGGAGAGTGCTGACAAAAAGTGGTCCACTGGAGAAGGGAATGGCAAACCACTTCAGTATTCTTGTATGGAGAACCGCATGAGCAGTATGAAAAGGCAAAAAGAGAGGACACTGAAAGATGAACTCCCCAGATCAGTAGGTGCCCAATATGCTCTGGGAGACCAGTGGAGAAATAACTCCAGAAAGATTGAAGAGATGGAGTCAAAGCATAAACAAGACCCAGTTGTGGATGTGACTGGTGATAGAAGTAAAGTCTGATGCTGTAAAGAGCAATATTGCCTAGGAACCTGGGATGTTAGGTCCATGAATCAAGGCAAATTGAAAGTGGTCAGACAGGAGATGGCAAGAGTGAACATCGACATTTTAGGAATCAGTGAACTAAAGTGGACTGGAATGGGTGAATTTAACTCAGATGGCTATTATATCTACTACTGTGGGCAAGAATCCCTTAGAAGAAATGGAGTAGCCATCATAGTAAACAAAAGAGTCCGAAATGCAGTACTTGGATGCAATCTCAAAAACGACAGAATGATCTCTGTTCGTTTCCGAGGCAAACCATTTAGTACCGCAGTAATCCAAGTCTATGCCCCAACCACTAATGCTGAAGAAGCTGAAGTTGAACAGTTGTAAGAAGACCTACAAGGCCTTCTAGAACTCAAGTCCAGAAACGATGTCCTTTTCATTATAGGAGACTGGAATGCAAAAGTAGGAAGTCAAGAAATACTTGGAGTAACAGGCAAATTTGGCCTTGGAATACCGAATGAAGCAGGGCAAAGGCTAATAGAGTTTTGCCAAGAGAACGCACTGGTCATAGCAAACACCCTCTTCCAACAACACAAGAGAGGACTGTACACATGGACATCACCAGATGATCCATACGGAAATCAGATTGATTATATTCTTTGCAGCCAAAGATGGAGAAGCTCTATACAGTCAGCAAAAACAAGACCAGGCGCTGACTGTGGCTCAGCTCATGAACTCCTTATTGCCAAATTCAGACTTAAATTGAAGAAAGTAGGTAAAACCACTAGACCATTCAAGTATGACCTAAATCAAATCCCTTATGATACAGTGGAAGTGAGAAATAGATTCAAGGGATTAGATCTGATAGACCGAGTGCCTGAAGAACTATGGATGGAGGTTCACGATGTTGTACAGGAGACAGGGATCAAGACCATCCCCAAGAAAAAGAAATGCAAAATGGCAAAATGGCTGTCTGAGGAGGCCTTACAAATACCTGAGAAAAGAAGAGAGGCTAAAGGCAAAGGAGATAAGGAAAGATATATCCATCTGAATGCAGAGATCCAAAGAATAGCAAGGAAAGATAGGAAAGCCTTCCTCAGTGATTAGTGCAAAGAAATAGAAGAAAACAATAGAATGGGAAAGACTAGAGATCTCTTCAAGAAAATCAGAGATACCATGGGAACATTTCATGCAAAGGTGGGCAAAGAAATGGTATGGACCTAACAGAAGCAGAGGATATTAAGAAGAGGTGGCAGGAATACACAGAAGAACTATACAAAAAGATCTTCACAACCCAGATAATCACAATGGTATGATCACTGACCTAGAGCCAGACATCCTTGAATGTGAAGTAAAGTGAGCCTTAGGAAGCATCATTATGAACAAAGCTATGGAGGTGATGGAAGTCCAGTTGAGCTATTTCAAATCCTAAAAGATGATGCTGCAAAAGTACTGCACTCAGTATGCCAGCAATTTTGAAAACTCAGCTGTGGCCACAAGACTGGAAAAGGTCAGCTTTCATTCCAATCCCAAAGAAAGGCAATGCCAAAGAATGCTCAAACTATCACACAATTGCACTCATCTCACACACTAGTAAAGTAATGCTCAAAATTCTCCAAGCCAGGCTTCAATAGTATGTGAGCCTTGAACTTTCAGATGTTCAAGCTGGATTTAGAAAAGGCGGAGGAACCAGAGATCAAATTGCCAATATCCGTTGGATCATTGAAAAAGCAAGAGAGTTCCAGTAAAACATCTGCTTTATCGACTACACCAAATCCTTTGACTGTTTGGATCACAACAAACTGGAAAATTCTGAAATAGATGGGAATACCAGACCACCTGACCTGCCTCTTGGAGAAATTTGTATGCAGGTCAGGAAGCAACAGTTAGAAGTGGACATAGAACAACAGACTGGTTCCAACATCAAGGCTGTATATCGTCACCCTGCTTATTTAACTTATATGCTGATTACATCATGAGAAACTCCAGGCTGGATGAAGCGCAAGCTGCAATAAAGATTGCTTGGAGAAATATCAATAACCTCAGACATGCAGATGACACCACCTTAATGGCAGAAAGTGAAGAAGAACTAAAGAGCCTCTTGATGAAAATGAAAGAGGAGAGTGAAAAAGTTGGCTTAAAGCTCAACATTCAGAAAACAAAGATCATGGCATCTGGTCCCATCTCTTCATGGCAAATAGATGGGGAAACAGTGACAGCCTTTATTTTGGGGGGCTCCAAAATCACTGCAGATGGTGACTGCAGTCATGTAATAAAAAGATGCTTGCTCCCTGGAAGAAAAGTTAGGATCAACCTAGACAGCATATTAAAAGGCAGAGACATTATTTTGCCAACAAAGATCCATCTAGTCAAAGCTATGGTTTTCTCAAGTAGTCACATATGGATGTGAGAGTTGGACTATAAAGAAACCTGAGCACTGAAGAATTGATGCTTTTGAACTGTGGTGTTGGATAAGACTCTTGAGAATCCCTTGGATATCAAGCACATCCGAGCAGTTCATCCTAAAGGAAATCAGTCCTAAATATTCATTGGAAGGATTGATGCTGAAGCTGAAACTCCAATACTTTGGTCACATGATGTGAAGAACTGACTCATTGGGAAAGACCCTGATGCTGGGAAAGATTGAAGGCAGGAGGAGAAGGGGATGACAGAGGATGAGATAGTTGCATGGCATCTCCAACCCGATGGACGTGAGTTTGAGTAAACTCCAGGAGTTGGTAATGGACCAGGCCTGGCATGCTGCAGTCCATGGGTTCACAAGGAGTTGGACACAACTGAGCGACTGAACTGAACTGAAAACTTCCAGATGTACAAACTGGGTTTAGAAAAGGCAGAGGAACCAGAGATCAAATTGCCAACATTAGCTGGATCATACAGAAAGCAAGGGAATCCCAACAGAACATCTGTACTCCTGCTTCACTAACTACCCTAAAGCCTTTGACTGTGTGGATCAGAACAAACTGTGGCAAATCTTAAAGAGATGGGAGTGCCAGACCACCATACCTGTCTCCTGAGAAACCTGTAAGTGAGTCAAGAAGCAACAGCTACAACTTTAAATGGAACAACTGACAGGTTCAAAATTAGGAAAGGAGTACTACAGTGCTATATATTGTCACCCTATTTGACTTACATGCAGAGTACATCATGCGAAATGCTGGTCTGGATGAATTGCAAGCTGGAATCAAGAATGCTTGGAGAAATATCAACAGCAGATATGCAGATTATATCCCTGTAATGGCAGAAAGTGAAGAGTAACTAAAGAGGCTCTTAATGAGGGTGAAAGAGGAGAGTGAAAAAGTTGAGTTGAAACTCAACATCCAACTAAGATCATGGCATGCAGTCCCATCACTTGATGGCAAACAGAAAGGGAAAAAGTGGAAGCGGTGATGGGTTTTATTTTGGGGGGGCTCCAAAATTTAGTGTGGATGGTGACTGCAGTCATGAAATTAAAACTTTTGTTCCTTGGAAGGAAAGCTATGAGAAACCTAGACAACATGTTAAAAAGCAAAGACATCACTTTGCCAACAAAGATCTGTATAGTCAAAGCTTTGGTTTTTCCAGTAGTCATGTATGGATGTGAGAGTTCGGTCATAAAGAAGACTGAGCCCTGAAGAACTGATGTCTTTGAATTTTGGCGCTAGAGTAGACTCTTGAAAGTCTCTTGGACTACTAGCAGATCAAAGAAGTGAATCCTAAAGGAAATCAACCCTGAATATTCACTGGAAGGACTGATGCTGAAGCTGAAGCTCCAATACTTTGGCCACCTGATACAAAGAACTGCTCATTGGAAAAGACCCTGATGCTGGAAAAGATTGAAGGCAAAAGGAGAAGCGGGCAGCAGAGGATAAAATAGTTGGATGGTATCATCAACTCAATGGATATGAGTTTGAGCAAACTCTGAGAGACAGGGAAGGACAGGGAAGCCTCATGTCCTGCAGTCTATGGAGTTGCAAAGAGTTGGACACAACTGAGCGACTGAACAACAACAGAGTTTTGGCGTTTGTTGTAAAGAATCTACCTGCCAATGCAGGAGGCCTAAGAGACACGGGTTCTTTACCTCAGCTGGGAAGACCCTCTGGAGTAGGAAATGGCAGTCCACTCTGGGATACTGGCCTGGAAAATCCCATATCCAGGAGTCTCGTGGGCTACAGTCCTTCAGATCACCAAGAGTTAAACACGACTTTAGCGAGTGAACAACAAGTAAATGATATTGATTCTTCAGTTTTCTGCCTATAACATTTGACCTTGGCTTCAGTTGTTCAGGGAGTAATCCAGGAAAATGGAGGTCTCACTGCTCTGGAGGGTTGGATTTAGGTTCTTACACTGCTTCTTGTACTTACTTTCATTCCATCCCTCTATCTTAATGTTTCTCTTGCATACTTCTGTCTGCAGATTGCTGGTTACGTCAATTCCTAAGCTTTTCATGAATTTGGGTGCATGCTTTCTCTCTAAACACTGCTGGGTTGAGTTTCAGCTTAGTCTGGTCAGTTAAATAAGTTTCTAGTGTTTACCCACATGTTTTCCATCTTACAGAGTTTTGTTCATGTTGTGTGTGCTGTGGGTTCTTTTTCTGTTCCCTCTGTCCTTGTGGGCAGATACTTTTTACTGTCATTTTAGTTGCATTTTTGAATTATTGCGTGATAAATTACTATCTCCACCATATTTAACTGGAAATCTTGTGCAGACTTTTTTCTGTTAATGTTACATTAATGCTTAGACACTCACATTTCCCCATTCTCCCATACCGCTTCAAAAAGGGCCTACCTGCACTGTATTGCAACTTGCTTTTTAGAAAGCACTTCATTATAATGGGTTTCTTTCATTTTTGAAGCTCTATTTTAATGTTTTTAAAGTTAAAATTTTAAACTTTTAGATGTATACGTAACTTATTTCATCTGTGCCCTTTTAATGATCACTTAGGTTGTTTCAACTTTTGCTGCGCTGACCATCCTTTTACATACATAATTGCCTTCTTGTGACAGAGCTTTTGTAGGATTTTTTATTTAAAAAAAAAATCTTTTTTTCCCATACCACAGTGCTTGCAGGATCTTAGTTCCCTGACCTGGGCCACCACAGTGAAAGTGCCAAGTCCTAACCAGTGGACCACCAGGGAATTCCCTGTAGGAGTATTTTAGACATCAAGTCCTTGGTCACTGGGTATTTGCATTTTAAATTTTAGTAGATCTTGCCAAGTTGCCCTTAAAAGAGAAATAAAATGGCCGTTCCAGTTTATATCCAGATAACATAGATCATGGTAAAGATCATGGATTCTGAAGCCTGGCTGCCTAGGTTTGAGTTCTGCCTGTTTGACTTATTTGCTGGATGATTTTGGCAAATTCCGTAACCTCTTTAGTTTGCTCTTCTGTAAAGCTGGGATAAGAGCAGCAGCTCTTTTGTAGAGCAGATGTAGTTTTAACAAGGTAATATAGGAAAGGACTTAGACCACCGCCTGAACAATGCAGAATAGTGCTCTCTCTTAGCTGCTGGTTTTGTTTGTGTCTGCTAGGATCTGACCACAAAAACATTGTGTATTTTCTTCACTGGTTCTCTCCGTGGAATATAATGAAAATTTCTTAGGAAACCTGTGAGAAATTCTTTTAAATTATATTTTGTATTAAATATTACAGGTTCAAAATTCTTATGTATTCATTTTGCACTGTTAAAAACATCTTTGACCTATCTGTTGATTTGGTTTTGTTTTTGTTGCCTAGCACTCCCACCAAAGGCATAGAGAACAAAGCTTTTGATCGCAATACAGAATCTCTCTTTGAAGAACTGTCTTCAGCTGGTTCAGGTCTAATTGGAGATGTGGATGAAGGAGCAGATTTACTAGGTATGATAGTTTATCTGAAATAGTATCATACTGTTTTAAAAATAGATTTTTTAAATGATATGATGGAACATTTCTTAAAAATGTCCCTAACTGGGGCTTCCCTGGTGGCTCAGTGGTAAAGAATCCGCCTGCCAATGCAAGGGACCCTGGTCTGATCTCTGATCTGGGGAGATCCCATGTGCCACAAAGCAACTAAGCCTGGGGGCCGCAACTGCTGAGCCCCCATGCCGCAACTACTGAAACCCGTGTGCCTTAGAGCCCAGACTCCACAACAGGAGAAGCCACCACAGCGAGAAGCTTGTGCTCTACAACTAGAGGGTAGCCCTTGCTCGCCCGCAACTAGAGAAAAGCCTGCACATCAAGGACCCAGCACAATCAAAAATAAACTTAAGAGAAAAAAAGTCCCTAACTGTCCAGTGGGGCAGAGTTATTGTGCTTTTAAGTAATTAGTAGGAATGTATTCTTTGAAGTCATGAAAGTTTTAAATGAAAATGTCTTCGCATATGGATGCATTTAGAATTGAATTACTTTTTAGTTTGTATTTTAAATTCACATACACAATTTATTGAACTCCTTCCTGCTGTGTTCTGAGAACAGTATTACATATAAGAAACACAGTGATATATGTATATATGTGGTTATATATAGATGTATAGATTTTATGGATTGATGGATAGTTACTTCCTGGCTTAAATAGAGTTCATTAAATTCACTTGACTTTTCTAAGATTTCAGAGTATTCTGTTTCAGCTTCTTGAGAAATATGTTAGAGTTTGTGTTGTTGAAGATTATCTGGTTTGAAAAGGATACTGTATTTGGCTCTTCTACTATTGATCTGGTTTGTTGTTGTTGTTCAGCCGCTAAGTCTTGTCTGACTCTTTGCGACCCCATGGACTATAGCCTGCCAGGCTCCTCTGTCCATGGGATTTCCCAGGCAAGAATACTGGAGTGGATTGCCATTTCCTTCTCCAGGGGATCTTCCTAACGCATGGATTGAACCCTGGTCTCCTGCATTGGCAAGCAGATTCTTTACCGCTGAGCCACCAGGGAGTGAATGACCTTTGCCAAATATCTTAACCTCTCTGGGCATTAGTTTCTTTGTGTATAAAAAGAAAGACTTGAGCTCTAATTCAGGGGTTGGATAGGCTGCGACTCCTGGATTATTTGTGTGTACAAATAAAGTTTTATTGGGACACAGCCACAAATTTTTTTTAAAAAAACGTTTTATCTTTGATTTTGGGCTTCCCAGGTGGCACAGTGGTAAAGAATCTGCCTGGCAATGCAGGAGATGCAAGAGATGCAGGTTCAATCCCTGGGTCAGGAGGATCCCCTGGAGGAGGAAATGGCAACCCACTCCAGTATTCTTGCCTGGAAAATCCCATGGATAGAGCAGCCTGGTGGGCTACAGTCCATAGGTCTCAAAGAGTTGGTCAGGATGGAACACACACACACAGCCACACACACACAGCCACACAGACACACCCACACCCACACACCCACACACACACACACACACCCCGAGACAGACACCCACCCACACAGACACCCACACACAGTAGTTGCTTTTGCCCCACAATAGCAGAGTTAAGTTGTCCCTAACAGGGATTATGTGGTTTACAAAGCCTAAAATATTCACCATCTGGGCCTTTACACAAAAAGTTTTCAACTGCTCTAAGTGATCTTTAAAGTTTCTTTGAACAATAATTACATGAATGAGATTTCCCTGAGGGTCCAATGGTTAAGACTCTGTACTTCCACTGCGGGGGACATAGGTTCGGTTCCTAGTTGGTAAACTAAGATCTTGCAAGTTGCACCATGAGGTCAAAAAAAAAAAAAAAAAAGTTTACATGAATCTGACTCCTGTCAATTAGCTTTGATGTGCCTTTCTTTATAACTTAAGACCTTATAGAAATTTAATACATTATAGTATTAAAAATTTATGCCTTTGGAATGGATTCTGGTCTCCAAACATTTTTTGTATCCCTTAGTAATTCGGTATAGATTACACTGTTCTTAAAAGGTGCTGTTTGTCAGTCTTGTGGATACAGAGAGGTGTTGCTTGCATTCATTTATGTCAAATTCATCGATTACCAGTTATGTCCTCAATAAGTATTTTTTGAAGGAAACACAGTTTCTGTCTACACAGAGCCCATAGGCTTACTTAAAGTAAGAGAGATTGAAAGTACATTAATAAAATTAGGTATAGACTCCCACCACTAAGTAAAACATTGGAAGCTTTGAATGGACTTGCATTTTTCAAGGATATCTTAAGGATGAATTCTTAAGAAGCACTCCGTTTTTACATTTAAATTTATGCTCTAACTTTGTTAACATTAAATTGTGCATGAAAAGTTCCTTTTAAGATTTGATATAAGAAACTGATTTCCTGCCAAAATTGAGGAACAGATGCAAAAAAAGTTAGAAAAAAGAATTTTTAATGTTTAAACACATTCTCAAATTTATATATAGTAAAGCACAGTTTTTTGTTTTGACAAATGCATAGAATTGTAGAGCCACCACCAGAATTAATATATATCACCTCTCAAAAAATTCCTTCATGTTTCCCCTTTGTAATTTGCCAGACTGAAGTACTTTTTACCCTCTGCTTCCTTATAATCCAGTATTGAATAATATCATTATTGAGGTTGGTGGCCCTAAACTTAACTTTCTTGTAAAGATGTAAGAAGCCACATAAAGCTTAGAAATAATTGTTATCTTTTAAATCAAATATTTTTCCAAAAGTTTCCATTCTTTAAGTCAGAAAATTAAGCATAATAAATGGCTTAAAACAAAATCCTGATTTCCTTTCTACTTTGAAAAAAAGAAATAAACTGTAAACTACTGTCTTTTAAGCCCTTTTGCAGATATTTATATATTTACCTGGAAAATGTTCCAGAATTGAAGTTTTCATATGTTACCTTAAGTGATTTAAGCCTATATGAATACTTTTGGTCAAAAATATTAAATGAAACCTCCAATGCACATAGTTGTTCCTTGGCTTCTTTTCTGTTTTATTCAGCAATAGTAACTGCATTGTAATACTCACAAACTGGAACATGGTTAAACTGGTAAAATTGTTTCCCAAAGTTCCTTAAATTGTCTTCAGTTGATAAAGAAGTCCATTTCTATAACTCGTTATTCGTTTTACAATTATTGTGTTATTGTAAAACTCTTCCCTGGTCTTTGTAATCATTATCATGTAGTCAGTTTTAGATTACTTTCTTCAAATTTTAATAGTTTAAAAAAGATAATCCCCCACAGTTTGTCCTTTATCTTGACTGATATCTCATTCTTTGACTTTATTTCCACTGATTGTTTTCTCCATTCACTATTGTCACTTACCCCCATGGCCACATTCTAGAACTTGTGAATCATACATTAATTCATCCTATTCTTGAGATTTTCTTTAATTTTCTTACTATTGATGAAATTTTATTTTTTCAGTTTCACTATTTTAACTAACTTCTTCCTGTTACCATTTAAACATGTTCTGGTCTTTACCATTTTAAAATAAAACTACTGCCGTCTTTTGATTCCATATCTTTCCACCAGATGACTCTCCTCCCATTTCCAGCCATGGTTTTTTGCAGCAGTATCAGTGAGGCAGGTGTCTGTTATGTGTCCGGCACTATTCTAGATTGATATACCAGTGAATGAAGCAGACTTCTTGAAAGTGTGTCTGCTTTTAACAGGCAGGATTTCCCTAGCCTCACTTGCGCCTCGTGTGACTGCAGTCTGTCATTCTGCCCCACACTAACCTTCCCAGAAGTAGCCTTCTTGTTTGCTATC
This sequence comes from Bos javanicus, assembly GCF_032452875.1. Lineage (NCBI taxonomy): Eukaryota > Metazoa > Chordata > Mammalia > Artiodactyla > Bovidae > Bos > Bos javanicus. Next base: position 37,165,467 of record NC_083886.1, read on the forward strand.
TCCAGCAGTTCCTTCTCAGTTATTTCACATTACTTCTCAAATAACATTTGTCTTTAAACAGTCTTTGCTTTGGGTTCTGTCTTATCAGAGTTCTCTGTATTCTTTCCTGCCTCTGATGATTTCTTTTCAGTCTTTGCAGGATCCTTTCTCTGCCCAGCTTTCAGATGTTCCTAGTCCAGGCTTGCTTCCATGTTTGGGATGTCTTATTTGCTCTTGTTTTTTCTGGGTTTTCATGGCTCATTGCTCCAAACTTTTTCTTTCCATCTAAGATTTTTCTATAGCACCAGACTGTTACTTCCAAATAGCACTCTAGACCACTTCTAAGATGATTTGTAGAGCTTTGTAGTTAAAACTCGGTTCATCAACGTATTTCTTTATGTCCCCCAAGGCTGTTCTTATATCAGCATGTATTAACTCAATGAATGACCTCACCATCAACTCATTTCTCCATCCTAAATCTCTCACTTCCCTCAAAACCAGTCATGAGGATTTTTTGCCTCCTTCCTTAAAAAAAAAAAAAAAAGTTTATGTATCTGTTTCTATATCTCCTTCTTGCCTCTAACTAACTGGCATACCCTCCTCTATGAGTTCTGCCTCAATCTCCTAGTTAAAGCTCAGTTGTCTGGAAGCATTCCTGTAGAACTACATTTATTATGCAACTCTTCATAATACTTGATTATAGTTTTTTAATGTGCCTCCCTCCCTGACTGGACTATAAGCTCAGTATGGCCTAGACAATTATATCTTTTGCTCACTGTTGAGTCTTTGGCACATGGCACAACAACTGAGTGAGTGGACTGTTAAATAGTTCTAACAGTTTTGTTTACCTCTAAATCTGTACTTCTTTAACTTTTGAAATTAAAACTCCTTCACAGGAGAATTTGTAAGAGAGGAGTGTACTTTTGGGAAAATGCACATACAGAAATAGATAAAATTGTGCATACTTCCTCAAGGAAGCAACAGATAATCTGGAATCCCATCTATAAACCTAACTTGCAAATCAGTGCTAAAATACAAATGAGATGTGTTTTATTTTTTAAATTGTCAGGCAGTTTTTTCCTTGTTTTAATAGGGTAAGTTTTCCAAATATGTTACACCAAAGTTTATGCTTAGTTGAAGACATTTATAGAAGTGTGGCCACTTCAAGTTACATTTTTCTTATAGTCATCATTTTTATCAATACATTTCAAAGTGAAAATTTTGGACAATGGTATTGGTTATGCATTAAATTTATATGCTAGATTTTAGAAGAAGTCTTCACTGAAAATGTGTAAACTCTAGAAACTATAAGATGATTTCCATAGAACACATATTTCAAAAATATTCCTGTTTATGATATTTATTCTTTATTATGTTTGGTTTCTCTACATCTTTTCAATTTTATTGGCTCCTTTCTCTCATTTTGAAATAAATGAGTATGGATCTTGCTTTCTGAAAACAATCTAATTGAGATTCTCATTCATTTTTTTGCTTGGGCTGCTTCCCCAGGGGAATATTCTGGTGTGTATGCTTTTAAATACTTTAATGTTACAGCTTCTTAAGCTAGGTGGTCTTGGCTGCTTTTCTCATTAATGCTTTCTCATTTTTTTTCTGCTCAACTATATTTTCCCCGCATATATTTTTCAGCTTTTATGCTTATCTCCCTATGTGCTTGAGAATTTAGCGGACAGTCATTGTAAAACCTTTTTCACCCAACCTCAACGCTATTTCTTTTGACTCTATAGCTTTATTAACGTTAGTGTTTAAAGCAAATATTTCAACATATCTTGTCAAATTCATTTTAAAGTTGGAATTTGGAAACTGTTTTAGTTTGTGTTTAGTTTCAGCTTTTGGATGATATGTAGATGATTAAATAAGCTACTATTTCTGGTACTTATTCTTCATGGTGAAAGTACTTTGTTCTTTGAGAATATCTGAGATAATTATTATACAGACAATATAGGAGTCCATAAGTGAGCAGAGAACTTCTAGCATTCCCAGGTTGGTTGAGTTTTAAATTATCTTTTATTATCTTTTATTAAATTATCTTTTATTTAATATTTGAAATATTACCTCTTTTTTAAAATAAAAAGACATGTTAGCTCTTTTAATTTTTTGTTGTTTTCTTTAGAGATATTTCCTTTTTTAGGTGGGTTATGAATATTATTTCTTCCACTGTATGTAATTTTCCAATATTAGCTTATGAAACATGGAATGGTCGGTGTTTTGTTTTGCTTTGTTTTTGTAACTTTTTGAGATATGTTCCCTAGTGTGTGGTTTAATTTCTTCAGTTTCTTACAAGTCGCAAACTGAATAGCTTTCTTCTCCCTGAAGATCACTATGTTGGATCTTGCATTGAATATTCTACCACCCACCTTACAGTACCCATTAAGTTATTAAGCAAGATTCTATAAATTGACAAGTAAACATTGTTTCAAAGAGGGCACTTTGAAGAAACCTTTATATTATTGATCTGGAATTTTCATTCTAATTATATTCAAGTTTATTTTATAAAAGAATTAGTAACATATCAGAGCATCCTTATGAATGAAGGAAATCATCTTAATTTCTGTCTTTTCCACATCATTATGCATTAAATCATAACATTGTGCTTTCAAATGTCTTTCATGTCATGCATAAAACTTGTTGGATTAAGTATCTATTTTCATGCTGTTTCTCACATGAAACATCTCTTGTTCTTTGTTTTTGCTTTACATGGAATGCATGGGCTTTAAGACCATAATTTCTTTGGTAAGGTTTCATCTGTGTTGGGGTTCTGTTTCTTGTTTCTGCCTGTTCTGTATTAATAAGACCTAATTTTTAGGCAAAAGCCTACAATATCAAGTGTGATTTAGAAATGATTTTTCGTCCATATTAATGCTATTCTTTTTTCCCCACTAAATCCTGTTACTTTTTAAAATATTTGGCAGAAAAGTCTTCACCATTTTGGAATATTATCTAGGAGAAGCAAAATACAGACTTAAGAAAACCTTTAGCTTTGTTCTGTGGTAGATAATTATTTATAATTTTATAATGTATGCAAGTAAACATAAAAATGAAATTATAGACAAAATGAGATTATTGAGGGACAGATAAAATGTTAAAATAAAATTTGTGACTATAGCTTGTTTTAAGTCTACATATATAGTTTTAATAAATTAATTTCCAAAGTTTTTATCTTTTTTCTTTGATAGGAATGGGTCGTGAAGTTGAAAATCTCATATTGGAAAATACACAACTATTGGAAACCAAGTAAGTATATACAGAATTTAACAGGGAACAAGAGATACTGAATTTTCTTCTCATCCGTATCAATGTCACATCTTTAATTTAACACAGTACAAGTGCAGAGTTACTACCCTATCTCCTCCCCTTCTCTGTGTATGGCCTTGTGCATACGCATGTACACAAGCAGATAGTTGCTGTTGCTGCTAAGTCGCTTCACATTTCAAATTTATTTTACTTTTGGCTGTGCTGGGCCTTTGTTGCTATGTGGGCTTTTCTTTCCCTCTGGCTGCTGCTGCTAAGTCGCTTCAGTCGTGTCCGACCCTATGCGACCCCATAGACGGCAGCCCACCAGGCTCCCCCGTCCCTGGGATTCTCCAGGCAAGAACACTGGAGTGGGTTGCCATTTCCTTCTCCAATGCATGAAAGTGAAAAGTGAAAGTGAGTCACTCAGTCGTTTCCGACTCAGCGACCTCACGGACTGCAGCCCACCAGGCTCCTCTGTCCATGGGATTTTCCAGGCAAGAGTACTGGAGTGGATCACCATTGCCTTCTCCGAGCAGATGGTTAATGGGACCTAATTTCACTAATAGATAGGTTTCATTGCTCTGGGTTTTTTTTTTTTTTCCATAAACAGATTCTGATCTCCTTTTATCCTACAAGTGTCCATGCCTTTCTCTTAATCTTCTGTGTAGTCCTGTGTAGTATCGTTTCAGAAGTTATTAAGAATAATACCCTTATGGATGCTATAAATTTAATCTTAATTCTGACTTTTAATAATTTGGTGGTCTGCCTTGCCTTATCTATTTATTCTTTGGTTAAATGGGAAAAGTAAAAACAGGCCGTTACTTCTTGGGCTTTATTTTTTAAACCTGCAGACAACATCAGATAGAGTATCTCTGAAGCATTCAATTATTATTTAGCTTTTTTATTGTAGTTACTTTAGTCTACAAGAGGAATAAGCTTAAAGATAGAGTATTTATTTGTAATGGTGCTTTTTAAATATGTGTTTATTAGAAATGCCTTGAATGTAGTGAAGAATGACTTGATAGCAAAAGTAGATGAACTTACCTGTGAGAAAGATGTGCTGCAAGGGGAGCTGGAGGCTGTGAAACAAGCCAAGCTGAAGCTGGAGGAAAAGAACAAAGAATTGGAAGAAGAGCTTAGGAAGTAAGTTTTTACAATGTTGTTCTAAACCAAACAAGCATTGCCAGTGTACCACCGGGATTGTAACAAGACTGCTGCCTCTAGTCCTCTCAGGTCACAAAGGACACAGGACTGCCTGGGATAGGCTTAAGTGCCCGGCTGATTGCGTCTTCTCTGAACAGACCCTCCCATTTATTGACTATTACAATTTTTTGTGTATGTCAGGATTGTGAAAGAAGTTAGACTGTTCAGATGTTGCTAATCAGGAAACTGTAAACATTCATTATTTTTCTTTAATACCTGGTTTTCTGACAACAGTGCTATAATAATGTTCCCTTAAATGAAAGCAGCTAAATACTCTGAAAAAAGAAAAATAATCATTTAACGGTAGTTAAAATTTTTGACCTATTCTCTGTTCTTTAAAAAGTTGAAGTCAACTTGAATAACATGTTTTGTTTTTTTTCCCCTCTACTAGAGCTCGTGCAGAAGTTGAAGATGCAAAGCAAAAAGCAAAAGATGATGATGATGTAGGTTTATAATTTTGAACTTGTTTTTCTTACCTTGCCATTCTGGTATTTTGGGGAAATCTTGTTAATTAAGCTTTGGATATATCACTTTAAAGATGAAAGTTCAGTTCAGTCACTCAGTTGTGTCCCAACTCTTTGCTACCCCATGGACTGCAGCACGCCAGGCCTGCCTGTCCATCACCAACTCTCGGAGTTTACTCAAACTCATGTCTATTGAGTCGGTAGTGCCATCCAACCATCTCATCCTCTGTCATCCCCTTCTCCTCCTGCCTTCAATCTTTCCCAGCATCAGGGTCTCTACCAGTGAGTCAGTTCTTCACATCAGGTGGCCAAAGTATTGGAGCTTCAACTTCAGCATCAGTCCTTCCAATGAATATTCAGGACTGATTTCCTTTAGGATGGACTGATTGGATCTCCTTGCAGGCCAAGGGACTCTCAAGAGTCTTATCCAACACCACAATTCAAAAGCATCAATTCTTCGGCACTAAGCTTTCTTTATAGTCCAACTCTCAACATCCATACATGACTACTGGAAAAACCATAGCTTTGACTAGACAGACCTTTGTTGGCAAAATAATGTCTCTGCTTTTTAATATACTGTCTAGGTTGGTCATAACTTTTCTTCCAAGGAGCAAGCATCTTTTAATTTCATGGCTGCAGTCACCATCTGCACTGATTTTGGAGCCCCCCAAAATAAAGTCTGTCTCTGTTTCCTTTGTTTCCCCATCTATTTGCCATGAAGTGATGGGACCAGGTGCTATGATCTTAGTTTTCTAAATGTTGAGTTTTAAGCTGACTTTGTCATTCTCCTCTTTCACTTTCATCAAGAGGCTCTTTAGTTCTTCTTCATTTTCTGCCGTAAGGGTGGTGTCCAAAAGTCAGAATCAGGTTTGTGATCATGAATAGGACAGATCATGCTCCTGTGTACTATCCAGGTGGTAAGCTTTCTAGCTCTGCACACTCTCAGTTTTCCTCTGTGGCTTTGTACTCTCACTTGTGTTTGCATGTTCAAGCTCAAGAGCTAGCTGGAGCATTTTGGAGTTTTTTTTGTTTGTTGTTTGTTTTGTTTCCAATTTTAACTTAGAAATATATGAAAGCTTTAGTAATAAAAAATTTAATGGTATTAAACATAAAAAGATGTCTATCAACTTTATAAGCAATTAGCCCATATTGTTTTCAACATATAAATACAAAAGAATAAATATGAACTTCTTGCCAGTGTTAGCATCCTAGTTATTCTGTTGTTAACTAGGTTATCATCCCTATAATAGGTGTTTGCTGCTTAAGTATCAGACTTGAGACATATGGATGTCCTGATCAGAATGATTGTTTGGTGCCCCATTCAATCTCTTATTTGTGCTTTTATATGATATTTGATAGATGTAAAATATATGCTGTATATGTAGGTTATGTAATAACATTAACATTATAATAAATTAACATTATGAACCCACTGTTTAAGAACTAAGACATTATCAAACACTGAAGCTATGCTATGCTCTTCCCTCTGGAGGATACTACTATCTTATACTTACCATTTTATTAACTTGAAAGAAAAATAATTTTATTGTATCACACACATATGTATCTCTATTAGCTGTGGCTTAATTTTCATTGTTTTTGTGTTTTATATGTATTTAGTCTTGAAGACTTGCTTTTATTTTTCAATATTATGTTTTTTATATTTACCCTAGTTGTATAGTGGCATATAATTCATTCATGTTCACTGCTTTATAATATCCCATTATATCAATGTACTATAATTTATGTATTTGTTTTTCTGTAAGTGAATATTTTGGTTATTTTCAGCTTTTTAGTACTGCAAACAGTGCTGTTATGACCATTGCAGTGAGAGTCTCCTAATTTTTCCAGAGTATATAGATAGTAGTGGGGTTGCTGTGTTGCAAACTCAAAATCCTTTACTCATTTGCTGTTTGACTTTTTTTTTTTTTTAAAGGAGAGGTCAGGTTCTATGGCAGGAGGATGAAGAGGAAACTGAAGGCTAAGCTCAGCTCTTATCTTACTGTCCCATGCCTTTCAGCTTTGATTCAAAATGTGCATACTCCACTTAGCAAAACAAAAGCCCAATGGTTAAACCAACCTTCCTTTCCAGGAGAGCCTTTGGAAAGAAATCAGCAGTAGAAGGAAGTTTGAACAACTCCCTTTGGGATCTGACCATACTCATATTTCTTACCTTCCCTAATAATAATTCTAGTTAATACAGTTATCTCCATCTTACATTTATTTTATATTTCTTTTGGTGTTTTAGTGACTCCCAGCATTGGGTACCTTGATAACTAGCCAACATGTTTTTATGCTTTTCGGTGGCTTTGAGTATGTGTATAGATCGGTTGTTTGAGATAAATGTACCCCTTTTGGAACTTACTTGTAACTAATTTCTGAATAACTAGCATTTGTTATATAGAACATGAATTTAAGATACTGTTGTGATAACAGCTTTCCAGGTGAGCATATTAAATCTATAGAGATAACAGCTTTTTTTAGTTTCCTTCAAAATATCTGCACTATTCTTTGTATTTATTTCCTTTATAATATATTCAGATACTTGTATTTGTTTAGAAATTCTATCATCTACTTTTCAGTCATAAGTAATTGTTTCTCTTTATTGATTTTATTTTTGTAAGACCAGTTTTCTGTAAGTTAATATATTAAAATTAAGGAGTCAAATTAAAATTTTTACCTAAGTCTGAGCTATAAGACCAAAACAGATACAGGCTCCCAGAGTGATCTGCAGTCTTCTTTTCGTTATAGAGTGATATTCCCACAGCCCAAAGGAAGCGGTTTACTAGAGTAGAAATGGCCCGAGTTCTAATGGAGAGAAACCAATATAAAGAGAGATTGATGGAGCTTCAGGAAGCTGTTCGATGGACAGAGATGATTCGGTTTGTATGAGAAGTACCTCTGGTGTTTTTCTGCTTATTGTTTATTAGGTTTCTGACTGTTTACTAATATTCATTTCTTTGTTCACAACTGAAGTCTTCCCTTGGGGATCCAAGCCCTTGCTCTGTTTACTAGGAAAGGTCTAAAGAAACGCTGGCAATTAGAAACAGAATGTGATGAAGTGGGTGCCTTTTGGGCCAGTAGAGCCTCTTGGAGGCTCCCACTATTCCCACAACCTCTCAAAGGCAGTTGAGTAGTCTGTCGACGAAAATAATCAATAGACAATCTATAATTGAAATGGAAGAGTTTTTTTGGTGCCAAATGGAGGACTGTAACCTGGGAGAGAGCCTCTCTGATAACTGAGAGATGTGTGGTTTTCAGCTCACTTTTATATCTTGTCAGAACAAGCAAAATCAACCAAGTCAGGGAAACATTCCTTCAGGGTTTCTAAAACACCAGATCAGCGTGTACACGGTAAGGCAGTATGCTCTTGCCACCTGGAAAGGGAGCTTACCATCAAAGGACTGAGTATCAGCATTGGTGTCCCAGGAAGGGAGGCATTTCATCTTTTATTTTTTTAACATAGACATTCTTTACTTCTGGTCAGTGCACCCTTTTCTTTAATAATTAAAGCATATGTATAATATATGTTTGATAGTCCACAAATAGGCATTTAAGTTAGCATAACATTTCAGTTAAAGGATGTATAAGCCAGAATACTTCTCCATACCTCAATATGTGAACATTTCTTTCATCAGTCGTTTTTTAAAAGAATATAGAAACTGACACTACTTTTGCAATAATGTCAGGAAGAGATAAAATTTTCATTTTCAACATAAGAAACAAAATCATTCTTACTCAATGTCTTCCTGTAAAATATTCAACATAAGAAACAAAATCATTCTTACTCAATGTCTTCCTGTAAAATAGTCCTGATTTTTTTTCTCCTTTCTGACTAGTCCTGTATAAAAGCAACCTTCCACTGACACCTTTGTCAGTTGGATCTTACTTATTAATGCTGCCCTCTAATGGTCATATCCTCAGTAACAGTGTTTGTTACTTCCATTTTAAAGAGTTCATGAAAAGTTTGTAAACTAATTGCCCCCTAATTTGCCCATATTTTTCAGTTTGGATGGTCACATCAGATACACCAGTAACAGTACACACTGACCCATTGTTTTAAACTTTATGAAAGTATTTTCTAACTACCACTTTCACTTCCTTATGATTATATTCTTTACTTAATAGTAATGAATGAAACATTTTATATAGCACATTCACAGTTTTCAAAAGTTGTAATTTCTTATAACTGCTAAGAAGGAAGAAGATAAGTAGTGTCTTGATGTTTTTGTCACTAAGTCATACCTGACTCTTCTGCAGTTCCACGGGCTGTAGCCCACCAGGCTCCTCTGTCCATGGGATTTCCCAGCCAAGAATACTGGAGTGGGTTGCCATGCCCTCCTCCAGGGGATCTTCCCTAACCCAGGGATCGAACCCATGTCTCCTGCATTGGCAAGTGGATTCTTTACCACTGAGCCACCAGGAAAGCCTGATTAGTATCTTATCTTTACTTATTGGACAAAGAAACCAATATACTAACAAATATGTTCTTAAACACCTTCTTTTAATAAAGAGATTTTGAATAAATAATAAGTAAATAGTTTAACAACTGAGACATATAGTCAGGCTCCACTTTTTATTACTATTTTTAATTTTCACAGCCAAATGGTAGTCAACAAGTGAAAAAAAAATGGTAACTTTCTCCATTGAATTAAAAGATGTTTTAAAATTAGTCAAAAAAAAAAAAAAACAGAAAAGGGAGCTCTGACAGTGATGGCAAAATCCTTACAGCCATACTAAATAAGTTTGCAGTGCCCTTTAAAAAAAAAAAAAAAATTTGCCTAATTACCTAATCAGTCCAGTTTATTTTCTTTCCTGGTCAGCTTTTCAGTGATGGAAAAGTTAGTCCTGTGAAAAATGACCCATTAGAACAATGAAGTTACAAGCTAGTTTTTGAGAACTGGAAATATAAGACAAACAATATCTTTATGTAGAGACAGAGATTTACAATGCAGTATTTTAATATTAGGTTGATGCAAATGTAATTACAGTTTCAGACTGTGACTTTTAAATCATTATAACTAAGCTCAAACACATCTTTATTAATCAAAATAGGAACCATTACAGTCAACACATTTTTGCCAATGAAAAACAAGTTTGTTTATTCCTGTAGTGTAAAAATCTGTACTTCGGGATTCAGCGAACTCTTGGAAAGCATTTTCTGCATCCTGCTGGTTGTGGAAGCACTTTTCCTGCAAAAAGTTGTCAACACGTGTGAAGTGGTAGTCAGTTTGGCAGAGGTCAGGTGAATATGGCGGATGATACTAAACTTCAGTTTGTTCAACTTTTGAGGCATTGGTTGTGTGACACGCCGTCAGGTGTTGTCATGGAGAAGAATCGGGCCCTTTCTGTTGACCAGTACTGGTTGCAGGCATTGCAGTATTTGGTGCATCTCATTGATTTGCTGAGCATACTTCTGAGATGTAATGGTTTCGCCAGGATTCAGAAAGCTATAATGGATCACACTGGCAGCAAACCACCAAATAGTGGCCATGACTTTTTCTTTTGGTGCAGGTTTGGTTTTGGGAAGTGATTTGGAGCTTCTTCTCAGTCCAATCACTGAGCTGGTCTGTCGCCAGTTGTCATATAAAATCTACTTTTCGTCGCATGTCAATCCCTTCAAGAAATAGTTCATCGTTGTTGCACAGAATGAGAGGAGACAACACTTCAAAATGACCATGTTTTTGATTTTTGGCCAGCTCATGTTACACCTACTTACTGAGCTTTTTCACCTTTCCAGTTTGTGTCAAATGCCAAATGACCGTAGAATGGTTGACGTTGAATTCCTCGGCAACTTCTCATGTACTTGTAAGAGAATCAGCTCAGTGATTGCTCTGTGTTGGTCGTTGTCAGCTTCCGATGGCCAGCCACTATGCTCCTCATCTTCAGGCTCTTGTCTCCTTTGCAAAACTTCTTGAACCACCACTGCACTGTGTGTTCATTAGCAAGCAGTTCCTGCGCCAAATACATTGTTGATGTTACAAGTTGTCTCCGCTGCTTTACGACCCATTTTGAACTCGAATAAAAAAATCATTCAAATTTGCTTTTTGTCTAATATCATTTCCCTAGTCCAAAATAAATATAAACAGTAAAAAGTCATTAACAAAAAAAGCATAAAGCAAGAAATGCACATTAAAATGATGTATAACATGACCACATTTATTTAAGAATGTATTCCAATATCAAACAGCAAGTTTCAACAGTGCAACCCTGCTGTTACTTTTGTACCAACCTAATAAGAAGGAAAGTTGGAGGATATCTCATCAATAAAAAATTTAAACATTAACATTCAGGCTTGTTGATTGTCTGTCCTGCACAGATAGCAATTTTTTCTCTATCAGTAGTCTGAGCTCTTGAGGAAGGGATGGGATTTCAGTATTATTAGTTGTGTTGGCCTTAACAGACTGACTGACACATATAGGTCAGAGTAATTTTTTATTAAACTTGTTGATTCTCCAGGTATTTCATGAGCTTCTTGGGTCCCTTGTTGTTTAGATAGAAAGCTAGACCGTCTCACTGATGACACATTCATTTCATCTCTCTCCCTCCTTTTCTTTCCTTCTCCCTTTCCATGTAGTGCGTCAAGAGAAAATCCAGCCATGCAGGAGAAGAAAAGGTCAAGCATTTGGCAGTTGTAAGTATCTAAAGTCACATGAAGACATTAGATAGCAGCACTCTGAGACAAAGAAGATTAGAATCAATCTGTTTTCACAAATGATTTCTTCTTACTTTCCTTTTTAAATTAGGGTATATAGCTAAACTGTACTTTTTTTTTTAATGCAGTTTCTTTCTTTTTTTTTTAATTTAATTTAATTTTATTTTTTAACTTTACAATATTGTATTGGTTTTACCATATATCAAAGATTCATTTTGATAAACTGAATTTTTTCTTTTTGGTATGTAGTATGCCAGCTCGGTAAGGCTGTTCTTGAGGACAAAAAAATTAGTGTTATCGTAAGCTGCATCATGTTGGTTGTGCATTTGGTGGCATCCTCTGCTCAATTAAATAGAATAATGGGGAATTATTTTTAGAGTTGATGATTTCCTAGATCCCCATTAAATAACTTACTGATTCATTGGTTGTGTGATTGTAAGAAAATTTAGAGAGCGAAGATCAGAAATTTAGTGTTCTTGGGGTTTGAGTAGTGTGTGTATGTTTGTGCTTTGGACTTGAACTGCGTTTGTGCCAGAAGTACTATGCTTTTATTGTGTTTAAAACTTACCCCTTTTTGAGGAATCTGCTATTTAATAGAAATAAGGTGTTTTTTTTTTTTCTTTTTGAGTGAATGTGAAAAAATAGTTACTTAAATTGAGGTTAGTAAGGAAATGTATAAGATGTGTGGTAAAATGGTAATATGTGTTCTAGTACTTGACCACTATTTTTAGAGGTTGCTTACTAAGCTTCTGTTCAAACCACACAGCTGTACCTTGCTGTTTAACAACCACTGGCTGGCTAAAGGAACTGTGTTTCTTCATTATGAGAAGGTCTCTGTACTCAAGAGCTTCTTCCTTTCATTATGAGAGTTACTAATTAAAGAACAGGGATTTGCCGTTGTAGGCAATGGTTTCTCTTTCCTGAATGTCTGAGTTTGGCTGTGAATTATTGCTAAGGCTCCAGTGTGTTACTACAAAAAGTCTTTTTGCTAGTTTCTAACTCATTGCCTTGTAAAAACTCTGGAAATTGTGAAGAATCGTGGCTTGTTCTTAAGCATGCGTGTGATACATACACACACCGCACACACACATTCTCTCTTACTTGCCTTTTAGTTTCAGCCGACTTTTCAGCTCCTCAAGTAACACTACTAAGAAGCCCGAACCACCAGTTAATCTGAAGTACAATGCACCAACCTCTCACGTTACGCCTTCCGTCAAGAAAAGAAGCAGCACCTTATCTCAACTCCCTGGGGATAAGTCCAGAGCCTTTGATTTCCTTAGCGAAGAGTAAGTATTTTCCAGACTAATGGTTATGCTCTAAATAACAGTTGAGAATATTCTTACCTCTTATCAGATCAGCTGTAAGGGTTTGGATGGAACTATAAAGGGCTTCCTTAGTGGCTCAGAGGATTAAGAATCTGCCTACCATGCAGGAGACCTGGGTTTGATCCCTGGGTTGGGAAGGTCCCCTGGAGAAGAGAATGGCTACCCACTCCAGTATTCTTGCCTGGGGAATTCCATGGAAAGAGTAGCCTGGCGGGCTATAGTCCATGGGTTGCAAAGAGTCTGACATGACTGAGCGACTAACACTTATTGTTGTAAGAGGAAGTTGGCTTCCCATCCTGACTCTGTTCCTCATTAGGTACATAAACCTGGGAAAGTTAACCTCTCATGCCTATAAATGAGCATGAATGCCTACCTCAGAGCTGTTAGGATTCAATTATATATTATCTGTAAACTGACACAAAGGTAATTTTTTCTTTCCATTTCTATTTTAGCAGAAGAAGGGAGATAAGCTATTGTTATATTCTCTTAATTAAAAAGGAAATTTCTTTTTCTTTTAGAACTGAAGCTAGTTTAGCCTCACGCAGAGAACAAAAGAGAGAACAGTATCGTCAGGTAAAGGCCCATGTTCAGAAGGAAGATGGTAGAGTGCAGGCTTTTGGCTGGAGTCTGCCTCAGAAATACAAACAGGTAATGTTTGAATATGGTAAGAACGTCTAGTGGGAAATACAGAGAGAGGAGTAGGCCTGGGCATGAAAGATTCTAAATACACATCCCAGACCTGCTGGTTTCAAGCAGCATGAATTTGGCACATGTTTAGAGAAGCATTAAGGATTGTGGTTTTGTTTTCAGGCTGTTTTCTGAAGCCCTACAGTTCAAAAGAAATGCCTCTGAGTTCTGTGAAGAGGGAGAGGGGTCAATATAGGAGGTGGTTGAGTATGGGACTTTGAGATAACGTACTCTGTTTTAATATTGAAGATTTCATTTAAAAGAAAAACAGTATCGTTTAAACATTAAAAGAAGCCTTCCTCATGGAGCCTTTCAAACTGTTAAAACTCAATTCACGTCTTTCAAGAACATATTCCCTACCCCTAAAACACACACACAACACACACAGTCACACCCACATGTGTGTACTAACAGGTCTGTGAATTAGTGTATTTTTTCTGAGCTCCCTTATTTTCTTTAATTACCACTTGATTCTCTGCTCATTTTTCAAGTAAGAAAGACAAAGTTAACTTGAACTTGACTTCATAGAGTAAATATGTTATAGCAGTGCTTGCCCATGTCTCTGGTTCTGTAAGTTCACTTTTAATGAGACTTACCCCATGTGTCCTTCTCTCCCCTTCCCAATTATTAGGTAACCAACGGACAAGGGGAAAATAAGATGAAAAATTTACCTGTGCCTGTCTATCTCAGACCTCTAGATGAAAAAGATGCATCAATGAAGGTAAAGTAATCTTGAAATTAAAGGTAACATTACTTTTAAGTCTTGATGGATTTTTTTCTAAAACAGAAGGAGTTTAAATTCTACTTTTGTGGGCAGAGTTACTCATTTTGTTGTTTTAGACTGAAATAGTTTAAATATTAGAGCCCTCTCTTTGTAATCATTACATCTATTAAGGGAATGTGAAGAGTTTCTCTCTAAACATTTTTAGAGAGAAAATGACTTAATACCATCTTTTTTTTTAACCCAAAAAAGCTGTGGTGTGCTGTTGGAGTCAATTTGTCTGGTGGGAAGACCAGAGATGGTGGTTCTGTTGTTGGAGCAAGTGTATTTTACAAGGATGTTGCTGGTTTGGAAGCAGAAGGCAGTAAACAGCGAAGTGCATCTCAGAATAGCTTAGACAAGTTAGACCAGGAACTTAAGGTAAGTGCTTGCATTGGCATCTGCCCCTGTTTCTGAGACTAATAGTTTTAGCTCTTTGGTCTCAGACTTACTTCTAGGTCCAACTTCTAATTGGGGTTACTATGCCCTTGATTACTCCTCATCCCCGCCCTCACTCTTAGGTCAGTTTTACTAGAGTATATTTTACATTCAATAAAGTATACACTCAAAATAAGTACAGTTCAAAGGGTTTTAACAAATGTGTGAATCTGTGAAACAACTATCACAGTCAAGATAGAGAACGTTTTTTATAACTGATCTGCTTTAGCTGCTAGTTTTTTGTCTACTAAGTATTGTTGAAAGGTGATATCCTCTCAGCCTTCTAAATAATCTGGAAGTGAACTTTAAATAGTAGTGTCCTTTAGTGTACTAGCACAGCCATATAAATATTTATGCACACATCTCATTTTAAACATTCATTTTCTTTGCTTTGCCTATGCAGGAACAACAGAAGGAGTTAAAAAATCAAGAAGAATTATCCAGTCTAGTCTGGATCTGTACCAGCACTCATTCAGCTACAAAAGTTATCATTATCGATGCTGTTCAACCAGGCAACATCCTAGACAGCTTCACTGTTTGTAACTCTCACGTTCTGTGTATATCAAGCGTACCAGGTAAGAGTAGTTCCTCTCTTTGCACCATCCACAGCTCCTCACTGGTAGAAACTGATTGGTTACTAGAGATACAGTTATGCATCTCTTCTAGTTTGTGAAGGCAAAAAAGAAACTGAGTTCAAATGACTAAGGATATTTTCAGATACTGTGAAAAAAATAAAACAATGGAAATTTGAGAAGGGTGGAAATCAGAGGGCAAGGGGCTATTAGTATGGATTAGGCCTTTTAGAATTCCATATTAAATACTATGTGATATTAAAACATTGGTTTAAAAATTAAAGGAAATTCCTGAGAGTCCAGTGGTTAAGCCTTTGTGCTTCCACTGCAGGGGTATGGGTTCAGTCCCTGGATGGGGAACTAAGACCCCACAGGGCACCCAGCACAGCAAAAAAAAAAAAAAAAGTTGATGTATAGTGTGAAATATTATTCAGCCATATAAAGGAATGAGACTCTGATACGTTCCATAACATAGATTAACCTTAGAAACAACTCAGACACAAATACTGTATGATTCTACTCATCTGAGTTGTCTATCTGAGCTGGCAAATTCATAAACAGAATTAAATTAGAGATTCCTAGGGTAAGGGTATGGCGATCAGAGTTATTTACTTGGTATAGGTATCCTATATGGAGTGTCAGAAAAATGTTGGATGTAGATAGCTGTGATGGCTGCCCAATGTTGTGAATATAATTAATACCTCTGAATTACACACTTAAAATGGTTAATATGGCCGACTTTATGTAGTGGCTCAGATCGTGAACTCCTTATTGCAAAATTTAGACTTAAAGAAAGTAGGGCAAACCACTAGACCATTCAGGTATGATGTAAATCAGATCCCTTATGATTATACAGTGGAGGTGACAAATGGATTCAAGGGATTAGATCTGATAGAGTGTCAGAAGAACTATGGATGGAGGTATGTAACATTGTACAGGAGGCAGTGATCAAAACCAAAACCATTCCCAAGAAAAAGAAATGCAAAAAGGCAAAATGGTTGTTGGAGGGGGCCTTACAAATAGCTGAGAAAAGAAGAGATGTGAGAGGCAAAGGAGAAAAGGAAATATACCCATCTGAATGCAGAGTTCCAGAGAATAGCAAGGAGAGATAAGAAAGCCTTTTAAGTGAACAATGCAAAAAAATAGAGGAAAAAACAATAGAATGGGAAAGACTAGAGATCTCTGCAAGAAAATCAGAGATACCAAGGGAACATTTCATGCAAAGATGGACACAATAAAGGGGAGAAAAATGGTAAGGACCTAACAGAAGCAGAAGATAAGAAGAGGTGGCAGGAATACACAGAAGAACTATACAAAAAAGGTCTTAATGATCCAGATAACCATGATGGTGTGATCACTCACCTAGAGCCAGACATCCTGGAATGCAAAGTCAAGTGGGCCTTAGGAAGCATTACTCTGAACAAAGCTAGAGGAGGTGATGGAATTCCAGCTGAGCTATTTCAAATCCTAAAAGATGATGCTGTGAAAGTACTGCACTCAATATGTCAGCAAATCTGGAAAACTCAGCAGTGGCCACAGGACTGGAAAAAGTCAGTTTTCATTCCAATCCCAGAGAAGGACAATGCCAAAAAATGTTCAAACTACCATACAGTCGCCCTCATTTCACATGTTAGCAAGATAACGCTCAAAATCCTTCAAGTTATGCTTCAACAGTATGTGAACGGAGAAATTCCAGATGTACAAGCTGGATTTAGAAAAGGCAGAGGAACCAGAGATCAAATTGCCAACATCCATTGGATCATAGAAAAAGCAAGAGAATTCCAGAAAAACATCTACTTCTTCTTCATTGACTACACTAAAGCCTTTAACTGTGTGGATCACAACAAACTGGAAAATCCTTGAAGAGATGGGAATATCAGACCACCTTACCTGCCTCCTAAGAAATCTGTATGCAAGTCAAGAAGCAACAGTTAGAACCAGACACGGAACCACAGACTGGTTAAAAAATGGGCAAGAAGTATGTCAAGGCTGTATATTGTCACCCTGCTTGTTTAACTTACATTCAGAGTATATCATGTGAAATACCAGCTGGATGAAGCTCAAACTGGAATGAAGATTGTGGGGAGAAATATTGATAACCTTAGATATGCAGATGACACCATCCTAATGGCAGAAAACGAAAAGGAACTAAAGAGCCTTTTGATGAAGGTGAAAGACCAGAGTGAAAAAGCTGGCTTAAAACTCAACATTCAAGAAACTAAGATCATGGCATCTGGTCCCATCACTTCATGGCAAATAGATGGGGGAAAAAATGGAAACAGTGACGTCTTACTTTCTTGGACTCCAAAATCACTATGGACAGTGACTACAGCCATGAAATTAAAAGACTCCTGCTCCTCGGAAGGAAAGCCATGACAAATCTAGACAGTGTTTTAAAAAGCAGAGCCATCACTTTGCCAACAAAAGTCCATATAGTCAAAGCTGTCGTTTTTCCAGTAGTCATGTATGGATGTGAGAGTTGGACCATAAAGAAGGCTAAGTGCCAAAGAATTGATGCTTTCAAACTGTGGTGTTGGAGAAGACTCTGAGAGTCCCTTGGACATCAGGGAGATCAAACCAGTCAATCCTAAAAGAAATCACCTGAATATTCACTGGTAGAACTGATGCTGAAGCTGAAGCTCCAGTACTTTGGCCACTTGATGTAAAGAGCCGACTCATTGGAAAAGACCCTGTTGCTGGGAAAGATTGAAGGTAGGAGGAGAAGGGGATGACAAAGAATGAAATGTTTTGGTGGCATCACTGATTCAATGGACAGGAGTTTGAGCAGACTCTGGGAGTTAGTGAAGGTCAGGGAAACCTGGTGAGCTGCAGTCATGGGATAACAAAGAATCGGATCCAACGGAGTGACTGAGCAACAACATACGTATATTTTACTATAATAAAATTTTTTAATGTGATATGGGTAAGAATAGCTTTCTAAATAAAGAGAACTGAAAAGATTTTTTAAATGTTAAATGCTTAGTTTTTAAGTGTGTTACTAATATCTTAATGTACTATATACACCTAGGCTGTATTAATTTTTAATAGTGGCAGAAATTCATATTTGAAATAGAAATAGTGATAATTTAAAAAATTTTTGCTGACTTGTCAGAATTATATTTTGTTGTTTTTAATCTCATTAGTTGGCTGCTTTAAGAACTCATATTAAGAACAGAAATACATTTCTGACATTTTTTTGTTTACTTGTGCTTGCATTAATTATTATTTATTATTGTTGCATTTAATATCTTAATTTTTAAACTACTTTCTCAATTTGTGAATTGAGTTTAAATTAGTTTAAATAAAATTTACTTACTATCTTGGCAGTGTATTTGCATAGATATTTTTCTCACCTTTACCCTTATTTCAAACCTATAGTTACCTTAATAGAGAAAATGCTACTTACAGAAGTTTACTGAGCTATTTAAAGAAGGTTTATCTTGTACTTCAGGAGCCCGAGAAACAGACTACCCTGCAGGAGAAGAGCTTTCAGAATCTGGACAAGTAGACAAAGCATCTTTATGTGGAAGCATGACAAGCAATAGCTCAGCAGAGACAGACAGCCTGTTGGGAGGCATCACAGTAGTTGGTTGTTCTGCAGAAGGTGTGACAGCAGCTGCCACTTCCCCTAATACCAATGAACCTTCTCCAGTGATGGAAAAACCGCCAGGTATGTTTGTCTTCTTTAGGTACCATCTGTACAGTGTCTGAGCCTGTCCCAGGTGACTCATTGTGGACTTAACTTAGATTTTAAAGTAACAGGGATGAAAGAGCTTGAAAGAGGATGCTGTGATGATTGTTAAATGAAATCAAGAATCCTTAATTTTATTACATGGAGAAGAGGGTAAGAGTGTAATTCTATAGAGGGGGTTTTGGTGGGGGAAGTGATTGGAAGAGAAGCTCAAACTTGGAATGGTTAGCATGCTTTATTTATTTTTTAGAAAAGGAAACAGAAAATAGTGAGATTGATGAAAATGTTCCAACAGCAGAAGAAGCAACTGAAGCTACAGAAGGCAATGCAGGATCAGCTGAAGATACTGTGGATGTCTCCCAAACTGGCGTGTACACAGAGCATGTGTTTACAGATCCTTTGGGAGTTCAAATCCCAGAAGACCTGTCACCAGTATATCAGTCAAGGTATAAAAATGGGTAAACAACTTAGGAAACCAGAGTACACATGTAAAAGGAACCAAAATGATCTCAAGCAGCCAAAATATTCCTACTAATTGACATTGTTGTGGCAGGTTTAGATGTTATTACTTATTCCACTATGTCTTCATCTGTTCCTTACATTGCATTCTCTCTAGACATATTTTTCCCCCATTTGCTGTCTATTCCTTGCAACTTCAAAAAATCTTGCTTATAAAGTATATTAGTCAAAATCCTTACCAGTCAATGGGGATTAAAATAATGAATTATTAACAATAGAAGACAGTGAGTACAATTTTTTTAAAAAGCCATACCAAATATCTATGGATTTTTTAAAAATTGTACTCACTGTCTTCTATTCTGTTAATAACTCATTATTTTAATCCCCACTCCTATACCCACTCTATCCACAAAACTGGCCATTTAAATTTCCCATGTGGGTTTTAATGACCTTTTGAATTTAGATTTCTGGCAAGTATTTTATTAGAAAACAATTTGTTTCAAGCTTTTACTTCAAAAGAAAGAGTTGTTTAATTTCCTTTCTTGTCTTCTCTAGGCCTTATAGAAAGCTGATAGGGGTCTAAAGTCATCTTTTTAGACTTACTGATTCATTTGTCTGTTTTGAATTTGATAGCCCAGTTATGCTTTTTTTTAAAACTAAATGTCCTCTGACAGTCCAAAGAAATAAAGCATGGGGGTAGAATAAAAGCATGTTTCAGCTTACTTATTTTATTTTATTTTTTATTTTTATTTTTTTCAGCTTACTTATTTTAGAACATTGTTGATAATTAACCCTCCTGTGTTTGTCTGTGTGTGTGTGTGTGTGTATGTGTATGTATGTGTAGTTTTAAAACAAACCATCTCTCCTCCTCCTATCCCCACAGAAGAAACTCATAAAATTCAAGATAACTATAAGGGAGAACTTGAACTTTAGTCTGGATATTAACTGCTATATTTCGTTACTGTGTCTTATTTCCCTTATCTGTACCTTGAGCCTCCTAGTATGTCAGTGTTACTTCTGGTACAATTGCTGCAATATATGTATTTATATACCTTTCATTCTTTCTTATTCTCCCTCCTCTCCGCCTCCCATTGCCTTGCCTGCCTGCCTTCCCTCCACCCTCTCTCCCTCCCTTTCTCACTGTCTCTGAAATGTTTAATATAATCATTTAACTTTGGCTTTACTGGAATTTATTTTTTAACAATACACTAAAATGTAGAAATTATCAATTCCTGAAAACTGTAGCTAAACACAATAAGATTTTTTTTCCTTTTGTCCCACCTTTTCCAGTAATGACTCAGATGCATATAAAGATCAAATATCAGTATTGCCAAATGAACAAGACCTGGTGAGAGAGGAAGCCCAGAAAATGAGTAGCCTTTTACCAACTATGTGGCTTGGAGCTCAAAATGGGTGGTAGGTATCAACTCTTTAAATATTAGAAATCTTTAGTCTTTCACTTTTGCTTTAGAAATCTTAAGATAACTAAAATGTGCTACATACAGATACAAACAAAAAGTGCCTATCAAAGTGAAGAATTTCATATACACACAGTTTTGAAGTTATATTGCAGCTACCTCATAAATTGGACTTGGACTTGCATTGGTTCTGAACGGTAAACCGTATGTTTGTCACAGGATATTCCCTTCATGTAATATTCTTGGGAAAAAAGTAAACTTTAAAATCTGGGTGATCTAAAAATAGGAGATCCTGAACAACAGAAGTTGTTCAAGAAATAAAAGGGATGAAAAAAATCTCTGGCTGCAGAAAGGCCCAATTTTAAACATAACTTCCGGGAAAACAAGGACAAATAACAGTCCAAAAGCGTAGGAGCTGATAAACACTACAGGACTTCTCCACTCTGTAGTAGTGTGAAGAGTCTCACAGACTTGTGCTTTTCCGAAGGTTAAACAAGGTCACTAGTGCATCTTTCCCATAAAGGACTAATACTACAAAATGAAGGTTTGACATACGTTTTCTCTATGAAGGGTCAGACAAGAAATATATCAGGTTTTGTTGCCTTATGATCTTTGTAGCATCTTCTTAATTATGCTGTTGTGCAAAAGCAGCCACTGCATTGACAATACCTAAGTGAACTGGTGTGGATATGTTCTAATAATAAAACTTACGAACACTGAATTTCATATAAGTCTTGTATGTCATGAAATACTCTCCTTTTGTTTTTTTTGTTTTTTTTTTCCCAACCATTTAAAAAATGTAAAGACCATTTTTAGTTTGCAAACTGTGCTAAGACAGGTAGATGGCTGGATTTGGCCTGTGGGCCTTAGTTTGCCACTCCCTGATGTAAACCACTCTGGTTTCAGAAATTTATAGCTCAGTGTAGTAGAAAAGTAAGAAGACTATTTTTTTTTTTAAAGATTGATAGCCAAGGATTCTGAAGTATGTGGTAATCTGAAACCAGCCATACATTAGTTCTGGCTTTTCCTTCTTTTTATGTTTCTGTTTGCTTAAGCAGCTTATTTCTCTGCCTTAGGCCTATCCTTTCCTTGTTTTGTCCTGAAATTTTTATGTTACTCTTTTCTTTTGAAGAAACTTTGTGTCATTATTAGATATAAGCAACTACTTAATGTGTTCTCTATGCCTTACCAGTCTTGATTTTGTTCTTGCAGTTTGTATGTCCATTCATCTGTAGCCCAGTGGAGGAAATGTCTCCATTCTATTAAACTTAAAGATTCGATTCTCAGTATTGTGTAAGTTTTATTTTAGAAATTCTTCCTTTGAAAAATATGTATTTTGGTATAAACTAGATTCTAAGACTATTAAAGTTAACATGCACTTCATGACTAAATCAGTATCCATGTCTTTTTTAACCCTCTTTATGAATGAGATTGAAACTAGGAAATAAACCAGATAATTTTAAGTAGAAGAGAAAACTTGCCAGGTTGATTCCTCACTGTACTGAGAGTTCTTTAGTCTGTTGGCGAGAAAACCAATTAAAACCCGTGATATTTGTTTTAGAATATTCTTTATACTTTGTGAATATGTTGATTGAGTGATTGACTGACTAGTCCTTTTCTGTATGTTGACTGTGAAAAGTCAGTTTGTCGCTTAGATCCACAGAGCTGACTCTTTCTACTCAAGGTGTGTGCCTCTGGTCTGTGGACCTTTTGTCTGCAATGAGAGGTTAGAAAGTGAAACAGCTGAGTCACCACACATGCTTCCTATTTAGTCCAGCTGACATTTTGATAACGAGACTTTTCTCAGTGAAGAAAAGAATCTGTTCCTTTAGATTCTCCTGTAAGCTCCTGACAGCACAGATTGGTCTTCTGAGGACCTCTGAACTAGTTCAGTAGCATGTGATGTCTTCTGTATTCCCAAATGGAGAGTTCTGAAATCCCCTTTCCTGTTTGCAGACACGTGAAAGGAATTGTGTTAGTGGCCCTAGCTGATGGGACCCTTGCCATCTTTCACAGAGGAGTTGGTGAGTTTCTGTGAA
The DNA here is from genome assembly GCF_032452875.1 of Bos javanicus. Lineage (NCBI taxonomy): Eukaryota > Metazoa > Chordata > Mammalia > Artiodactyla > Bovidae > Bos > Bos javanicus. The sequence continues at coordinate 37,188,409 of NC_083886.1, forward strand.
TATATAATGTGTGCCCTGATTTGTTGCTTTGCAAGAGCATTTTCAAACAGATGGACCTCTTATGTTTTAAAGAAATGATATTTCATAGGAGAAAGAATAAAGGTTTAAACTGAATACTAACCGTGTATGAAATGAGTAAATATGTGAGTGCTTGACTGGAGGCATACATTAATCATATACCTCAGTGAAAATTTGTTTACCATACTGAGCAAATAGTCCTTAAGGTCCTCTTAAATAATGTGCAATGGAAGTATTTATTTGTTTTCTAGTCATAGACCTAATTTAGTGAGAGGATATGGTTTCTTTTGTCCAGTATTTTAAAAGTAATTTGCATTCACTTACATTTGGAATGTTCTTGAAAAGAATTTTTAATTAGGTAAAGTTTAATCATTTTCTTGTCACATTTTTTATATTCTTCCCCTTTAAAGCAGTGTTTCTACCATCTGCAGACAGAAGGTGTCAGAAAACTGCATTGAGTGAATTAAAGAAATTGAGCATATAATTCCGTGGTACATGTATCATCCAAAAGTGATGTCTCCTTCCTACTAGATTGGTGGATCGGGGAAATATAAAAATATAGATCCGACATGAGACTTTGGAAAAGCCTTGCAAAAATTAATTTTTTATTTTATTAATTAATTTTTGCAAGGCTTTTCCAACATCTCATATCTTTTTGCAACCTCAAGAAATGTGAGGTAGATGATACTTAGGTGCCTAGAGATTTTTGGTTAATGACTGCATAACGAAAAGAGAGGCCTCTGTTTTACGTTGTTCAGGGCCTTTATAGACGGTATCTGAGTTTAATCCGCACAGCAACTTATGAAGAAAATTCTGTTGTCATCCTCATTTTGTAGCTGAGAAAACTGAGGCACAGTATTTTAGTTACTTGTTCATGGTCACTCAACTAGTGAGTAGGAGAACCTAGAAAAATGGAATAATAAATGTTTTGGTAAATTGAATCCAAAACTGAGCAAGACAAAATACATTTAATAAGGATAAATGTAAAGTCCTGCATTTGGGTTCCGAAGAGTAGATGGAGATTTGTGTGAAGAGTGACAGTTACCTAAAGGATGACATTAAACTCAGTACAAGTTAGTTAACATGCTAAACCTCATAGAAATTAGTGTCCAGAGCAGGGCTGATGATCCTGCTCAACTCTGGTAGAAAGATAACATGAAATGGATCTGGACAAAATGGAGTTAGGATGAAAGTTCCATAAACTGATGTGTCCAGAACACATGTCAGAGATGCTTGGTTTTGAAAAGAGAAGACAGGGCAGTAGCAATGAAGTGAGACTAGATTTATTCTGTGTTTCCATTAGGCAAAACTACAGATTAAAGAATGATTATGTACAAGAATGCAGACTTTAGCTGAGTATGGGGAATATTTTTAAGATAATTACAGTTTTCTTAAAATGAAACAGCTGCTTTGTGAGGAAGTATGTTTTCCTTCACTGAAATTATCAAGCAAAGTGAGCTTACAGTGGTTGGTTCCCATTTGTAATGAATTTCTTGTCATCACTAAAGTTATGCATAATTCCTAAAGCCTTAGCAGTGAGTTGCCTTTGACTTCTGTCTAAGAAGATACATCAAAAATGCAAGTGAGCCAGAGCAATATTATGCCCAAAATAACCTTAAATTCATTCTCATACTTAAAATACTTTTGTAAATAGGTAACTTAAAAATAACTTATCACATCACCTGTTGAGAGCAAGGGGGTCCAGGTAATGGGTGGCAGATTGGACCATATGATCTTTGAGGTCTTGTCCAACTCTGTTTGATTTATATCTGATTTACAGATTTAATTTATAGATTAATATATGTAATATATGAACTGTATATATTACACTGTGTGTGTATGTGTGTGTGTATGTATATATATATATATATATATGTATGTATGTAATATATACAGCTTGCCTGGGATTCATATCTGTAAATATATACTGAAATACATGATATTTGGGGATACTTTATTAATAAATTTAATTACACACCCAAATAAAATATTTCTTGAGTTAAAATTGAGTAAAAGATGGTATACATAAACTAATAATCTACTTCTTATTTTAAAGATGGACAGTGGGATTTGTCAAACTATCACCTGTTAGATCTTGGACGACCACACCATTCCATCCGATGCATGACTGTGGTACATGACAAAGTTTGGTGTGGCTATAGGAACAAAATTTATGTGGTTCAGCCAAAGGCCATGAAAATAGAGGCAAGTTAACCCATGTTTTCTGTACTTACTGAATTTATATTACCTGAAATCCCTAAGATTTAATTATTTTCAGCTTTTTTAGAAATTGTTTTCTGAATCTGTGTATTTTGAGGTACTTCAGTGATATACTGGATGAATTCTTAGCTTTCTATGGTACTTTATCTCTCTTGCTGCTTTTGACTATGAGTATGGGAAGTGATTTTTTTTAAAGGAAGGAAGATTCACACATGAAAGTCTAAATGTATGTCTGAGTATCTGTAGACCCATACGTGTATTGCTTAAGTATGTGGTTCTTGAAATGTTTACTCATGTAGAGGTGGTTTGGGAGGAGAACTCTCAAGTCTCCCCCACTGCTCAGTGTGTATTCAGGCAAATCCATATATACGTCACAGACTGAGGAATAATACTGCAGTGGGAATTCATTGTAAAAATAAAAACCTCTTAGCATTGTTGTCTTTAAAAAGTTTTGCCACAGTATATAAATTTATTCTAATTGTCTAAAGAAAAAAAAATAGTAGGAAATTTTTAAGGTGGAAGTTCTCTTTTTATCCCAAATCCTGTTTACAAACATAGAAGTTCCATTTGGTGTTTATTTTTTAGATATATTCTTTACATGCAGGTATATGCTTACATATACAGCACAGTAGGTTCATTTTTGTTTAACTATAAATAGGATCTTATTTTGTGTATTGCTCTGGAACAATGCAAAATCTTGAGGTCCAATTCAGTCTTTTTGTTGAATGCTGTTACATAGAATGAATGTGTCAAGATTGCTTTCGTAAGTTGATAGTCTAACACAACATCCTTTAGTTCTTTTTTCTTTCTTTCTTTTTTTTTTTTTTTGCAGTATGGGATAATAGTAATTGTGTATATAAGAGTAAACAATATTTAGGCTCCTCTTTTATTAGGTAGTCTGTCAAATTATTGTGCACATTAGCACAATTTTTAAACACTAACTCCTAGATAATTAAAGTAACATTGTGATTGAACAATCTTTTCTAGAAATCATTTGATGCACACCCCAGGAAGGAGAGCCAAGTGCGGCAGCTTGCCTGGGTGGGTGATGGCGTGTGGGTCTCCATTCGCTTGGATTCCACACTCCGTCTCTATCATGCACACACTTATCAGCATCTGCAGGATGTGGACATTGAGCCTTATGTAAGCAAAATGCTAGGTAAGCGTCCAGAGCATTTTATCTTTGTCAATCAAAGAAAATGGTTTATTTTTAAATGATTTCAAATGCTAAGTAGAACCAATGAGTAAGTTGCCTCAGGAATAGTGATCTCTTATCACTGAAACTGTTGGCAAATGATCCATCTACTCTATGATTCTCGACAAAAACTTAAGATCATTTTTGACTCTTTCTCTGTTGTTCCCCACATCTAATCCATCAGCAGGAACTGTCGAGTCTTCCCCCCAGAATATCTTAAACCAGTAATGCCTTTTTTTGGCTACACCACAAGACTTTTGGGATCTTAGTTCCCCAGCCTGGGATTGAACCCATGGCCCACAGTGAAATTGCCAAGGCCTAACCACTGAACCACTAGGAAATTCCCTTAAATGAGTTACATCTTTATCTCTACCACTATTCCCATAGGCCAGGTTACCATCCTTTCCTCCTCAGATGACCAACAACCTCTATCTTTCTGTCTCTACTCCAGTCAGTTTCTACATAGTAACCAGTGTGCAAATAATCACCATGCCATACCTCCATTTATGTAATGCCAGCCATGCAGAATATTCTTGTCTTTAGGTGAGATTTTTTTGTGAGATTATTAGAAGAACTTAAATGGTATGGACAGCTCTCCTTGCTCACTCTGGTCTGTCCACACTGACCTAAAGTCAACAGGTTCCTTCCCATTTCAAGGCCTTCACATAGTGCTATATCTTCTGTCTGAGAAGTTTTTCTTAGTCCCTTTGTACTTGGCTTTCAGGTCATGTCTTATATGTCACATCCATAAAAGACCTTTCCTCATCTTTATTTCCAGCTTTATTTAGGCCTTCTTATACTTTTTCTTCATGGACTTATCATTACTATGATTGTACCAGTATCATACTGTCTCTCCCCCTGCAGAACTAAAGCCCCATGAAAAGGGGGCTTTAGACTAAGCTTTAGACTATCTCTGCTTAATCCAGTGCTGTTAGGAACATCATAGGTGATTTCTTTATGAAGAAAGCTTGAACTACATCAGTGGTTTTTAACTTTTTTTGGAATTGTTGCCCTCAGAAAACCTGATGATTGCTGTGTGCCCTCTTCCTAGACTCACACATATATAAACATAGATACAAACCAATTTCAGGAATATATTTTGACCATAGGTTAAAGATCTCTAGCTTAGACTAAGATTCCTTCAAACACTGCGATTCTATGGTCATACTCTGATTTCTAGTAAGTAGAACTTATGACTAAATGTTATCTGTCTTAAATGTATTAATATTACCTGTTTAATAATTTTGCTTCTCAAATCCCCTGAAAATAGGATCAGTTTAAAATTTCCTTGAAATTAAAAAGTGCATTAATTCTCCCTAAATTGTATGCATATGGTACCCTAAAATTTCTAAGTTACTTTAGACCCAAATATATAAAAAGGAAAGTGTATAGGTTTTGTTAGCAAAGATCATTTCTTAACCTATGCAAAGAAATTTAAGGCAAGCAAGAACTCTCTAAGCTTATAAAACGGAAGAACATTTAATTTCCCCAATCTAGTAAACTGTTTTTGTTGAGCTTTTTTTTGGTTCTGTTTTGTGTTTTGGTTTATTTGGCTTGGTTTTGCAGGTCCTTAAGTAAATTCTGCATCATATTTCCTAATCCACATCATCTTCCTTCTGAGTGATGATATAATGCTAGCCACTTTTAGAGTTTTCTTTTCCTATTAGCCATGAATTGTCAGATGATATTGATTGATAGATGATAGCCATGAATTGTCAGATGAATTGATAGATAATAAAGTCAAATGAGGGTTGATCTTGATTGATGTGACTTCTGGAAATATCCAACCGGCTCTGGTCACAATCCTCTCTATTACATTAGTCCAGCTGCTCTGAGGGACTTGGAACCTAAAACATCATCTGCTCTGTCTTTTCAATAAAGTGTTTTCCCTCCTTCCATACAGGTACTGGAAAACTGGGCTTCTCTTTTGTGAGGATCACAGCGCTTATGGTGTCTTGTAACCGTTTGTGGGTGGGAACAGGAAATGGTGTCATTATCTCCATCCCATTGACAGAAAGTAAGTACTTTTTAGGTAACTGTCACAGAAGAGTTGTGGGGAATAGCCTTGTCTGAAATCCAAGTGGAAGGAATTGAGCTAAGTAATAGAACTAAATTGGCAAACCTGTGGTAATTCAGAAAGTCAAACTGATGGCAAAGATCTAACTATTGTTCCTTCACTTTTTCTGTGAAACTTACAAACTCTAGCAAATGTATCAGGACTAACATTTACAGTTAAAAGTTTTTCATTTTGAAAAACTGTTTTTCTCATTTTGGGAATCACTGTATTATCTATTTCCTTAAATAATGGTCATAGTCCGTTTTTCTTTCAACCTTATTATACTAGTATCCAGAAACATTTCTACCTAATATCCTAGTTTTTTCATACCTCTGTGGCAATTAGTTTAGAATATCCCATTTAGCTTATGAGTTGTGGGAGACATTTCTTACTTAGGACGTCATCAAACACTGACTTTAAGAGATAAGCTATCTTGTATTTGAAAAGAATGTGAACAAAATGTACTTCGTATGTTTTTCATACTGTGTTCCATTACATTGATCACTCATTATATAAGTGATTTTGTGTTGCAGAATTCATGGGCAGGATTTGAGAAAATTGCCATAAAGTAATTTAATAAACACATCAGAATTTAAAACGATTTGAAAACACTACCATAAAATAACGTAATAAACACACCAGAATTTTTAGGAGAAAGGAGGAAGACTGGATGGTGTTACATTTTGAGCCTTTAAAGAACCTAAACTTTTTTTTTTCTTCCCTGACACTGCATGGCTTGCAGGATCTTAGTTCCCCAGCTGGGGATAGAACCTAGGTCCCCCGCAGTGGAAGCATGGAATCCTAACCATTGGACTGCCAGGGAATTCCCTAAAGAATGTAAATTCTTAATCCCAGCTGTATTTTCTTTAAAATTTTTAAATTTAATTAATTTATATATTTTGGGGGCCTCCGCTGGGTCTTCATTGCAGCGTGTGGGCTTTTTGAGTTGTGACAAACTCCTCTCTAGCTGCAGTGCTCCAGCTTCTCACGGCAGTGACTTCTTTTGTTGCAGAGCACAGGCTTTAGAGTATCCGGGCTTCAGCAGTTCCAGGAATGGGCTCAGTGGTTGTGCCACGGGCTTAGTTGCCCCATGGCATGTGGAATCTTCTCAACTTGGAATCAAACCCATGTTCCCTGCGTTGGCAGACATATTCTTAACCAGTGGACCACCAGGGGAGTCCTTCCCCCCCCCCCCCCCCCCCGCTTTTTTTTTTATTTAAAAAAATTTTTTTTTGGCTGTGCGAGGTCTTCATTGCAGCATGCAGGCTTCTTCAGTTGCCCCACAGAATGTGGGATCTTAGTTCACTGACCAAAGATTGAACCTGTGTCCCCTGCATTGAAAGGCAGATTCTTAACCACTGGACAGCTATTTATAAATCTATGTGTTTAGACCACTTCTTAGATCTTAAGAGATTCCAGGATCCCCAGAGTTCATTTCAGTTCTTTATAGATGAGAGTTCCATTTTGGCATAGTCATTTGCACAGGATTTCTTCAAGAAAAGGGGGGAATATTTGCAATTAGGAAATGCACCCCAGTAAGTTCTTATTCATTAAAATTGCTTTATAATTAAGAAAAGCAAAATCACAGTAAACAAAATTGTCCTTTCTGAGCAGCGATGTTCTTCAGAGGCTTTGGTAAGAACTTTGTATGTTTCTTGGTATTATACCAAGTTGGATTTTGTTTATTTAATTAGGAGCTTTGAGCTCCTGAGTTGCCAGATAGAATATGCGAAGAGTGGCAGCTCATAGTAATCCTTCTCCTCCCCGTCATGCACCTCTCCATGTCCCCTTTCCTCCTTTCTCACTTTAGCCGTAATCCTCCACCAGGGACGTTTACTGGGGCTGAGGGGTAAGTTCAGATCCTGAACCACACTCTTCTTCCTGGCTTCTCATGGCCACCGTGAGGCCATTCTCACGTCTCTAGATACCCTCTTGAATGTTCCTAAATGTCATCCACTTGCAGTCACTGCATTGCAGCAGGTGTTCTTTTGTTTTTTAATATTTGTTACATGGCCACCAAACTACTGCTCAGCAGCTTAGTCTATTTATCATCTTTTGTTGCAGCTGAAATTTCTGTCAGACTTTGTTTTCCCTCCAATAAAAACACGAAACCTCTCTGAAAACTGTCATTAATCTACATTGTTTACTCTTGTTACCAATCATGTTTCTTTCATTCACTTACTGGCACATGGAATGGGGTGTTTTGTGAGTCTGGTCATTCTAAAATAATTTAACCAACCATCAGTCTGGTGTAAATAAAAACTATTGTATTGTACTGGATGGATCCTTTTAAGCTCAGCTTTTTACTATCACACAAGGGAAGTATACTTAGCACAGGGGAAAAAATGAAAAGATAAAGTATAAAAGTTCTGCTTAAAAATATACCTGTTTACTTTAAGCTATATAACTGGTTAGTTGTCTAAAATGAGGATTAAAAAACAAAGTGGATATACCTGAGAAAGCTGTTTTAACTAAAATGATTTTTTAATTAATAGATGTGTTTAGAAAGTAAACTCAGTGCTAGACTGGCAAAATCCCCTACTCCATTTACTAAGATACTTAAAAATAACTAGCATGCTATATATCTCTTTTTTTTCCAGCTTTGTCTTGAATTGGTATTGCTGCTCTTGTTTTATCTCAACTGGCTGTAGCTTTTAGATAATATAAGGATTAACCAGTAACCTCTTGCATCATTACTATTTTCTAGGGGAAAATATTTGGTGTTTGGTTTTTCTGTTGCAGCGAATAAAACATCAGGAGCCTCGGGAAATCGTCCTGGAAGTGTCATTCGAGTATATGGTGATGAAAACAGTGATAAAGTGACACCAGGGACATTTATACCCTATTGTTCAATGGCACATGCACAGCTTTGCTTCCATGGGCACAGGGATGCTGTTAAATTTTTTGTGGCTGTCCCAGGTGAGTTAGAGTACTCTGTTGAGAAACTGCATGTCCAGTTGACTGTTGAACAATGTGCATTTGAACTGCATGGGTTTATTTATACAGATTCTTTTCAGTGGTGAACACCACAGTACTGCATCATTCCATGGCTGGTTGAATCTTTGGATACAGATTGTGGTCATGTAAGAACCATGACTATGGAAAGCTGACTATTAATTTTACTCAGATTTTTGACTACACAGAGAGTCAGTGCCCCAACTCCTGCATGGTTCAAGGACCAACTATAATTGTCTGTCCCTCTATCCAGTCTAATACTAAGTACTGGAATTACAGATAATTCCAGCATAATCCTTGAAATGGTCTATAATGGAAATATGAATAACGTTCTATAGAGATACTTGATAGAAGCTATTTTAGAATCTCTCTTCCACCCCAAAAACAAACTTGATTTTATTTAAGAGACTTTTCATTTTGAAAAGCAGTAGTATTGTTTTGTCACTGCAGAATACCAAGAGTAGTTTTGACCTCATAAAGGAGATTTCTAAGAAGCCCTGTCATCAAGGCTCTGTTTCGTAGGAGATGGAAAATGTGCTCTAATACCTTTATCCGTGTTGTGGCAAAGAACGGAGATAGTCTGGGGTCTGGGCCTTTGCCACTTGGTTGGTGTGTCAAGCAAGTCGCTTAACCTCTGTTACTCATTTCTTTATTTCCTAAGTGGGTGTGATTAATAGCTGTTAACCAACCTTATTTGTTGTGAAGATTAATGAAAGGGCTCTGGGAACTATAAAGCACCATCCAGATGAAAAGTGGCAGTTATGATGTCCAATGGAAAATGTCCCTTGAGAATAGTAAATGATGTTACTGATCATCTGTAAGCAGGACCTGTGTTTTGGATTTTTTTTCTCCCCTGTAAGACACAAGTTTAGGAGTTAGACAAAGTTTAAATCTGGCTTTGCCACAGCAACTATGTGATGTTGGACATGGCATTATCTCAGTGTATTAGTCAGGGTTCTGCAGAGGAACAGAACCAAAAGGGTGTGGAGTAGGGAGGGAAAGAGGAAGAAAAAGAAAGAGGCTGTGGGGAGAGAGATTGATTTAATTTAAGGAGTTGGTTCATGTAATTATGGGGGCTGGTAAGACTGAAATCTACAGGGCAGGCTGAAGACCTAGGAAAGAGTTAAGTGTTTGCAGTTTAAGTCTAAAGGAGGCAGAATTCCCTTCTCCTTGGGAGACATATCTTTTTCTCTTAAGGCCTTCAAATGATTGACCCACCCGCATCTGGTAATTGATCTACTCTACTCAAAAGTCCACTGATTTAAATGTTCATTATATCTAAAAAATACCTTCACAGTAGTATCCACACTGGAGTTTGACCAAAATGTATGGAGCCTAGCCAAGTAGACACATAAGATTAGCCACCACACTTTTTCCTGAGGATGTTCCAAAGGTTAAATGATTAAGTGTACCTAGCTGGCACGTGGTACCCTAACCAGTTATTCAGTATTCCTAACAACATGGTAATGAGCTTCCTGAAGTGTATGTGTAATATCTTTGTATAGTTATTTCCTCAAAATAAACTTGTAGAAGTGGTATTGCTGGTTACAGGCTTACAGGTTTTTCTTGCTTTAAAAAAAAAAAATGCCATAGAGACTCATTTGAGGCTCCTTTATATTCTTCTAATCTTACTCCCTTCCCTCTTTTCTGTTCATCTATAACCACTATCCTAAAGTTGACATGTATCCTTCTGCCCATGTTTTTGTATTTTTACCGCATTGGGACATATCTATAAATAATATAGTATTTTTTATATTTTTGAACTTAAGTCTTATGTTGCACATATATTATTCTGCAACTTGCTTCTCATTTTTGAGATTTGTTAATATTTATACATAAAAATCTAGTTCATTAAAACTATCCTGTCCATGTCCAACATAAAGTAATTTTTTATAAAGTGTATCACATCGTGGGACTATGTCCTGGTAGCACCTCGAGGGATGGTCTGTGTAGTTTGACCAAAAGATAGCAGATCTGTCAAGAAATCACTCCACGCTCATAGAGATTATAGTGTGAATAATATTTCAAGATTTCTGTCATTTCATACTTAAAGATTCTATCTTAAAACGTAAATATTAGAATTATATATTAACCAGTCATTTTATTTGCGTCATCTAAATTTAAAATAATGTGCACTATTTTTAAGTATGAGAAAACCTTTGGATTTGAGTTTTCACATGGTGGCTCAGATGATAAAGCATCTCCCTGCAGTGCAGGAGACATGAGTTCAATCCCTGGGTCAGGAAGATCCCCTGGAGGAGGGAATGGCTAACCACTCCAGTAGTCCTGCCTGGAGAATCCCATGGACAGAGGAGCCTGGCAGGCTACAGTCCATGGGGTTGCAAAGAGTCAGACACGACTGAGCAGCTAATAACTTATGGATTTGAAATTAATTCAGTTATTAATTATGAATATCCACATTCATAAGGCTTAAGTTGAAGACTTTTCTCAATCTCTTACATAAACGCATATGTACCCTGCCAGAGGAGAGAGCTTTTCACTACCCCTCAGATAAAATGATGTAGGTTATAATAGTCTGAAGCAGACAGCTAAGACCAGCTGAGCAATATACAGTTCTCATATTGGATTCTGGACGTCTTTGTGCTTTGGGACAAAATAGCTTTACTTTGATTTCAGATTGGGCTTTCATGGCCTTATAGATGTTTTCTCATCGTGCAGAGGCTTTTATTAGAATGTACTTATTATGTTGTTCAGTTTTCTGAAAATACTCAGGAGATAATGAGTCTCTCCCACTCTAATCCTTGATAAATAATATTTGCTTGCATTCCTATATAAACAGGTCAAGTCATCAGCCCACAAAGTGGCAGCAGTGGTACAGATCTGACAGTTGACAAAGCAGGGCCATCTGCACAGGAGCCTGGCATCCAGACACCCTTGAAGTCTGTGCTTGTCATTAGTGGAGGAGAGGGCTACATTGACTTCCGAATGGGTAGGTCATTGGTTCTGTGGGCTCCGTTTCTACCGTTTTGTGATGTGGATTTTCACTCACGTAAACAAGAAACTCAGATACGTGATTTCTAAGGTTTTCTTTGGACCCTTTACTTGGATTTTATTTATTTATTTATTTTTGCTACTTTCATAATTTTTTTCTTTTTATACCAAGATATGTGTGTTTGAAGGAGCATTAGAAAATAGCAGGGTTTAGTCATATATTGAGGTGTATGTGAAGAGCTTATGGAATCAGAAGGCCTTAGGGAAATCATTCAATCTCCCAGAACCTCAGTTTCCTCACCTGCAAAGTGGAGAAATAACAGTATCTCATAAAGGGTTGTTTATAACCAAATTCATTTCATTTGTTCATTCTCTCATCTTATAAACATCTGCTGTATGCATGAGATACAAAAACAAAGTCTCCCTCCAGTAAATTATAGAACATGTCAGTAAATTACAGTGTTACAGATGCTCTGATAGAGAGTAGTCAGTTCTTTCTAGGAGTAGGGGAAGAGGGAAATCAAGAAATGATGCTTGAGATGACTCAGCACTGAAGGGCATGAGTCTGAAGAATTGGGTTGGGGATGATATGGGGAAGGCTGGGGAGACTGGCATTTCAAGGTAAGAGATAGCTTGAAATGTGAAACTGCCTTAATTAAAGAAAAATTGTTTTAAAATGACTAGAGCATGGAGTAGAAGCAAATATAAATCTGACCACCAGTCAATCCAGAAAGGGAAGGGAGGGTCTGGATTATGAAAGGCCTTTATATACCTAATTAAGGAGTTTATACTTTAAAGCAAAGGAAAATTATTGGAGAACTTTAGAGGAGCAATATGATTATATTTGGGTGTAAATGGATTGGAGATACAAGACTAGAGGTAGGAAAATGGATTAGGAAAAAATAAGTGAAGAAGGTAGTACCAGTAGGAGTAGACCAGTGATGGGGAATTGGTAACTAACGGTGTGGAGAAAGAGGGAGTGATCTATTTACTTAGCAGTAAGGACTCTCAGAACAAAAGCAGCAGATCTGGTGGAGGGAGAGGAATGAGGACAGGTGTTGGACATGTTGACCTTGGAGCACATGGAAGCTGGGAGTTGCCTAGGTGGAAGAAGTCCATGGGGGCTTTTAGGTATAAGAGTTTTATATCTCAGGAGGGAGGAATATGGGGACTCTTGGCATACAGTGGTGATAAAAATCGCAGGGGTTGATTAGTTCATCCAGGAATGTGTAGGGGCCAGAAGAAAAGATTCTAAGATAGAACCCTGTTTTAATACTCCACTTAAAGAATCATTAGAGTTTATGAAGGGATCTAAGAAGAAATGGCCAGAGAAGTTTACAAGAAAATACAGAGAATTGATGGTTATGAAAGTGTTGTGCTTTGTAAACTATAAAGCACTGATATATATTTATTTGCTATAAATAAAGAAACCCTTTGGACTGGCCTAAAATCACAGTGATTGAAAAAGTTTCTAAACATAAGGTTTTAGGGAATATAATGTTGTAGAGTGGTGACAAATACTTCAGTTATAAATTCTGTTTAAAAAAAAAGGTATATAAAATTTAAGGTCAGGTTAGGACTTCCCTCCTGTTCCAGTGGCTAAGAATCCACCTTGCCGTGCAGGGGATGCGGGTTCAGTCCCTGGTGGGGGAGCTAAGATCCCACATGCTAAGGGGCAACTTCCGAGCCCACAAGCCACAGCTGGAGAGTTGATGTAAAAGGCTTATTGACACATTTTAAAGGCAGGATTTTTAATGTTTAGCAACAGTGATGTCAGTAAGAATGGAGAATACCTTTATAGAGATGGGCTTCATTTGGCTGGGTGATTTTTGGACCTTTTTCTTCCATTGCAACATGGTGGTTGGAGTGTAAAAATTGCTTTACGATGTATGTCAATATCTCTAGGCAGTCCAGCCTGAAAAGCAGAATTTGTTTTAAAGCATGTGAAGTGTGCATGTGTATCTGATTCTTTGTGACGCTATAGGCTGTAACCTGCCAGACTTCTCTGTCCCTGGGATTCTCCAGGCAAGAATACTGGAGTGAGTTGCCACTGCCTCCTCCAGGGGATCTTCCCCACCCAGGGATTGAACCCACGACTTCTGCATTGGCAAGCGGATTCTTTACCACTGAGCCACCTGGGAAGCCTATCTTAAAGCATAGGTCAATTTTAATAGTAAATATGCTTTTTAAAGGGTTTCCCAGGTGGTGCTAGTGGTAAAGGACCAGATGCCAATGCAGGAGACATAAGAACTGTGGGTTTGATCCCTGGGTTGGGAAGATCCCCTGGAGGAGGGCCTGGCAACCCACTCCAGTATTCTTGTCTGGAGAATCCCATGGACAGAGGAACCTGACAGGCTACAGTCCATGGGGTCACAAAGTTTTCGGATATGATTGAAGCAACTTAGCACATGCACGCAACATGCTTTTTTAAAATTGAATTTGATATTTTTTATTCCATTTCTTTTTTCATATCCTGTAATATTTTAACAATGAGAAATTAATCTCAGTAGTCCTCTGCAGAAGTTAGACAGTGAAGATTCTGACTCATGGCATTTCTTTTACTGTGTTCTCTGAAATGAGCAGCAGGCAAGTTTTATGTGTGCTGCAAATGTGCTCACCATGAGTCTATGTGCATCAGCCTACACCTTCGATCTTGTCCTTAATCTGGGTCTCCTTATCATCCACCAGGTGATGAAGGTGGAGAATCAGAGCTTCTTGGAGAGGATCTTCCACTTGAACCTTCTGTCGCCAAAGCAGAAAGGAGTCACTTGATAGTGTGGCAAGTGATGTATGGTAGTGAGTGAACCCATAGGACACAGATGGCAACAGGGAAGCCATCTCTTCTGCATGGTTTATTTTCCCTTTATTTAATGGTCTCTTTGTGAAATAAGTTTCACCACATAATGTGTGAGCATTTTTTTCTGTTAACTTTATACTATAAAATCTGTCCTGCTGTAACAATACAGGAGCTAGCTGTTTTACTGCACCAGTGTTATAGGCAATTTCAGTATATTATGATCAAATCAAAGAATGTTTACTTTCTGCAAACTGGCGAATTTTAGAAAGCAATCCAGATGTGGTTTACTCTTGCACAGTTAATGTCACTTACTTCATTTGATGGGGTCACTTTTTAGCTGTCACTAATAATGGAATTAATGGAAATACTTGATATATGAAACTGTACCATTAAGTACAATAGTAAAGTTTCTCCCAATGTATTATAAAATCGACACAAACTAATGTTAGGTGGATTATCAGGATTTATCTAAATGTCCCTAGAGGGCTAAAAGCTAACTGTAAATTACTCTAACTTTCATTTTCAAATCTGACAAATCTTGTTTATATGGTATATAAAACTTTGTTTTCATCAGATTTTGTGGGGGGTGGGGTTTTATATTAAAGAAATTAAGACTACACTATTTAAATAAAAATTTCTTGTTTCTGACTTATTAGAGCTCTAAAGTTTATGGGGCCTGCTTTTCTGAATATTCTACTTGATTTTTTGTTTTTGAGACTGGTGTCACTCATTTTCATACTGACATATTTGAAAGGTTTATTATTTAAAAGGCTTAGAAGATGCACTTCAGCAATGGAGGATTTTTTTTTTTTAAGGAAATTGTGGTTTGGATGTCTTACACGTTGGTGTAAGATGGTGGTGGTTGGATGAGTTTTTTTCCATGTAAAAATTTCACTTGGTTACCAGTTGTTCTTTGACTGCTCTTACCAGTTAATAAGAGTAAAGCCTTAGTGGTGATGGAGTATGGCCTAATGAACTGAATGAGTGATTTGCTTAGCAGTGGTATTTTCTGTTCTGTATAAAACTATATAACTGCCCATACTTGATAATCTGTACATAAATGACATTTAAGCTTTTATGCCCTTTTGAGATTAAAATGCCATTTTCAAAGAAAACTTGAAAGAGAAGCCAAAATAGCATAAAGTAAAAGTTGACATTACATCTTTTCACTCACAATAGAGTGAAAAATAAGAGTCTGGGTTTAACTGACTTTCTTGTTTAATAAGTTTTAAAAACCATTAAGCTATAGTTTTTCTTCCCCTCTCAGACTTCTTGAAAATGTATGATTTACCATTCTTAATCCATCAGTTTAAGCAAAACTAAGTTTAAGTACTAATTTAAAATATAAACTTACAGGACAAAGGGGCCGCCCCCGCCCTGCCCCGCCCCAAGTCCGAAGGACTGCTTCAGGAAAAGGAAGCAGCAAAGGTCTCAGATTGTCTCAGCATCCTAAAGGACCAAGTACTTTACTTCTGAACTGTAGTGGAAAGATATTTGTAAAAAGTACCACCAGTATGTTTTAAACATATAGATGATTAGCCTAGATTATAAAGTACATAGGATTTAATACATCAGAGGGGGCCTTTGGATACATTTGGTCACGTGTCTAGAAGCACATTTTATACACAGTACAATTTTCCCACTTTAGATGCCTAGGAGGAAAAAAATTCTTGGTAAAAGCTTTAGGAAAAGGATAATTTTTTTAGCTTGAACTACTTAGTCACTTTTTTCAAGCCACCAAAACTTAGGTCACTTTTCCATAGCTTATAAGTTATGTTTTTACTGATACTTTATTTTAAATCTGAGCCATTGCTGGCAGTACCTTAAAATAAAAAATCACATCATTAAATGTTTTGGGAGAATGTTGTATAAAATTCACAAAAAAAGAGACAGCCAAATGTTTGAGAATTTTAATCCCAAGAAGTAAACATCCTAGAGTCAGACCCCACATGCTGTTCAGTCTTTTACATGTTTCTATGACTGAATGTAATTTAGGAAATCAGGAGTTAAAAATGAAAAATGCAAACATGTTACAGTGGTTGTTTATTATTGCTCTTTATAAACTTATTGGCTTTAACTTAAGGAATATAGGTGTGTAGTTATTTTATCTAAAGCTGTCAGATGTCTGTGGCCCTGTTAAACTTCAGGGACTAGAGAGAGTACAAAAATGCCTATACAATTTGTTTTAAGAGCTTGTCTTTATATTTGTAATTTCAGTTCTCTATTTTCTACAGATTGCTTGACTTCCACCTTTTCTCCAACAATAGGTTTATATTCTTGTAGTGTTCACTTTGGTCAAGGTGGTAACCTTTGGTAGAAAATGCCCAAGTCTAAGTTTCTGCAAGCAGCGAGCAGTTGGTTTCAACTGCTGATAGCTACTACATCAACGGTAGGGAAGAGGCTTGAGTACCTTGGGTTGGTCTCTCCATGTAAGAAGAAATTACCCCCATTGGAAGAAATAAGGAATACTGAGGATTTTCTCCTTTTGTCACATTTGGCTTACGTATGTCATTGAATCATGTAAAATTGCCGATATTCAACCATTGCCGATCTACAAAAATGACAGTATCATATGCATCAACCTAACACTCACTGCTCGATGCAGGTTAAAATCCCTGTGAGGCAAGGGGAGAAGATTCTTTAGGAACTCAGTTTTGAATGTTTTTCTCTTAACTCATGTGGATCTAAAATTTAAAAATAGGAATGAATGTCTTAATAACTACAGCTTGTTGAGAGTGTGAAACATTTTGAGCACAAAATATGCAGCACATAACTTTTCACATGAAGTGTGTTGCATAGAAAAGGTTAAAATACATTCTCTGAGTTGCTGTGGTGTTCATTTCTTGTAAAGGTCTTCCTTCATTTGAGATTAGAACCTTTAAATGGCTGCCTTAGTGACAAAACAAAGCAAAACACTTGTCTCATAATCAGTAACTGTCCTAAAGAACGTGTGTCTTGCAAATGCTGTAGAACTGAATATTTATTTCCTTGTGAGTATTATGACCATTACCAAAGGATTCAGTCAGATTTAGGGCTCTTCTTAATGGATCATGTTGAGAAAGGGACTCATTTTGGTCCCAGTTTGTAAAGGGAAGAGAAGAGAGAATTAAATGTGGAAATCATAAGTGCTTTTCTAACAGGGTTATGCTATTTTGTAACACTAAATGTCTTTTCCTTTTTTTAAAAAAAAAAAAATAAGTTTTTATTATTAATTTTGTCATATATTTCTCAACATTATTTTAACTGTTTTATGGTCTGAATTTGTCTTTTGTCCTAGACATCTTATTTGGAATTTTATTTGCCTCTATAATCTTAAAAATGGGTTCTAGAGTATCCCACTTGCTATTTCTTTAGAGGCTGATGCTTCATTTCTATGAGCAAAAAGCTCATTTGGCAATGTAGTTATTTCAATATTTATTTCTATTATGGAATCCCTGGGGTTCGGAATGTAACTTTGTATATGAAATATATATATAAATATGTATATGAAACATGTATGAGGAGTGTGTTTTGTTTTGTTTTTGCTTTTCCCAGGGGTCTGACCTTGATTTATATTTGAAATGCCCAATCATCCCCCATCAAACATGTCATTCCAAGGGTCAGGATTGTCGCCATTTGGCATTGGCTGAAAGTGAGCAGTGAGGAATACATGAAGAGCATGTTTGCTTAGTGCACATGTTTAAGTGACAATGTGAATAATAGACAGTAAGGCTTTCTAGAAGTGTGGGTATGCTGAGTAACAACCCGCACATGATACTGAGGCATTTGCCAGATCACTCAGTAATAAGAGGAAGGCTATAATGTAGATGTTAATACAGTGTGCTTATTGTGATCCGTTTGCTTGCGAGAGACTCTGGAACGAAGGGTGATTATAAAACTAATCACGTGGTAGCACAATGTGAACCCAGTGCAGTGGTATGTAGTCTAATGCCGTGTTCTTTGTTTATAAGAATGTGGGGTTCTAACAGGATAGTAAAAAGTAGTCCTGATTGCCACATTAATAGAATAGTTCATAGTCGGTGGCACGTCCATCTAGCCAGTGAGATTGGATGCTCTAGAATACAACAAACAGCCTGTCTCATTCCTGCTTTACAGGACCTTACCTGACTGCCCCTTGGTACTTTGGGGCCTGCCCAGTCATTGTTTTGGAAGCTGATTTTTTTGAGCCTCATTTAGTCATATTCCTTATTCAGCCAGTCTCTAGTGAGAGACTGGAGTAGCTCAGTGCAGGACAGCAAATGTTCATAAGAATTTTGTTGGAGGAACAGGACGGAGCCTGGAACTGTAGCCTTCGGTCCCATGCAGTGCTGAGATTGTCTTTCAAAACTTAATGAAAAGATACTGTCTAAACGTCCAAGCTCTACCTCACTAGCCCCAAGGCCTCTCACACTAAGTGTGGGCAGGAGAGCCTTGGTGACTACAAAAGCATGAACTTCATCCTCAGCTCTAAAGAAGGTCCCGTGTTTCGGCCAAATGTGCACCTCATTGGGCTTCAGTGGCTCAGCTGGTAAAACATCCGCCTGCAATGAGGGAGACCTGGGTTTGATCCCTAAGTTGGGAAGGTCCCCTGGAGAAAGGAACAGCTACCCACTCCAGTATTCTGGCCTGGAGACTAACATCCATGGGGTAGAAAGGAGTTGGACACGAGTGGTCAATTTTCACTTTCATCTTCAGTTGTAGCCGGTATGTTAGGAAAGAGAGAGAGCTTCTCAGAATGCCTTAAATATTTGGTGATTAATACAGTTCAAGTTTACAACTCATTTCCTTTAGAGACAGTGGTATGATGGGAAAGAAGGCAGTAGACCTGAACAGGCCCTACCCCTACTGTGACCCGTAGCCTCTCACTTCAACACAGTGCTCCACAGCCATCCACAAAGCCATGGAACTACTCCAGACCCGAGGACTTGACTGTCTTAGGGGCCTGGGCCCAGGCATCTACTACTTTAACATCTTTGGTTTGGACCTCAGTTCTCATGTGTTAGAAGAGGGTTGGTTTATCCAGGTGATCATAAAAAATCCTAGCTCTAACCTTTCTGGCTCTGTGACCCTGGCTCTAATTTGTCTTGGTATGTTATGTACAGATACTAACCATACCGACTTGCAGGTCAAAGGTTGCCCAGTCTCAGTAGTATTCCATCATTATGAAAATCCAATTTTCATAGAACATCACTATACAAAAGGAGGCAGTTTAGCTCCTTGCTTCTACGTCCAAGCAGAACATTGGCTCCCACCCACAGACAGAAGGTAATTATGGTTTGGTTTGAGGCCTCAAGGCAGAAGGTAGACCAGCTTTGCAGGCAGCAACTTCACAGAAAAGCTGCAATTCACAACCAGGCCAGGAGAGGGAGGTATGGCCAGAATCATCCAGAAGCTAGTTAGTTCCAGAAGTGAATTAGTGAATATTTCCTTCTTCCTCTAATCTCCAGAGTAACAGAGTACTGATGTGTTTGGTAAAACAGTTACCCCGGTGATTCTGATCCTTTTAATTGGGATTAGCTGCTTGAGAGGAACTCAAGCAGCCCAGCTAGATTCACAAACAGCTTCTTCATTCTCAGCACATGGTGACTTGCTGCAGGCTCACCCCAGACTCAACCCAATGCTCTTTTCCTTTTTGATTTATGGATAACTGAAGTTTAGGGCACTTTGCTACATTAAAAGTATAAAGGGAATAATTTTTCACTCCATTAATTTGGTAAGGCTATTCTTTTTTTATAGGAAAAAAAGCGATAACCCTTTAGTTGTTATGGCTAGCTTACATAAGCATAACATCTAATAGTTTTCTGAAGGTGTTTACTCCATAAATTGGCAGGTGAACCACAGAGCCACCCTTTGGAGTGTTATACTTTGTCCTCAGGTGATCCAGAGGCCTGGCCAAAGGAGACAACTGACCCATTGGTAAACGGGTCTAAACTGAGATGAGTAAAGGCCTAGGGTCCTCATAGGGAGGTGTACAAACCAGATTAAACTCTGCACTGGAGGCTACCACAGTGTGTTGAGAAAGTCCTAGATCTCAGATCAGGAGATTTGGGTTTGAGTCCTGAGTCTATTGTTCCCTAATTTTGCAACCCTTCCGTCACTAGCTCCTTTGCTATAAAAGGAGAGTAATACCTCAAAGGGTTCTCGTGACGGCTTAATGAAGTAATGATGTGATGGTGGTTGACACATTATATGCCCCCACTAGGCACTCAACAACAGGCTTTGGTGTGGTCCCTAGGGGTCAGGTGTGTGAAGATAAGTAAGACACCCTTGAGAAGATTAGGGTAAAAGAGGAAAATAGAACGAAATGGTGAAGTGGAGTCAAGTATTGAACGACTGTCCGTTGGGGCATTATCTGAAAAATGATACTGGTATGGTGTCTGCTTTGGCTGTTTATTTTCTAATGTGGTAAGAAGAGAAAAACTGTCTTCAGTGCTTACATAGTACAGAATATTCTTATTTACAGTCTTTTTATCAGTGTTCTAGACCTTGGCTGTCCTAAGAGAACTGTGTTAGGAAACCTTGGGCCTATTGAACCTTTCAAGGAATGCCTTTTTCTCTTGCCCCCACACCCCACAATTTAAGGAAAAGGAGTGTTCCATAAAAACTAAACACGGGAGGAGACCTGTATTCTCTTTTTCATGGAAGAGTTGATTTCATTCCTTTGCAGGCACACTGAGGAACACGTTGAAGTATGAAAATAGTGGTAAGTTTGACATTTTTAGATGCTATTAGAATGTATTTTTTCAGTATCTGTTGCTCATATGTTTTATTAAACTCCTAGTCACTGCATATAAACAGGTAGACGACATACAGAACTAAATAAAATATTAACATCTGATGCACAATAGGGCGTGGTATAGTGGCAAGAATGATTATGTGCTTTCTACATGAGTAAGAAGGTTAGCATTACTCTGCCCAAGCAAGAACGCAAACCCCCATCTGTTAAGATTTTTGCAGGCCATCTCCAGTGCAAAAACCTCCAAAAAGAGTGGAGCAGTCTTTCGAAAACTTGAATTTGGTCATCAGAAGTATTGTACTAATGATTCAAAGGATTACTGGAAAGATTAAATGAGATAGTATACTACTCAACAGCAAACAGGTATTGTGTCCTTAACCCCCACTGAGGCTTCAGTTTCTTTTCCTACTGACCTTTCTCATTAAGCTTACTTTGTTTTTAAACTTTCGGCTAGCCCAGACAAAGTGGCAAATCCTAGAGGGGATTTTTAGCTGCTGGCCTTTTGATGCATTTTGGCCTGTTTTGCTTCTGTTGAAACAAGCTTTTATTCTGTAGAAAATCTACATTTCTATCTTGGAGAGTATGCTTGGGGCAGTAAATAAGGAACTGGAAGCAAAAGTTTGGCATGTTCTTCACTGGAAAAGATTCCAATTTTGATTCTTACAGTCATCTCACACATTCTTCCCTCCCAAAGGACCCTGACGGAGATGAGCGGAAACTGGGCAGATGCCTCAAGGCAAACCTTGGCTGACTTAGAGACCCATTCCTCAGCTTCTACCCAGCTGAAGGTTTATCAGACTATTCTGCCCCATATTCAGTTCGTTTCAGTCACTCAGTCTTGTCCGACTCTTTGCAACCTCATGGAGTGCAGCACACCAGGCTTCCCTGTCCATCACCAACCCCCGGAGCCTGATCGAACTCATGTCCATTGAGTCAGTGATATGCCATCCAACCATCTCATCTTCTGTCATCCCCTTTTCCTCCTGCCTTCAATCTTTCCCAGCATCAAGGTCTTTTCCAATGAGTCAGTTCTTCACATCAGGTGGCCAATATTGGAGCTTCAATGTCAGCATCAGTCCTTCCAATGACTATTCAGGACTGGTCTCCTTTAGGATGGACTGGTTGGATCTCCTTGCAGTCCAAGGGACTCTCAAGAGTCTTCTCCAACACCACAGTTCAAAAGCATCAGTTCTTCAGTGCTCAACCTTTTTTATAGTTCAACTATCACATCCTTACGTGACTACTGGAAAAACCATAGCTTTTTAGTCGAAGGACCACTGTCGGCAAAGTGATGTCTCTGCTTTTTAATATGCTGTCTAGGTATTAGGGCTTCCCTTGTGGCTCAGCTGGTAAAGAATCCACCTGCCATGTGGGAGACCTGGGTTCGATCCCTGGGTTGGGAAGATCCCCTGGAGCAGAGGAAGGTTACCCACTCCAGTATTCTGGCCTGGAGAGTTCCATGGACTACAGTCCATGGGGTTGCAAAGAAGGGCTTACCTGATAGCTCAGTTGGTAAAGAACCGCCTGCAGTACAGGAGACCCCAGTTTGATTACTGGGTTGGGAAGATCTGCTGGAAAAGGGATAGGCTACCCACTCTAGTATTCTTGGGCTTCCCTTGTGGCTCAGCTGGTGAAGAATCCGCCTGTAATGCTGGTGACCTGGGTTCGATCCCTGGGTTGGGAAGATCCCCTGGAGCAGGGAAAGGCTACCCACTCCAGTATTCTGGCCTGGAGAACTCCATGGACTCTATAGTCCATAAAGAACGTTTCCCTGCCACTGGTCCGTCAGGAGTCATCACTCTCTATGGACCTTCAGCTTTCATTATCTTTAAAAGTTGGGACTTGGCTCAGATGAGCTCTAAAGCTTCTTCTAAGGTGACATTCTTGGAGGCTTGGTCATCCGTGCCATGTATAGTTTGAGTTGTGTGGACTGGGCCTTCATGCCCAGCAGGTCCTTAATGGAAGGAATTCATGTAGTTTACGCCAACTGCTTTGATACACCAGTTTGTCCCTGAGGCATCAAAGAATGGAAGAAATGTCTTAATTAGGTCTTTTTTTTTTTTAAGTTGCTTATTTTTAATTGGAGAATAGTCTCTTTACAATATTGTGTTGATTTCTGCCATACATCAGCATGAATCAGCCATAGATATACATTTATCTTGAATGGGTCTTGCTCTTCCCTTGGGTGTCAATCTTTCCCTCCCTGAACCTGGGAACAGGTCTCCAAAAGGCTACTTGAGAATGTCAGTTGAGCCTTCACATTTTCCTCCTAGTGCCCTTCTGTGTCATCACTAGAGGAAAAAAGAGAAGGGCTAAACAGTGAAGCCGAATTAGGGAGGCCCTCGGTTTCTCAGTACCGCCTCCTCACACAGCAGAAAAAGCTTTGGGGGAACAGGAAATGAACTCGTTTGGGAAAGTGGCCTCGCTCCAGAGAGGCTGGGCGCTGCTCCCTTTTGAACGCGTGGTGATGCTGTGGTGGTATTAGCCTTCCAAAGACAGTCTGCCCTTCATCCCTCCTGTTCATCCTCACCAGGCTATCCACCCTAGCGAGGGCAGGCCAGACCAGATCAAGGAGGGTGCCTGTTGAAGGTCAAACTGTACAGATTCGGTAAACTAGTTCACTTTACTGCTGGGCTTCCCTGGTGGCTCAGATAGTAAAAAATCTGTCTGCAATGAGGGAGACCCGGGTTTGATTCCTGGGTCGGAAAGATTCCCTGGAGAAGGGATTGGCAACCACTCCAGTGTTCTTGCCTGCAAGGACAGAGGAGCCTGGTGGGCTCCAGTCCACAGGGTCACAAAGAGTCATCTAACAAGCAAGCAGAGGCCCAGAGTGGCTGTTATCCAGCAGCAGAGATTGACTCTTTCTTTCAGCTAGACTGCCTCTAGATTCTCATAGCCCAGAGTTCTCACTCCTTTCATTCACCAGGGATAGGGAAGACACCCTTTCTGAGCCTCCCCAGCCAAGGCAGCCTAAAACCCAGGAACCCAAAGGGAAGGCAGGTGGTCTAGAGCCTGGAACCCTGCTGAGGTGAGCAAGGGTTGCCATGGGTAAGAGAGAAACACTGACCCAAAGGATTAAAGAAGGGAATTTTTGAAAGTGTCCACACCACCAATTTCTGGTCTTTGAAGTTGCAAAGGAATTTCTGCTACTGCCACCTCTGAACGAGGTTAAAAGAAATGTCACGGAATCAGCTTAGTGAGTTGCTTCAATAGAAACTTCATCCAAGGCCGATAATAAATAGGAGTTACATAATTCAGTAGGTCAGGGCACTAACTAAGCCCTTTATAGGCCATCAATCCACATTTATTTCCTGGGTTTTATAACCACTGCTGAAAAGGGATAAGGGGGAGAGGGTAAGGATTAGAGGGAGAGAATCTGTGACTGGAATAAATCTCTAAGCACACCCTCCAGTCTCCTCTCCTCTGCAGATGAGGCAGGTGAGGGCCCCAAGGAGGGAGATGAGGCCAGCCAGCCCCGGGGCAGAGATTGCACAGGAATTCACAGGGAATGCCTCCCCCTTGGTGTTCAAGTGTTGTAGACCAGTCAAAACACCACACACACACACACACACACACACACACACACACACACAACGGGTGAAATGGGAACGGGGCACAGACACAGACCTAGGGAATAGGGAGTTTTGCCACTCTCATACCTGGGGGTTCAATGCCTGAGAGGGGTCCGGGCTGCTCCAGGGCCCTCAGGTGGCTATGACGGGTGGAGAGGCCCCCTACACAGCTTTCTGTCGCTCAGCACCACTGTTACTCTGGTGCCAGAGAGACAGCTCCTATGATCCACATGATACTCGGAGCTTGTCCATCCTTGCCCAGCCACCTGTGCAAAGCTACAGGCCAGATCCCACTGTCTGGGAGCATGCAGTATAAAAGCCAGTTGAGGAAGGGGAAAGCTTGGTTTGGGAGGGGAGGATGTCAGAAAGTTTGTGGCGTTAAAAAGTGACAGGAAAGCTGGGAGTTGGAACAGCCAGATGGTTGAGGGTCCTTGGAAGGAACTTTTGGTGAGCAGTCTGGGCCCAGAACTTTCATGATGGGATCACTCCTTGGACAGGAAGCCCATAAATGTTCCCCAAAGGGAATTCCCTGGCAGTCCAGTGGTTAGGACTCCATGCTTTCGTTCAGTCCCTGGTCAGGGAACTGAAGACCCCATAAGCCACACTGCGAGGCCAAAAAAAAAAAATCATTATTTCCCCAGAAAAGGGATCCCAGTGGCAGGAGGCAGCTCCAACCTGAAGATTCAGAACAGATCCTTTTATTAGGCCCTTTCAGTGGTACTCAATGAGTCTCAAGTCCTTGGGTCTCCTCTTTCCTCCGTCTTGGTGCCTTGCCCTTCTCCCACGGCAGGTGCTTCCTTTTTGAGAACAGCCACGTGTCTGAGTTTGTCCTGGAGTCTGGCTTTCCAGACTCAGAAACCCCACCCCTGTCTTGTCTCACTCCATCAGTGAGGTTTGGAAGGTGGCAGTGTCCCCATTGAACAGGTGCCTTAAACTGAGATGCAGAGAGAGGGTATGATTTTAATCCCCCAGGTCCCCAGACCACACAAATGAGCAATGTTAGAAAGGTTCTCAGGGCCCCATCTTTATCAGCCGGCCTGACCCTTCCTGTCTTCTGTCAGGGTCATAGTCCAATAATCTATTATATTAATACTTGCTGGGTAGACCAGCAAAGCAGAGCTCAGAGGCCAGGGTATGGGGATTCTGATCTGGGTTCACCAGTCCCATCCCAGAGGAGAAGGTAATCACTTATTTGGGACTGATTTTTGTAGAGAAGACACTTGACCCCACGGCTGCTGAGGCTGAAGGAGAGCCTGGTGCCAACTGAGGTGAGTGTCAGGGAGGGCTTGCTCAATCCTTGGCTTGGCTTCACACCAGCCCTTGTGCAGGGCTTCTTCTAAACACGTCTTCCTCCTGGGCTGTCTCCTAGGTCTGAGGACAGCTTGGAGGAGGTGGGGTTTTCTTTTGGGATTTTTTGCCTCCTATCCTCTCCCCACTCTTTGTCTCACAGTCTCAAGGGAAAGGGGTAGGTCGGTGGGTCGTAGGGAGACCTCATGAGCCCGCAAGTGGAGTGGCGAGTGCCCGTTTCCCAAGAACTCATCTGCTGAGACAGTAGGCTTCTGCCAGAGCCTGCGTTTTCCTTGTTGAAAGGGTTTGCAAGTAAGCACCAGACTGTCCAGAAAGTTCTCATGTGAGGAGCAGAATATGTGCCTTTCTACCTCCACCCACCAGCAGGTATATCCCAGGCCAAGAAAAGGCCTCAGCAAAGAAAGGTTCCTTGCAAACATGCATGAACTAGGCCCAGTCCTGGGATCTTCAAATGCATCGCTTCCCTCAATATTTAGGGCAGCTCAGAGGCAAGGGTTCCCCTCTTTGGACAAAGGCTCTTTGTCCAGGGTTTCTGTCAACCTGGGCACTGGTGACTTTGGGTTGAATAATTCTCTCTCGTGTGGTCTGTTCTGTGCATTGTGGGATATTTAGTAGCAATCCTTGGCCTCTACCCACTAAATGCCAGGAGAAGATGCACACGCCCCTCCCAAGTTATAACAACCAAAACTGTCTCCAGGCATTGCCAGATGTCCCTGGGAAAAAAACTATCCCTATTCCAGAGCCACTGTCTTACACATTAAGTGTCCAGGGATAAGCCTATGTTTGAACCTGGATCATCTGCTTCTCTCACTGCTGCTTTGTGCAGAAAAGTCCCTTTTAAAACTCCCCAGAACAAGGCGCTCTCACCTTTAATTTTAATGAGGTTGTGGATTTCAGGTGCTCATTTGTGCCTTAATGGGAAGCCCGCTGAATTAGCCTGCCCCCCTCCCTCTGACCCCCAAGGGGACTGGAGGTGGGGTGAGTGTGACTTGGGAGAGGGATGTGAGGGCAGGGTTGCAAGAGGAAGAGCCTGCCCTCTTTGGACCTCTCTGTGTGCCTAGCAGCCCCAAGGAGGCAGCTGTGCCAGGCCAACCTGACCAGCCTTACTCAGCTACTGGACGTGACATGTACTTGTCTCATCCCAGAGAATATTTGCTGTGGTTGCATGACCTCAACACTTATCAGGAATACCTGCCCCTAAAGAAGGTGAACTCAGAAGGTGGCCTTTGGTTCTGGGTTTAGAACATGGTGATGGGTGCAATGGAAAAACTTCAAGACTCCAGGAACTTCTACTCACCCTGCACTGCAGCAAGCTGTGAAGACACCTGGAACTCAATTCCAGACCTTAGCTCTCATTCCAGCCTCTGACCTCGGTTTACTTGTTTACCCTGGAGAAGCTGGACTGGATGGATGATCTCTAATAATTCACATGCACTGAGCATTTCCTATGTGACAGATTCTTTATGTACATTCTGTCATTTAATTTCTGCAATGCTCTTTGAGGTGCAAACTGTAATTATTATCCTCATTTCACAACTGAGGAAGCTGAGCTCAGAGAAGATAAGTAACTTGCTCAAGGTCACACAGCGAGTAAGTGGAGGGCCAGTCATGTACCCAGGTCTGACCCAGAGGCATGTTGAGTATGGTGGTTGCTCAGGAGAGAGGCCCACTAAGTGGGGCAGTGGCCATAAGTACCAGGGAGAGGGTTGTTAGAGTGACCTGCAGAGCAAGGAGGGGCAGGACCAGGTGCCCAGCCCAGTGTGGGGAGCTGTGCAAGATGACTGGGAGGTTTGAGGTACAGAGCCTGCAGGACTGGGAGGGTGATAATGTTTTTAATAGAAACAGGGAAGTCAGGAGGAGGAACAGGTTCAGGGCTAGCAGATGAGTGCATTCTTAGACATGTTGGAGCTGATTTGCCAACAGTAGGACCTTTTAGGCCGAGATCCAGCCACAGTTCAATCAGGAAAAATCAGCACATCCAAAAATACTTCCAAATGCCAACAGCCCTCTTGCCAAAATCAAATCCCTAAACCTTGCACACCCTGGCGCTCCCCAGCCACTGCTCTGGGCTGAGCTCAGCATTGGCTCTGCAGTCGCCCAAGTCCCACACTGGCCACTGGGGGTCACCACTGGTGCACAGACCACAGCGCAGTTGCCCAGGGCTTGCCTGCTGTAGGGGCAACCTTGGGGGGTAGACAGCGGGTTTTAGGGAGCCAGCCCCCTGGTAGGGAGGGCAGAGTTCTCTTCCTTCTTTTTAGGCGTGGGAAGGAGAGGGGCTCACAAGACACTGAGCTGCTGCTTCTCCCCAATTCCCCAGGCATTGGTGATGCCATGTCACAGAAATTTCTGATTAACCTCCAACCAGATACAGTTCATCTTAGAACCGGGAAGAGGGACAGGCAGTGGATCCCTTCCCTGAGCACACACCGAGCTCTTGGAGCCTGGCCCAGAAGACGCCAGGTCCAGGGTGCCAGGGTGGCAGAGCCCAGGGAACAGGATCCCAGCTGATCCAAAGTGCCTGTCTCCCCTGACATTTGCGTCAGCAGCTCTGCCCTTTGACTTTTAATTCCTGGGAGTGAAGGGCGGAGGCAGCCTTGGCGATCAGGGCTAATTATATGCAGTCCGATTGAACCAGTAGTTTATTGGGGTTTGGCCTTGGTTACCTGTACTCTTCTTTGCCTCCAACCCCCAGGTTTATGGCCTTGGTCTCCTTCAGAAGCTGGGAAGAAAGGAAGGCAAGAGTGCTTCGCCTGGGAGGCACCTAATTCCCCTGTCTCCTGAATCTCCTGATCTCAGCGCAACTTGTGGGAAGTGACGCCTATAAAACCACTGAGAGACCCCCAGATGGAGGCGGTGTCCACATGCTCACGCCCAGCCCAGGCCCTGCACCCCCTTAGTCCGCCTCCAGCTCTAATCAGGACTTGTTAAGACATGTTCCAAGGCCCTGGCCAGGCCAGGAGGCACTGCCTCCCAGCTGCTCTGGGGTTCGGGGCTCAGAAGAGGTGGAGGTAGGGTAGGCATCTTGAAGCTGACATGGTTCCTCAAGCCCCAAGCCCCCTCTGGTGTCCTGTGTCCCTCTATATTTGGCCTTGGCATTACTAACATGCCCTCTCTGAGGGGCAGGCAGCCAGCCTAACCCATGACGTCTCCTCCAGGGCCTGGGCTATTTTGGAACCAGCCTTGAGAGGGCTGGGGAAGGCAGGGGTGAGGTTTAAGGGAATATTTGCACCTGTCTCTGGATCACAGAAGAGGCTGAGGGTGTGTGGCATAGAGAACTGGCCCTGAGGCCTTTCTCAGAATTCCCCGTACAGTTATTCAAATACTCCTTTTGCTCAAGTTTCCTGGGGATGCCTAGGCTGTGGGGCTGAATCTGGGCAGCAACCACACCCATTCCCTTTTCCCCCTGAGTTTTTCCAGCTGTTCAGATATTATCCCTCAACCAAGAACTAAGAGCTAGCTCGGTGGTTCCCAGTCTTCAGATTTCTCAGGTCAGTAATATTTCCAAAACGACAATTTAGGATCTGACATGGTCACCAGTTTTTCATTTTGCTGAGTTAAGGACATTAAAAGGAAATATCAAAGGAAAAGTCCTTTAAGACACACACATACACACAGGAAAATACACAACTCAGGTAAGAGGACAGTCCTTCAGATCGATGAAAATCTTTATGAAAACCTCATTAGATTGTCCTTATTTTTCTCATTTTTCCACAGGCAGATGAGAACACGGCAACAGCTGGCATTGGGTTCACGTTCCAGGAACTTCTGCTCTCCTCCACTCCTCTGCTGGGCCCAATGCCAGGGGCAGCAGGGACCCCTCCCAGCACCTCTCTCCAGCACTCTCCTGCAGCCCTTTTGCTTCTTTACATCTTCCCCTCCCCCCAGCCCAGCCCCAATATTTGCAGGAGGGGAGGATGGGCAACAGTCTTCATTCAGCTCCAGGTGAAGAGAACAGATTGCCTGGTCTCACTGTGGGGAATGATGGAGGCTTGCCTCTAGAGAAAACGGATGATCACCATGCTCCTCTGCAAAGAGCTGCTGCTGTGGAAGCAGGTCTGAGGGAGGGTCAGGAAGGCTGGGTGGCTGCCAGTTCCTGGTCATGAGATCTGAGACTAGTTCCAGAACCTCCCTCGTGCACTTCAGCTTCTGGTTTCATAAAATGGGTATATTAACTCCTCCTCACAGGGCAGGTGGAAGGATTAAATGAGAACATTTGTGAAAGTATTTTGTGAACTATAAAACTTAGGCAGGGGTAGTTATTATTATGAGAAACTAGTAAATGGCTGAAGAAACAACATGAAAAGGTGATCTCAGCTTCTGGATGTAAAGACGGTACTCACATGCAGCACTGGGTTTGTGATCTTGGGGCCCCTCTAATCCCACAAAGGAGCAGTGAAAGCCTGATCCCTGTGAGTCAAGGCAGCCTGGACTGGACCAAGGCTTTGTGTTCAGAATAGGGCCCAGCCTCTGGATTGTGCTTAGAGTAAGGCTTCTGATAACTTGTGGTGGCCGCATTGCATGGTCAGGGATGTCTACTGATATGAGAGTTGGACCATAAGAAGGCTGAGCACAGAAGAATTGGTGCTTTCAAACTGTAGTGCTGGCGAAGACTCTAGACTAGAGTCCCTTGGACAGCAAGGAGATCAAACCAGTTAATACTAAAGGAAATCATCCCTGAATATTCATTAGAAGGACTGATCTGAAGCTCTAATACTTTGGCTACTCACTAGAAAAGACCCTGATGCTAGGAAAGATTGAGGGCAGGAGGAGAAAGGAGCAACAGAGGATGAGATGGCTGGATGGCATCACTGACGCAATGGACATGAGTTTGAACAAACTCCAGAAGATAATGAAAGACAGGGAGGCCTGGCGTGCAGCAGTCCTTGGAGTCACAAAGAGTGGACACAACTTACTGAAGAACAACAACAGTTGTGCCCAGGTCTGAGGATTCAGAGAAGGTCCAGCACCTAAACTTCAAGATCTTCGCAGAGGAGCCACCATCCCATTGTCACAGGGGATGGAGTAGGGACACATCAACCCACACTTCTGGGCCAGTTCCACCACTCACTCCAGCTGCATAGTTTCAAACACTTCCTTCCTTTGCCGCCCTGAACCTGTTTGCTCATCTGCAAAACAGGAATGGGTCCTTACCTCATGGGGTTGCTTTGAACTCATGGGATGGCTTGTGAAAGCCCCTGGAGGGTGCTCGGTGCTCCAGAGCACTCCTCCTCACCTTCCTGGGAGAGCCTGGCATAACCACGGCCCCCACAGAAGGAACCAAGGGGTCCCCAAGAAGCGTGAGCCTGGGGCTGCTCCCACTCAGAGTGGGTCTCTGGGCCTTGCTCCAAATAGGGGCCAAAGGGCCAGGACTCCTCACTCCAGCCAGGCCCAGCTCCCTCCCCCCTCCCCAGCAGCCAGCGGTCATGAAGTCATTGCCACTTTCCCCAGCCTGCATTCCCACCCCTGCCTCTATGCTGACATCTCATTTGGCAAAGAGGTTGGAAAAGCCGCTGACTCTTCCAGACCTTGAGTTCATTGACTAGTCAGGGCCCATCGGCCACAGGCTGACCTTGTGGGCAGAGGGGGTTTGCAGAGTGAGGGAGCGCTCTCCTGGCTTTCATCCTATGCCTTAAGCTAAGCCCAGCCAAGACCCTCCTCCATCACACATCAGCCTCCATATCTGGACCTACACGTGACCCCACACACTCCACACTTGGCACACACATTATCTCCTGTCCACCCCCATGTGGACAGTCCTACACACACACCAGGACATACACATCCTTCTGTGCACATGTTTTATACAGCCACCGGCCCACCAGGTACACTCCTACACACACAGCTGGAGACATATCCTGCATGCTCACACAGGCAATGTGCGCATGGCACTTCCATACACATGGCCCGCATGTCTGGCCAGCACTGGCTACCCATGGCCACTCAGCCTTGCCCGACTCCACCAGCCTCTACTCTGGGTTTCATGGGGCAAGGTGACACTCTCAGGCTGAGCCCAACTCAGCGTGGAGGATCTCTGAGTCCCTAGAACAGGAACCCAGGTAGCCAGACCCCTTCATTTTCACTTGTGAAAATTGTGGTCCAGAAAGGGTAGGAGAGAGAGGTCACACAGCCAGATTTCTTCCAGGTGCTTCCAAGTGTGTGTGAGCATGGCAGCAAAGGAAGGAGGCAGCCAAAACCTGCTTGGGATGTTACACTCACTTGGCCTTGGTCACCTGCAGCAAATGCTCAGCCTCAGGCCACAGTCCCCTAGCACCCTCAGCCTGGCGCTCTCACTCCCTGACTCAGTCACCCCCTCTGAGACTCAAGACCCTCAGCAGTTGCCTGGACTATGGCCCCATCAAGGGACCCCAGGCTCCAGGGAGTCAGTGACTCTGTTTCCTAGAGTACTGCTCCCAAAGGGGTAAGGGTTTCTGCCTGGAATGGTGCCTGGCACCTAACAAGTGCTCAGCCAACACGTGTTGAATGCAAAGGCCAGTCTCCCCATGCCCAACCTCCTTTTCCAGTGGCTCCTCAGGATCAAAATTAGGAGGTCTGACATCCAGGTGCTTCCCTGTCTGCCAAGAGCAGGGAATCTGCCATGAATGGCTGTGTGACTGGAATCCCTCTGAGCTTCAGCTGCCATCTAGGAAGGAGAGGCCCCTGCTAAGGAAAATGCTGTTTGTCTTGTGTGATTCCAGAAACCATTTGGGGGGAGGGGATCCTATCACCAGTGCTGCCTCCTTCCCACTGACTTTGAAGAGGGCACTCCTGTGGGCAGATCCAAGCCCACAAAAGGGAGCCCTACAATACAGGAGAGTCCTATATTGTAAATAAAACTACCACCCAGAAGAGACCAACATTTTCAACCTTGGAAGCAAGGGAACAGGCGTCGTTGAGCCTTTCTCCCACCTTCCCCTCAATTCATGCCTGGCTGGGTCTACCCAAGAGAGCCTGGGGCTCCTAACTCAGGGCCAACATCCTGCTTCCTGCAGCCCCAAGGTGAGGCCTGGGCACAGAGAAGGTATTTGTTCATAGTGCAAGGTGAGGAGATACTAATCGCTGGATCGCTGGGCTCCAGCTGGAGGTCAGGAGGTCAGGCAACCTGTGGTTATAAATAACCTCACTGGCCAGCTGCGGAGGGCTGGGCAGGACCCGCACCTCTCCCCAGCCTGCCGCAGGGCTATGATTGATTACTGTCCTCCCCATCCCAGCTTTGGTGATCTGAGCCCCTAGAGCCTGGTGCGGTGACCTCTGGGGACTAAGTACAAGGTCACTGAGGCCCCTAGGCTTCCCTTGACCTTGAGTGAAGGCCAAGCACATGTCCTGCTCCTTGTCCTCTGCTGGAAGTTGGGACAGAGGTAGTGAAGTGTGACAGACCCACCTGCTAGGCTGCCCTCTACAGGAATGGGAGGGTGCCAAGAGGCTGCCAGACAGGACTCAGGGGCCCAGTGGCCTGTGCTGCTGAGCTCTGCCCTCCTCCCCACAGCCCTCAGTCCCAGCCCTGCTTCATAGCTGGTGGCTGGTAGCAGGCAGGCCCAGAGTAACCCAGCCAGGGGGGCACATCCTATAGCCCCTCAGACTCCTGCTTCTAGGCCCTATATTGTGATGACGAGATTTACTCTGGGAATTGACCCCAGAGCTCTGGGCATTCTCTAGGCTTGATGGAAACAGAATCTCCAAGCCTGGGGGTTGAGTGTCTTCAAGACTGGGGAAGAACTCTGGAACTCATGAGGGACCCCAGACACTTGTACTCCAACCTCCCTTTGGACAGAAAGGAGAGATGGATTCAACTCACTCCAGGATGCATGCCTTTTCCCCTGACCCTTAACATTTTTATTGGAGGTAAACATACACACAGAAGACTGTAAAATTTGAAAGTGTACAACTGGTTAAATTTGCACAAGCTGAGCATGCCTATGGAACCAGCACTCAGGTCAAAAAGTAGCCTCTCACCAGAAGCCCCTTCTGGACAACTTCACTTACTATCCCCAGTTAGACTAACCCCCTAGCTCCGCTTCTAAACTGTACATGTTGTCTGTAAATGGAGCCATATAGCGTGTGCTCTCTTGTGTCTAGTTTCTTTTGCCTGATATTATATTTTATTTAAGTCTAAGTCCTTGTGGGTGGTAGCATGACACCACCGAGTGACTCTATCGTATGTTTTCACCCGTTCTACGGTTGGTGAACAGTTAGGTTCCAGCTTCCAGTTGCCATGAACACTCTAGTCTTGATCTATCGTGACTACAGGGCCGCATCTCCTGTTGGCTGTGTGTCCACAGCTGAGACTGCAGGCGAAGGGATGTGTGTCTCCTCAGCTTTGGAAGACACAGAAAGTGTTACTTTTTATTTAACAGTTTAATAATGATTTTTCAAGGTTAGTCTGGTTTTCATTTTAAATACTGAGGGATATACCTTATATTTTAAAATTGGAAAATACCAAAATGTAGAAAAGAAAATATTCAGAGCTACTACTTAGAGTCGACCATTCAGCCAATAGTCAGTGTATGTTCCCTAAGAACCTCTTCTCTGTCAGGCCCTAGAGCAGAGACCTAGGTCTTCTCAATGGAGCTTCGGGTCTGGGACCAGGTCAGCAGGAGTGCTGCCAGGGGATAGACCAGGGGCCTCAGTATGCTCGCTGGTCTCCTCTTTCCATGGTCTCCCTCCTCCACAACCATCCTTCACCCATCACGGCCACTCTTGGTTATCATCCCAACAGACCAGCCAGCTTGCTGTGCAAACAGGACTCCAGATGGAACCCTGAGAGCTCATAGTGGGAAGTCAGGATGGCAGTTATGCAATTAATTGTAGTCATGCAAGAAGAGAAGAAGAGGGCTGTGGAGAGAAGCGGGGGATGTGAGGGCATCATGGGGCTGACTCGCCCAGGATCTCAAAGAAAGGAGAGCCTTGGGGGATCCTGGAGAGGAAGTGGGGCCAGAGGAGACACATCCAGACTTTGGACTTGATCCTGAGGACCACAGAAAGAACTTAAACGGGGGCAGGGAGCAGGCCTGATGTGCTTGTTAGCAACCACTCTGGATTCCTGTGGAAGTTTTGAGGCTTTGAGCTGATGAGCAAGCAGACAGTTGAGCCGGACAAGAAGGGGACTGAGAAGCTATTTCAGAGGTGACCTGAAGGGTCTGAGGCCTGGCTGGCTCAAAGGCTTGGGGGAGGAGGAGGTTTCAGCTTCAAGGTGGAATTTTACATTTGCAGGAGGGTGTGACTGGCTCTTTTGAAATTTTGATCAATTTCCCATCTTTAGCAGGTTCTACTTAGGTCTAAGAACTTCTGAGAGCCAAGTGGTTGAACCTGATGAGGAAGACAGCCTGAGCCAGCTCTAAGGGACTCTGAGGTGAGAGATCACTATTAGTTTATTTGACAAATATTACAAAGTACCTACCAGTCTGGAAATTGTTCCAGATGCTGGGGATACATTGGAGGCAAAATAATTCTCATGGGAAAGTCTTAAATTTAAATATATATATGAACCAATAAAAAGTATTAAGAAAAACTAAGCTGGGTAAGGGGGTAGTGAGTGTCGGTGGTAGAGGGCCGTTGGGGAAGGCCTGTCTGAGGTGACACCCTAACTGAGACCTGAAGAGAATGAGGGGTGTGGTGGAGGAAAGTGGTGGGCAGGTGGAGGCCACGGCAGATGCAGAGGCCCGAGGCAGTCATAACCTGCTGTGTCGGGGGGCACTGAGGAGGCCAGTGAGAGTGGCCCAGAGGGAGGATGAGAGCGGGGAGGCAGGTTGAGCAGGCCCGAGGGAAGGCCTTTCCGTTCTAGGGTTTGTGAAGGGATGGCCTGACTTGTTTTAGAAGCACTGATCAGGCTGTTCTGAGGAGAACAGATAGTAGAAGCAGAAGTAGGAGGAAGTGACGGCCTGGACCAGGGGGAGACGGTCAGGGTTGGGGGAAGGGTGGTCCGTGTGTCCATCGTGAGGGAGAATGGGCCCCAGCGTTTGCTGACAGGCAGGAGAGTGGGTAAGAGGAAGCGGGGAGGCAAGGCGGGCTCCTGGCGGCTGCCCACTCACCAAGCTGCAGAGTCTGGAGAGGGCTGCTGTGTCCCCTCTCCTCTCCTCCCCCCACGCCTCCCCTGTGTCTTGACCCTCCTCACCTCCTCTCCCCTTGTCTCCTATCCCCTCACCTCTTCCCTCTTCTAGTGCCTTTTCTGCCCCTTCTCCTCCACCTCTCCTCTTTCAGGAGTCCAGTCACCTCCGGCCCACAGGCCAGAGATACTGCCCTGCAGAATACGTCCTTCATTCACTCCGCAGATCTGATGACCAGCTCGGGGCCCCGAGGCTGAGAGTTGACGAAAAAGTAAATATGGCTCCGAAGTCCCACCCTGGGGGGCACTCCACAAACTAGCATGTCCAAAGGGTGAGCTCCTGCACTCCACCAAACCTGCGGCTCTTCCAGTCTTCCCACAACAGGGCTAGTTACATCAGCTCCTTCCATATGATCAGGCTGCCGGCTCTCACCCAACATCCAGTCTATCAGAAAATGCCATCAGCTCTGCCTCAGAATCTCAGCCCCTCAGCCCATTGCTTCAGCCCAATCTAAGCCAAAATCATTGCTCTTTGGATTCTTATAATGATATCTACTCATCCCCTTCATTCTATTCCTGATACAATGATTTTTTGTGGAGGGGAATAAATGTGTATTTTAAATTTTACAGTAAACCAACATACTTCTTAAGTGAAGATTTCCCCATATTTCCAAGTAAGGTAATGTTGAACATACCTGATAACGAATTTTACATTTGGCTTCATTTTTTGGTAAATACAGTTGTGAAAATTGAGTCAGACTCTTTCTTTTAAAAATTTCTCCCTTTAACATGCACCCCTTGCTCAAGACAAAATCAAACACTAAGGCATCAACATCCAGGAAGATAACCTGCATTTGTTTCTTTCGTTTGAAGTTCTAATGTCAAGATAAGGTCTTAAAATAATCCTTTCACAAGAATAAGGCAGCTTTACGCTGTAAAAATGTGAGCTATTTGTCAAAGGTTATGTTCTTCTGTCTTCATCTGCTGTGACCACCTGTCAGCATCTTCTTTAAAGATCATTTTTTTCTTCCTAGCAACACCTCCATGCAGCTCACTGGCTGTCCAGTACAGCTTACAGCCCAAATGTAAGCTTACATTGTCGAGCAAGAGCTCCGCGGTGGTTTCACATGCCTGCACCTGCTGAGCTGGCCCTGGTGTTTTCTGCACGTCTCTGCAAATCTTGGAGGGGCAACACTGAAGCTCATCACAGTCGTTTTTGTGTTTACCGCAGGCCTCACAGCATCCACCAGGTTGGCCGCAACACTTTTTCAAGGACGGGATGCTGAGGTTAACATGAGCACCAAACAGCGGGAGGCAGAGGGGAGGGTTTATATGCATAACATGGGAAAAGCTTAGATCCATCATTGCACTTACACTGGCAGAGCCTGTCCTTGCCTCCCAGGAAGTTGAATGCCCTTCCAGATGGCCTTCAGGGTGACCCTTCAGTCGGCGGTCTGGGCCTGCTCCTGGCACCTGAAAGTGGCAGTCAGGAGGAGGAGGAGGAGGAGGGCATGCACGGCGGCGCTGGGCCGACCCCCACGAGCCACCGTGGGTGCCCTAGGCAGTCTCTCGGGCCGGCTCCGTGCTGGCCCACTCCAAGCCCAGACACACACACACCTCCCCAACTCCCCCACCCTCCCCACTCTGGGCTGATGGCTGATTCCAGAACTGGGGCAGGAAGTACACAAGATGAGTCTGGAGCATCTTGTACCAGAGAGAAAGGCAGTGCTAAAAAAAAAAAAAAAAATTGATGGGGATATGTCAAAGGGCCACAGGAGTCAGTGAGAGAGCTCCCAATTTTAGCAACAAAATAAAATATTATTGGATTATAACCCAAATGTAAAATAAATATCTGTGAGTCCATTATAAATGTGTTGAGTAAATCAATAAATGGGGGGTAAAATCAATCTCTCATGCGGAAGAATTCCAAATAATGTTGATACTTCACCCTAAATGGGGGAGGGGGAGCATCACTTTCACCCAAATGTGGGCAGCACGCACTTCAAGAAGGGAAGTGAGAGTAGCTTCCCAGTAGAGAAACCTGACAAATACTGCCTCGGCCAGGTGATCAAGATCAACATCAAGAGCCATAAATCATGCTAATAAAATGTATCCTTGAGATGATCTGTGATGGAAATGGCACTTTACCTCTGTGATCTTGCTCCTGAAAACCCATAGCTCCAGTCTGATCATGAGAAAATATTAGGCAAATTCCAACCCAATATACCTGACCAGGACCTCTTAGTTTTGTAAAGGTCATCAAAAACAGAGAAAATCTAAGAAACTGTCACAGCCAAGAGAAGCCTAAGGAGACAAGCATAAATGTGGCATCCTGGATGGGATCCTGGAGCAGAAAGTGAAACTTAGGGAAACTAAGGAAATCTGAATAAACAGTAGACTTCAGTTAATAATAATAGTGGTTCATTAACCAAGGGTTGCAAATGCACCATTCTAATCTAAGACATCAAATCTAACCACGATTGTATGATCACTCATCTAGAGCCAGACATCCTGGAGTGCAAAGTCAAGTGGGCCTTAGGAAGCATAACTACAAACAAAGCTAGTGAAGGTAATAGAATTCCAGCTGGGCTATTTAAAATCCTAAAAATGATGCTGTTAAAGTGCTGCACTCAATATGCCAACAAATTTGAAAAACTCAGCAGTGGCTACAGGATTGAAAAGTCAGTTTTCATTCCAATCCCAAAGAAAGGCAATGCCAAAGAATGTTCAAACTACCACACAATTGTACTCATCTCATATGCTAGCAGAGTAATGCTCAAAACTCTCCAAGGTGGGCTATGATAGTACGTGAACCGAGAACTTCCAGACGTTCAAGCTGGATTTAGAAAAGACAGAGGAACCAGAGATCAAATTGCCAACATCCATTGGATCATCGAAAAAGCAAGAGAGTTCCAGAAAAACATCTACTTCATTGACTATGCTAAAGCCTTTGACTGTGTGGATCACAATCTGTGCAAAGTTCTTAAAGAGATGGGAATACCAGACCACCTTACCTGCCTCCTGAGAAATCTGTATGCAGGTCAAGAAGCAACAGTTAGAACTGGACATGGAAGAACAGACTGATTCCAAATTGGGAAAGGAGTACGTTAAGGCTGTATATGGTCACCTTGTTTATTTAACTTATATGTGGAATACATCATGAGAAACGCTGGGCTGGATGAAGCACAAGCTGGAATCAAGACTGCTGGGAGAAACATCAATAACCTCAGATATGCAGATGACATCACCCTTATGGTAGAAAGTGAAGAAGAACCAAAGAGCCTCTTGATGAAAGTGAAAGAGGAGAGTGAAAAAGCTGGCTTAAAACTCAACATTCAAAAACTAAGATTATGGCATCTGGTGCCATCACTTCGTGGTGAATAGACAGGCGCGCTGCAGTCCCCCGGGTTGCAAAGAGTCAGACGTGACTGAGCGACTGAACTGGACTGAAACTAAGACATCAGTAACAGGAGGGATTGTGTATGGGGTGGGGCATGGGATTTGGGGGGACTCGCTGTGCTATTTTAATTTTTCTACAAATCTAAAACTGCTCTAAAAATAACATCTATTAATAATTACAGCTCCTGGGACTTCCCTGGTAGTCCAGTGGTTAAGACTTTGCCTTCCAATGTAGGAGATGTGGGTTCAATTCCTTGGCAGGGAGCAAAGATCCC
The DNA here is from genome assembly GCF_032452875.1 of Bos javanicus. Classification (NCBI taxonomy): domain Eukaryota; kingdom Metazoa; phylum Chordata; class Mammalia; order Artiodactyla; family Bovidae; genus Bos; species Bos javanicus. The sequence continues at coordinate 37,227,910 of NC_083886.1, forward strand.
ATATGCCTCATGGCCAAAAGTCCCAAAAAGATAAAACAGAATTGTAACAAATTCAATAAAGAGCTTTAAAATGGTCCACATCAAAAAAAAAAAAAAAAATTACAGCTCTCCAGTGCCGTGTATCTCTTCTTGCCCTCTTCCCATCACGCTTATCAACGTTTAACATGCTACAAGTTGAGCTTGCTGCTGCTGCTGCTGCTGCTAAGTTGCTTCAGTCATGTCCGACTCTCCAATTTTCTTGAAGTGGTCTCTGCTGCTGCTGCTGCTGCTAAGTCACTTCAGTCGTGTCCTACTCTGTGCGACCCCATAGACGGCAGCCCACCAGGCTCCCCCATCCCTGGGATTCTCCAGGCAAGAATACTGGAGTGGGTTGCCATTTCCTCCTCCAATGCATGAAAGTGGAAAGTGAAAGTGAAGTCGCTCTGTCGTGTCAATTCTTAGCGACTCCATGGACTGCAGCCCACCAGGCTTCTCCGTCCATGGGATTTTCCAGGCAAGAGTACCGGACTGGGGTGCCATTGCCTTCTCCGCAAGTTGAGCTTAGGTGTTTGTTATTGTCTGTTAATTCTCAAGAATCTAAGATCCCTACGGGTTTTGTCACTTCACTATTATAATCCCAGCACCTCGAGCAATCTAACAAATAAAAATACTAGGTGTTCAACAAGTATTTGCTGAATGATAAATTTCTAAATATAATCACTGTTAGTTTTTCCAGTTTTTTCTCTGTCTAAATATACTTAGTATTGTTTAAAATAAACACAAGGTCATAATGGTTTGCTGGTCTGCTACCTTCACTTGATAGCTCCTGATTACTTTTCCTTGCTATTTTTCTTTTACAGCATCATTTTTTAGAAGGTGCTGATGTGTGCAGGCCTAGCGTGAAGCAAATGGCTGTGATTCACGAGGCAAGTCTTTGGGGCTCCTCTTTCTGTCGGCTCCACCATGCTCATGTGGGCAGGAAGGATGGAGCTGTGCCAGGGCCGCCCTCTGACATCAGATCTGTGGGCACTAGATGCTGCTTGATGGTAAACTGGGCACGTCAGAACCCAAGGATTAAACAGCTTCCAAAATCCACTGGCTTGTCTGCGACCAACCAGAGGGCTGGGGCACATGCCCAGAACTTGTGCCAGCTCAGGAATAGTGGAAAACACTATCCATGCATACATTTGGGAGAACTGGAGCCAGGCCTGCCACAATCAGCCCCAGCCCACACCCAAGGCTGATGGTTACGGCCTCAAGTGCTCTGGAGAGCTGAGCTCCTGAGGGGTGGGCATGTGACTGGCAGACCTGCTCTCCAGGCACCTGGGTGGGAGCTGGGGAACCTGCCCCGCTGGCTGTTTCCCTAGTGGGATGAGGGCAGTCTGGGCACGCTTCTGGGGAACCCAGTCGGCTGGGGGAGGAAACACTATGGTGTGTGTTGGGGCGGGTGGGAGGGTGACAAGGAACAAGGGGTATCCTTTCTCTGCACCTAGAGGCCATATGCCACTTGTCCTCCTTCCTGGCAGCAATACTGAGCCACCCAGACTTTGCTAGACATGTAAGAGTGCTAAAGATAAAAATACTCAAGGACATATGCCTCTGTGAACTGCTTTGCTAAATGTGTTTTAGGAGTCCTTCAGTTTCCCTCTAAACCACAATTTCACTCCATCCCCACTGGCTCCACTTACAAGAAGAAGGGAGACTGTTGTGGCCTTAAAACCACCGTGTGATGAAGGTGTGCGGATGCAAGTGTCCTCAGAGTGTGCCTGCCTGAGCGGCTCCAGCGGGCGAGTGCCCACTGTGTTCACCTGCGTGCGTGTGTACGCGCATGGCTGCTAGCGTGTGTGTGGACCCGTGTGCCCCTATTTGTGCTTTGGTGTCTTGCGTGCTTGCCTTCTTCCGCGTGAGCACCAGTGGGTTTGCCTGGGCACAAGGGTTTGTGTGGGTGTGTACTTGAATGTGCATGGATCTGTGTTCTTCTCATGAGTGGTGTGCCTCTCGTGTGAGGGCGTACGTGGGAGTGTGCACGAGTGGATGCGCTCACATTGTGAGGAGCCAAGCGCTGCATGCCTTCTGTTTGAGTTCATGCTCGTGATGTACATGTGCAGGGGGCAAGCTTTGAGGAAAAGAGATTCACCTTGGTCCCCCGCACCTGCCCTGGAAGACATTAGCAGGACTGTTTGTTTTTCTCTCTCACAGATGAGGTGCCCCTTTCTACCCTTGACATCTTCATCTGAAGTTTCTCCAAACCATGCCAGTTCCATTCACCTCCCATCCATCTCTTGCCTTCACTAGCTCACCAGTTTGTAGCACTCTGGACCCCTGAGAGGCTCAGGAAGGGAAGGGCCCCTGAGTCACCTATTTTTGGTAAAAGCTGCATTCAGTATATCTCCTGGAGAGTCTCCATGTGCCTGAGCGACTAAAGGCCTCAAGAAGTCATGAAGTAAAAACACCTAAGTCAGTCCCACAGAGGGCTTCCTGGTTTGGAATGACGGTGCCAGCGGGGATGTGTGCAGCATGCTGTAGGGATGCCCTGTTTTGTGTGGGCGGCTGCCTCGCTTCTCCAGTGACAGTGTAGATGCCTCCACCGTCCGACTGATTGGTACTGTGTGGAGGAGACTGGGCCTGTCATAGGCTTGGGAAACACGTCCTGCCCTCCGCATCTGGGGCCTCAGGGAGTCCTGGTCTTGCCCCAAGAAGTGGCTGAGGTCTCACATTCGGCCTCAGGCCTCAGAGCTGGTGGCCAGGTCGCCACACCTTCTCACCCAGCCCTGGTCTGGCCATCAGGGCTGCTGCGGCTGCTGCTCAGTCGCTTCAGTCATGTCCAACTGTGCAACCCCATAGACTGCAGTCCACCAGGCTTCCCCGTCCCTGGGACTCTCCAGGCAAGACCATCGGAGTGGGTTGCCATTTCCTTCTCCAATGCATGAAAGTGAAAAGTGAAAGTGAAGTTGCTCAGTCCTGTCCGACTCTTCGCGACCCCATGGACTGCAGCCTACCACACTCCTCCGTCCATGGGATTTTCCAGGCAAGAGTACTGGAGTGGGGTGCCATCGCCTTCTCCAGGGCAGAGGATGCTAAAGCAGCGGGCAGAAGGGAGACCGGCCCTCAACCCAGTCCTCCGGGACTAGAAGCCGAGTTTCTGATTCCAGGTCCAGTGCTCTGCCCCTCAGCATTTGCCCTGCCAGGCCAGGTGCCCATCCAGTCCTCAACTCCATGAAGTCTGGCAGCAAGACCTCAAAGCACAGTGGTCCTGCATCTTGACACTCAGCCAGGAGCGGGTAGAGAGCAGATACCTTCCTGCCAGTCCCACTCCTGATCTGACCACTGGTTCTAGAGACTGGGACAGAGTCAGGGAAGCTCCCTGCTCTTCTCTCCAGCTCCCCTGTAACACGGAAAGCAAAGTATGCAAATAATATGCAAATACAATCTCTTTGTATGTTTCCAAAAAAAAAAATTGCAGAAGTAGAATAAAACCCCAGACTCTTTGACCCTCCCCGACCCCCAATCTCAGTCTGCGGACCAGAGGTGACCCCCTACAGTTCAGTGTCGCCTTCCGAGTTCACACTGATGGTTTTTTTGAAAAACAAAGTAGAATTCTACTCTATTTTCTGGATTTGCCCTTTTTAAAATTTTAATTTAATCAAATCCACGTCAAGCCATCTTGATCAACCCATTATTTGTTATCAGCTGCACTGACCCCAGAGTGTTAAAGTTCCCCTCATTTACTAGATGGATCCCCACTGATAGAAGTGCTGTCTCCAATTTTTCGCTATTTCAGAGTCAAGAATGGTGCTGCAAATACCTTTCCACAAATCTCTGGGTGAGGGCACACGCGGAAAAGATGGATTCCTGCGCCTGGCACAGAGGAATCAGAGCAGGAGAATAAAAGAAAAGGAAGGAGGGTGAGGTTCTGAGAGGACCCCAGGTGCCGGAGACCAGAACGTCCCCCCTCCAACTCCCCCCGGCGCCGCGCGTCTGCCGCCACCCGAGACTGGCCCTGGCGGAGATGCACTCTTTCCTCCCGGGAGTCCCGGCCCTCCGCGTTTCCGAGGTCCGGCGGCCTCTAGCCCTTGCGGCCCCCACCCGCGCAGAGCTGCTTGAGCCTCGGAGGAACCAAAAAAAGCCGGCGCGTGGTGTGCGCGCGAGCAGCGTGGGGCCCTGGCGCTGCCGTTTTTAGCGTGCCTGGAGCCCAGAATACAGACTTAGTCACCCCCAGGAAACGCGGCCATAATATTTTTGGTTGCATAAGCAAACTAAATTAGAAATCTGGAGCATGTTCAAGACCCTTAGATGCCAGCGCTCGGCGAGTGTGGGGGACCAGGGGAGAGACAGATGGGGATTAGGCGAATTGAGCATCCGGAGAATAATTTCCTCTTTTAATTTGGGTTCCACCGACCATGAAAGCAGCATTAGCCGTCCAGTTACATAACCACACCAGAACTCGGCTGGGGAGCGCAGCAGCCCGCGGACCGGCCTTCCTGCCTCTGCGCCTGCCTGCCTGCCTGCCTGGAGGAGGTGGGGGCTGTTTTCCACTGGCTCCTCTGCCAGTTCTCAGAGAACCTAAGTGAGGCGTCCAGGCCACACAGTTCCGGACTTGCACTCAGAATTTGAACTGGGTTTGCCTAGAGAGAGCTTCTCCATATTACTGGGCAGAGATGCAGTGTGGTGCAGCCTTCCAAGCCCGGGGGGCTCTGAACACAGCTTGGGAACGTCCACGATTGCATGGAATAATGGAAAACTGGAAATCTACCCATGTTTGACAATAAGAATGGGCAAATGAACCACGTGGAGTGTTGGGTGCTGTGGCATATCCTAGAAGACAACAAAAGTCTTGGGGGTGATCCCTATTCAGACATGTTAGAGATACAGCATTAAGTGAAGAAGGGTAAGTTACAGAACAACGTGAACAGTATGGTCTCATTTATGTTAAAAGAAAAAGAAAACCACAAATCCCCAGCAAAGCTACCCCTGCATCTACAATGTTCAGAAAAGCAGATGCTATTAAAGGGGCCACGAGGGTGGCCTCATGGGGCTGGTCTCCTTTGAAAAGAGGCAGAGGCTAAAGAGAGGTCAGAGGGAAGTTCATATTTTACTCTGTATATTTCTGAACTGTTTGAATTTCTCACACCAGAATGTATTGTGTGTGCTTGTGTCATTTAGAAGCAAATCCTCAAAGACATAAAGGCTGGGAGCAGCCTTGCAGATGGAGGTTGGACTCCACCTCCAGCCACCTTCTCAGAAAGCAAGAAGGGAGGTCTGAATGTACTCAAAGTTGGAGGAAAGGGTGTCTTAAAGAGATGTGGCCTAGCACTTTGTTATCTGAAGAGGGAAACTGAAGCCCAGGATTTGACAGGGACTGGCCCCACCATTTCCCAGCAGCCGACAGCAGGCTGTGGGTTGTTAGCCTGTTGGCTCTTCCACCACCAGCCGCTCTGCCTCGCCACTTCTCAAACAGCTGGGGTCACGGTGGGGCAGGAGAAGGAAGCAGGAAAGAAGAACTAAGTGCCCACAGGGCAGATTAGGCGGGGAGCAATTTCCATCCACCCAACCATCCATCCAACCAATGTGTTGAGGGTGATGGAGGATTTAAAGCATGTCTGCAAATTCTTCAAAACTCTTCTCTTTAGTTAGTGGATCCCTGTCTCTTCCCCTTGATTCTAGGCTTTCCTCAGTGACTCACTTACAGCCCATAGAATACAGTGGAAGGGACACTGCCTGACTCCAAGACTGGATCAGGAAAGGTCACACAGCTCTCTTCTGGCTCTCTTAGGATGCTTGCTCTGGGGAATTAAGCTATGTAAGCTGTTGACTGGGCTTCCCTGGTGGTTCAGATGGTAAAGAATCTGCCTGCAATGCAGGAGACACCTGGGTTCAATCCCTGGGTTGGGAAGATCCCCTGGAGAAGGGAATGGCTACCCACTCCAGTATTCTTGCCTGGAGAACCCCATGGGCAGAGCCTGGCGGGCTACAGTCCATAGTGTCGCAGAGTCGGACACACTGAGTGACTCACACGGCAAGGTGTTGGCTTTGACTCCCCAGAGCCCACCATGCTGGAGAAGCTGCATTGTAGCGTTTTAATCAAAAGCCCGTCCAGCCCCCAGCCAAGTGCCAGCATCAACTGCAGCATGAGCATACACTATCTTTTGCATCCAGCCTGGGGGAACCTCTGCATGATTGCAGCCCATGGCAGACCCCAAGTGAGAACTACTTGGCTGAGACCTTCCCAAATTCCAGATCCAAAAAATCATGAGCAAAATAAGTCACTAAATTGTGGGGTGACATGTTACGAACTGATAGGATGTGAAAAGGGGGCTACTCTGTACACAGAGGAGTAGAACGATGAATAAGCATGGTCTCTGCCCCCAACATAATAGTAATTTAATGGCAAAGCTGAACACACAGGCAGATAATTACAAAATAATGTGGTAAGCACACCGGTGGAGTCATGCGCTGGTAATATGGGAACAGAGCAGGAGTCTGTAATCTAGGCTGGGTGGGGTCTGAAACGCTTTCCTGGAGGAGGTGACATTGAACTGGCTCTGAAAAGTGAGTAAGGGTTGTCTGGGTAAGGGATGAGGTAAGAAAGGAAACAGTCCAGGCAGAAGAAGTAAGCACGAGCAAGCCCCAGAAGTGAGAGACAGAATAAAGTCAGCCAGCGGGGAAGCCCCTTATGAAATAGGAGACAGGGAGGGAGCAAGATGAGGCTGGGTAGGTGGCAGGGACCCCAGATCATGGGAGCCTTGAAGGACAGGAGAGCAGCTGGGAGGGGAATGAGGCTGGGTAGGTGACAGGGACCCCAGATCACAGGAGCCTTGAAGGACAGGAGAGCAGCTGGGAGGGGAGTGAGGCTGGGAAGGTGACAGGGACCCCAGATCACGGGAGCCTTGAAGTACAGGAGAGCAACTGGGAGGTGAGGGCAGGAGGTGGAGCCTCTGGGGCAGCAGGCAGGAGGCTGGAGAAGAGGAGAGGGAGCAGGGGAGTGGAGACAGACGGGTGAGGAGGCAAAAACCTAGGAACAGGAAAGAGACCATGAGGATCTCAAAGCTAGAAAAGGCCAGGGTGCATGAGGTGTAAGAAATATTTGGGAAATAAATAGTCAGGCCCGGGTGCCTGGCTGGGAGTGTCAGGGGCAGCTCCTGGGTTTCTGTCTTGGGGACCCAATGGGCAGTGGCACCAGCAGCTGGGAGAGCCCTGGAGGAGAAGTGAGTGTGATCTGGCCTTTTTGCTGCATTTTGGCAGGTCCAAGGTGGGATGTTCAACAACTCATTAGATGTTGAATCCAAAATTTGGGGGAGAGATTTGGGGAGGTGTGGTGACCACGGACTCTCCATAAAGTGGAGAATGAGTGAGTGAGTGATGGATGAGTGAATGAGTAAATGCATACCAGGAGGAAGGTGAGTGCAGTGGGTTAGATGAGGTATTGAGAGGGTGTGGGACTGGCCCTGCATACTGACTTTACTGCTGAAACTGCCTGAGGGGGTACACAGGTGGGAAGGTGTGATCCTGGACGAGCCCACTCCCTTTCTGACTTCCCAGGTGGCACTAGTGGTAAATAACCACCGGCCTTTGCAGGAGACATAAGAGATGCAGGTTTGATCCCTAGGCTGGGGTCCCCTGGAGGAGGGCATGGCAATCCACTCCAGTGTTCTTGCCTGGAGAATCCCATGGACAGAGGAGCCTGGAGGGCTGCAGTCCATAGGGTTGCACAGAGTTGGACATGACTGAAGCAACTTAGCAGCGGTAGATATGATAACTGATGGCCTGGTGATCCATGGCCAAATTTCCTGGAATGTGTCCCCATGGGTAGGCCACAAGAAAAGACAAGGAAGAAAATACAGACGTCCAAGGAGTCAGGAGACTCAGATCCAAGAAACATATTAATTCAGCAACTGTTGTGTGCCTGGTATACATGTTCCATGTATATTATTCAGTTTAATCCTTAAGTCAATCCATTTATGGATTCAACAAATGTTTGTTGAGTACCTACTATGTGCCAGGCATTGGACTAGGTGCTGGGTATATACTAGTGAATAAAACACTGTCGCAGCCCTCATGGAGCTTAGGGTATATACAGGGGAGGTTATTATTCCCATTTGACAAAGCTCAGAGAGATCCAAAGTCACACAGCTGGGAGAGGTGGGCTGTCCGGCTCCATGTCCAGAAAGCTTCAGGGCACCAAGGCATGGCACCTGGCAGAGGATGTCTGCCCAGCCCACAGCCAGGGCCCTGTTGTCTCTCCTCCCTAGGCCACCTCGTCCACTCCCTGGTGGTTCATGGCTGTAGGACTTGGGCTCTCTTCTCTCAGCTCCTAGAATGGGAAGGACCCAGCCGGTTGACAGGTTTCACGCTCTCATCTTTCAAGTGCGGAAACTGAGGCATAGGGAGAGGTTGTAAGGTCACCCTGCAAATTGGTGACAGAGCTGGGATTAAAACCTGGATCTCGAGCCCCCCACCACCGTGACTTCCCAGGCTAAGCGCAGAACCTAACCTCACTCTCCGATGCCCAACACATACCCAACACACACCCGGCCGTGCACACACATGCTGCCACAGTCCTTGCCCCAGGTCACCTGTCTTCAGTTGAAGGTACCACTTTGGATTCCCGCAGCTAGATCACCTGTCCACTCATACCTATGCACTGAATGGGGAGGGATGCAAATGGCTCTAAGGAGCTAAGACTAATGGGTGTCTCAGGCCCAGGGAGGCTAATACACTGGGAAGTGATGGGAACTGTGGCAAACTGGCAAGTTGTGCCTATCTGAAAAGGTGGCCATCCTCAGCTCCAGCCAGACACTGCACGTGCCCAAATGCTTGCTGAGAGGAACGAGAAGGCTTGGTTTTATGACATCGCCTGGTTTACACATGAGTAATAGAATTACAGGGCTTCCCTGGTGGCTCAGTGGTAAAGAATCCACTTGCCAATACAGGGGACGAAGGTTTAATCCTGAGGTCGGGAAGATCCCCTGGAGAAGGAAACAGAATCCACTCCAGTATTCTTGCCTGAGATCCCGTGGACAGAGGAGCCTGGCGGGCTCCAGTCCCTGGGGTCACAAAAGAGCTGGACACGACTGAGCAGCTAAACAGCAACAACATTAGGCTTACACATTTTTTCCAGCATTGCCAAACGGTTTTGTTTTTTTTTTTTAATTCAAAGAAATAGATATGGAAGTATGGCTTGCAATGGGAAACTTCCCTTTGACCCTCAGAGGCCCTGCCAATCTAGGAAGACGGAGCAGTTTGTCCATGAAATCCAAGGAGCCCTCCAGGTCTGAGGAACCTGAATCGTGTCTGGTGGCTTTTGTCATAAACCCCGGTGGCTCTCAATCTTGTCAGCACACTAGAATCATGGGGGACCTTTGCTAATCCTGCTCCCCAGGCTGTACCCAGCATCCTCGGAGAGGGCCCGGCCACCAGCTGTTGGAAAAGCTCCTCAGGTCATCCTCAGGCACACCAGGCAGCCCCGGCATCATGGGTAGCTTGTTGGAAATGCAAAATCTCAAGCCTCACCCTAGACCAACTGACTCAGCACCTCTGAGCTGGAGCCTAGCAATTTGTGGTTTAACCTACCCTCCAGGTGATCCTGATTCTCAATAAACTTTGAGACTCATCATTTAAGACTGAGGTCAGAGGTACAGGTGGTGGCTGCCCATAACTTGACATCTGAAAGCAGGCAGCTTCACAAGACATCTTCAATGTAAAGATGCTTTTAAAAAAAATTTACTCTGGTTTATTAATCCCAAGGGTCAGGGGACACTACAGGTTGGGCTACTCTCCCTTGGAAACCTTCCCCACCCTGACCTTGAAATTGTTAAACACCTTTCCTTTACAGTCTGAGGCCAGAAGCCCTCCTCATTCCTGAAATTCCCCAACACAAGGCTGGCACATAATAGGTATGCCCCTAAATGTCAGTTTCTTTCCTTTCTGTTTCCTCTTAGAATTTATAAGCACTGGCTTACATATGTCCTACTGCTGTTTTGGTTTGTACTGAAGTTAGTCACATTACCAGAGTGCTCTGTGTGGCCAGCCAGGGATTATGAAATACTGGGTCTCATCCAGTAGGGGCTGCTTGACTTTTGCTGATGCAGAGAGCTCTACAGAGAAGTGGAGATGAGGGCAAGTCACATTGATGGTCTTATATCTCCACAAAAAGACCTATCCTATTTATTTGATACTATGCCACAAGAGATTTACCAAGAGCTTTTCTGGGGCAAAAAAACAAAAACACAGGCACATTATGTGTGTATATCAATTATAAAATGCATTTATATTTATATTTTAGAAAAGTGAAAAACTCATATCTCAGAGGCAATGAAATAGGATTTTCCTGTGAATAATGGTTGGAAGGAAATATGTGGAAATACAACAGATGTTGGTTACAGATTATCTTTTGGTCTTTTGGGGTTCTTGTCATGGGTATTAACATGGGGGTTGTGTAATGATTACAAAATAAAATTGACAAAGAAAAAGAAATCCCACTAACCACAGTCTCCTCAGAAAGATATGACAGCAAAAAGCTTTTGGGAAATCTGCTATAACATGGTCCTAGTTCTTAGGGCTTGAATTTTATCCCCGCACAACCTCTCATAAATTACCCTTTGGGCCTCAATTTCTTCCCTTGCAATGGGAATCATGGTCTTGTTCATGGTTGGTTAGAGAATCAAATGCAGGGATTACTGAAGGAAGAGCAGATACAAATCCTTATATACTTAGTGTGGGAAGGGGGTATTTCTGGGACCCACCGCAAGAATCCCAAGCCCAGCCTTGCAGTGGACCTCCTCTCAGCAAATGTAGGGAACAGTTCATATCCTCTACTTCCACAGAGGCCCCCACCTTATTTGCTGGGAAACTTCAATGCCTTGGACTGTCGCCAAAATCTCAGATCCACCAGAGCCTGAAAACCCATTGTGTTGAGACGGTACACGGATGCCTGGTATGACCCAGGGACAGTCAAGTGGCCTGTGATTCCCTCACTGTGGTCTCTTTTTTTGGAGGAAAGGCCCTGATAAAATACAAAGGTGCTATTTTAGCAAGATTAATGCTGAGATTTAGAACATGGATTGTAACCTACAGATGAACTGTTTTTGGCCTTTACAGGGTTTTAAAATATTTGAATTTCCCACAAGACAGTCATAACCCCTTTCATTCCTGCGGTTGCTGCTTGGGGTGTGCTGGAGCTGGGTGTGGCAGCCCTGATGGGGTCACCTCGACCCCAAGGCATTGGGGAACTTCCAGAGAGCCGGACACCAGGGCATCATCAGCCTTGGGCTTTCTGCTGCAGCCTGTGCTCAAGAATGTGAGGAGTAGGAAGGGCTTCTCACCCAGATTATAAAAGTTTTATAACTTCGAGGTCAAAGTGGGGAGGTTCAATCCAATAAGGGAGAACAGCCAGCCTGTGGTTCTTCCACTCACTCAGCAGGAGCACCCTTAGTGCCCATGAGCCACTTATCACATTGAGTTCCCCCAACAGTGCAAGAGGTGTTTTCCTCATTTACAGATGACTAAACAGACTGGGAGAGGCCAAGTCTCACTGGTGCCTCTCCGCTTCAGGAAAACTGTACCTGCCTCTCTCCCCTCTGTTCCCCAAGGCTGGCAGGCCTAGGGAGGAGGTTAAGAGGACTGTGGGAGGAGTTCTCCTCTGTGCCTTGATTGTTCTGCGCTCTCTGCTTGGGATGGGGGTCTCCAGGGCCCTGTGGCCAGATGTCTCAGCCCCAGCAGCCTCACCCTCCATGTAGAGGTGGGGCTGGGAAAACTTACCAACTTGTCTGGGCATGGGAAAGGGAATGGCTAACCTCACCTCTGACTTGTCCTCCAGGCCCAGAGTCTGTAAATAGTGAGTTCTTTTTTTTTTTAAGATCTTTTCAAAAATTTATTTTACTTTTGGCTGTGCTGGGTCTTTGTTGCTGTGTGGGCTTTTCTTTCCCTCTGGCTGCTGCTGCTAAGTCGCTTCAGTCGTGTCCGACTCTGTGCGACCCCAGAGACGGCAGCCCACCAGGCTCCCCCGTCCCTGGAATTCTCCAGGCAAGAACACTGGAGTGGGTTACCATTTCCTTCTCCAATGCATGAAAGTGAACAGTGAAAGTGAAGTCGCTCAGTCGTGTCCGACTCCTAGCGACCCCATGGACTGCAGCCCACCAGGCTCCTCCATCCATGGGATTTTCCAGGCAAGAGTACTGGAGTGGGTGCCATTGCCTTCTCTCTCTAGTTATGGTGAGCAGGCTTCTCATTGCAGAGCACAGGCTCTAGGGCCTGAGGGCTCCAGTAGTTGCAGTGTGTGGACTCAATCGTTGCAATTCCTGGGCTCTAGAGCACAGGCTCGATAGTTGTGGCATAGGGGCTTAGTTGCTCCATGGCATGTGGGATCTTTCTGGACCAGGGATCAAACCCGTGTCTCCTGCATTAGCAGGCAGATTTTTTACCACTGAGCCACCAGGCAAGCCCCTGGTATATTCTTAATAAGATTGCAAGAAACACTTGTGTTTACTAGGGCAGCTCTTCTTATGTAACGTATCTTACAGTGTTCAGAAAACATGGCAAAGGCATTAAACGTCCCCCACGATGCAACCAGCTAAAGATGACCATTCGGAGTATTTGGAGGTATCTTTTCTTTTTGTCCAAAGTGATATTAAACATTCTACAGGGGCAGGGATCACAGGTATTTAGTTGTTTGGAGTTTTTTATCCACTTCATTTTTTTTGTTGTTGGCTTTTTGGGAAGCTTTTTTTTTTTTTAATCCTTCCTATGAGCACAAAGAATGCATAGCACAGTCTTCAGGAAATACTTGTTCGATGAAAGAAGACAAGCAGAGCCAGGTAATGGTTGGAGCCAGAACGCTGACTGACTTTGACGCGCCCAGCACAGGGCTGAGAGTCCCGTCACCATTCACCGTCCAACACTTTTTGGCATCCCTGTTGTGTGTTCAGCCCTCATCCAACATCACTGATGTTTGTTGTGAGAGATGCATGTGGGGAGGAAGTGTCCCAACCCAGTAGCCCTGGAGTCAGCCAGGGTCTCAGCCTCCCCCCACAGTTACCAGCAGAATAGAACCCCAGGACTGAAGTCCCTTTGAACACCCTGAAGGGTTGTTAAGAAAGAAGGAGACAGAAGAGGAGGCTAGAGGGGCCAATATTCAAAGAAAGCAGGAGGGGTGAAGCTGGACAAAGGAAGGCTGTGGGCTATCAGCACAGAGACGAAGGTCACAGAGTTTCTCTTCCTGGAGACTTCCAAGAAGGTGGTATCTCTGTGGACTGGGTCAGTAGCCACCCACCCCAGGGCAGGCAGAGGGACCAGGGACTTCAGGAGACCTTCAAGAAAGCAAGGATGCCGGGACAGACCGGCAGAGGGAGGTGTTGTGGGACTTAGTGGGGACAATGGTTTTTCTCACCAGGTGGAGCGGGCTGCAGACGCGGGCAGGGAGGCACAGGCTTTGTGGTTCTCTGTTGGCTCAAGGTCCTTTTAGATCTGGGAGCATGTGGGAGGCTCAGGACAGAGCTGGCCCACTCTACAAAGGTACTTAAGGATTCTTCCTGGAAAACCAACAGGAGGAAGCCAGGCTTCCTGGCCCATGCCATTGGCCCTGGCCAGTGGACAGGCTGCAGGGCAAGGCTTTGAACCCCTGGGTTTGAATCCACAGTCTGCCACTTTCAAGCTGGGTGACAGTAGGCAGGAAAGAGATTTGAGCTCTCTGAGTTTTACTGTCTTCCACTATGAAATGGGGATTAGAAAGACCCACCAAAAACCTAGTTCCTCCGTTCACCTTCTCCTCTCAGTGTTGGGAAGAGGACTATGCAAGATAAACTGGACCAAAGAGCCCAGCACATCTAGGTGCTCAGTAAATCTAATCTCCCATAAACGGTGGTTCTCAGAATAGACTGTTCTTGGGGACAAGGTTAAACTGAGGTTCTTCCTCACCCCATGATGAGCAGTGACCTCGGGATTTGCCTTTATCACAAGACTCTGGTCCAGGTGATTCTGAGATGGAAAGACCCCAAGGGAGCATTAAATATGCCAAAAGGTTATTGCCAGGCTGGGGCTCTGACCAGGGTCTCCCCCAAAACCTTCATGGCCTTGGCCACTAGCCCAAGGCCCTAGACCACGGCCCCTCCCTCCAGAGAGCAATGGACTCTCCCATCATGTGGGCCATGTTGCTGGGATGCAGTGTGAGTTTGTCTGCCTTCTCCACCCCATGCCAACCTGCCCAGCAGGCCCCACTGCCTTGGCAACGCATTGCAAAGTCCACACAAAGGAAAACTGCACGAGGAAGGTTGATCCTGCCCAATGCCAGGGGAAGGGTTTCCATGGCAATGCTGACATCACGAGGCTTAGCTGGCGGCGGAGCCAAGCCCTGAGTAGAGGCACCTGGGTGTTTGCACTACAGCCCCACAGAGGAAGGCGACCCACGGGCCTGCTGGGCCCAGGTGTGGGCCCCATACAGATCTGGGTTCAAAAGCGAGCCCGGGTCCTGACTTGCTTGGTGGTTTTGAGCAAAGTTACAAGGCCTGAGACTCGGTCATCTCATTGTTAGTAAAATAGAACTAACAATATTTACCTTGCAATGAAGGTGAAAGGAAATAATGAATAATAGACAGGTGCATGGTAAATTGTGAAAACCTAGTCCAAGGGTGAGTGGCAGCTTCAGGTGTTTGCAAAGGGGCCCCTGACTGTTGGGCCCCTTGATGTGCAGTCCAGGAGAGATGGCTCACGGTTGAGGAGGAGAAGGCACAGTTATTTGCCAGCTCTCCGGGGATGAGTGGGCAGGAGAAGGATGGTACCGGTGAGGAAAGGTATGGGATGGGAGGCTGTAGGGTCTGGATGGCAGGTCAAGGGTGTTCTGGTCTCACGCCCTCAGTCAGCAGATAAGGGTTTAGAGGTCCAGGAAGCGGGTGTGCCTGCTCCAATCATACCCTGCATTATGAAGGAGCCAGGTTGTCAGCTAGGGTCCCCTGTGCCCAGCGAGCGGGCCCTGGGGGAGGAGCCATCTTTGCTCTTCACACTGTGGGAATAACAGACTGCTCTGCAGGAAATCAGCAGAAAGTCGGGAGCACAAAGCAGGAGAGGAGGTGGCCTCTGAGCTCGGTGGAGTTGCGGGTTGGAGTTCACCCCCAAGGCAGCTGGCAGCAGGGAAGCCAGGCAGCAGAGGGCTGACAGAGGCCACTCGGGTTTCCTCTTTGCCACCTCCTCCTCCTCAGAGGAAGAGGCCAGGCAGCATATTCAGAAGGTGTCCTTAGCCATTTTCGTCCCTAAGCTCTGGCCAGGGAGTCCAATCTGTATCTAGCAGTGCCCCGCCCTTTACCCCACACCCACCCTGGCCCGCTCTGCACACATGGTGAGGGCCGCTCGGGCCTCAGCACATGGCTGAGGGCGATTCCAGGAAGAAGCCTTGGGCTGCCTGTCCAGCAGCCCCCACCAGCTTTTCCATCCCAGATTGGAATGTACACTGTACGAGCCCTGTCAGGCTCTCCGTTTGTGAGGAAATTGCTAGGGTCTGTTCCCCTACGGTGGCTCAGCCTGTGCTCCGGCTCCTGTTCTGCCAGGCTCTGCTCAACGTCCACCCAAATGCCTGTGCTGGGGCTATCCTCTGATCCATGAGACCTCTAAGGGCCCTCAGCTCCCTTGGGGCGGGGCGGGGGGAAGACCTCCCGTGGAGACTTGTCAACCTCTCAGGATGTTTCTGTAAGTTCTAGGTAGCAGACTGGACCTAAATGCTCCTCTCTCATGTTAGGAAGGCCACAGCCCCTCAATCTGTTCCCTCTCCTTTGCCGCCCAGGGTGCGGGATCGGGCCTGCTGCTGAGGAGAGGAAGGCATGTGCTGCCCAGAAGCCCTGATAGGGTCCCAAGGAAGAGAAGGGACCATCGGATTACTTTGCAAGGCCATGTAGTCCCTGCCGATCAGAGGAGAAAAGAGTCAGGGGGGCGTGTTCTGTGAGTGTTGACTGCCATACCACTTGTTACTAAGATTAATTGAAACTGTACTCTCAGATATCTTCCCAGCAGGAAGAGCCAAGCAGCCTATTTCTTTCAGAAAACTCAAAAACTAGACCAAAGCTGTTGTTGTAATGAAGAGAAAATGAACCAGTGTGTTTTGCTGTGGTCTACCTTTGGGCCCCTATGGATCTTTTGCCTTTCTTGGCCTTGAACTGACTTGTGCTCACCCCACTGTAGCCTCCTGCTCAGTTGAACTGGGATATGTCACTGTTTGGTTTCAAACTGGTTCTGTAAGGGTGGCCAAACTCTATTGTCCTAAGGGTGAGAGAGTCACTCACTGGGGTGCCCTGGAGGAAGCAAGTGTGTGGCAGCAGGAGGTACAAAGGTGCAGGGAAGGCAGCGCCCTTTCTGAGATAGAGGGCCCAGCGCCTTGGAAGCAAAACTGGGTGCCCAGTTGAGACACACTCTCTCAGCAGATGGGAGCTGCCTGACTCACCCTTTCCCTGTGTCTCTCCTCCCTGAAGGAGGGAGAAATTGGATCAAAGTTTGAAAGTACCTGGCCAGAGGGTCCCTCTTCCCAAACCAGGTGATGGGCTTTTCAAGGCTGCATCCTTCAGCCTCCTTGCTGGAGGAGGATGGGCCCAGTGTGAGGGCTGAAGGCCTAGTGTACCCTCCAAGGACACACTGAGGAGGAGCCCAGCTCCTTGGGCCACTCGCTCTGACCTTAGAGGGGCTAAGCGATGATTCACCCTGGGCCAGGCCTTTAAACACACTGAGGGTTCAATTCTCAACTCCAGCTTGTGTGTGTTCAACCCAGCACTAACATAAGACGGTTTGGCAGGAGGAAACAAGCCAGCATTCAGCTTGGGGAGAGCCCCAGCTGTGGCCTGCCATGGGGAGCTGTCCTTAGCCCACCTGCCCTGTGACCCTGGCTCCTGACTCCCACTGACCTCTACAGATTCCTCAGCAAAAACATCTGGCCCCTGCTTGGCAGCAAGTGGCCTCAGTGAAGCAAGAGCCAGCTGCTGAGGATAAGGTCACCATGCTCCCTCCTGGTGAAACCCTGGGGCTTCCCGCTCCTCTGAGGCTGAAATCACAGCAGAGATGCCTGGGGAGCCATGGAGGGTGAGGCTGCTGGGCCCACATTTTGTGCTAGCCCCTGCCTGGGACTCCTCCACACACATTATGTCATTGTTCCTTCACAAGAGCTGCTGAAGAAGGTAGTATCTTTTCCAGGGAACCAAGGAGGAAATTCAGGAGTCACAGCTCATGCCCCAAGAAGCCCGGATGACCCAGGCCTGTCTTGTATTGCACATAATCTTTGACTGGGAGAAGGTGGGTGGGTGCCTGTCTCCCCAGGGTCTCCAAAAGCTGGACAGAACTCCCTTTGCCCACTTGGAATTGTGGGCCAGGAGTCGGGGGGTGCTTCTTCTTCCTTCTTCTCACTAGAATGCTGACACCAGGTGAGCGTTCAGTGACAGGTGGGACCCTACTTGAGAAATGGCCAAACTAATGCCAGTAAGCATGGCACTGATACTCTGGGAGTGAGCTGACAGACTCTTAAGGCTAAGACAGGCTAACCCAACAGAAGAGTGAAAACGGAGGGCTGGTCTGAAGCCTCGCTCTCAAATTGACTGTCCACTCCAAAATGGACCCCTGTACATCCCCAACCCTTATCCTTCCCACAATCAGACCAGAAACATTGCGTTCTGGGGTCCTTCCTCTGGAAACAGAGGCAGGTCTGGCATAAGCCTGGGAGCCTCAGACAAGCCCACATCCCAAGCTGGTGCCTGGAGGCCTGGTTTCCTTCAGGCTGATCAGCAGCAGTACTCTGAACAAGGGCCCTAATCTCTCTGACCCTAGATTCTCTCTAGTCTGCAAAAGCAGCCCTGCCTGAAAAGGCTGTTGTGGAAGCAGATGAGATCCGTGTGTCCAGCTCTATAATCAGGCAGGTGCTAAACAAAGGGAGGGTGGTGACCCTACCCCCAACCACACAATGGAGGGGTTAAAAACCAGAAGGGACAGTCTGTGGGAAGAAGCAGAGGCCCCACCCCCACCGAGACTGCTCAGCCTCTTGGCCCCAGAATGTTGAGCCAGGAAGGCTAGTGACTCATAGTGACCTCACTCGAATTGGCCTTTGTTGTTCTTGCTGTCAAATGGACACAGGGCTCTTGATTAAGCATGAAGGGTCCCCATGAAGGGTCTTGGGTGACTGTGGAACTCTGTTAATACCATCACCTCTCCTCCTTGCTCTTACTCATCTAGGAAGTCATGTGAAGGAGGGAGATCCCAGAAAAGAGTAAGAAACAAACAAAATAAGCTTCACTTTCAGTCCAGCACCTGGAGCTAGCTGGACCTCACCCCACTCCTCACCAGAGCTGGCGGCTCCTTCTCTGTCACTTTTCCGCAAACAACCAAAGGCAACTTACCATTGAACCAGCCGCTGGGAACTGGAGCCAAACTCTCCAAATGGCAAACCAGCAGGACCTGTTTTCTGGAATGAAATAAACCAACCAGACCTAATTCATGGCTGCTGTCAAACAACCCTCCACCTCCCCCTTGCCCAGACCAGAAAAATGACCTTTCTGAGCTTCCAGGACTCAAGAGCCAAGGGGAGAGAAGAGGCTACTGGGAGGAGCCAGAGCCAGTCCTCAGGGGAGAAGACACAGATAGTCGAATGAGTGAGCAGGCTAGATGAGTCCAGAGCAATCCATAGTGCACTGGAGAGGCAGGCTGGGATTGGAGGGGGTTCCCCAAAATCTACAGACTGGGAGCCCTGGGAGCCAGGGAGGTAGCAGAGCCCAGCCTCCCACTCCAGCACCGGAGGCCAGTGGCCAGAGGTCTCTTCTCTTAAGCTCTTCTTGAACCAGGTTAGCTCTTAATCACGCAAGAGGTGTGCACATGCCTGGTAGCCATAGATGCAATCAATGCTTATTGAAGAGCTACTTGACTCTAGTCCTTTTCTCCAGGACCCCAAGCCTTGGTCAGTTGAGCCTCTGGTTTCCTGGGCTGTCAGAACAGGAAGAGTGGAAGGCATCTTAGGAATAATGTGGGGGTGGGGGATTGTAGTTGGGATGGGAGGGGGCTTACATTTTACTTTACTATTAAAATTTTTTTTGCTTTAGGTGACATCAGGTTGTATATTTTTACCCTTATTAAAGTTTTACATAAATTTTACATTATAAAATATTTCAATCATACAGAGAAGTACAGAGTAATATTTTAGATAGCCACATACCCACCACTAAGCTTGAACAAATGTTAACATTTTGCTCATTTTCTTTAGTCTCCTTTGATTGGAAAGTTAAATGTTGGCCGTAGAACAGAAGTGCCATCCCTCACCCAGCCTTCTTCCTCCCTCTTCAGAGGCCACTAACTTGAGACAGGTGCATTTCCCATGTGTGTTTTCATGCTTTTACTGTATATATGGGTTCATAAGCAACGTGAGAAATGTGAGTTGCAGACTAACGCTTGGTGCAGGATTTTCCTCCTTGGTACTCTGGAACCTGGCTAGTCAGTTACCTCCAGTGTAGGGCCTGGAGGAAGCAGGGCCCATGACCCTCATCTTTTTCAAACAAATAGCAGCAACTCTTTCCTCTGAGGTATGCATGGGGCTTCTGCATAAGAGCTCATTTGAAAAACAGGTTCCATTGCTTGAAAGTTACAAGTCTAATGGGAATCCCTTGTCTGGCAGAGAGGGGAGGTGACAGCTTCCCCATGGGCCTCCTTGCTCAACAAAAGAAAGAGATAGACACCCAGACCCAAAGGCTGGCTTGCTTCTGGGTCAGAGAAAGGCAAAAGCCTGGGGTCTCTGAGGATGCCAAAGGATGGGCCCTTTGAGGAGTGGCGGGGCACAGGGAAAGCCCTTTGTGTGGCATCCACAAGCCCCCCGTGGCTATTGAGCCCTGGAATAGAGCTAGCTCAAGCTGAGAGGTGCTGCAAGAGTGAACATCACACCTGATTCTGAAGATTTAGTCCAAAAAAATAATACATAAGATCTCATAAATTTTTATATTGATTACATAGTAGAATGATAATATTTTGGATATAAGCAAAAATATATTCCTAAAATTAATTGCACTTATTTCTTTCACACTTTAAAAATGTGGCCATAGAAAATCTTAAGTTATGTATGTGCCAGCGTGTTTCTGCTGAACAGAGTTGCCCTGGGCCTCATGCTCAGACCAAAGGCAAAGCAGCCAGACCACAAGAGTGAGACCAGGGCTGGAGGAAGATGGTCTCCAGGAGCCCTGAGCTGGAGGCTTCTTTCATGGGCCACATCTGGGCACTGGATTCGGATGAGGACAGGGTGAAACCAGTAAGTACCTCCTGCACCTCACTGTGAGGGGCTCCTCTCTCTGAGGCCCTCCCTCCTGGTCCTCCAGGACCCCAATTTGCCCTTGTCTCAGGCCTTGAGAGCTGAGTTGGAATCAGAGTAAGCGTCTCCATCTGGTATTTCATCCTTCCCCTGCAGGCCTCTATGTGCACAGACCCCAGGGAATCAGAACAGCAGGACAGTACCCCCTCCTGGATCTCTGGCCTCCCTTTCTGTAATAGAGTCAGGGGGTTGCTGACCCACCCCATCCTCCCCCCTGCATTGGACTTGAGTGCTGGCGCTGGGCTCTTCATCCTGAACCCCCCACACACACATACAACTGGACCTTGGGAAGAGGGTCCTTGGAGTCTGTTGTGGGCTTCAGAGACTCTTTCCGTATGTCAACAGCACACACCAGGGTCCCTGGAGGTGAGAGCGGCTGCTGAAGGGCCTGAGCCCCTGGACACAGCGCCTCTAGTCTGGCATCATGGAAGATGCCCAGTCTCTGGGGGACCCTCCCCCAACCAGTTCTGTCTTCTCATGTGCCCAGGTCCATGATTCCAGCCAATTACTCTATATTCCCCAGAGCTGGCCAAGCATGACACTTCCCTGTTGAAAATTCTCAGCTGTCACCCTGTGTAGAGAGGAGCTGTGTAGAACAATGCTCTTCTCGGTTAAGGTAGGGGTGAGGAGAAGGGGAGGGGCTGTACTGCCTATCAGAAAATGAGAAAAATGTCAGGTGCTTAAACTCCTATGACAGCGAGCAATCTTTCCTCCCCATGGGGGAAATAGAATCCAGAATGTAACAACTTTTGAGTTTCTAACATATCTGGGAAAAAAGAGCATCCTCCACTACCTACAAAATAATACAAATACATACAGTAAAATAGTCAAATAATATAAAAGTCACGCCCTGCCTCCAGATTTTAAAAACGTTGACACATAATTCACCTTTCATCATTGGCCTTTGCAAATTTCAAGGTGGACACTGACAAAAGTTCTGAGACTTTCCCTCTATCCTTCTCCACTTCACTTTGGGAAATCAAAATAAATGAATTTTACAAGTCTCTTGCCTGAAAATACGCCTTCTAATGTAGAAAAAGCTGTCAGCAGAGGACTGTGCTCCAGAAACTACAGACTATAAAGAATGAGTGTATACGTTGAGAGTTCACCATTTTAATCAAATAAAGCCTACAATAAAGTTAATCTGACACATAGTTAATGAGATAATCATTGTTGCACTTCATGGGAATTAGGCATTAATGGAAAGTAGTTTTATAAATGATAGTAATTATACTGTTGCCTTTACTCAGCCAAATTTTTGAAGTTTTTTCTTCTTGTTTTGTTCCTTCCCTTGCACATGCTGTCAGTCTCTGTAATGAAGTTTCCTGTGGTTTTCTGTGCCATTTCATCACCATCCCCTCCTCACCCTGCCTCCAGTCAGAAAGGTTTTCTTGGGCACCATTGTGCCAAGGGCCATTGTGCCAAGAACTTGGCTCAAACTCTCTTATTTAATCGAATCCCCAGAAATAGATTCACAAAAGTGAAAACTGAGGTTCAGGTTGATCATAAAAGTAGGAATGAGCCAACCCAGGCAGTCTGCCCCTGCCCTGGAGTGAAGCCACAGTGCTGGACAGTCCCTCTCCCTCGTTCCTGGCTGGTCTCTGCTCCCTGGGAACATCAGTGTTGGGCAGTTCAGGGCAGCAGAAGCGTCAGGCTCTGTGCTTGCCCAGGGGAACAGAGCCGGATCTCCAGGCTACAGTAGGTGGAAAGGGGGTCAAAGTGGATTGGCTTTGTAGCCACCTGGGCCAAAGTTCAAATCCCAGCAGCTTGTCAAATTCTTTTGAGCCTGGGCGCTTCATCCATCAAATGGGGTGGAGCGTTCAGGGCTCTAATGATGATCAAGTGAGCTGATGTCTGAAGGCTTAGTGCAGGCCTGACACTCAGAAGGGTTAAGCACGAGTAGGTCCGATATGTTGTGGGGCAGGGGCACAGGAGTAGCAGCAGGAACAGGAGACTGTGCAGGCCCCATATCTGGGGACCTTGGCACAGGGACTTGGATCCAGCGAGGGAAACAAAAGAGAGAGCATACCTCCCCACTGAGCTTTGCGACTAGGGGCCACCCCGTTCAGTTCAGTTCAGTTGCTCAGTCGTGTCCGAGTCTTTGTGACCCCGTGGACTGCAGCACGCCAGGCTTTCCTGTCCATCACCAACTCCGGGAGCTTGCTCAAACTCATGTCCATCAAGTCGGTGATGCCATCCAACCATCTCATCCTCTCTTGTCCCCTTCTCCTTCTCCCTTCAATCTTTCCCAGCATTAGAGTCTTTTCCAGAGAGTCAGTTCTTCACATCAGGTGGCCAAAGTATTGGAGTTTCAGCTTCAGCATCAGTCCTTCCAATGAATATTCAGGACTGATTTCCTTTAGGATGGACTAGTTGGATCTCCTTGTAGTCCAAGGGACTCTCAAGAGTCTTATCCAACACCACAGTTCAAAAGCATCAATTCTTCAGTGCTCAGCTTTCTTTATAGTCCAACTCTCACATCCATTTTAGGAATCAGTGAACTAAAATGGACTGGAATGGGCGAATTTACTTCAGATGACCATTATATCTACTACTGTAGGCAAGAATCCCTTAGAAGAAATGGAGTAGCCATCACAGTCAACAAAAGAGTCTGAAATGCAGTACTTGGGTACAATCTCAAAAATGACAGAATGACTTCTGTTTGTTTCCAAGGCAAACCATTCAATATCACAGTAATCTAAGTCTATGCCCCAACCAGTAATGCTGAAAATCTGAAATTGAACAGTTCTATGAAGACCTACAAGACCTTCTAGAACTAACACCCAAAAAAGATGTCCTTTTCATCATAGGAGACTGGAATGCAAACATAGGAAGTCAAGAGATACCTGTAGTAACAGGCAAATTTGACCTTGGAGTACAAAATGAAGCAGGACAAAGGCTAACAGAGTTCTGCCAAGAGAACGCACTGGTCATAGCAAACACCCTCTTCCAATAACACAAGAGAAGACTCTACACATGGACATCACCAGATGGTCAATACTGAAGTCCGATCAATTATATTCTTTGCAGCCAAAGATGGAGGAGCTCTATACAGTCAGCAAAAACAAGACTGGGAGCTAACTGTGGCTCAGATCATGAACTCCTTGTTGCCAAATTCAGACTTAAATTGAAGAAAGTAGGGAAAAACCATTAGACCATTCAGGTGTGACCTAAATCAAATCTCTTACAATTATACAGTGGAAGTGAGGAATAGATTCAAGGGATTAAATCTGATAGAATGCCTGAAGAACTATGGATGGAGGTTCGTGACATTGTACAGGAGGCAGTGATCAAGACCATCCCCAAAAAAGAAATGCAAAAAGGCAAAATGGTTGTCTGAGGAGGCCTTACAAATAGCCGAGAAAAGAAGAGACGCTAAAGGGGCCACTCAAGGGGCAGAACAATCACAGGCTTTCTTTGGGACCAGCTGTAGGTTGGTTCAAGTTCCACGAAGGAGGAGAAAGCCCTCCCTACCCCCTTCATCGTAAACCTCCTCCAAAGCCTTAGGCTCCCTCAGCAGTCTTTTCATAACACTCTGGGTTATAAACAGGTTAAACTTCGGCATGCAATCTGCAGCAAGGGGAGGGGGTAGCCAGCAGGAAACCCCAAGCAGGAAGAGAACAGAACAGAAAGGCTGCAAACGCCGTCCAAGACAAACTTCTGCCACCTTACGTTTTTGCCCTTAGGCCTGCCCTATTTGCCATCACCAACAAAGAAAGGTTGTGTGCAAAGGTACTTTGTGTTCCTGTCGCGTGGGGCCAATGGGGAACTCTTGTCACCCTGCTGGGCTGAGGATTCTAGGACGGGATCTAAACCACCAGGGCCATCTACAAAGCAGACCTGAGTGGAGACTGTGTCACCACAACTAGAAAGGCCATCTGGGGCCCACAAAGTCCTTGGGCCCTCACCAGCTTCCCACCTGGCCCAAGAGTATTGTCATCTGGGCTGCAGACAGAACACAGAGATCAAGAATCGCAGGACTACATCTAGGCTTTAAAATCAGCGACCCTTGGGGTTGAGTTCCAATTCTGCTGCCTTCTAGCAGTGAGACCCAGGACAAGTGACTTGTTTCCTCTGGGTCTTAGTCTTCCCACCTGTGAAATGGGGCTGATTGTTGGTGCTAATTATTGTGAAGACACCTGTGCTCTGACTTGCATGCTGAGTCCAGTGACTTATTCAAAAAAGGACTCTGGCAACACCAGCCATTTATAATGACAATATAAATATAATAATTCATTCTAGAAATACTTGTTGAACACCTATGATAGGCCAGGCACTGTGCAGGGTGCTCTTGGAGATATGAAGATAAGATGAATCCCATCCCTTCTAGGGGACATGCACAGGAATGATTCTAACCTAAATCTGAGAGTGTTGAGTGATGTGGAGAGAGGTGTGCCATGACAGGCATGAGGGAAAGCTTCCTGGAGGAGGCAGAATTTCAGCTAAGCTTGGGCAGCTGGCTAACTGTAGTAGGGGAAGAGAGGAAGGACATTGCTGCATGAAGAAGAAAGCAGAGGTGTGAACGAGTGTGCAAGAATAGGGTACATGAAATCTCTAGTATCCAGTGGGTGATGGGGGTGGGGAAGGGTGGTCAGTTCTCCTGGTGAGAAAGTGTGACTGTCCCCCAAAGATGCCACTCTACCTCTGCCTTGCTGGGTGACCTTGAGCCAGGCACTGAGTCTGATGAATGGTTCCCCATCTTGTCCTCCAAGAACCTCAGTTATTCCTTTCATTTCTCCCCATTCTGCCTTCTGCACATATGCTGAATCTTTGTACAATGAAGTCTCTCAAGGTTTTGACCAAGGTTGTGAGTGACCAGTCAGAGGTGAAGAAAACAAATCATAGGAGTGGGTGGGAGGCTGGGAGGACCACCACTGTGGTCTAGGAGAGCTAGGAAGGGTTGAGAGGAGTGAAGGACAGCTGGTGGTGGGTTCCCTGGGTCAGAAGGCAGAGCCTGGGTGACTGGTGGCTGGGTGCAAAGCTGTGAAACCCAGCCAGAGAGGCAACTCCTCCACCAAAGAGGGAAAGTGGGTTGGTGTGAGCACCAACTGAGGCACCTCTAAGACATCATGTGGAGTGTCTAGTAGACCACGGAGTTAGGAGCAGGGGCTGCAGACCTGTGAACCACTAGATGGGGACCAGGCCAGAAACCCGATTAACCCATCCAGCTCAGCACCCTTGACCTATTCCTGGGACGCAGGGGTAGGGGGAACAAAGCAAAAAAGAAAATGGCAAGGAAGCGACACGCCTGGCCTCAGTTTCCCCACTTGTGCAATGAGAGGAGAGGTTGACAGCAGGTGGACAGGGGAGAGGGGTGCCAAGGGGACCAGCTCTTCTTTCACCTCTGTTTTAAGGCCCTCAAGATGGGCTGGGGAACAGCCCCTGTTCCCAAGTGTGGTGTTCTTGCCAATGCACCTGGCCTCTTTCCCCTAGGAGAATCCTGAGGCACTTCTGACAACCGTGGCTTCTTCTTGCTTCCCATGTCTCTAGCTCTGGATTCTGGGGTTACTTAGGTGTTAGGTTGGCAGGGAAGGAGCAAAAGGGCTTGTGCTGGTAGCGGGCAGTGGTGGTGGTGTGTGTGTCTTAGTACCCAGGCCCTAGCCTGCTGGCCCTTTTCTTTGTTATCTGATGCGAGGCCAGGCATTGGTGGGCATGATCATTGATATTGGTGCCTAGTGAGTGACCAATATGATAGTTAGTGAGACACACTGGGCCTACTACTCCAGCAATACACAGGGTCTTAACAATCACCTATCCTTGGCTCTCCACTTCACACCTCAGATCAGAAAAGAGGAGGGAAGAGGAGACCTGGAGCTGATTTCTGTCTTTCCAGAAGCCTGGCAGAAATAGAGCATTTATCTGTGTGAAGTCTTTGCAGGCTTAACTAAAAGGTCAAATTTCTTTGTTGAAGAACATGATAATGTACATTTATTCAGTAATTACTAATATGAAACAAAACTATGGCATGCTCAGAAGCTTTGGTTCATTTTATTTCATACAAAATTGCTTCCTGAATTAATAATTACTGAAAAATGTAGTTTGATAGCACAAGGTTCATTTATTTTAAAGCATGAAGCATGTGTATGCTGGGGGCTAGTGCAGAGCTGCGATAGTAAAAAGCTAAGATGCTCTCATTTCACAGATGGTAAAACTGAGGCTCAGGGGCAAGGGCCCAGCTCATGGCACATAATGAGGGTGCGGTCACGCCGCAGGGAAGACCAGACCCCAATCTACTGAGCTCTAACCCTGGGCTGCCCTTGAGGCTCTGCTGCTGATAGTTCTCTGGAAATACTGTGGATGGGAGGAGAGAGAGTTAACCAATTCTGTACCTCTGGGCCAAGGCCATCTGCTGCCAGGAAGATAAGGAAAGGAGACCCCTGGGAATGAACAGTGCATTGATCGGAGAGACTGAGCAAGGCAGGAAAAACTGTAGGAGACAGCAGAGAGTGGGGGAGGGGAGGCTAAGACAGAGGAAAGCAGAGCAACAGAGACAAAGACGTGGAGCCAGACGGAGCAGAGGAGGTGGGGCTCCTGGGACCCCTGAGAATTGGGTGGCCCAGAAGGCCAGATCCCACGGTGAGCAGAATCTGGTCTGGGCCCGCCCTCTCTATAATACCACGGAGAATTAGGCCCGCAAGGGCCCTGAACTGCAGAAATGGAAGAATCTGAAGGCAGCACCTCGGCCTAAGCCACTGTGCAGAGGCAATGTGCCCACCTGGGGACCATCTGCCCTTTGACAAACCAGCAGCCACAGCCCCCACTCCCCAAAGGCCACCAGCGACTGCCGGAGACAGTCCCTTTGTTTCATGGGACTTGCTCTGGAGAACTCTTAACCTCCATGAAAAACTCACCCCCAGAAAGTAACTGGGAGCCCAGTCTGAGGCAGGGGAAAGGGCACCGGGCTAAGAGTTCAGAGTCCATGGCTTCAGGCCCTGTCCTGTCACCGACTCCCTGGCTCTCTGAGGGCTGTTAAAGCCACCTGCACTCAGAGTAAAGGTCTGGGTGACTCTGGGCTCCCTGGCCCAGAACTTGTTTGGGGAAGCAGGGTGAGTGCTGAGACCTTGCTTCCTTCCCCTGGCAGCTTGCTCTCTGGGCAGAAGCCCTGCCACCGTATGTGGGGGGGTGGTGGGCGGGAAGGGGCAGAGGATGGGCTGCGCATTAAGCGGCCTCCCTCCTCTGCCCCCCGGGGGACCTGCCAGGGCCCTTGGGCACTGTGTTTGAACAGCAAGCCAGCACCTGCATGAGGAGTGGCTGGGCATCCTGCCTGAAGCCGAAGAGAAGTTGCCCAGGGACTGGGCCCAGGCCTTCTTGTTCACCCAGAAATTCCAGCCTTTTAAGGATCAAGGGCCAGAGAGGAGCCTTTTCCAGGGCACCAGGGAGCTGTTTTTCCAGCTTGGCAGTATCACCAAGCCCGGAGGGAGACTTCCCTGATCTTTGCTTGGGCATTCTGGGAAGACATTTGTCTGCTTGTGGTAAGATTCTTGTAGGACAAGCTGGCAGGCTTGGGGTCACTCTGATGAGATGGAAGCTCCAGGCCCTCATCAAGGCTCTTGGGAAGGAATTATTTTCCTAATCAACTTTATTTGAGATCAATTTACACACAATAAAGTGTACCTTACGTACAATAAGATGGACTCATTTTAGATGTACCAGGCAATGAGTTGATGAATGCATGTGCTTATGTAACTACAACAATAATCAGCGTACACATGCCTCCATTACTCATTCACTCATGGCCATCACTTTGCGACCCTGTGGACTGTAGCCCACCAGGCTCCTCTGTCCAGGGAATTCTCCAGGCAAGAATACTGGAGTGGGTTGCCATTCCCTTCTCCAATCAAGGTTTGGAACATCTCTTGATTAGGAAAATAATTCCTTCCCAAGAGCCTTGATGAGGAGCTGGAGCCTCCATCTTATCGGAGTGACCTTGCCAAGCCTGCCTGCTTGTCCTACAACAATCTTACCACAATGACTAATAAAGATTCCCTCCAGCCCCCTTCCCAGTTAATCACTACCCCCTACTCTGGCCCCAGGTGCCCACTGACCCGCTTTCTGTCCCTATACATTATTATTATTATTATCATTATTTTTTGTTGCACCATATGGCATGTGGGATCTTAGTTTCCCGACCAGGGATTGACCCTGCGCCCCCTGCTTTGGAAGCATGGAATCTTAACCGCTGGATCACCAGGGAAGTCCCCTGGCCCTATAGATTAGACTTGCCTGTTTCATGTATATTCATATTGCTTGTACTCTTGTGTCTGACTTTTTTCACTCAGCATAATAATTTTGAAATTCATCCATCTCATTGTGTCTATTGATGGCTCTTTCCTTTATATTGGTGACTAATATTCCATTATATGGATATATCATAGATTGTTTATGCCCTGGTTTTTGGACATTGGCGTTGCTTTCAGATTGCAGCTTTTATGAATAAAGGGGATGTGAACGTGTGTACATATGTCTTTATGTGTGTGTATGTTTTCATTTCTCTTGCATTAGTACCTAGAAGTGGGATCGCTGGGTCGTATGATAAGCATATGTTTAACTCTTTAAGAAACCACCAAACTGTTTCCCAAAATGATTGTATCTTTTTACAGTGTATGTGTAGGGGGAGTTTTTTAATGCAGCCCTTCCCTGCTGTACCTTTTGGCCTTTTCTCCTCCCCAGGGACTGAACTGGTTTTTATGAGGTGGTTTGGTGCTTCAGGTGGGAAGAGAGCCCCTTTGCCTAGCCAAAAAACATTCCCCCGCTCCCCTCAGAGAGGCTGCTCAAGGTTGAGATTAATGAACTGTGCCGAGTAGGGGAGGCTTAAGGATCTATTTATACCTGAGTTTAAGCAGATGCATTGTTAGCTAAAAAGCTGTAATTATTTTCCTTTTGCTAGTTCTTACCATCCCATGAGAGTGTTTTTAAACAGAGGTATTGCCACGTTGGCAGTCTCACCCTGGTTTCTCTGCCTGCCTTCCCCCAAGGTAAAACCATTTCCTCCCAAGGCTGGGGGCGGCGGGTGCTTCTGTTCCCAAGCCCTTCCTCTTCACTAGCGTGGGCTGATAGCTGAAGCAGGCAGCCTGTAGCCAGAGAACTTCGCTTTTTTTTGCTGTCAGGCCCACCCCAGCTCTCACCTTCCTGTCACATTGTTCTACTTTGCCATCAGTCACCAGAGAGCTTTGGACACCCCTGACTCCAAGTGGTGCAGCTGTCCAAAGAGAAAGGATGAAGCTTTCTTTTTGAGTTCAGACACTTTGCTAATTGCCAAGAGGTGGGGAAAGTAAAAGAAGATCTTCCACTGGAGCAAGAGTTTAAAGAAACCTATAAGCCTGGCACTGCACAGCTGCTGGGCTGGTCTAATTCTCCCCCTGTTGTAATGTTTTTAGGCCCTGGTCACTGACTGGCTCCTTCAGGATAAATTAAGATCTTCTTTATAAGACTCTCTGGGCTCTCCAGGTGGTGCATTTGGTAAAGAATTCGCCCGCTAATGCAGGAGACACCAAATGATGAGGGTTCGATCTCTGGGTCGGGAAGATCCCCGGGATTAGGAAATGGCAACCCATTCCAGTAATCTTGCCTGGAAAATTTCATGGACAGAGGAGCCTAGCGGGCTACAGTCTATGGGGTCCCAAGAGTTGGACACGGCTGAGCATACATGCATAAGACTCTCAGGCTGTAATATCTCTCAGACCTCAGCTGCATATCCTAAAAAACTAAAAAACTATCCTAAAAAACCTTTCTCCCTGCTTGAAAGCACATCGCTACCCATTTTAGGAGTCACTCACTTAGCTGCTTTCAAGCTCTGACTCATTAGAAGACACTTACTGGCAAGATCCTGCCAGTCCCTGTACGTTTTAATCAGATCCACAGATGATATGGCCCCAGACTCTCAAAAGTTTGACTGGGAAGATGATTGTGATATCACCCCAGATTAAGCTATCAAAATACCATTCAAGGACTTCCTTGGTGGCCCAGTGGTTAACAATCCACCTGCCAATGCAGGGGACACAAGTTTGATCCCTGGACCTGGAAGATCCCATATGTCGCAAGGCAACTAAGTCTGTGTTCCACACTGAACCCACATGCCCTTGAACCTGTATTCTGCAACAAGAGAAGCCACTGCAATGAGAAACCCGTGTACCACACCTAGAGAGCAGCCCCCACTTCCCACAACTTGAGAAGGCCTGAGAGCAGCAATGAAGATCCAGTGCAGCCAAAAAAAACAAAAACTGACCCCTTATTATTGTTACTGTTAGCATTTATTTTATTCAAAGGTTACCACATAGCTATTAATATGAAGTGCTGAATCCAATACAGGTAGGTGCCTCTTTAGGCTAACTTTTATTCTAAATTGTTGTTGTTTAGTCGCCGAGTTGTGTCCAACTCTTTGTGATCCCACAGACTGCAGCACACCAGGCTTCCCTGTCCTTCACCATCTTCACCAATTTATTCTGAATGAGCTTAATCCAAGTCTGTACTTAATCCAAGAGGGTTCCAGAAAAATATCTACTTCTGCTTTATTGACTATGCCAAAGCCTTTGACTGTGTGGACCACAACAAATTCTGGAAAATTCTTAAAGGGTTGGGAATACCAGACCACCTGACCTGCCTCTTGAGAAATCTGTATGCAGGTCAGGAAGCAACACTTAGAACTGGACATGGAACAACAGACTGGTTCCAAATAGGGAAAGGATTACGTCAAGGCTGTATATGGTCACCTTGTTTATTTAACTTATATGTGGAATACATCATGAGAAACGCTGGGCTGGATGAAGCACAAGCTGGAATCAAGATTGCTGGGAGAAACATCAATAACCTCAGATATGCAGAGGACACCACCCTTATGGCAGAAAGTGAAGAGGAACTCAAAAGCCTCTTGATGAAAGTGAAAGTGGAGAGTGAAAAAGTTGGCTTAAAGCTCAACATTCAGAAAACGAAGATCATGGCATCCGGTTCCATCACTTCATGGGAAATAGATGGGGAAACAGTGGAAACAGTGGCAGACTTTATTTTTGGGGGCTCCAAAATCACTGCAGATGGTGACTGCAGCCATGAAATTAAAAGATGCTTGCTCCTTGGAAGAAAAGTTATGACCAATCTAGACAGCATACTCGGAGAAGGCAATGGCACCCCACTCCAGTACTCTTGCCTGGAAAATCCCATGGGTGGAGGAGCCTGGTAGGCTGCAGTCCATGGGGTCATGAAGAGTCGGACACGACTGAGCAACTTCACTTTCACTTTTTAGTTTCATGCATTGGAGAAGAAAATGGCAACCCACTCCAGTGTTCTTGCCTGATGGGGGAGCTTGGTGGGCTGCCGTCTATGGGGTCGCACAGAGTCAGACACAACTGAAGCAACTTAGCAGCAGCAGCAGCAGACAGCATACTAAAAAACAGAGACATTACTTTGCCAAATAAGGTCTGTCTAGTAAAAGCTATGGTTTTTCCAAGTCATGTATGGATGTGAGAGTTGGACTATAAAGAAAGTTGAGCACTGAAGAATTGATGCTTTTGAACTGTGGTGTTGGAGAAGACTCTTGAGAGTCCCTTGGACTGCAAGGAGATCCAACAAGTCCATCCTAAAAGAAATTAGTCCTGAATATTCATTGGAAGGACTGATGCTGAAGCTGAAACTCCAGTACTTTGGCCACCTGATGTGAAGAACTGACTCATTTGAGCAGACCCTGATGCTAGGAAAGATTGAAGGGAGGAGGAGAAGGGGACAACAGAGGATGCGATAGTTGGATAGCATCACCGAATCAATGGACATGAGTTTGAGTAAATTCTGGGAGTTGGTGATGGACAGGGAGGCCTGGTGTGCTACAGTCCATGGGGTCACAAAGAGTTGGACATGACTGAGTGACTGAACTGAAGTCTGTACTATCTACTATGGTAGCCACTAGCCACATGTGGCTGTTTAAATTTAAATTAATTAAGGCAAATTAAATAAAATTAAGTTTTTATTTCCTTGATTGTATCAATCATGTTTCAAGTGTTCAATAGACATAAGTGGTTTAGTAGCTAACATGTTGGAGAATGTAGTTGTAGGACATTTCCAACATCACCAAAAATTCTAGTGGACAGCAGTGGTTTAAACACTTAGCCATATATGCAGCACCAGCTTTATCACATAGAACATTCCTGCATCATCTACCAGGATGCTTATGGGCAGGGCCTTAAAGAAAAAAAAGACCTCAAAGGTACAATCCTTGCCCAAAATGCACCTGCATTTCCAGAATGATACAATGACACACAAGATTTAAGATGCTAGAGGACAAATATTAGACCAAGCATGATGGATATATACAAGAAAGAGAGAGAGCACTGAGAAGTGAATTTAAAGTCCTGTGGAAGCTCCAAGGAAGGATATCTTTTGGAAGGAGTTCAACAAGACTCATTTTGAGGAGAAGGTATTTGGACTGGGCCTTGAAGGGTAGATAGAAGTTTTCCATATGAAGGAGGCAGAAGGATATTCAAAGAAAAGGTATTACATGTGCAAAGGTCCAAGGGTGTGAGGGGTGGTTGTGTTTGGGATTGTCTTAGAGAGGTAAGGCAGGAATGTGGGGGTCAGACAGGCCAGATTATGAAAGGCTCTGTACGCTGCTAAGGGGAATCTAGTTTATCATGGAAGGCAGGGCAAGACATGGAGAAATTTGCATTTTGGGAAGATTACCTTAGAGAAAGTGAGATGCATAACATGGAGAGACCATCCAGGAGGACTATGGAACAATCTAGGTACAAAAGACTTGTCCTGAACAATAGGCATGGAGAAAAGGGGATTGATCTGAGGGACAGCTGGTCTACCTGGGTGAGGCAGGTGGGAAGGGAATTTTCATGCAGTGCCCAGAGAGGTTTCATGTAGGAGATGTGACTTCTGGAATTGATTTCCTGCTATGGCCTCTAAATTCAAAAGGCTGCTACAATAAATACACAAGTTAACTGGTCTATGGAACCTTGATTCCTTCCAAACAGTGAAGCGTGAGGCTTCTCTGAGATCTCAGCTTTCCATTTGAGCCATTGAAGCAACAAATCCATTGTTGGAAAATGAGTTCTCCGGGGCGGGGGTAGGGGTAGGAGGGGGCCCCCAGGCTCATTACAACACAGAATGCATAGCTGTTGGTCGTCCAAACTCTCCATTTGGCTTTATTTATAATCCTAATTATACCCGCCAGGAAGAACAACTGCTGATCAACCCAGTTAGGAATTAAAGTTAATAAAATGAAGAGACGGCAACAAATAATCAATGCAAATGCTGCCAAAAGCCATGGTCAATGGCAGAGGAGCCTACAGTGATCAGTGATCGTGGGCCCCTGGTCTTCATCACGCCCTTCCCCTCTCCTGTTTCCCGCCCCGCCATGACTCAGTCAACCTGCTATCATCTCCTGTCGGGGGCTGTCAGGTTTCAAGGGCCCCGTAGGTTCCCTGGTCAGGCTGGCTCTCTCTCCACATGCCCCCTGCCCCCCTCCCTTGCTAAGGGGCCATGTAGTGTGGAATGAGGCCACTGTATGCAGACCTCCAAGAATCAGACAGGAAACAGCGCCTTGGTGGCTATCTTCCTTCCCAAATCTCCTGTGTTCTCCTTTGCTGCTCCCTTTCCTGATCTCCCTACCTCCCTTTCCTCTCATTTCCCACTATCTTCTTCTCTACCTGCCTCCATATGCCCTGAATGTTCTGAACAGGGCCTAGATTCTTGGGACATCCCAAATGGGTGAGCCAGCACTCCTGGCTTTCCTCAGCAACACTGGCAGCTCAAACACAGCCTCCAGCTTTTGCGGACCTCATTCGAGGGAACTGGAGAGGGAAACAAGTCTTCCCACAGGCGCTGTTGTCAAATCAGTGGGCTCCTGACTCTGCTTCCTTTGGTTCCAGGCAGCCTGGCCCCTGCTCTTCAGTCTACAGCAGGCCCAGAGGAATCAGCATGGGTAACCTGGGAGGCCAATGGCAGGTGGGGACTGGCCATTCTCTGCGGCATGTAGGAAGGGCACACTGGTTGGTGTCCTACCTCTGACCCTTTTGCCAGCTCCCAGAACCCGTGTACCATGTGCTTACCAGCCCCCTAGGGGAAACAACAAATCTCCCCAGGGTTTGTGGCAGTCATCCGGGGGGTTCTGGCTTCTTCTGGCCTGGTGTTTGCCCAACTCCAAACTCTTGGCTCTGCCTCCCCATTCCTGGCCCTTTGGACTTCAGGTTTCTATCTAGTCTTCTTGGCATTCTGAGATGGGCATTGACTTGGCTCACACGTTGGGATGCCCAGTTTCTGCATTGCCTTAGTAGGAGCTATGCCCCAAATATCTACACCAGATTCTTGGCCTTT
Organism: Bos javanicus; assembly: GCF_032452875.1. Lineage (NCBI taxonomy): Eukaryota > Metazoa > Chordata > Mammalia > Artiodactyla > Bovidae > Bos > Bos javanicus. The sequence goes on from NC_083886.1 coordinate 37,262,495, forward strand.
GCCCCAGGGAAGCCAGGCTGGACAACTCGAGTGACAGGGAAGTAGAGTGCCCAGCAAAGGAACAGAGAAGAAATTAGTGCTGCCTCCAGGGTGGGTCATGCCAGTGAGGGCTGATGGAAAGACTTCATCATCAGACTTCAAGGACTCAGCTCCATGGGTGGCTCACTCATCCCTCTTATCGTAATCAGTCTGTTTACTTGTCCGCCTCGCCCACTAAACTGTGAGCTCTGCAAGGGTGGATTTCTGTCTGATTGGCTGCTGGATCTCCACTTCCTGGTGTAGGTCCTGGGTCTCTGATCAAGTGTGTACTGAATGAAAAAAGCAGACAAATGAGTGAGTTCTTTCTCCATTATTCCTGCCATAGTTAATGTCATCCTATCCACATAAGGCCCAAGCAAGAAGCATAAAGTCATCACGTTCTGTTGATTCTACTCTGTGTTTCTTGTATGGGTAATTCCAGTCAGGAATTGGTGGACTAATTTCCTGGCTTCTTCTTTTTTTTTTCTTTTTTGACTCTTCCACTTGTCCACCTTCCCTATTGCTTACAGGTATAACACAAATATAATCATGTCATTCTTTTGTTAAAATACCTTCCACAAATCTTCATTTCTCACAAAATAAAGTACAGTGTCTCTAGACTCTCCATGATTTTAGTTCAACCTACTCTTCTAGCTCATTTCTCATCAAATTTCCCTGTGGATCCTGTGAGCCAACCCCACAGAACTTCTTACTATCTTCAGGAAAGTTATTCTTCCATCTCCACTCTTTGTTGCCTGTATCTCCACCGCAAAGTTTGTTCTCTGCAACAAGCCCTAGCCTTCCCGATCTCCTTAACTCATATTAGTCCTTTAAAACTCAGCTGAAATGTCACCTCCTCTGTGGCTCCTCTGATGTCATCAACTAGCCACGAAGCATCCCTTTCTTATGCTTGTTTTCATCTTGCACATGGCTCACAGAGTATTGCAGCTATAGGCTTCATAACACATAAGTTCCTTGACGGTAGAGCCTCACACTCACCTCCATGTACCCAGACAGCAGAGAACATTGTGTGTGGCCGGAGAGGCATACACCATAGGCTGTGTGGCCTTGGACAAGTTACTTAGCCTGTCTCTCATTTTGTTCACTTATAAAACTATCAAAATAATAGTTCCTGCCTGAGGGGATCTTCCACCAATGAGAATTAAATGAGTTACTACATGTGAAGGGCATGGAGCACATATTAAGTCCTCAGTAATGCATATTTAGCCCTCAATAAATGTCAGCTGGGGCTTTCCAGGTGGTGGGGTGGAAAAGAATCTGCCTGCCAATGCAGGAGACGCAGCTTCAATCCCTGAGTTGGGAAGATCTTCTGAAGGAGGAAATAGAAAACCACTCCAGTATTCTTGCCTTGAAAATTCCATGGACAGGGGAGCCTGATGGGCTACAGTCCTAAGGGGTCACAAAGGGTCAGACAAGATTGAGCGACTGAACACACACACACACAAATGTTAGCTACTGTTATTAACTGTGATTATTAGGCCCTCTGTAAATGTTTTTCGAATGAATGAGAGTCTACAGAGTCTAACAAGACCCTTTTCTACCCATAAGGAATACTCATTATCAGAATCCTTCTATTCAGATCTTAAAGGCAGGTCAAAGTACCATCTATGTCACCTATATTGGTGGCAATTCATTGGTGAGTAACCATTTGCCGCTTCTTTACGTGGAGCCGAAAATGTCGGTTTAAAGAAAGATGACTGAAAAAAGTTTTACCATACTTATGAGAAGAAGGACAGGAAGGGACAGGGTTTGAGCAACTTGATGATAGTGGTGATACTGAAAGCGCCAGAGTCACCCATCAATCCATGAGTTAGCCACGAATCCCTTCACTGCCTTTCAGGCTAAATTACAAAGAACCAGATGAGGAAACAAACTTCTACAGCCAAAAAAACCTTAATTGAATATCAATCATTTCTTCAGAGGATGGTGATTATTTTGATGTTAGTTCAAATTCTGGTTCATCTTACTATTTGTAAGATGCTGATATATCCCTGAGTCTTGCTGATCTATAACATGGAAATAATTATCATCTTATGTGGTTTTTGTGAGGTTAAAATAATATTAAATGGAATAATTTACATATAACATAAAGCATTGTGATCATAGGTGTGTACAAAATTAGAGTCTGAAATAATTTTGAAATATATGCTGTACCTGGATCAAAAAAAAATGCTTACTTCCTAAGTAAGAGTAACATTGGGCAGTTACAGGTATATTTCTCATTCTTATATTCTAGTAAGAAAAAAAAATTGAACTGTGGTCCAAACATTTTGTTAATGACTAGAAAAAACAGTTTATAAAAACACAGTCCTTGCCCTTATTAATTCATGATCTAGTGAGGGAGATAAATAAGACAGCGGATCTTCAGTCGTGAGTCAAGTCCCACAGGAAACGCCGTGTGTCCTCACAGAGAGGAAGCACTGAACCGAGATGGGACAAGACGGGAGGGGAGGTGGTTAGAGAAGGCTTCTGGAGGAGATGATACTTGAACTAGGTCTTAAAGAAATCATCTGGAGGAGGGGGAAGGGAAGCTCATTCAAGGCAGAGAGAGCAGTGAATACAAAGATCCTGGAGCACAAAATGCCATCCCACTCTAGGAAGAGCAAACTGCCTGACAAGGGCAGAACCAGTGCCTTAGTGGGGAGGCAAGCGAAGCAACAGGAAAAGCAAGCCAGCCTCATGTCATGAGAAGCCACTGATTCTAGGCTAAGGAGTCCTGATTCCATCCTGAAGAAGATGGAAAGCCGCTGAAAGCTGCAAACAGAAGGACTTGGAGGCATTAGTGTCTTCGTTGGCTCACTTCGGAGATCTTGTGGGGGACAGGCCAAAGGACAGGAGACCAGGAGTCCAGGAGGAGGTTATTGCAGAAATGCAGACAAGATATTCCCACCTGGAGCTGTTCCCAGACAATGAGGAAGCTGACTCCACAATTTCAATCCGTGTATAAGTTGACAAATATATCCTATCCTGCAGTAGATGCTTGTGAAGAAATGGCATCTGTATGCTTTCAGGATACAGGCTGGGGAACCAATCAGAGGTGCCCCTACAAGGAAGGGCACAGAGGCAATTTTGTTGGGAGATAGGTCTAAGAGGAAATTGGAAATATCAAGGGGACATTTCACCCAAAGATGGGCACAATAAAGGACAGAAAAGGTAGAGACCTTGTAGATGCAGAAGAGACCAAGAAGAGATGGAAAGAACACGCAGAAGAACTGTACAGAAAAGATCTTCATGAACCAGGTTACTACGATGGTGTGCTCAGTCACCCAGAGCCAGACATTCTAGAGTATGAAGTCAAGTGGGCCTTAGGAAGTACTGCTGTTAATAAAGCTAGTGGATGCAATGGAATTCTGGTAGAGCTATTCAAAACTCTAAAGGGTGATGCTATCAAAGTGTTGCAATCAATATGTCAGCAATCTGGAAGACTCAGCAGCAGCCACAGGACTGGAAAAGGTCAATCCTCATCCCAATTCCCAAGAACGCTAGTACTAAAGAATGTTCTAACCAACAGACAATTGCACTCATCTCCCATGCTAATAAGGTCATGCTGAAAATCTTGCATGCTAGGCTTCAGCATTACACAAAACAAGAACTTCCAGATATCCAAACTGGGTTTAGAAAAGGCAGAGGAATCTGAGATCACATTGCCAACATTCGCTGGATCATAGAGAAACCTAAGGAATTCCAGAAAAACATCTACCTCTGTTTCATTGATGTTAAAGCCTTTGACTATGTGGATCATAACAAACTGTGGAAAGCTCTTAGAGAGATGGGAATATCAGACCATTTTACCTATTTCCTGAGAAACCTGTATTCGCATCAAGAAGAAACAATTAGAACACTGTGTGGAACAACTGATTAGTTCAGGATTGAGAAAGGAGTACGAAAGGGCTGTCTGCTGTCACCTTATTTATTTAATTTATATGCTGAGCACATCATGAGAAATGCCGGGCTGGATGAGTTACAAACTGGAATCAAGATAGGCAGGAGAAACATCAACAACCTCAGATACTGCTCTAATGGCAGAAAGCAAAGAGAAACTTAAAAGACTCTTGATGAGGGTGAAGGAGGACAGTGAAAGAGCCGGCTTAAGACTAAATATTAAAAAACTAAGATAATGCATCCAGCCCCATTACTGCATGGCAAATAGAAGAGGAAAAGTTGGAAGTAGCGACAGATTTCCTCTCCTTGGGCTCCAAAATCACTGCAGACGATGACTGTAGCCATGAAATTAAAGGATGCTTGCTCTTTGGAAGAAAAGCTATTACAAACCTAGACAGTGTGTTGAAAAGCAGAGACATTACTCTGCCAACAAAGAACTGTATAGTCAAGGCTTTGGTCTTCCCAGTAGTTACTTACAATTGTGAGAGCTGGACTGTAAAGAAGGCAGAGTGCCAAAGAATTGATGCCTTCGAACTGTGGTGCTGGAAAAGACTCCTGAGAGTCCCTTGGACAGCAAGGAGATCAAACCAGTCAGTCTTAAAGGAAATCAACCCTATGTACTCATTGGAAGAACTGACACTGAAACTGAAACTCCAGTACTTTGGTCACCTGATGCGAATAGCCGACTCACTGGAAAAGTCCCTGATGCTGGGAAAGATTGAGGGCAGAAGGAGAAGAGGGCGTCAGAGGATGAGATGGCTGGATGGCATCACCAATGCAAGGGACATGAACTTGGGCAAACTTTGGGAGATGGTGAGGGACAGAGGGACCTGACGTGCTGCAGTCCATGGGGTCGCAAAGAGTTGGACACAACTGGGCAAGTGAACAACAAAAGTATAAAAGGATGTACTCCCCAAAATATTTATAGAGGTTATTTCTAGGTGGCAGAATGATGGGAGATTTGTATTATTCTTTTTTCCTACAATAAACATGAGGTATTTACATATTCTTAAAAAGAATTAAATAATTTAAATACATCAACCCTAGATCCAGGACATTCATTAGGTACTAGACGGTAGATACTTCAGAAGCCTACATACAGTTTGGAGTCTATGAAGGAGAGAAGATTTAGGAGGGAAAGAACAAAATCTGCTCAAGCAGGAGAATAAGCATCTCCACTGTAGAGGGATCCTAGTGAGCAGAGTCAAGCTCAGCAAGAAAGCAGTGAGCTACCCATCAAAGGCAGGATGACACACCAGTCAGTCATCTGGTAGAGGGCTGGGGAGCGCGCACGCTCAGCACAGGCAGATTTTCAGTAGGAGGCTGAAAGACACGAGGGGAGAGATTGTGTAACTGAGTTGTGGGGAAGAATAGTGGCTTATTGTTGGAGACCCGATAAACAAATCAAGAATGTTCATCCTGGGGGTGTGGGCCTGAAATAAGTTCCAAGACAACTTAATGATCCATCACAGGTCTTCTTCCGGGATGAGTCACTGGAGAATTATATTAACCTGTTCAGTCTTCATTGCCCCAGCACCTGCAACAAAGTCACCGAGATATGGCAGCTGAGCTGCTCTCAGGACAGAGCCTCCACCCAGTACAATAGGGGAGATGACACCAGCCAGCCCTGGGCAGGCCACAATCTCAACTTTATCTCGAATGTTCAGCCCCTGATGGAGGTAAATGCTCCTCCCCTCTGACTGCCAGCACTCTGGTGACAAAGTGTAGGAGGACAGCTGCTGAATCGGCCCAGGTCTGCTCTGAACAGTAGCGATGTCCTTTTGCAGGAGCTGATTAATGAGATAGAAACTGGTGGCTTAGGAATCAAGGCCAATTGCAGTCGTATCAGAAATGAAAATAAGAAACTACTGGAAGAAATGAAGGAACTCGCAAGTCTTCCACCAGAGGCTCCGAACTTCTATTCTGGGTCCACCTCACAAAAGCCGTGTGATATTGTGCATTTCATTCAACTCCTTGGAGTCTCAGTTTCCTTACATGTGAAGTGGTGGTAACATCCCAGTTCTCTTAGCCTAGAGGCTAATAGCAGTGCATGCTCATGTCGAGCTTGTTGTGTATCCAGCACTATTCTAAGGGCTTTACACACAGATAAGTGATAGATAGATAGCAACAACCCTACGTGTGCTCCTGTTTAGTCACTCAGTCATGTCTGGCTCTTTGCAACCCCACCCACCAGGCTCCTCTGTCCATGGGGTTTTTCAGGCAAGATACTGAAGTGGATATCCTCCTACAGGGGAACTTCCCAACAGGGATCGAATCCACATCTCCTGTGTCTCTTGCGTTGCAGGTGGATTCTTTACCTGCTGAGCCATCAGGTATTATTATGATTGTCATTCTAACTGAAGCTTGGAGAAAAGTGCCCAAAGTCAGACATTATTGTGGAATCCGGACTTAAACCTGGGCAGCCAGACTCCAGAGTCCATGCTTCAAATCTCCATCTGCATCAGCCGCAAAACGCTTTACAATAGATGCAGAGTTGGGCATTCAGAGAGTCTGACAGTGTCTGGTAGGAGCCCAACCACAGTCAGGATATGGCCAGGATTTGGCAGCAGGGAGTAGAGACACAACCATTGGCTAGGAATTTTGAGACAGAGGTTTACTTTCTAGGTGGCCAGGGGTCAGGGAAAAGATTGTGAAGCCTATAGTAGGGAAGCCATCAGAACTGGGGTTCAGTTGACAGTGGCTTGGTCACAGTAGGGAGAAAGTGAAATCGCTCAGTCGTGTCCGACTCTTTGCGACCCCATGGACTGTAGCCTACCGGGCTCCTCCGTCCATGGGATTTTCCGGGCAAAGATACCGAAGTGGGTTGCCATTTCCTTCTCCAGAGGATCTTCCTGACCCAGGGATCAAACCCAGGTCTACCTGCACTGCAGGCAGACTCTTTACCCTCTGAGCCACTAGAGAAGCTCACACAGTAGAGAGAGCCATATACAAATATGAGGCTCAAAATATGATGTCAAAACAAGGGAAGGAGTTAACTAGCATATGCAAAGGTTTAGGACAGTGCTTTACACAAATGCTGGTGGTGGTGATGGTGATGATGATGATAATGGTAATGGTATTTTGGTAGCCAGGATCTGGGGTTCAGGAACAGGATTTCAGTTCCTTAAAGCAGAAGTAATCAGAGTGGGCTTTGATGCTTTATAATTTTTTTCCCCCATAAGGCTGGGACCAGTATCACCAACTTTTAAATTTACCCAAGTGAGGCCATTCAAACAACCAAAAACTTACCACCCACCATCACTCTGGTTTCATAAAAGAAAGGCTTTTTACCAAAAGTAAGACAGATGTAATTTCAAAATAGCCATTTAAATTGGAAACAAAAATTAACTTAACAAAGTGCTTGTTTACATTGTCTTTTTCTCAGAGGGCAGCTGATAGAGCCCAGAGCATGGGTGATGGGCAGGGGAGGGTTTAGAATATATTCATGTCCAGGGCTCCCCTACCTAGGGCCAGGACTATCTTGGGGGCGTGGTTACAAGGAACATGACAAAGACTCTATGGCCACGAGCAAGTTGTCTGTGCTGGCCCTGAGCTGTCACGCTGACTGAAGCCATCCAACATCTTCATCTGGCATCTCTGAAGTCCTGTGCAGACACTCCAGGACACTTACTTCCTGCCCAGCCTGCTCCCACTCCATTCCAGGGCCACCTGGGTCCCTTCCCACTTACAACCTTCCTCGTGCCCTTTGGAACTGACTCCTGCGTTCTCATTCTTCAGTTTGACCTTTGGAATTCTCTAAGGGCCTTGGCGGGAACCTACCTCCTGGCTCCTCCTGCTCCCACTGGTTTTGAGTAGATACCCTGCCCCATCCCTACCCTTGGGCCTCAGCCTTGGCCCTTGTCCTCGATTGCTGAGGACCTTCATGGAATATTGGAGCACAGATCAGCCTTTGCATCCACTGATCCAGCACTTCTTCCACCACATTCTTCTGTTTCCCTGTGTTTGGTCTGGAGAGGCCCTATTGGCATGAGGAACAGAGAAGACTGAGTCTCAAGTTTGGTCACAATCTGTAGAAACTAATAGGCTCCAGAGCAAGAAGCTAAACGAGTAACCCACATCCGTGTCAAAGACTGTCTCTTGGATTTGTCTGGAAACTCTGAGGCAGGGACAGATCCTGATCACCTTTTATTTAATATTTTATTTTCTACTGACCCCCAACCCCCCATGCCCAATACTTCCCCTGAAACTAACTAGCCAAGTCCCTTCGCAATATATTTGTTGCCTTGAATTTGATTCCTTCATTTAACATACATTTACTGACCACTTGCCAAGAATGAGCTACTCTGATAGGCACTTGGAGAGATACATGGACACTGCCCACAAGGAGCCTTCCATCCAATAGGGAGGAGGGTGCACACCCACAGAACTAAAAATGAAGTAGGAAATACATAATGTTTCCAAACAGCAGGAAGGCTGAGCTGAACTGGTTTTACCTCCAAGTGCTTGGATGGTTTGGCCCCTCTGCATCAGCCCAGCCAGGAAAAAGAAATCTCCCTACTGGGGCTCCAACCACATCCCAGTGGCACATGAATGCAGCTCTGAGCTGAGAGCCTGCATCGCAGTGATTTGTTTTGTTTTGTTTCCAGAGAGGTTTTTCCCCTTTAGCTCCTCATTTGCCTGGGTCAGCTAGCACTCCGTCTCCCTGACCTTACTCCCACACTCATCCTAAATAAGACAAGACCTTTTCTTAAAAGCAATTGCAAGATAAGGGTGCCCTTTATGTGTTATTTTCATTAATTTATTGGTGCTTATTTTTTGTACTGCATTTGATTGGCCTTGTACTTACTTTGTTGAAGCCCGAAGCTTGTTTAAACAAATGAGCACAAAAAAGGGGGAAATAAATCAAAGAAACACTAAACTCTCCAAAAAAAAAAAAAAATCAGCTGATTTAGTACCAGTGATGAGGTTTCCCAAGAAGAGAATCCAAAGCAGTTTGAGTAGGAGTACCTATCTTTCAGGCCAATGATACCGATCAGGGATTTCCATAACTTGGTGTATACCTCACTGTTAAATGACACTAGCAGTGAGTCAGACTTCCTGTGGGGCCACAGGGTATGTCCATCCCCAGGGGGGTTTGTGCAGTTGCCCTTTTGTGGTCTGCCAAGCCGGGAAGCTACTCCTAGTGGGCTGCCTTCCAAGCTGCACGCAGTCTTTCAGGGTAAAGCTCTTCAAACTTCCACACCCTTTTGGTGGTAGCATTATCACTTTCTTCCTCATTTATAGCTGTATTGAGTGGGGGCAGACTGGGCTGAAAGAACGAATTGAATTCCCATGTCAGAAGACCTGGGTTCTAATCTTAACCATGACAAATACCCTAACTTCTCTGGGATTGTTTCCCTGAATCAAAGTTCAATGATAGTATGTATGCTTATTTAATTTTAACTATTTAATTATGAATTAATGCAATTCATTGTAAAAAAAAAGTGAAGACGGTACCGAAATATATCAAGATAGGTCCCTCACCTCCACCCACCATCACCTCCAGCAATAACCACTCTAGTTGCGTGAGCAACCTTACAGAAATTGTCTGTGCCCATACAAAGGTTATCACTAGGTATGTTTTGATCTCATCTATTATAGTTTCCAAGGTTGCTATTGTTGTCTTAGTCACTCAATCGTGTACAGCTCTTTGCTACCCCATGGACTGTAGCCCGCTAGGCTCCTCTGTCCATGGAATTTTCCAGGCAAGAATACAGGAGTGGGTTGCCATTACAGACTGCTAATAGCTGTGTAATTTCTCAGTTTCCAAGATAAGACGCTGTCTTCTTACCACATTTTATTATTTTGGCATCAAGAAAGGTTTATGCTTTTTGGTTTTCTGTGGTTTTTAAAATTTCATTTTTTTCTAGAAAATTCCAGAGATAAGGAACAGTATACAGCTGGCTTGTACAGAGCTGACAATTAATTATGCATATCTTTTCCAAACTCTTCACTTAGTAATGTCACATTAGCAGCTTGAAATCAGCCATGGTAGGAGTATTTAAACCACAGAAACTGGTGTACGTGCTAATCAGGTGGCCTACGTGCTCAGTTGCTTCAGTCGTTTCAAACTCTTTGTGACCCTATGGACTGTAGCCCGCCAGACTGCTCTGTCCATGGGATTCTCCAGGCAAGAATACTGGAGTGGTTGCCATTTCCTCCTCCAGGGGATCTTCCCCACCCAGGATTGAACCTACGTCTCCAGCACCTCCCACATTGCAGGTGGATTCTTTACCACTGAGCCACTAGAGAAGCCCAGAAACTGGCAAATACTGCAAATCAGGACTGCCCCCCCCCATCCAGTTTACCAGCATGTTGCTGGGCAATGTGAAGAACATGCTTTAGCAACCCAAGAGGGTGAAAGAGTGCTGTGTAGTTTGACAGGCTTTGTGGAGTCAAGAGAACTGGCTTTGTAGGCTATGTTCTTGCTGGCAAAAGATAATATAATCTTAGACAAGATCATGGAAAGAGAAGAATACAAGACTGACAACTCCTCTACCCTGCTGTCCTGAAGTGAACATTTCACATCTTTTAGGCCCCTGTGATAGAGGTTAGAACAACGGCCTTCATGAATCATACCCCATATGTCTACTCCCCTATGCAGTGTGATGTTGCTGCTCCCCCACCAAGAGTTCAAGTCTATATTTTAAAATTTACTTTCATTGAAGTATAGTTGAATTACAATATTGTGTTAATTACTGCTGCACAGCAAAATGACTCAGTTATACATACATTCTTTTTTGTGCTCTTTTCCATTATGGTTTATCACAGAATATTGGATATAGCTCCCTGTGCCACACAGTAGGATCTTGTTGTTTATCAATGTCAAGTCTGCTTTTACATCTCCTTGAATATGAACCGGCTCCATGACTTTTTTGAACCAATAGAAGATGGCAGAAATGATGTACAAATTCTGGAGCTTAGGTCTAAAGGGGTCTTCTAGTTTCTATTGTCACCTTGTCATACCCTCGCAACCACCACACCCTGAGGAAGTTCAGTCGGTCTCTGAAGGATGAGGGGCCATTTGGAGGACTGACAACCAGCATCAACTGCCAGAGAGGTGAGTAAGGCCATGTTGAACCCTCCAGCCCAAGTCAGATGTCTGAAGCCATACTAATGATCACAGGTGAGACTAGGAGAACCACCCAAGTAGCCAATTCACAGAATGTGAGATGCAATGAACCATTGTTTTAAGCCACCAAGTTTTGCTGCGGTTTGTTAGCTACCTGAAACAATCTCAAAATCTAGAGAATGCAGAGAGCCTGGAAAGTTGAATGCCTCTCTCTGCTGTGGATACATCCCCTCTGCTGCTGCTGCTGCTGCTAAGTCACTTCAGTTGTGTCCGACTCTGTGCGACCCCATAGACGGCAGCCCACCAGGCTCCCCCATCCCTGGGATTCTCCAGGCAAGAACACTGGAGTGGGTTGCCATTCCTTCTCCAATGCATGAAACTGAAAAGTGAAAGTGAAGTTGCTCAGTCGTGTCCAACTCTTCACAACCCCATGGACTACAGCCTATCAGGCTCCTCTGTCCATGGGATTTTCCAGGCAAGAGTACTGGAGTGGGTTGCCATTGCCTTCTCCAACATCCCCTCTAGCATTGATAAATCCTACGGGCTTCCCAGGTAGCTCAGTGGGTAAAGAATCCACCTGCAATGCAAGAGACTTAAGAGACTTGGGTTCGATCCCTGGGATGGGAAGATCCCTAGGAGGAGGGCATGGCAACCCACTCCAGTAACCTTGCCTGGAGAATCCCATGGACAGAGGAGCCTGGTGGGCTATAGTCCATAATGCTGCAAAGAGTTGGACACAACTCAAGTGACTGAGCATGCATGCACAGTCGAGAATTATTTAAGGCATCATTCCTCCCAGATCTCTTCCATCTTCAAAGGAATAAAGTTCTAAAAGTGAAAATTTAGGACATTATCAAGTCATATTTATGGCCAGGACCCTCCTTTTCTTTTTTTTAATTTAAGTATAGTTGATTTACAGTCTTGTGTTGATTTCTGCTGTACAGCAAACTAATTTATATACATCTATATATAGCTATTGGAGTCAGAAATGGCAACCCACTCCAGGGTTCTTGCCTGGAAAATTCCATAGACAGAGAAACCTGGAAGGTTACAGTCCAAGGGGTTGCAAAGAGTCAGACGTGACTGAGCATGAGCACAATGTATAGATATAGATCTATATCCTGGAGGAGGAAAGGGCAGCCCACTCCAGTATTCTCACCTGGAGAATCCCCATGGACAGAGGAGCCATATACATATGTATGTATGTATGTATGTAGGTATAATATATGTATACGTATACATATATGTATATTCTCTTTCATATATTCCTTTCCAATATGGTTTATCACAGGATATTTAATGCATTTCCTTATGCTATCCAGTAGGACCATGTTGTTTATCCGTTCTTATATTATAGTTTGCATCTGCTAACCCCAAACTCCCAATCTATCCCCCCTACCCCCACTCACTTTGTCCTGCCTGATCTTCAGAAGCGGCTACTTCCTTAAGCAGCATCCAATCTGCCTGTTAAAGGCCTGCCTTTCTCAGGTGAGAAGCGGATGGGGCACACCCTGACTCACAGGAGACTGACCTGGTCAATGACGCAGAGGAAATTTTGAGGAGATGCTAGGACATATCTAATCTTCTTTGTAGTGAAACAAAGCAAAATGATCTCAAACCACAAATGAGGTACTGGAGGGGAAATAAATAAAAATTGCAAAGATGATAAAATGTTGGGTCATACCTCTAGGTCATGCATTCTATATGGCAGTTACGTAAAGATAGTAAAAGTCATGTGGATTCCATAGTGTTTGACCTCTTTTGAGGTCTTTACGTTGTTCTGAAGGTTTCCGTTTCCCTCACTAGACTGGAAGCCTCTTGAGAGCAAGGATCATGAGTTATTCATCTTCATGACTGGGAGCCTAGCACAGGGCTTTGCACAGAACAGGCATTCAGTTAATGCTGTTGAAAAATTCAAGCCCAGAGCAGGGTGGAGGACACTGAAACCAATAGGTCTCACGGTTTTAAAATATCGAAGGGCTTGAAATGTCTGCAGAGGCGCCAGGAGAGCACGGACCTGAACCTCTCAAAACAACTGCAGACTTGGCCCTCCAGGTACTTGTCTCCCCAACCCCACCTCAGGCAGGAGCTCATGCCCTCACCCGGGATGCTGGCAACTTCAAGGTGAGGCTACAAATCCTCAGAGAGTGGTAACACCTTGAGCTCCCTTACTCACCAACCCTATTCGGTGAAACTTGTTTGTGCCCCAGAGCCAGAGCCCGGAGCTGTGGCTTTCAACCCCTCAGCTGTCTTGAGGCAAAGTCTATGATGCAGGAGAGACACTGAACGGTGGCACGTCCTCGGGGACTTCCCCACACTCGGCAGTGGCCTCATCGATTTGTCACCCTCACTGATGGGCACCTGCCCTCTCAACTCCTCCCTCTAGCCTCCACTCCTGGGGCTCAGGGCCCTGGGTGCTTCAGAGGCTCCTAGGCACCTCTCTGTGTGACTATGGTTGCCCTGTGAAATGACTTTCCCTTTTTCTACTACTCTAGTTCTGCTTTGCACATCTGGAGATAGGGCCGAAACAAGTGGTCCACTGAGCCAAGTTGCTTGACAACCCCTTGTCACTTTATTCTCATCAAAAGGCTTACTATCCGGCACTTGGAGGGGCCCTGTCTCCAGAAAGAAGAGCAGGAAAGGAGGGGTGGGAAAAGAAAGAGAGTAGGGGAAACACTGCCTACCAACCTTCCCAGATCCTCATTACCTGCAGAGTAAGGCCAAGTCCTTTTTTGGCATGCGAAGCCCTCCCCAGGCTGAGCTCACCCATATTTTCAGCCTTATCTCTGCCTCTCCCCTCTCTGACTTGACAACCACAGTGGAATCCACATCAGGCTTCTGCAGCTTATAAGTTGAAATATCCTTTTCCCTTCCCTGCCCATAAAGTGATATCTACCCTTCAAGGCCTCCTTCTTCTCTGTGATACCTTCCCCTCCTCCCAAGCAAAGACAGCCTAGCCAAGCACGAACAGCCCCACAATCTGTCTGGTAAGGGAGCAAAATCACTCATTCGCTCATTCATTCATTCACTCAAGTCAGGTTTTGTGCTTGTTTCCAGGGATACCAGAGGGAACAAAATAGACACAGTTCCTACCCTTACAGACCTTACAGACAGCAGTTGAGTGATTAGCTACACAGGACTTATGAGGGTAAAGAGGAGGGCTTTGCTGTAGTAGTGAGGGCTGGGACTGCTTCCCTGGAAGAAGAAAAATAACAGGTGGAAGCTAACTAGAGGTTAATGAGGTAGGGAAAGCAGCAGAGGCGGGTGTGGGGGTATGGTGAGAGACCCCAGGCAGAAGGACTAGTACTGAGCAAAGTGGGAGGGAACCTGGCATACTTGAGAAAGTAACAGAGGGTGTAGGAAGGCTGTGTAAGCTCTGGGCTATGGCTGGATGTGGAGGCTGGGGCCTCCAGGGCCGTGTAGACTGCAGTGAGAGTTTGGTCCTCTTCCCGAGAAAAATGGGAAACACTGCTGGATTTACTCTGCTGTGGGTGGGAGGTGGGAACATGTCCTCTTTGCTTTTTATGAAGATCTCTCAGCTGTGCAGTGGAGAATGGGTTAACACTGGGGACAGGAGTGAAGGCAGGAGGGTCAGCAAGATGCTGAAGTAGTTCAGGGAAAGGGTGTTCAGTGGCCTGAAAAGTGATAGGTGGGCTAGATTGGCTCAGCAGCAGGTTGGAAATAAAAGACAAGGCAAGCAAAGCTGGTGCCTCAGTTTCTAGCTTGGGAAGTATCTGCAGCTCCCACTAGCCTGGGGCTTGCTCAGTCCTATGGCCCCTGTACCCAGCATGACATCTGACAAAGAACTTGTGGAAGGGAAATATAGATGCAAGGAACAAAAAGGCAAGCTCTCTTCGGGAGGATGTTAAATTTTAGCCAGACCATTTACAAAATTCTTGTAACAAATAGATATTTAAAAGTGCACAAAACCACATCTCTTCCAAAGTGATAAATTAATGCTTTTGGAATGTAGGCAGATAGATGAGGCGTGGACATTCGGTTCTCATTTTTAAGATAAGAGTTTGACTGAAGGAAGCTTCTGGAAACAAGCACAATATAAACAAAGAAGTAAGCCACAAATGTAAAAATAATTCAAACATAAATCATATATAATATATAAAATAAATATTAAAATATGTTTAATGTATATTTTAATTGCAAAAGTAACTACTCACTGTGAAAAATGCAAGCAATATGTAAAGAATGAAATTAAAGTGAAGTGTTCCTTCACCCAACTCCAATTTAACCACTTTTCCCTCTGCACCAAAATGTTTTCCACTTTTAATAGAGAGGAAATTATTCAATATTCTTCCATGCTTGCTTATCTTCTCAGGCATACTCATATGAAAACATGATTTAGGGTCAAGGTCAATTCACAGGCTCTGGGGCGAAATTACAAGGGTTCAAATCCAGCTCTACCACTTACCAGCTGTTTGATGTTGGTGGTTAGTTGCTAAGTCATGTCCAACTCTCGCGACCCCATGGACTGTAGCCCGCCAGGCTCCTCTGGGATTCTCCAGGCAAGAATACTGGAGTGGGTTGCCATTTCCCTCTCCAGAGGATCTTCCCGACCCAGGGATTGAACCTGGGTCTCCTGCATTGTAGGCAGATTCTTTACCCACTGAGCTACGAGTTTGATCTTAGATGATTTATCCCACTGCGGCCTCAGCCTCCTTATCTGTGAAACAGCCCAAACGATGGTATCTTCCTCAGAGGATTCTGTGAGGATTAAATGGATGTAAAGCACAGAGACCAATACTTAGTACACACTATCTTTCCCCCATCTGTACGATTCCATCTCATCGACAGCTTCAAAGCACAAGATTTATCAACATTGTTCAACTACCCTTTATTGATGTTCATTTAAGCTGCTTCCATTTTCTTTGCAATTCTTAATGGTAAGTATCTTTAAAGATATACCTTTCTGCACACACATGGGTATTTTTGTTCTCACTACAAAATGGCATCAATCTTCACCCTGACTCTCGTTATTGAATTTGAATTTCCATTAGAATGCCCTTTCCTCACTTCTTTGGCCAACAATTAGCAATTTTTCATAAGTTCTATTAAACCAACGGACAAGATAAAATATCTCACTGTTTTCATTTTTGTTTTCCATTTATTAGTGAGAGTGAATGCCATTTTGTGTGTTTATTAATAAGCTGTATTTTTTTTTCTTCAGTGAATTGGTTCTGTTTTACTGTGGTCAATTTCCACTGAGTTTATGTATCTTACTATTGTTGATTTGTAGAAGTTCTTTACATATTATAAATATTAATCTTTTGTTCTCTGGTTAAGGTGCAAGCAATTTCTCTCAGTTGGCCATCTGTCTTTTAGCATTGTTTGTCAAAATTAGTTATACCAAAGATTTAAGTGCTTATTGGTTAATCTTTTTGTTAAGAGATAAATCTGTTTATCCATAGTCTCTCTATTAATCTTTCCTTTGTGGTTTTTAGGATCTGCACCTTCCTTAGGCCTACCCAAATTGAGATTTTCAAAAAGTTTGTATGTTTATTTCTTATTGAGTTTTAGACTTTAAAAGTATTTTAATCTTTAAACTAACTGGAATTTTTGTGTATGGTGTATTATAACTTCTTCCCCCTAAATTTGATAGCCAGTTGTCCTAACACCATTTTCCCCCAGAAATTATTATATTTATAAGTATATTATCATATTTATTATTATACTAAATCATTATTATAAACCAAGTTCCTATTTAGATAGGATATATATTTCAGGACTCTGTTTTGTTCTCATCCACTTGGTTTTTCCTACATCAATATCACAGTTTTTATTATTAGATTTTTTATATCTTTGTTGTATGTCTTGATATATAACAGGAGGTGCTCCTCGCATCATTCTTTTATTTCAAAGTGTTCTTGGCAATTCTTGTGTATTTCTCTTCCACATGAATGTTGAAATCAGTATATCCATAAAAAGTCCTGGCAGTGTGTCAATAGGGATTAATTTGAAGAAGAATTAATGTCTTTTAAAAATACTGAACTTTTCATCCAGGAATATAACTGTTTTTCCATATTCGATACTTGTATATCCTTCAGTAAAGTTTCATAACTTTCTTCATTATAAGCTGTGTATGTGCTCAGGTGCTAAGTCATATCCCACTCTTTGGGACCCTGTGGACTCTAGCCGACCAAATTCCTGTTGTATATTATAATATTTGATCATTTATTCCTAACTGCCTTATAGATTTTTTATTAATGTAAATTACATCATTTTTCTGTTATATTTCCTAATTTATTATTGCTTTTGTACAGAATAGCTATTGAATTTTTCATATATTTATGGGGTTGCAAAGAGTCCAACACGACTGAGCGACTGAATGACAATATTTTCTAATTACCATATTTATATTTCATAAGCCACAATCATATTTTAAGGTGTTGGTATCAGATGTTTTGGATAAATATTCATATCACTGGTAATTAATGCCATTTATCCCTTCACATGTGGATATACACCTCTTATTTCCTTCTCTTTATTTTTTTCTGAATTATCTTTTGTCTTTATATTTGGCTACGCTGGGTTGTCGATGCTTTGTTTGGGCTTTCTCTAGTGGCGGTGAGCAAGTGCTACTGTTCGTTGAGGTGTGCGGGTTTTTCATCGTGGTGGCTCCTCTCCTGTGGACCACGGGCTCTAGGCACGGGGTTTCAGTAGTTGGGGCACATGGGCTTAGTTGCTCCCAAGGCACATGGAATCTTCTGGGACCAAGGATTGAACCCATGTCCCCTGCACTGGCAGGCGAATTCTTATCCACTATGCCACCAGGGAAGTCCTCCTCTTCTTTCTTATGATAGTGACTGGGTAGAACAGGCTTGTTTAATGATAATAGTAGTATCAACTCGATTTATCTCAATCCTAACTTTAAAGAAAATGTTTTTAATACTTCAATGTTAAGTAATACTTAACTAATACTGCTGTAGGTTTCTGATGGAGACTTTATCAAGTTAAGGATGTTTCCTTCTCTGCTTCACTTAAAAGAAGTAGTTGTTGCTGTCTCCAATCATGAAAAGGTATTGGATTTTATCAAAGGCTTTTTTTTTTTTTCAGTATCCATTGAAATGATCATTTCCCTCTTTGGTGTATCAATGTGATGAATTGCATCAACAAATATCCTTGCATTACTGATATTTGAATCATCTTTGCATCACTTTTAATATACTGATTCAATTTGCTAATATTTCATTTCCAATTTTAAAAATTTATGTTTATTAGCAAATTTAGCCTTTGGTTTTCTTTTCTCCGTTATTGTCCTATGCTTGTTTACTATAGTATCAGCATTATGTCAGCTTCATGGCATGAGTTTGTTAGATCTTACCATAAAACCACCCTGGTCTCTTTTCTGCAGGTAGATCTTAAGCTACTTTTTCTCCAACATTTTTTCATGGCTGGTGGTCTATTTAGGTTTGATACTATTTTTAAGTCAATTAAGATAATTTATATACTCCCTGAAAATCCTAAATTTAATCCAGTTGTACATAATATTATCTTAATTCTTTAATAACCTCTGGTTTTATTTTTTCTAATATTGTCAGTTTGAGCCCTCTTCCCTTGAATAGACTGTAAAATTTTTATCTTATAGGTCAATCATCAGCATTTGATTTTGGACATCTTGACGTTTATTTTTTATTTTATCAATTTCTGTTGTATCTATAAAGAATGAGTTACAATTCTTATATTCTACTTGGGTCTGTTTTGCGTCTCTTTTTCTAGCATCCTTAGTTTTATGCTCCAATAACTTCAGTTTCAGTTTTTCTTATTTTCTAATAAATGTGATTACGTTAATAAATTTCCCTCCACTTATCATTTTTTTGCACATATAGAGTTTGGTCTGTAGCATCCACATTGTCATTACTCTAACATAACCTGTGGTTTCAGCTTTACTTTCCCTTTTGTTGTTGCTCAGTCGCCAAGTCGTGTCCGACTCTTCAGGACCTCATGGAAAGCAGCATGCCAGGCTTCCCTGCTCCTCACCGTTTCCCGGAGTTTGCCCAAGTTCACGTCCATTGAGTCGGCAATGCCCTTGATTACTTTCCTATTTAAATACAAACTATGAAATTTCAGGTTTGACTTCCTCTTTAATGTAAAAGCTATTTCAAAAAGTGTTTTTAAATTATTTTAAAGTGAATAGAATTTTTTGCTATATTTGTTGTTAATTTCTAGGGGTAATGTTCTACAGACAATTCTGGTCATAAAATTTCTACTTTGGCGTATTTGTGAAAATTTCTTTGCAATACATAACCCAGGCAATTTAAAATTATTTCATGGACATTTGAAAAGAATGTCTATTCTTGGAAAATCCTGTAAGAACACAGATATTTAATCAATATATAAAGTAAATAAATATTATACTTTTTCTATAATTCAGTTATCCCCTTCTTGTATTTCTCTCCATTCATAACTTCTGGAATTCCTACTTAGGTCAACATCAAAATTAATAGAGCTATTTTACATGTCATTTAGTATTTTTTCATATTAACCACCTTGAGAACAGAAGCACAGATTTAACTTTAGAATCCAGATGCTACTGAGCATGTGAACTCATCTGTGATTTATTGTGCAAGTACTGACCAAATGATAAAATTTAATAGGTTAAAAGAATAGCATATATTGGGATGCAAACTACCAAATAGCAGAACACTGAATTTTATAAACTTGTAAAGTCAGCTTAGCCAAATATTTATTAAGCACCCTGTGAATGACAAAGGCACAGATAGTAGAAGCTATTTCCCTGCTCTCATGGCCACACAGATCTCTTATAGAGATAGGACACACACCAATGCAAGATAGCTAAGTAACAAAACAAGGCAGCACAACTTTCATGCCAAAATAAATGGCCTAGACAGTAAGCACTACTGCAGTCCAGGGAGTGGGCAGATGGGGGTTGTGGACACAAGGTTGCTTATGTAGAAACCTAACTCCAACTGGTTTTAGCCAAAAAGGAACTTATTATTAGTTCATGAGTATTTGATACCTCTTAGGCACAACCTCAGGTTCTCTTAGCCTCACCTGCTCTCCTTCCAGCTGTCACTGCTGTGACTAGATCTGCACAGGCTCTGATTAACATCACATAGATACAATCTGACGTCTCACCTCACACCATGTCCCTTGCCTCCTGCCTAGGGACCTCCCAGTTGCCACTGAAGTGCATGGCTTCCAATGTCTAAGACCAGAAATATGGGAGAGTTAATGTGCCATGATACGAATCTTGATTAGTGGGAGATAGCAAGCAGTGTATAAATTCTTCACCCTTTCTTTCCTCAAATAGATTATCCTGGAATGCAATTTATGTAGCTTCTTGGAGGACTGGCTAGCTCAGCAATGCAAAATTTTATTTGTTCTCCCTCCTCCCCTGATTTCCCTTGTCCCTCATTCTTGCTCCTTGAGTTTTCATTCCCAATTAAAGTGGTAACACAAAGTTTTTTAGCTCTGCTCTTTGGGACAACCCTGCTTTGACATCCTGAAGCTGAAAGTCCAGATAGAGGTGATTCAGGGCCACAAAGCTTGTTTCCAGGACTTGGTTTTTCTCCAGGTTTTGCCTAGGTTGCTGGCATCCTCTGACAGCTCTCTCCTAATGGCAGTAAGATGGCCTCAGGAAGCTCAGACATGAACCTTCTAGGCTCACATTTCACGGGAAAGAGTCCTTATCCTTCATACCTCAGATAGAAATCACAGAACTGAAGGTTATTGGTTTCGATTGGCCTAATAGGTCAGTGGCCATCCCTGAACCCATCACAGTGGCCAGGAGAATGCCATATCCTACTTTTAAACTAAATAGTGGGTCTACAAGGAGAGGGATGGATGTTCAAACAAAAGTCAGGGCTATTGCAGGAGGAATCGGAATGAATGTTGTTTAAAGTAACAACAAACATGCAGCAGACAGGAAAGGTAGAGACAAAGGAAATGAGCCTTCCTGAAGCCCCAGTAGAATTCTCCACAGGGAGTTTTTAGGTTTCTCCAAAACCGAAAGATTTTGGCTTATACCATGCCATAGAACACTTGTTTCAAGGTGGCTAGAATACTGGTCTACAGGTAGGGCCTATTATTTCTTTCCTAAAAGACAAAGTATTTCATCTGCAGAATAACCAAACAATTGAGGAGCATCCTGCTCTGTGGAGTGACCAAAGCAACTGCATATCTACTGACAAGACAGTCCTGTGACAAGCACTGTCCTGGGCTCCAGGGTTCAGGGCTTAGTAAGACAGGTTCCAAACAGATTTCCCAGCTGAAAAAGTAATCAATATCTTCCCATCCATTAAAGCAAAAGCTCAACTTTCTAACCCAAGGCCCTCAGTTATCAGTCTTCTGCCCACCCAGCCTTTTCTCTAGATTCTCACCTGCTGAACTTAAACATCAGCCACTCTGAACCACTTATCCTTTCTCTAATATTCTTTGTTCTTTTGGATTAGGCGACTGCAGAGCAAAGCCATCAATCAGTCTGTGTCAACTGACTTTAAGGCACTACAGAGCTTATGTGCCAAGACACAAAAAAAGTGTAAGACATGGTACCTGCCCTAAAAAAATAAAAAACTTGGAATTAATCTAACATAGAAGACAGGACATAAATCATGGGAAGTTACATAACCTAAGAATTAAGTAACACCAAGGCTTGAGATTTGAGAGACATTTTGAAGGTGGGAATGACAGGGGTCACTGTATCTGAGAGAAGAGTGTGTTAATAATATTTGTTTATAGTTTAAAAGTAGTTTCACATATTTTCTTACTTGAGCTGAATCAAATGTTTATCAGCTGTACGAATCAAAGAGGAGGAGGAGAGGTGACAGGTCAGGAAAGGAGGGGAAAGGAGAGAGGAAAGGAAGAAGCAAGACAATGTGAACACCTATGTACAGTGTTACTGTTCAAAGAATTTTC
Source organism: Bos javanicus (assembly GCF_032452875.1). NCBI lineage: Eukaryota > Metazoa > Chordata > Mammalia > Artiodactyla > Bovidae > Bos > Bos javanicus. Next base: position 37,284,378 of record NC_083886.1, read on the forward strand.
ACCACACCGATGAGGCATCATTTCATTTGATTCTCACACAGATCAGAGGGTAATTATTGCATCTATTTATTATATGAAGGCTAAGACTCAGCACAGCCATGCTCAGCTATTAATAATACCTGGCAGAACAGGATGCAAATACAAATCCTCTGGTCTCAAGTTCATAATTTTTTACTACACTCAACTACAGCTGAGATAGGAAGTGGAGCACATTCTATGTCAATGAAAGACCATGAAAAGTCAAAAGGGAATATTCCAAGTAGCTATCAGTAAACAACATGAAAAGTGACAGATCAAGGAGGAGGAAAGCACTGAGGAAAGATGGTTAGAACTGTTTTGCTTTGCCTTTTGTCTTTTAAGCATTTCAGTCAGACTGAAATGTTAAAAAATTAAGCAATAGATTGGAAATCAAAGTTGTAGGCATCAAAATAAATCACATGTTTAAAATATTTGGGCAATTTCTAGACTGAAATTTAAGATAAAATCATGTTCAGCCATGTATTTGGCACTCAGTATGTGAGATGCTCATACAAATTGAAGAGAAAAACAAAGACCTCTAATGGAAACACAGAGCAAAGGCATGAATAGAAAATTCACTGAAAGAGTAATACAGGCTCTGATAAAATGTGAAAATGTTCATCCTACATATGTTCAAAGAAATGCAAATTAGAACAAAGAGATGCCATTTTATTTATCAAATTATCCAAGAATAGAAAAAAAAATGTATGAAACAGGCAAAATTATACATTGAGAGTATTAATATAATCTTTCATTAAAGTGGAGAATTATGTATTAAGAGCCTTAAAAAAAAATCCCTTCTCTCTGACTCAGCAAAGTCACTTGTAGAACTATCCCAAGGAAATAATCAGGGATGTAGTTAAAGACATATATAAAAATGTTTAATTAAATATAATTATTAATACAGAAAAATTCTCAACATCCTACATTCTGAGCAATGACTAAATTATCCTAAATCATAGAATGCAATCATTAACAATGATAATCATGATGATGCTTAATGTCAGGGGAAATTAGAAACAATGTAATGCTAAATGAACTGCAGATATGAAACTGCAGATGCAGTAGAAACTCATTCAGAAAGAAATGGAGCAGAATGCTTACAATGGCTATCACTGTATGGTGAGATTAAAGAGGGTTACTATTTTCTTATTTCTATTTTCCATATTTTCTACAATGAGCATTTCAAGGTTTTATAATGAGAAAGAAACCCTGATATTTTAGACTTGAAAACATTTGGTTTTTTAAGAATCAAGTTCAGGTTTCCTTAAAAGATGTTAAATTGGTATTTTTGTTGAGAATATGCTCAGCTGTAAATCATGGAGCATTTAATGTGGATTAAAAAGTAAACCTAACCCAGGCAGTTACTAGGTTTGGTTGGAGGCTTTATCTCTGTGATTATCTTGCATTCTCTTCACAGTTTTATAAGAAGGCTGTTGCAGTGCCTTGACATCAGACTTAACATCAGACTCATGTTAAGGTAGGGAGAAGAAGGTAGACAGTGTCCCAGCAGTGATTTAAAAAAAGATCCCAAATTATTTGTCATTTCCCCCTTGAAAGGTAAGGGTCTATGTGCTTTCTTCTTGGATCTAGGCAGGCTTATGATTACTTCAACCAATCAGATCAGATCAGTTGCTCAGTCGTGTCCGACTCTTTGCGACCTCATGAATCGCAGCATGCCAGGCCTCCCTGTCCATCACCAACTCCCAGAGTTCACCCAAACTCACATCCATCAAGTTGGTGATGCTATCCAGCCATCTCATCCTCTGTCGTCCCTATAGCAAAAGTGGTACTTTATGACTTCTGAGGCTGGTTGATAAAAGGCCTTGCAGCTTCCAACAGGCTCTCTTAGAATGTTCATTGTCCAGAAACTCCCTCTTAGGATACTTTCTCTCACAACCGGCTGCCAGGCTGTGAGAAGCCCAAACCACAGGAAGAATTTAGAGGCCATGTGTACATGCTCGAATCAACAGTGCCAACTGAGCCTAGGCTTTGGGTCATCCCAGCCCAAATGCTAGACATGTAAGTGAAGAAGCCTCCAGATCTATACTGTCCAATTTGGGAGCTACTGGTCACATGTGGTTATTTATATTTACATTAATTAAAACTAAATAAAATAAAAGCTTCAGTTCCTCAGTCACACTGAACACATTTCAATTGCTCAACAGCTTCATGGGAATAGGGGCTACCATACTGCACAGCACAGATACAGCAACTTTCCATCATTGGAGAAAGCTTCCCAGGTGGTGCTGGGAATACACACACACTTGCCTCCCAGGTGGTGCTAGTGGTTAAAAACAACAACACACACACACACACACACACACACACACACGCCAATGCAGGAGACATAAGAGACATGGATTCAATCCCTGAGTAGGGAAGATACCTTGGAGGTGGGGACGGCAACCTACTCCAGTATTCTTGCCTGGAGAATCCCATGGATGGGGGAGCCTGGTGGGCTATGGTTCATAGCATCACAAAGAGTCAGACAAGACTGAAGTGACCTAGCAGGTACACGTGCACCATTGGAGAAAGTTCTATCAGACTATCCCTCTCCAAATGATTGCTGATTAAGTTTTCCCAGGTGATGCCTGTTTATGTCTCATTGGCAGAACTGTGTCTCCCTTACTGCAGCGAAGGCTGGGAAGATAACATATTTAGCTCTTATAGCCTCTTTAGTCAGGCAGACAAGAGGAAGAAGGGGAGAGGGCATGGGAAATGGGTGACATAGCAACAATGTGTGCTACCACTGTGTGTGTGTGTGTGTGTGTGTGTGTGTGTGAGTGTGTGTGCTTAGTCGTTCAGTCGTGTCCGACTCTTTGGGACCCCATGGACTGAAGTCCACCAAGCTCCTCTGTGCATGGGGATTCTCCGGGCAAGAATACTGGAGTGGGTAGCCTTTCCCTTCTCCAGGTATATATATATATACCTCCAGAATTGCAGGGTCATGTTATCTATTTCATAAAATAGAATTATGTATATATTTCTATTTTAAGCAGCACTGCATAACTATAGATGCAATCTATGCTTTAAATTTATATACTATTAAAATAGAGTATTTTCAATTTTCCTTAACCTAGTGTGCCATGGATGAAATCTATAATTCATAAAGTAATAACATTGGCTTATGGAGACTTTAAATAAATGTGCTTTTTACTTAGAAATGTTGTGAACACTGTATCACTCCTAAAACTTGCAACTATAATCTCTTGCTAAGATCAAAATCCTCATTCTTGGCTAATAAAAAGAAATTTCAAAATTTTGTTTGGGTTTTTGTTCATCAAGATAATAGGAAGAAAGCAAGTGGTAAGAAGACATTCTCCTATCAGACCAAGTTGCCTGTTCCAAAGATAAATGGGTTTGTTCAATGTTATCTAGTTATCTTATAATTATAAATGTGTGTGTTCCCATCTCTTGGAGATCCCTCCTCTACTAATCCACATGAGAAATCATAGGAAACCACACCGAGGTTCCCTAAGTCATAAGTCCATACCTTCCTTTGGGAAATGTTCAGGAAAGAATTGGTATACTTGGCTTTTAATAACACAGTGATTAGCTTAAAATTGTTCCTTATTAACAATTTTTTAAAATGTGCATGCTATGGTTTATGTTGCATAACTGTTAAATGAATAACCATAATGACATGAACACCATTACATCTGCATATTGCCTAATTTTCAAGAAAACATAAAAGTTGATTCCCTAGGCTCAAAAATGAGCCTTAGTAAATACAGATCATGTGATGGTGATTCGTCCATAATCTTGTCTCAGTTTGCAAGGAAGCACAATGAGAATTAGAAAGTTTAGGACACATCTCTCTCAGAAATCAGGTGAGGTGTGTGTATGTGTGTTTATATGTGTGAATGAGATAATAATTCAGGGCACTTTCAAGAACCATTGGAACTTTGTCTATCTTTCTCTCTCTCTTTTTTTGGCTGCACCAGGGGCCTTGCTGAATCTTAGTTCCCCCAGAAGAGATTGAACCCAGGCCTGGTAGTGAAAGCACCAAGTCCTAACCACTGGACCACCAGGTAATTCCTTGGAATTTGCCAATCACTTTATTGTAAGGCATTGCTCCAAGAGTTGTGTGGAATGCAGTGATGTGAAAGGGAAGGACTGTGATTTTCAGTGACTATCACTTGCCCAGAGAGAGGAATACCTGTTAGTTGTGATACCACCTGAAGGTTAATAATATCAAATTCCTTTTTTCTCCATAAATTTAAATACCTATTTAGCAGTCTACTCCTCTACACAATTCCAAAGTAAGTGTTGCTGCTGCTGCTAAGTCACTTCAGTCATGTCTGACTCTGTGCAACCCCATAGACGGCAGCCCAACCAGGCTCCCCCGTCCCTGGGATTCTCCAGGCAAGAACACTGGAGTGGGTTGCCATTTCCTTCTCCAATGCATGAAGGTGAAAAGTGAATGTGAAGTCGCTCAGTCGTGTCGGACTCTTTTCGACCCCATGGACTGCAGCCCACCAGGCTCCTCCATCCATGGGATTTTCCAGGCAGGAGTACTGGAGTGGGGTGCCATTGCCTTCTCCTAAAGTAAATGTTAAATAGCAATAAGGATCCTTTAAAGGGTGAAACTTGAAAAAAGGGAATTTTATACCTTGTGACTGGCAATATTGGAAGGATATGAATCTGGTTTTCTTTGTATTTGCAATCTATATTTGGAAAAGAACTACATTAAATACTTTAGGGGCATTGAGTTTTAAATGTGGATTTTTTTAACTGAAAGAGTTAAGAGATTAGTTAGTCCAATTAATATGTATAGATGAGAGAACTAAAAGTTGATAAAAATGGGTGAAATTCAGATTTCCCAGTATCTGCTCTTTGGTACTTTTTCTTGTGTGCCATTGGTATTTATTTATGTGTGTTTTTATTTATGTTTGGTTTGAAACATTCTCAAACACTTGAGCAACAATAACATGTTGTAAATCTAAATTTCTGATTTAAAAATTCTATTTACCACTAGTAATATTTAATTAATACCTATCAGATGCCTGCTCTCAAATTTTAAACCTGGGATTATAGATTGGAAGCATTCAGAAAAGAGAATCTGTGTCTTCCCTTTAGAGAATTCTTGAAAAGTATAAATAAACTTGAACAAAATTACAATTCATCTATCTCTAGTTAGGTATATTAATCTCAGCCAAACATAATATGCTCCTCTAATATAGTGATGTATTTCCAAATTACAAATCAACATGCATGGCTAATTCATAGTCCTGCAATTCTGGATATTTGGTACAATATTACTGGCCTAATGGTAAGGGAAATTAGGCTCTGGAGAACATGAAAAATCAACTGTTTCTCTGGATAAACTGTTTCCCAGATATCCTATATTCTTGCAATTTCTGTGCTCAATTAAATATAAAATTAAAATAACATTTTAAAAAACAAATGGAATTAATATTCACTATAGAAAAAAATACAAGTGAGCAAAAGGAAGACAACATTGAACGAATAATATCAAATTTTTTTGATGCAGAGGAAGGGATGTTTTAATTTAAAATGCTTTCATACTGTCACAACCAAATCTCTTCCTCGTTAACGACTGAAAAACCCAAACTAAAACAGAACTTGAGTAAAACTTCTATTTTTAAAAAATGTTCCCCAAGTTTTAGAAATCCATACAACAAACAATAAATCCGTCACCGGACCACTCCCACCCTCAGCCTATTTCACAAACCCATCTTCCCTCCTCCTCTTACACACTTTGAGGCTTTAGAAATACCCTTTTTCAATTCTGTTCCTTCTAAAAGGTGAGCAGAGCGGGGTAATAAAGTCAGGTTGGAGGGGAAAAGCCACGACGAGATTTTGCGTCCATAAAGCGAGTTTGTGCCCGAACAGCGCAGCTGGTCTACATAGCTGGTTGAGCCAACACCCCACTATTCGGTGAACTGCGATTTAACTTCCTTATGGTAGTTTCAGAGTGCCGGCCTCTCCGTTTTGAGGGGAAGGCGGAGACCCGGTTGTTTTCCCAGGAAGCACTTCTTGAAGTGCACAGGAATGGGGCGAGGGGAAGGCCAGGTGACCGGCGTTTCATTCCTTGCTTCTCCTTCTCCTATCCTTCGCTCCGCGTAGACTTTCTCTCCGCCTTTCCCTGTGCAAATTTGACGTCGGTCTCCTGGATACCAGACAGCCAATAGCCTGGTTGCTAAGGGAGAAGGGTGGCCAATCAGGCGTCGTTGCTACCCGTGAGTAATATTTTTAGCCGGAGAGGGACTCTCGGTTCCACTCCCAGTGTAACTTCGTGTATTTCTCTGCTGCAGGTTGTGGAAAAGAGAGCTTGCCCGCCCCCTTTGAGGCCCTCTCTTTCCCCGCTCCCTATGTACTCGCCCAGATTTCAACTGAAAATTATCTTAAAAGCAAAACACAAGAAGGCACCGTGTTTATTATGTGTATTTACGTTAAGGTAGGCACTAGAAATACACGCATGCGTATATATACACAAATACGTACACAATTTGGCATGGAGGCCTGGATTGGGACATTCGGAATAAAATGTGGTTCTTCTTAGTCGCAAGCCACCCCCACATCCGAGTTGCTGCCGGGTCGCACGGGGAGGTCTGATGTGGGATGCGAAGACAGTTAAACTGTCACCTAAGCGGGAGGTGTGGCCAGGTGGTCTCCCTTCCCCACCCCCAGCCTGGCACGGCAACTTTGGGTTCAGCAGTTGCCCCTCTGTGAATGGCAGTTGGCCTAGGCCCTTGAGGTGATTAATATTCAATCAGTACAAGAGTCCCTCTCACAGTTCCCCCTTTTTCTGGACTCTCCTGGGTGCACTGGAGGCCGATACTTGTTAGCTCATCAACGAGTGGGCTTTTCCTTGGCCACAATCCCACATTCTTTGTCCATTCTCCCCTCCCTCTCGGGGTCTTGGGCTCTTCTCCCTGTTCACCTAGCCGCTACGCCCCCAGCTTCGCTCCCCTCCCCCCTTCTCCACAGTTCTCCGCCTAGACCTAGAGTCGGCCGCCCCAAACCACTTCTGTCGCCCTCTCTGGCATGTCTCTCCCCCAATCCCTTTCCAAATTTTCTCTTAATCCCGCCCACAATGTCTGGAAGATCATCGATTCATTGGCCACCCTGGAGACCAAGAGGTGTGGCCTTGCCCACCCGGCCCTCCGCGGCTTGTCAGGACTTGGGCAGGCGGGACTTGACCAATGGCGTCCGGGGGCAGGGCAGGGGCGGAGCCAGCGGCCTGGGTCTAGGGTACCCGGTGGGAGGGCGGGGAATGGTGACGCCACCCGGAGCTGTGTGACGCGAGGCGGGCGCGCGCATCCCTACGGGAGGGGATGGGGGTGGGGAGGAGAATATAAAACGAGAGGCGGGGCGCGCGCCGCAGCAGAAAGAGTGAAGCTCTGGCCCGGCGCTGAGTGGGCGCTCTACGGGGACACTGGACCGGGCACCCTGGGCCGGGCACCGGGCTGTGTGGAGAAGTGAGCGGGCTCGCCTGACCCCGTCCTTGCCACCCCGAACCAGAAGGGGCGAATTCCTGAGGCCCCGGTCCTCCGTAGCCTCCTCCCGGCGGCGTCGGCGTGCAGTCTGCCCGGTCAGCTAGCTCGTCGCCGCCGACCCTTCCTTGCCCCCGCCCCGCCTCCCCTTCTCCGCCCAGCGGCCGGGTCTGTGGTGGAAGCAGCCCGTAAGTATCTAGGGGCGGCGGGCGGGGTTAAGAGGAGGAGGGGCTGCAGCGGCTTCGAGCCCCGGGCCCTCGGAGCTTGGGATGGCGGCGTCGCGGCCCGGGCGCGGTGGGGACCGGCTCCCGACACCCGGTCGGAGGCGGCTCCTAGGGTCTCCGGCGCGCCCCGGAGGCGGGGCTGGCCGGCGAGTCGGGCTCGGCCGGGCCGGGTCACTGGGGAAGGGCTGTCCGGGGCGAGCTGAAGGGAATCGGGTGTTGGGGCGCCCGGGAGCAGCGGCGAGCTCGAGGGGAACGCTGGAGTCCGCGGGGCCGCCAGGCCTGAAAATGGTGCCGAGGAGCTGGTGCTCCCCGGACTCTGGCTGGGTCCCAGGAACCTCGGAGTGGGGGGCAGGGAGCGGCGGGTCGGGTTACGGCGGGGGGAGGGGAGCGGCTGACCTGGTGCGACCGGCGCCGCGACCCGCCGGGTGTCCAGCCCCCGGCCCCAGTGGTCCCTTTTCCATTTCTCGTGGCTTTCCTCCACCACCTCCTCCTCTTGCTGCTGCTGCTGTAGCGCTTGGCTCCGAAGGCTGTGAGCAGAAATCTAATGAGACCCAACTGGCTGTTTATGTAATTCTTCATGCTCCCGTCTTTAAGGCGTTGCTTTGAAACTACCTTTCACCGAGCCTGAATTTCGCTCGACTGCACCTTCACGCAATTTGGCTTAATCAGCTGCCTTTGCCAGCACACGAGCTTGGAAAGTGTTTGTAGTTTCGGGGCAGCCTGGGATTCTTTTCCCTTTATCACCACGAGTATGGAAAATGAAACAGATGGGTTAATACCAACTTGATTTTTTTTAATGTCCTTTTAAATCAACCTAAGTGTACAGATAGATCCCTTTTGCAAATATCTTGTTTGCCCTTGATCTTTTCTTATCCCCACCCAGTGCTGATCCAGCAAACGTTTAAAGGTCGACCTTATCATACATGCCTCTTCGGCTGTTCTCTTATCGTGAGAGAGGGAGTTGTTTTTGAAAATCAGAATAAAACTCAAAACCCCTACCCTTTAAACAGAATAATCAGAAGAGTTTGAAGTTAGTTGTTTCTTTTGTTAACAAGAAGTATTTTCAGATTTAGAAAAATACATATTAAATAGTATAGAGAAAAGGTTGTATCATGTACTTTGAAAATTTTCTTTACGTCTCACATTTTGGGATTGTTTGATAGTAAAGCAGATTTAAGCAGTATATGTCCAAAATTAACTGAAATACAGAATTCATTTCTAAGCTAGTGAATAGGAGTATGACCAACGTTTAAAACAAGCATATACAGGTAAATAGACAGATGTGCTTAGTATGGTTTCCAATAAATATTTTTTTGAGAACTGCAAGAAGAAAAAGAAGGAATATGCTGTATATTCTGAAAGTGTTTTTCCTCTTAGAACTCTATTCAGAAACAAAGTAAATAATAGGGTTTTGTTTTGCACATTTTAAACTGTAGATCTTGTTTTCCCGAGATTTTGGTCTTCAGTAGACAATTTTCTGTTGGTAAGTGTGGATTAGATTTTTCAGACTTTCTAGCTTATTAGACTTTTTCAAAACTGAAATTACTTTGGGGGTAAAAAAAGGTTGTGGAACTTAACGTTTATCTTACATGGACATGTTTTCTTTTGTTTTCTATGTTTTCTTTAAGGAACAAGACTGCTTGAGGTGAAGGATATCTACTAATACCAGCACTTTGAATGAAAATTTGTTTTTCTGCCACAAACTGAACTTTTTTGTGTGTGTCTAGGGGGGAGTTGAAACAAACCTAATTTTGTGGCATAGCAGCTATGCAGCTTGAAATCCAAGTAGCACTAAATTTTATTATTTCATATCTGTATAATAAGCTTCCCAGAAGACGTGTCAACATTTTTGGTGAAGAGCTTGAAAGACTTCTTAAGAAGAAATATGAAGGGCACTGGTATCCTGAAAAGCCATACAAAGGATCAGGGTTTAGATGTATACACGTAGGGGAGAAAGTGGACCCAGTGATTGAACAAGCATCCAAAGAGAGCGGTTTGGACATTGATGATGTGCGTGGCAATCTGCCACAGGATCTTAGTGTTTGGATCGACCCGTTTGAGGTTTCCTACCAAATTGGTGAAAAGGGACCAGTGAAGGTGCTTTATGTGGATGATAATAATGAAAATGGATGCGAGTTGGATAAGGAGATCAAAAACAGCTTTAACCCAGAGGCCCAGGTTTTTATGCCCGTAAGTGACCCAGCCTCATCAGTGTCCAGCTCTCCATCGCCTCCCTTTGGTCACTCTGCTGCCGTAAGCCCTACCTTCATGCCCCGGTCCACTCAGCCTTTAACCTTCACCACTGCCACTTTCGCTGCCACCAAGTTTGGCTCTACCAAAATGAAGAATAGTGGCCGCAGCAACAAGGTTGCACGTACTTCTCCTATTAACCTCGGCTTGAATGTGAATGACCTCTTGAAGCAGAAAGCCATCTCTTCCTCAATGCACTCTCTGTATGGGCTTGGCCTGGGTAACCAGCAGCAGCCGCAGCAACAGCAGCAGCCATCTCAGCCACCACCACCACCACCGCAGCAGCAGCAACAGCAGAAAACCTCTGCTCTTTCTCCTAATGCCAAGGAATTTATTTTTCCTAATATGCAGGGTCAAGGTAGTACCAATGGAATGTTCCCAGGTGACAGCCCCCTTAACCTCAGTCCTCTCCAGTACAGTAATGCCTTTGATGTATTTGCGGCCTATGGAGGCCTCAACGAGAAGTCTTTTGTAGATGGCTTGAATTTTAGCTTAAATAACATGCAGTATTCTAACCAGCAATTCCAGCCTGTTATGGCTAACTAAAAAAAGAAAAAAACGTACAAGTTAAAATGGTTGGGCCCAAGGGGGATTTTTTTTAATAACCTCCTTGAGTTTTTTTTTTTTTTTTTTTTTTTAAAGCTTATAGTAAGGATACATTCAAGCTTGGTTACAAAAATAAAACATGCATCATTTTTCATTGCCAACCAAGCACAAAGTTATTTTATACTGACTGTATATTTTAAAGTATACTCTCAGATATGGCCTCTTACAGTATTTAAGATATAGCAAGGACATGGCTGATTTTTTTTTTTATAAAAAATTGGCACTAATAAGTGGGTTTATTGGTCTTTTCTAATTGTATAATTTAATTTAGTACAAAGTTTGTAAAATATCAGAGGATATATATATTGTTTCTACGACATGGTATTGCATTTATATCTTTTTACTACAGTGATCTGTGACAGCAGCTTCATGTTGTATTTTTTTTACTGAAATTGTAAAATATCCATCTCAAAGACATCACCTATTCTAAAAATTGTGTACAGGATACTCCTTTAGTGGTGGAATTAAAATGTACGAATATTTGCTTTTTCAAAAAAAAGTATTTTCTGTTAAAGGTTTAAAAATTTTTGCTATATATTATGGAAGAAAATGTAATCGTAAATATTAATTTTGTACCTATATTGTGCAATACTTGAAAAAATGGTATAAAAGTATTTTGAGTCAGTGTCTTACATGTTAAGAGGGACTGAAATAGTTTATATTAAGTTTGTATTAAAATTCTTTAAAATTAAAAACATTTATTGTGGTCTTTGTTTTTAAGTCTTTGCCAAAGATCTAATTCTGGAATTATGTTGTAAATGCGGATACAGCAGAAAGATCTGACTCATTGAATCACAAAGTTATAATGGAAAGCAGTTGCTCTACTAGGGCACAGATAGTAGCTTACCATATAAAAAGTTGTGCTTAACCTGAGCAACGCTTGGGACAGCTTTGTTCTTTAGCAACAAGGGTGGTATGCTTAAGGCAAGTCAACTTTATTAAAATTGTGTCACACTAACATCTAAGATGGAGTCAGGTGATAAAATGAAATTCTCTCATGTAAACTGAGAGAGTTTATTTGAAATGTATATGGAGAAAGAAATCATTGGATCAATTATCTGCATGGGAGATGAATAGCTCAGAAAACTTGCTTGACAAAGCAGCTCACTTGACTGCTTAAAAAAGATGATTTAGGTCTGTTTTTACTGATCCTTACACTTATAGACTACTCATTGTAACTGGAGAATTTATGATTAACATCTATTCAAAATTGACAGGTTGTTAAATATTAGTATTTCTGTGCATTTTCCTATCAAAGTTTACACACAGGTTTTGGGTTGGTTTTTTCCTGGTTTGGTACTTCAAAGATTAGTCATAATGTGTCAAATTGTAGTGGCTCCTTAAGGAGGGAGGTTTTGTTGTTTTTTTTTTTTTTTAGCGCATGAGTTGCAAGGGTGAGACACATTGTTAAAGTAAAATAATGAGTCATTTCACTGAATGTCCATTGATAACAGTGTTGACATTAGAAAATTGAATTGGAATAACTTTCTCTGCTTTTTTAGTGAGAAACCAGCACTGTCGAGGTTACTTGTGAAATGAATTTGGTCTCAAATGAGTTTTTTTTTAGACACCAGTCTACAGAAGCCTTTTGTCTGTTACCCTTGTAATTTAGAGGAGTAAAAAGTTTTAAGGAAACAAGCCCTGAAAACAACAGAGCTAAGCTGTTCTGTCAGCTCTATGGTGAGGCCTTTGTCCATTAGTGGACAGAAGGAGGTTATGAAGAAGTATTGAGATAGTGACTGGAAATGAGAGAGATTTTTCTTCGTATGCTATCAATTATGTGCTTTTGTGATAGAGTTTGAAAAGCTATAAAAGAACGATCAGAGTAACAGTTTTAAATACTTGTTTCCACTAGAAGCTTTTGGGTAAAGCTATAGGCTTAACTTGGAAGAAAACTGGTCTTTTTATGAATGAAGAAAGGCTCAAGTTAACTTTTTCTAAAAGCAACTGGCCAAGAGACACAAAATAGAGTTTGTAACAATCAAGAACACTAATACACATATTCAGGGCTTCTTCCCTGGTAGTTCAGATGGTAAGGAATCTGCTTGCAATGCAAGAGACCAGGGTTTGATCCCTGGGCAACCCACCCCAGTATTCCTGCCTGAAGAATTCCATGGACAGAGGAGCCTGGTGGGCTACAGTTCATGGGGTCGCAAAGTCAGACGCAACTAACACACATAATACTTATGTATTCATATTTTAAATAATTGAACTTAATGTATGACTATCTTTCAGATCGTAGGTATGCGTGTACTGACAAGAAATCTGAGAGAAATTTCATATTGGTGCATACATTGGTTTGGTGCTGAAAACATTAACTCAATTTTATCATGATTGGGTTCAAGAAAAAGTTGATTTGAAATTGATTTGAGCTTGGTATCCTTGAGGTCTTTTTTTTTTTTTTTTTTTAAGAATGAACAAAGGCTCTCTGTTTTCATGCCCTTTTTGTTCATGAGGAATGGAAATTTTTAAAGGTGCTTTTGTTTAGCACAACTTCGAAAAACTCAGAAAAGTTTACATCCTAGTCTTTTTCCCCCCACTGCCATCACACTTTTTGACCTTATGTGTGGAGACTTTTAGCTGACAGTTTTGCTGAGTTAATTATATTAATAGATTTTCCCCTTTTTTTGTGGGGGGGGGGGGTGGCTCTTCAATAAATATACTGTGGCAGCCTCTGAATAGCCCTATCGTGGTGTCTAAAATGCTGCTTTACAAAGTACATAGATCATTGATGAGTCAAGATGATGATTCCAAAAAGTAGTTCTCTGATTTTAGAATATTCCTTTATTGTCCATTTTCTAAAATCAGGTGTACTGTTAAATCTCCTTTGGATAACTTTAACCTATCTTAGATGGCAAAATGAAGCCTTCAGTCAAAATGCCTCCTTAAGGATAATAATCTTGGATTTGCCTGGTGGTACAGTAGATAAGAATCTGCCTGCCAACGCAGGGAGCACAGGTTCGATCCCTGGTGGGGGAAGATCCCACACGCCAAGGAACAACTAAGCGTGTATGCCACAGGTTCTGAAGCCCATGAGCCTAGACCCTGTGCTTTGCAACAAGAAGAACCACCGCAATGAGGAGCCCATGAATCAAAACTGCAGAGAAGCCCCTTCTCGCTGCAACTAGAGAAAGCCCTCGCACATCATCGAAGACTTAGCGCACACACACAAAGATAATAATCTTTGTTTACTGTATTAATGTCTTAACTTTTGAAGGTGAACTAAAAGGTATCCTGAGCGTAAAATGTTTTTCTAATGTGTATCAGTGTTATTCGCATGGTACCTGTATTATAATTGACTTAATCTAACAAATGTCCAGAACTTAGGTTATTTTTAAATGTCAGTGTAATGCACAGAGAAAATGAAGCACAGTTGAGCCTTGAACAGCATGGGGGTTAGAAGCAGCAACCACCCTCCACTCAGCGGAAAACCCATGTATAAGTTATAGTCAGTCCTTCCAAGTTCACATTGAGGATTCAACCAACTGCAGATCATGTAGTGCTATCGAAAAAAAAAATTCCCATATAAGTGGACCCACATAGTTCAAGCCCATACTGTTCAAGGATAAACTGTACCTCTTTTTGCATGTATTTAAGCTAATGAAGTAAAACGCTGGCTGGAGACCTTCCTACACAAGCAATATAGCATAGACATTTGTGCCTGCTCAGTATGTGTGCTCAGTGCTCAGTCATATCTGACTATTTGCAACCCCATAGACTGCCAGGCTCCTCTGTCCATGGAATGTTCCAGGCAAGAATACTGGAGTGGGTTGCCATTTCCTACTCCATTGTCATTTCCTACTCCACAGGATCTTCTCGAGCCAAGGATCGAACTTGTGTCTCCTACATTGGCAGGCAGATTCTTTACCAGTGAGCCACCTGGGAAGCCATAGGATGGGCACAGCACATCAAATATATTTCATTGCCTGACTGTATACCTGTCAGAAGGAGGATGACAATACTCTAGGGCAAGATCAGATAAGGAAAAAGTCTGACAAGGATGTAAAATCACTGTTGCTTAATAAAACCCATTCTATTTTTTAGTATGCCAATCAGCTGATGCATAATCAATTTGACCCAGGAGTTCACTTTAGATCAGAGTTCTTCAGTTTTTTTTGTTATATTAAGAAGATACCTTCTTTTTTGTTGTTCAGTCACTAACTCATGTCCGACCATCTTTGCAACCCCATGAACTGCAGCACACGAGGCTTCTCTGTCCTTCACTATCTCCCTGAGTTCGCTCAAACTCATGTCCTTTGAGTCAGTTATGCCATCCAACCATCTCATCCTCTGTCACCCCCTTCTCCTCCTTGAATAGCATGGGGGTTAGAAGCAGCAACCACCCTCCACTCAGCGGAAAACCCATGTATAACTTATAGTCAGTCCTTCCAAGTTCACATTGAGGATTCAACCAACTGCAGATCATGTAGTGCTATCGAAAAAAAAAATTCCCATATAAGTGGACCCACACAGTTCAAGCCCATACTGTGGGTCCTCAGTCTTTCCCAGCATCAGGGTCTTTTCCGTTAAATCAGCTCTTCACATCGGAGAAGGCGATGGCACCCCACTCCAGTAGTCTTGCCTGGAAAACCTCATGGACGTAGGAGCCTGGTAGGCTGCAGTCCATGGGGTCGCTAAGAGTCGGACACAACTGAGCGACTTCACTTTCACTTTTCACTTTCATGCATTGGAGAAGGAAATGACAACCCACTCCAGTGTTCTTGCCTGGAGAATCCCAGGGACAGGGGAGCCTGTTGGGCTGCTGTCTATGGGGTCGCACAGAGTTGGACACGACTGAAGCGACTTAGCAACAGCAGCTCTTCACATCAGGTGGCCAAAATATTGGAGCTTCAGCTTCATCATCAGTCCTTGCAAAGAATATTCAGGTTGATTTCCTTTAGGATGGACTGGTTTGATCTCCTTGCATTCTAAGGGACTCTCAAGCATCTTCTCCAGCACCACAGTTCGAAAGCATCAATTTTTGGACACACAGCTTACTTTATGGTCCAACTCTCACATTCTTACATGACTGCTAGAAAAACCATAGCTTTGACTATATGGACCTTTGTCAGCAAGGTGATATCTCTGCTTTTTAATATGCTGTCTAGGTTTGTCATAGTTTTTCTTCCAAGGAACAAGCGTCTTTTAATTTTTTTCTTAATTACCTTTTATTTATGTATTTATTTTTTAGCCATACCACATGGCTTGTGGGATCTCAATTCCCCAACCAAGTACTGAACTGGAACCCAGGACACTGCTTCAGAATCTTAACTGCTAGACCACCAGGGAACTCCCATAGGAAGATATCTTCATGCTTCAGGGACCTAGGACCAGGAATTCCCTGACAGACCTAGGGAATAAAGGACACAGAACCAATGTGCATACAGTTGGCAAATTAGTACAACACATACTTTTTTAATGTTTTAAAGTTAACAGACACTTACATATCACTTTCTGCTGCGCACGGTTCTAACCCAGTTTACAGAAGTGGGCTATGCCATGTGCTCAGTTGTGTTCACCTCTTGGTGATGCTGTGGACTGCAGGCTGCCAGGCTCCTCTGTCCATGAGATTCTCCAGGCAAAATACTGGAGTGGGTTGCCATGCCCTCCTCCAGGGGATCTTCTCGACTCAGGGCTCAAACCCGTGTCTCCTGTGTCTCCTGCATTTCAGGTGGGTTCTTTACCCACTGAGTCATCCAGGAAGACCGAAGGAGGACTGACGCACAGCTTGATATTGCATGGCCAATAAGTGGCAGACTTCGGATTCAAACTCAGGTAGTCTGTTCCAGAGTTCTTGCTCCTTAAGCTCTATGCTTTCTTCCCTCTCACTGGTTGCTCTTCTGATTCGAAGTTACAGGAACAAGACCTTTTTTGATATATTAGCCACGTCACTTGTAGAATCTCTCTACAAGAATGTCACTGAGAAGAGGCTAGTGGAAGGCTCTTAGCCATACTCCAAAGTCATGATTATGTCTTGAAAAATATACTTTGGAAATCCAGCGGCCATAAACTATAATCACAGGCTATCTGGCAATGTTTTTAGAAATCATTGTTATATCAATTCTATAATTTTGATTTTCTTAATTTAGTTGTGTTTACTTCTCTTATTTTGGAAGCACTGGGTGATGATTCCTTCAAATTGAGTAAGGGCTGTATCACTTCTAAGTAAAATTGTGAACATTGACCACCTGTAGCTATTTTCATACACATTCCTTACTTGTGCTATCGATAAACAACATAAGGAAAGACCAAGTAAGGTATCAAAATAGTCTTCAACAATGTTTCTGCTGCTGCTGCTGCTGCTAAGTCGCTTCAGTCGTGTCCGACTCTGTGCGACCCCATAGACTGCAGCCCACCAGGCTCCCCCGTCCCTGGGATTCTCCAGGCAAGAACACTGGAGTGGGTTGCCATTTCCTTCTCCAATGTATGAAAGTGAAAAGTGAAAGTGAAGTTGCTCAGTCTTGTCCAACTTATCGACCCCATGGACTGCAGCCTACCAGGCTCCTCCATCCATGGGATTTTCCAGGCAAGAGTACTGGAGTGGGGTGCCATTGCCTTCTCCGAATGTGTTTCTAGTACCTATGATTTAAGTTACTTTGAAAAACTATCTTAAGGCATACCTTTGTAGTATACATGACTTCTATATGTATAGATGTTGTGATAACTAGTCTTTTTGCTTTTATTTTTTAACATTAAGGAAACCAGATGACCTCATTTTGAACTGATTCTGAAAGATTTTCTTTAAAAAGATCAATATATTTTCGTTTAAAATAAGAAAGGGGGCTTTCCCAGTGGCTCAGTGGTAAAGAATCCAGCTGCCAGTGCAGGGGACACGGGTTTGCTGCCTACTCCGGGAAGATCCCACATGCCGTGGAGCACCTAAGCCCATGTGCCACAACTACTGAGCCCGTGCTCTAGAGCCTGGAAGCCACGACTGCTGAGGCCTGAACCCATGCTGTGCGGCAAGAGAAGCTGGCGCACTGCAGCTGGAAATAACCCCCAACTGCCACAAGTAGAGAAAAGCCTGAGCAGCACTGAAGACCCAGCACTGCCAAAAGAAGATAAATTAAAATTATTTAAAGTAAGTGGTTACATTTTAGAAGGATAAACTATTATGGAGGAACTTATATTCCCTTTATTGTTTTTTGTGTGTATGTGTGTGTTTTATTTTAGGCCATGCTCTGCAGCATGTGGGATCTTAGTTCCAGGGATTGAAACCATGCTCCTTGCATTGAAAGCACAGAGTCTTAACCACTGGACCTCCAGGGAAGTTGCATATATTCCCTTTATTGTTGCTATTCATTTTGAACACGTTTAAACTGCACAATAAACAAAAGCCCACTTAAAAAATAGCTCAGAAGAGTTTCTGTAATTTCTATATGTATTAAATCTTGTTATACTAAATGTTATACTAAATGCCTAGTATTTTGATTTGGGGTTAAATTTAATTGGACCAAATATTGCTGAACCATTAGATGGGCTTATGGAGGTTTAGATTGGGCTAAAAGTCTTGTCAGTAATGGTATTTGACTTGTGAATAGTGAAACCTCTACTAACCATTTCTCAATGTTTGAGTTTTAAGATTTATATTTAAGAAGACTTGCTTTATACATATAATCTATAAGTGAAGCTTTGAGATCATCTTATAATTAGGCAAAGCTTAGAAAAAAGGACATTGGGAAGCAGCTCCTATCTGGAGGCAACTGGAAATTATGAGTCTAGTTCCTTTCTTAAGCATATTAAGAAATTTGACTCAGATGGCTCAATTTCTTCATCTGCAAAGTAAGTACAGGGATATCAATACACTTCCCCAGAGAATTATGAGGAAATAATCACCTTCTATCAAGAATGGTAATGTATTCTTGGAAACCACGAGGTCTAGAATTTTATTCATATTTGTTGTGTTGCCCCTTGAAAGCAAGAATGTAAATTAAAACCATAACTGTCTTTATTCAACATTTTGTTGTCCAGTCTATTATGTGCATCAACAGAGAATTAAAATTCTACAGTAATATCCCAAAAGCTATTTTATCCATGTTTCCATAATAAATACCACTGAGTTTGTATTTCTAGTTTTGAGTCGCTGATAGGGAAACCCGTGTTTCAGCATTCTTTTTTATACAATCAGCAAGTTGATTTAAACCTAGTGTACAAGTTGGCATTCCCTTTTGGGAGCAGTCAAAAATGTTTGCTGAAGTGTCCACACTGTTGTGAAAAGTAATGAAGTGGTTGATCCTAAAGAAACAGGAAGAGTTAAAATGTAGCTTTGAGGGTAGATGGGTCATGTGGATAATGTCTCTAGCTTTATTTTAGTGCAGGTAGAAAAGAAGAGGAGGTTTGCTTTACAGAAGGGAAAAACATTGAGGACTTGGAAGGAAAAACACATTCCTCATCTGGCATTATGAGTACTTTACTTCACTGATAAAGTATGACCAGTGTGCAGAACAGAGAACAGGTGTAAAATATTTTTAGACAAATCTTGGCATATGCTGTAGGTCGCACCCCTTCTGTCTATACACTCAAGTGTTTCAAAAATAATGTGGAAAAACCACATTAGCAAAATAAGATATTGCTTTTATGGGGTTTTTTGTACAAAATGTTAAAGTCAAACATAAGCTTCTATCCCAGCCATCAGGTTGCAGCTATTTTTAAACACTAGCTCTCCACATGCCCTTTGACAGCTTTTGAGTCTCCTTTTCCTTCCTTAGTGCTGTTGAGAGAGCTGGGAGAATATGGTTTCATAGCCTCTTTTGGAGCATGAAAGCTAGGTTGTGATATTTCCTCAAACCAGATTAGTCTCAACCACTAATTCAAAACAATTTTGAACGTCCTTTAGCCTAGAAAGGTAAGACAAGCATGGACATGGCATTGTCTAGCTGGGTTTCTAGCAGGTGAGTATAAGTTGATGACTTCTGGATACAGATAGACAGGAATACTGATACTCCTTCTATCAGTATGGTTTAAGAAATGGAATCATAGGACCCTACAACTGTCTCTTTTAGTCCAGAGTTCAGAGGTTCTGTGACACGAATTCAGTAGTTCTAGGGACAATTCCTTTTTCTGTTTTGAACTGAATGCAAGCACTCCTTTCAGATGGCTTTTCCTGGCCACCTCTCCAAACAAACATGGATTCATTTCTAGTAAGGATGAAGGATGGATTTTTACTTGTTTTGTAATGAGTATGTCTGCTGTTTCTTCACTGATTCTTCAGATCTGCCTACTGATCTCAGAGCTCTTTTTTTTTTTTTTAAAGAACAAGAACCTTCCTTGTTTTGTACACTACCTGCCATCATTTTTTTTTTTTTTTTTGGCTCCACCTTGCATGAACCCACACCCCCTCCAGTGGAAGTGTGGAGTCTTAACCACAGGGCTTCAGGGAAGCCCCAATTCATTTTAAAGTTCTATAGAGTTCTGTGACTGACTTTCTGCTAATTCCTTTCTATTTCCAGGAAACATGATGGGTATCCCTAAACCATTTCAATCCAATGCTTAAGACAGCTGCAATCCCTGGACAGCCTTTCTAGAAATTAAGGTGTCACCAGAGGCCATTTAACTAAAGACTGAGAACAACCCAGTTTCCATAAAGATATAAAGGGTTTTGAACCCGAGGCTCCTGCATTGCAGGCAGATTCTTTACTGTCTGAGCCACATAAAGAGATTTAGCTGGAGAAATTTCATGGTTTTGAATCTTACAATAGGTTGGAAAACAGATTAGAAGAAAGGGAGCACCATTTTTTTTTTTTTTTGGAACTTAGGAAGAAATATTTTTTGGAAGGAGATTCTTATTTAGTTCAAAGAACTTTGGGGGTTCTGTATAAAAGGAATAGAGAAATAAGACCTCATCTCCCCAGGAGCTTCTGCCAGAGGAAAAGAGTCCAACAGCAGATAGAAAAGGGTTAACAAATGTCCCTTCCATCTGCCCTTCCTTCAGATGTGGGAAAGGTGAAAGAACAGTAAAAGAGCCTGTGTGTGTGCAGCTGCAGGACTCCTCCTGAAGACCGTTTCCCTTGATGGATATTTTGCAGAAGTTTGGAGACCCTGGACAAGTCCTCTAGTGCAGGTACACCACACTCTCCTGACGTTTACAAGTTTTCTTCCAGACTTTAACAATCAGTGGGTAGCGGCACCAGTACTTTGCATGCTACCTACTTGAATGATTTTGATATTATCAAAAGTCTTGTGGAAGTGAAGTGATAACCAACCTCAGATCAGATCAGATCAGTCGCTCAGTCGTGTCCGACTCTTTGCGACCCCATGAATCGCAGCACTCCAGGCCTCCCTGTCCATCACCAACTCCCGGAGTTCACTGAGACTCATGTCCATCGAATCAGTGATGCCATCCAGCCATCTCATCCTCTGTTGTCCTCTTCTCCTCCTGCCCCCAATCCCTCCCAGCATCACAGTCTTTTCCAATGAGTCAAGTCTTTGCATGAGGTGGCCAAAGTACTGGAGTTTCAGCTTCAGCATCATTCCTTCCAAAGAAATCCCAGGGCTGATCTCCTTCAGAATGGACTGGTTGGATCTCCTTGCAGTCCAAGGGACTCTCAAGAGTCTTCTCCAACACCACAGTTCAAAAGCATCAATTGTTCGGCGCTCAGCCTTCTTCACAGTCCAACTCTCACATCCATACATGACCACAGGAAAAACCATAGCTTTGACTAGACAGACCTTTGTTGGCAAAGTAATGTCTCTGCTTTTCAATATGCTGTCTAGGTTGGTCATAACATTCCTTCCAAGGAGTAGGTGTCTTTTAATTTCATGGCTGCAGTCACCATCTGTAGTGATTTTGGAGCCCAGAAAAATAAAGTCTGACACTGTTTCCACTGTTTCCCCATCTATTTCCCATGAAGTGGTGGAACTGAATGCCATGATCTTAGTTTTTTGAATGTGGAGTTTTACGCCAACTTTTTCACTCTCCTCTTTCACTTTCATCAAGAGGTTCTTTAGCTTTTCTTCACTTTCTGCCATAAGGGTGGTGTCATCTGCATATCTGAGGTTATTGATATTTCTCCCGGCAATCTTGATTCCAGCTTGTGTTTCTTCCAGTCCAGCATTTCTCATGATGTACTCTGCATATAAGTTAAATAAACAGGGTGACAATATACAGCCTTGATGAACTCCTTTTCCTATTTGGAACCAGTCTGTTGTTCCATGTCTAGTTCTATGAAGACCTACAAGACCTTTTAGAACTAACACCCAAAAAAGATGTACTTTTCATTATAGGGGACTGGAAAGCAAAAGTAGGAAGTCAAGAAACACCTGGAGTAACAGGCAAATTTGGCCTTGGAATACGGAATGAAGCAGGGCAAAGACTAATAGAGTTTTGCCAAGAAAATGCACTGGTCATAACAAACACCCTCTTCCAACAACACAAGAGAAGACTCTATACATGGACATCACCAGATGGTCAACACCGAAATCAGATTGATTATATTCTTTGCAGCCAAAGATGGAGAAGCTCTATACAGTCAGCAAAAACAAGACCAGGAGCTGACTGTGGCTCAGACCATGAACTCCTTATTGCCAAATTCAGACTTAAATTGAAGAAAGTAGGGAAAACCACTAGACCATTCAGGTATGACCTAAATCAAATCCCTTATGATTATACAGTGGAAGTGAAAAATAGTTTTAAGGGCCTAGATCTGATAGATAGAGTGCCTGATGAACTATGGAATGAGGTTCATGACATTGTACAGGAGACAGGGGTCAAGACCATTCCCATAGAAAAGAAATGCAAAAAAGCAAAATGGCTGTCTGGGGAGGCCTTACAAATAGCTGTGAAAAGAAGAGAAGCGAAAAGCAAAGGAGAAAAGGAACGATATAAACATCTGAATGCAGAGTTCCAAAGAATAGTAAGAAGAGATAAGAAAGCCTTCTTCAGTGATCAATGCAAAGAAATAGAGGAAAACAACAGAATGGGAAAGACTAGGGATCTCTTCAAGAAAATCAGAGATAACCAACCTCAGAAGGTCAGTAATAATCATCAACATTTTATAGTATTTACTGTGTGCAGAATATTGTTCTAAGCAGTTGTACTTTTTAGCTCACTAAATTTCATAAGAAGCCTCTGAAGGTTATGCTATTTCCCTCATTTAGGGAGGGAAGTGGAGTTTGGGACATAGTTACTGCCAGTAGAGTCAGGATTCGAACTGTGGGAGTCTATTTCCAAAAGTCCACGATCCTTAACCATCATACTATACTACTCCTTTGACCCCCATAGGAAGGCTTTATGAAAGAACCACACTCAATTACGTGGGAGACAGTATCTAAACTATGCTTTGTGTCATTTCCCTCTCCAAACACCTGGCCTGGGCCTTTAAGTGGTCGTTTGCTCAGCAACCCTAAACTTGTGTTAATATTAGCCTTTGCCAGGCATAGTTAGGAAAAGAAAATCTGCTGCAGAAATACAGCGGGGAGTGGGTTGTAAAAGTTTGCATGTCATGGGCTAGTTTTCAGTATCCACATCCTGCTGCTGTCCGGGTGCTCAGATTCTCTTTGAGGCACTTCACATACCTGAAGTCTTTGGTCCTGGGCTTTACTAGTCCTTACAATAGATAGCAAAAGGGTCAGACTGACTTGACGGTCAGATTCCATTCAAGTTCTTAAATTGTATCAAAGTGCTGCTGCTGCTAAGTTGCTTCAGTCGTGTCCGACTCTATGCGACCCCATAGACGGCAGCCCACCAGGCTCCCCTGTCCCTGGGCTTCTCCAGGCAAGAACACTGGAGTGGGTTGCCATTTCCTTCTCCAATGCATGAAAGTGAAAAGTGAAAGTGAAGTCGCTCAGTCGTGCCTGACTCTTAGCGACCCCATGGACTGCAGCCCACCAGGCTCCTCTGTCCATGGGATTTTCCAGGCAAGAGTACTGGAGTGGGGTGCCATTGCCTTCTCCTGTATCAAAGTGAGGTAGCATTAAAAGAGCCCCTACGTTCACCCAATCAACACATTTATCGAGCATCTACTGGGTTAGGAGCTGGTGATACATATATAAGCCTGGAGAATCCCAGAGACAGAGGAGCCTGGTGGGTTGCTATCTATGGGGTCGCACAGAGTCGGACACGACTGAAGCGACTTAGCAGCAGCAGCAGCAGCAGCAGCAGCAAGGGCTTATACTCTAGCAAATAATAACACACACACCAAAATAATCATACACAGGAGAATGTGGAGGTATGAAAAAAACGGAGAGAGATGACATCTGTCTGAGGGGTTCTAGCCTGGGGAGGAGTAATCAAGTTGTGAAGAATGGGTCACCTGGGGAAGCATGGGTTCTCTCAAATTCCCAGCCCCAGTGGAGGAAAAATTTGGTCCTGGTTCTTTTGCTTTATCTGATGTGTCCATAGTGGGAGAATTTGTGCTAACTCTTAGGGAAAAGAGCGGAGGCATCTGAACTAGAAGGCTTGCTAGCAGCCCCGCACTCCTAGGAAAAGCTGCTTTTAACTTTGGGTATTGTCATTTTTTTTCATTGTTCCAAGCTTTGAACAGAAGTACTGTGAAAGAGAGGTGGTTCGGAATTTATTTACTTGTGAGACCCAGGGGTGACATGGGGTGGTGAAGGAAGAAGTCCAGGGTAGAAAGCGCAGGAAGGGAATCTATCCTGGTTTCAGCTTTAAATGCTCATCCTAAAAACCACGTCAGGCTAGAAGCTCCCTCTAGGGGTCACCTCATTTGTTTTCCCACCTTTCGAGACAAAATTTCTTGTTTTTTGTAATTATCAGGGTTCAGAGCAGGCAGCGCCCTTCCAGGAGCTGGAGTGGGTAGAATGTGTGTGCTCACTGAACAAATCCAGACACCCCCAGCTCACACCCGCTCACTGTTCCCATCACCACATTGTACTTCTGGCCAAGGTAGCTAGTGTTTTCAGAGCTCAGCTGTTTCACTTTCCAGCTTGGCTTTTTGGTTGCTTATAATATCTTCCAGTTTGAGCATAAATCATAGAAAGAGGCTTTGGTGAGGAAGCTTTATAATATTTAAGCAAGAGATTAATAGCCGCAAATAACTTTTCCCCTGGGTCACTTTCCCTGAGCAATGCCTTTGCCGAGTCTCCCGTAAGTTCCCTTTATGGCTAAGCACTCTCTCATCCTCTGAAAATACCACACACGCTGGCCAAACCCCTTCACGTGACGTGGGACTGTCCAGAGAACGTTACTGCTCTGTACGAAGTTTGGCTCTTGCTTTGGAACAGAAAACACCAGTCTCACCCCAACATCACCAGTATGAAGAGAGAGGTCTAGGCCCCACAGGTTTCCCTCCAGACTCCTTGGTAACTATTAAGAGCTAAGTAATGTTCTACAGGAGTGTAGGGACTTCATTAAGCCTCCAAATAAAATGACTCCTAGTAACCCTATTACTAGGCTTAGACAGCCCTAGGGTCCAGACTTCCAACTGAATCCCAAACTCACCTTGGAATAGCTGTGCCCCATGAATCTTTTTCAGCCTCAGATTTCCTAAATGAGAAAGCCTACTTGTTACAGTTAGTGTGAGGGCCACTAAGGGATACGAAGCATTGACCGTAATCCTCTTCCCCACAGGGAATGACCTGAATACTCTCTACTCTTCTGTGAGAGGGGCTTACATCCTCTCCTCTTTTAAACATGACTTTTCATGAGAATTCTACACAGTGAAACTTCCTGGTGGATTAGCAGGGAGACGGGAGGAAGCAAAAGAGAAAACGAATGTACTTCACTATTCTTGACTCTGTGGTGAAATATACATGTGGTTAAATGCATGGGCTTTGGAGTCACAGAGACTGACCTAAGCTTGGTTTCGTGCTTGGCCAGGGGCCTTCAGCAAATTAATCAATCTCTCTGAGCCTCAGTTTCATCATCTCAGAAATGGATGACATGCACACCAGAGGGTTGTAAATATTTAATGAGATAGTGTGTGTTGAGCACGTACTAGGTACTGCAGGCTATTAGTAATGGAAACTACTAACCCTGTTCTCACGGCATCTCGGAGGTAAAGAGCAGGGGTACCTTCCATGAGGCCTGAGGTGGGGACGGGTCACCACCTGTGTAAGTCTCACTGAAGCTGCATTCTGCTCATCCACGAACACTGGCCTTTCCTCTTATTAGGGTCATAGGTGAGATAGTTGGTTGTGATGATGGAGAAGATTACTTTGAGTCTGAATTATTGGTTATACCAAGACTCTGAGGCTGTTTCCCCTTTTATTCTTTTGTCCTTTTTGGTGCATTAAGAAGGCGAATGGTGCTTGAAATAAAGGACCAGTAAGAACTCAGCTCCACGCTTGAAGGTATTAGAGCTGGGAATGGTAGGGAAATACTCTTAGGGCCTCCTTGGAGGTCCCAGATGTTCCCCATCTCTACCCCATTGCTACACTTATCTCTCACTGCTTCCAGTGCAACTCAGGATGTGTGTCTCTCTCTCCTCTCCTCTCTGGCTACCCTTATCCTAGACTCTTCCTTTGTCAGCAAAGGAGACTGTATGTGTTCTTACTTTGCTGTCCAAGGGCAGCTTTGGAGAGAGGGGCCCGTTCTCATCTCCTGGTTCTTTCCAGCTATGAGTGGGAACATGCAACAGCAATTATCTCCAACCAGCTGGAGCTACCAGGCCCAGGGCTGACTCCTACTAGAGAGGCACTGTGGGGACAGTTATTATTCATTACTTACAGATGAAGATACTGAGGCATGAGAGCTTAACTTATCCAAAGTCACAGAGCCAGTGTTTGAGCCCAGATAGTTTGACTCAAGAGCCCATGCTCTGTCTGCCATGACTCTGGCCTTCCGTCGTGGCCACTCACCCTGTATACCGCAGAAATTGGAGGGCTTAAGGCCTAAAATATCTGGTGCCTCTTTTATTAATAAAAGTCTTATGCAATTCAGTTCTAACAGCAATGACCATAACAAAATAATTCTTAGACCTTTAGTCAGCACTTCCATGGCATCTCTGAAGACCTGTGGAGTACCTGGCCCACCAGTGTGAGCACTTCACAGTTGTCGTGGGTGCCGTGTCATGCCATGAGCATATTTAGTTGGTAGCCCCTGCTGTCTGCCTCCTATCAGCAGCCCTTGTCCACCATATTTAGCCAAAGTTTTGGTAAACTCATCTTCCCCTGAGTGCCACACTGCTGGGGCTTGGTGTGTATGGACTCTCTTGTGTGCCTGTTTTGTGTACCTATTCTGGGATTACTTTGGTGGGCGGGGGTCTTCACTGCAGTACACAGGCTTTCTCTAGTTTTGGTGCCTGGGGACTTCTCTCCAGCTGTAGTGCATGGGCTTCTCCTGTTTCAGAGCACGTGGGCTTCAATTGTTGTGGCCCACAGGTTCAGTTGCCCAGCAGCATGTGGGATCTTAATTCCCCCGACCAGGCTCAAACCCGTGTCCCCTGTGTTGGAAGGCGGATTCTTAACTGCTGGAGCACCAGGGAAATTCCAGGGAAATTCAGGAACTTCATTTGCAAGAAGGCTTACAGGAGACTTCTGTGAGAGAAGATGAGGGGGTTTTTTTGAGGTTGAGATCAGAGTCCAGAGACAGTGGGGTAATTCCACAAGCCCCTGTGGGACTAGGACCCATGAGACTAAAACCAGGAGCTGCCTAAGGAAGCAGGAATCCCGGAGTCCTTGGCAGGGCAGGAGCCTAGAGTCAGGACCCCCACCCCTACACAAGATTTCTGAGAAAACAAGAATTACAGTTTAATCCTTTGTAACAGTCCTATCCAACAGAATTTTCTGTGATGACTGTCCAATATGGTAGCCACCAAACACATGACATGTGACACTTGGACTATAGATGGGAGGCTGAGGAACTGAATTTTTAAATTTTATCATTAATTCCTATGAAGTCATTTACATGAACTCAATACTGTTGAAGGGTGCAGTTTTATAACTTTCTGTACAGCCTTGACACTCCTGGAGGAGGAGAAGTGGTGGTTATGGATGTTCAGGAGGGGCTTGGCCATTAGGGGCCCTCAGCCTTAAGCCAAATGGTTAAAATATATATGTCACCCTGGAAAGAATATGGTCACTAAAGTCAGACAGACCCAGGATCCAGACAGATCCTGGCTCTTGGGCAAACTTGCCCTTTAAATGTTTAATCCTTTAGACATTAAAGGATTAAGGATTAAACTGGACAACAAATGTAAAGTGCCGATCAGAGTTGTTCGCACCTGGGGACTCCCTGGTGGTCCAGTGGTTACCAGTGCTTTCACTGCTGGGGTCCCAGCTTCAATCTGTGGTGGGGCAGTGAGATCCCACAAGTCCCGTGATGCAGCAAAAAAAAAAAAAAGGACTTCCCTGGTGGCGCAGTGGATAAGAATCCTCCTGCTTATGCAGGGGACACAGGTTCAATTCCTGGTCCAGGAAGATCCCACATGCCGCTGGGCAGCTACGGCCGTGCGCCACAACTTCTGAACCCACATTCTAGGGCCCGCGGAGCCACAACTAACGAGCCCGGGTGCTGCCACTACTGAAGCCTGTGCACCCAGAGCCTGTGCTCCACAGAGCAGACCCCGCAACGAGAAGCCCACGCACCACAGTGAAGAGTAGCCTGTGCGCGCCACGACCAGAGAAACCCGCTCACAGCAGCAAAACCTCAGTGCAACCAAAACAATAAAGAAGAAAAAAAAATTTTAAAGGGGTCCCTGAAGGAGCAGCATTAGCAGCCCTTGAAATCTTAAAAAAAAAAATTGTTCCTGCTCAAATGCCCACCTCTTCTCTTCTAGCACCGTGCTCCCCCACTGCTGGAGGTCCTCACTTCTACCCCAGGCCTTGTCTCTACTTCTTGGGTGTTCACACAGAAAGAAGACAAAACAGTCACCTTCCTCTGCCAGATCTGGGTGTGTGCCTCACACCAAGACAGAAAACAAATGATTGGGGTGGGTATATCATCATCCTGTCAGGTCTCTGGCGGCATCCTGAAGACTTGAAAAGGACAGGAAACACCCAGATACCTCATCTCACCTCAACAGATGCGCTGGGAAGAGGTCCTACCAATGGGAGGGTCCAGTCCTCAAAATGTTGGGAATGAGGCCTGTTCTCCCCTTGTCTGGGAGGCCAGGGTGTGGCTGGAGACCTGGATGCCAGAGCTCCACATCCTAGGATAAGCTGGGGTAGAATACGGAGACTCCATCACAGCCCTAGAATAAGAGCTAGAGAGGAGGGAAGGAGAGGGTTGTGGGCTGCCCACCTGCCACCCCTACCCTCTCCCTTGGGCATTGCCAGCTGGAGGGTTAAGCTTCCTTCCTCCTAACACACCGCTTGAGTGAGGAGTGTCGCTTGACCTCAGGGCACATTCCAGAATGAGGTCACAGCCAAGAATAGGACAGGGGAACCCTGCCCTCCATACTGACTGTATTAATCACTCCCAGAGCCAGAGAGAGACTTCAGACTCCTTGGAGAGGTGGGAGGAGGAGGAGGGGACAGTATCAGGAAGCAGAGCTGGGAAAAAGGAGGGAAGACCCCAGAGGAGCCCCTTCACACCCTCGAAGTTGTCCTGTGCACCGCCTGGCCCTTGGTCCTAGGGCCATTTGTTCATCCAGCGAATCCTTCTGGAACTCTGTGAGCTGGGCCCACAGGCCTCCCAGAGCCCTAAACCGTGACTCTGGCCAGGAAACAGTGCAAGTGTAAAGGGAGACAGAAACTCAGAGTGTTTGTGCAGCCTGGGGACAATGGAGGCACCCAAGGAGCTGAGTCCTGAAGGATGAGTAGGCTCAGGAATCTAGGCCATGACTGCTCTTGCGTGTGATAGAAATAACCACGTGACGCGTAGGATCATATGCATGGGGTGGTGTGCATGAGGCTGACGAGAGGCAGGCTCTTTGGAGACATTTGAGTTCCTGATGGGATTCCACACTGCCCAGCCCAGAGCTGTGTGTGTGTGTGTGTGTGTGTGTGTGTGTGAGAGAGAGAAACAGCATAGTGTGAGCACAAAGAGCCTAGAAATCAGACTGCCTTGGTTCAAGTTTTGGCTCTGTCCCTTAATGGCTGGGTGATCTTGGGCAAGTTTCTTATCCTCTCTCACCTCAGCTTTCCCACTTACAAAACAGCTTCTGTCTCCCACGTTTGTGATGGAGATGACAAGAGAAGACACCCAGGGCCTGTACTGTAGTAACCACCCACTCGATGCTGAAGTTACAGAAGGACAGCTGGACACAGGGCATCCTCCTCAGCCTGAGGAAATTGCGATGTGGCTGTGTGTTTATTCTCCCCCTTTCTTCATCAGGTTCTGCCCCTACTCCCCGCTCTCTGGCCTCACTATCCAGGGGATGACATCAGACTATGGAGCAGCTGGGCAGACAATGGAACGGAGTGTCCTCGGAGATCAGAGGTGCTGGGGGAGGCAGAGGGTGGAAAAAGCCAAGCTGCCATGCCCCAGAGGCCTCAGGGCTGGTCTGGAGACAGCCAGCACCAGAACAAGCTTCTGAAGAGGCAAATGGAGAGACCAGAGGAGGATTGCAGGGGGTTGGGGGGTGCAGGACAGACAACAGATGCTAGGAGGGGAGGAATGAATGTCCAGTGTAGACAGGAAAGCAGGTGAATCTGACTTCAGACCTGAAGGAGGGCTCAATCCCCCTATGTCCTGGGGCCAAATCTCCCAGTGGGGCAGCCTCTCGAGGTCATCTGGCAACCAGGCCCTGGGACTTCAGTTCATCCTGCACTGAGCACCTTTCAGAAGTCAGTTCCTGTGTAAGCAAGACACACAGACTGGTTTCAAGGACAGAAAACAAATGCCATGTGGTGGGTCCACAAGGACGATTGACTGTATCCCACCCTTTCCCCAAGCACCGATGTTTTACAAATCCCAAACCAGCCTGTGTGAAGCAGTCAGTTCTGAGCAGCAGAATACAATATTTGAGACGATATGGTCTCTGAGCCTGCAAAAGCCGAAATCTGGGTGGAAGAGCAAGGGGAGGGCTCAGGTCTTGGGGGCCTGCTCTCAGCCAGGGAGCTGCTGAGGGCATGGAGGGGCCCAGGGGCAGCATCTGTGCCAGGTTCTGTTTTCTAGGCTTTGCAGTTTGACACATAGTAGGGTTGAACTCCCCAAGTCTCCATGGTGTTCTGTCCTACAGATGAGGAAACAGAGGCTCAGAGAGATGGCAGATATGTGTCAGAGCCCAGATTCCGCCTTAGGTGGGTCTGACTCCACAGGCTGGGCCTTCTCACCCTGCCAAGGTGGGGCTGGAGTGTGACAGGGACCCTAAGTCTGTGGCTATGTGTCAGCAGCGAGCCTGTGAGAGGAAGCCTGAGATTGGACCCCTGAATCTCACACCTCCACCACATAGTCATGGGGCTCAGCCCCACATCTATGCAAGTGGAGGGAAGTGGGGAGGTGACAGATGCTGGCATGTGGGCGCTTGCCCCCTCAGATTCGAAGGTGACGTGCTATTATTAGGGCACCTCGACCTAGAAGCAGGTACAATAGTGTGTCCTCACTCTGAGGGAGAGTGAGGAGCCAAGTCCTCACCCAGGTTTCAAGACCTGCATGGGTGGGTCCTGAGCCTGTGCTCACACCTTCTTGGTTAAGTTCTGTGCTCAGCATTTTCTTGGTGGTGACTTGAGAAGCTCCCATTCCTCTGGCCTCTCTTCTCTCTCAAGGAGCAGCTTGTCTTCTTGATCCCAACCCCTCCTTATTGCAGGGAATTATCTCTAAAGAGGGATTGGCCTGACTAGGCTGAACTGAGCCTGAATTCTTCGTTTGGGCTGTGGCCCGGAAAGACCAGAGAAAGGCAAAGGGATCCGGTGTCCCTCGTGCTGAGCTGGCTTCCAGCCTAGGGGACAGACAAGCTGGGGTCATGCCCTGGCTGCAGGCTCCTGAGCACATCTCTGGGAAGGGGAGCTGCCAGGAGCCCCTGAGACCAAAGGTACTGCTGCTGCAGACTGGAAACCTGATCACATGCTCTGAGCACCCAAGGCTTTGGGATCAGCCTTACCCAGAGACCCCTCTAGGGAGTCACAGCCAGACAGAAAGGTCCCCCTGCCCACTCCTGTCTCCTCCACTTTCACGCCCCTAAATTCATCACCAGTGGGGTCTGGAATCCACCATGACCCACTGTGCTATTGTGAGGGGGCGGGGGACTGAACTGAGTACAAAGCAGAACACCTGGGCTTCCACCCCATGCCTTCCTGCCCGAGTTCCTGGCTGAGTCACCTGGCCTCAGCTCTCCTGTGCCTAATGCACAAAGCTTCAGTGAGCACCACAGTCAGGAGTCATGGAGCTGCAAAATGAGCCAAGTGTTAGCAGTGTCTCTCCATCACTCAAATGGGATCCAGTTGGCTAGATTCCCCTGTGCTCCCCCCAAGGTAGGTCACCAAAGCAAATGACACTGCCCACCACTTCCCTCTCCCACCTATACATTAGCCCAAGTGACTCACACAGGAAGGGCTGTGGATACTATGGGCTTTTAATTGGTATCTTCCCCCTACATTTGAGGAAGAAATGAGAATGCCCCACAATGATCTTCTTCAGCTTTGGAGGGGCATGGACATAATGAAGGCTGAGGAGGATTGAAGAGGGGTAGATGAAGAGCTGACAGTGGCTTTCTCAAGTCCTAAATCTAGTAGTGGGGTAGCAGACTTGTCCTGGAAGTCCCGAAACAGAAATCAACAAGCTGCCACATCCTCAGACTGGCCCTCCCAGTCCTCACCTGGAGTCTCCCTCCAGGTCCCTGCAGCTCCAGAGACTACCACCAGATGGGAGCATCGAGCAGCATTCCTTTCCCTTCCCAAGCCTACCTCCCGGTCTTCCTCTTCTTTCACCAACCCACTTCCCTGCCTTGCTTTTCCTCTTCCTTTATTTCTCTTCCCATCAGAACAGATCCTGGGGCTTCTACTGACTTTATGTCTGAGGAAGCGAGGGGCAACTGAGAGCTCACTATCTGTTGAAGGGATCTTTTGCCAGCTGGGAGCTCCAGCCATTAATCTGCTGCTGGGAGAGCCCTGGGATCTGGACATTCGTGTTCAATCACTGTGAGCTGGGCAGTAGCTAACATCTCTCTGTGGTCCTGGCACCTGGCACCCAGTAAGTGTTCAGAAAACGTCCACTGACTTGGACTGAATAAAACTGAATCAATAAATCAATAATCAATAAACCAATCAATAAACCCAGGGAGAAGAAGCATGACAAACATATTCTGCTTGTGCTGTGGTGGCCTCAGAGACTGCTAGGCCAACATGATCAAAGCACAGGCTGGCCACCACCCAAAGGACTTGCCTGGCAGCCTCCACTTAAGGCAAGCTGTGCACTGGGCTGGATCCTGCCTCCTGCTTCCCGCTTCCCACCACCCTCACCATGAGGTGGTCTCTGTTCATAGTGCTCTGGAGGGCTGTGGGGAGTTTATGCAATTAGTTCCTGGGCCCTCCTTTCTATCCCCACCTACCTTTTTAGCAAACCAATTCATTCAGTTATTCCTGTGACCATTCTGCAGCCAGCCACCATCTCTAGAATCCTGCCTGGGAGTCTGGCTGTGGGCAGGGAGTCTGGGAGAGCCAGGGGAGGGAGTAGTCAGCCAAAAGAAGATAACAAAGTCAGAGGAGACTGGCCATCAGGAATAACCTGCAAATGTAGGTTGGCTTCTTTTGTTCCCCCCCTCCCGCCCCCGCCCCATTATCAAGCCCAAAGAATAGAAGCTGATTTAAGATCCTCTGGTGGCTTTTTTCTGATGCATTGACCTCTATTCCCCTGTTGGCCTAAGACTGTCTAATCTGACCTTGCCCAGTTTGCTGACTGAGGGGCACCAGGAACGGGTAAATAGAAGAGGATCAGAAAGAGGGCTGGGGAGAGGCAGAGGGCTTCACTGCAAGCCTGGGAAGTCCTTGAGGACATCGCAGGTTTTCTTGTGCATGACCTCACGCAGCTTCCGAGCCCGCCGGGTGCTCGAGGCTCCCACAAAGCTGTCGGGCCGCAGCACGGCCATGCCGCCGTCCACCTCGCCCATGATGATGAGCGGCGCCTCGCCCACTGTCACGTTGGGGCAGGGGCAGGTCCAGTCCATGTGGAGCAGAGTGACCTCCAACGGCTCCTGGCCCAGGAACTTGAGGCCCATCTTCTCATCCTTTAGGACCTCGTCCACAGTCACCAGGGCACGGCCTGAATCGGGCTCCTCGGTCAGCTCGGAGATTCGGCCCAAGATAACAAAGTCACTCCGACAGAAGCTGGTGACAAGCTTCTGCCTTGGCTTGCAGGCCCGGCAGCGCTGGTTCCCCCGAGGGAACGGGCAGGACTCCTCGCAGTCCTCACGGCTCTCAAAGTTGTTGCCGTTGCCCTCGCAGCCGCCATAGACAAAGGACTGGCACTGGCCTGTCTGGCTGTTGTAGGCCCAGCGGGGCACATAGGCCTTGCAGGGCCCCTGCAAGGCAGGCAGGCTGCACATGGCCAGCGACCCACTCATGCAGGCCAGCATGCAGGCCTCATAGGTCTCAAAGTGGTTGCGGTTGCGGTGGCAATGGCCGAAGGTGAAGGTCAGGCAGTTGTTGGCTTGGGCGTCGAAGTACCAGCGGGTCTGCTCCTCACCGCAATCGTCGCTGTCAGGGGGTTTCAGGCACTCAGCTGCGGGGAAGGCCGTGCCGTTGGGGCTACTCTCTGCGGTGGCTGAAGCCTGACCCCCACTGACCACCGACAGTGGGAAGTCAGCACGCAGGACGCCAGCAGCGTTGCGGGCTGTGCAGGTGTAGATGCCAGCGTCCTGGGGCTGGGCGTTGTAGATGACCAGCTGGGCGATGTTGGTGACCACCACGTTGCCGCGCACATGGTTGGGTCTCATGACCACGTTCTCCCGGTCCTCCAGCTGTTTCTCCCAGGTGATCTCAGGCCGGGGTCGGCCCACCACATCACAGAGAAAGCTCACCGTCTCACCCACAGTGACTGACTGGTGCGCAGGGTGGTTGAGCAGAGCTGGGGCCGTGGCATCCAGCCCAGGGGTCTCTGGAGGAGCCGTGGTGGGATGCACAGTGGTCTCGGGGGGTGAGGGGCTGGTGTTGGGCCAGGTGAAGTGATAGCGGCAGGTGACGACAGCCAGCGTGATACCCTTGGAGCAGGCTTCAGCGTCCATGTAGCAGCGGTTATAGTAGGTGAGGCCATCCGAGGCGCAGGTAAAGCTGGGCTCCTTCTCACAGCGATCTCTGCATTTGCACACTGGCTGGCCATCCCAGATGTCACATTCAGAGCCCTGCTGCAGACACATGAAGTGGTCGCATGTGGCCTCCTTGGGCATGCCCACGGGGCCCTTCTTCCCCTTCACATCCATGTAGCGGGCCGCCACGCAGCTCTTGGTCCCACACACGTTGGGGCAGCACTTCTCATAGGTCTCACACTCCTGGGGAGAGCCAGATGGAGAGGTCTGAGCAAGGAGAAGGAAGAGAGCACAGGCTTCCCCCAACTTCCCCCATGGTTTACAGGGAAGGGAACTGATATGTGCTCACCTATCATGAGAAAATCATTTTGATATAATAACTAATGTATTCGTAGCACCCACTTTTTGCCAGGCCTTCTTCTAAAAATGTTTACAACTGTCAACTTATCTCGTGCTCATTACAATGGGTATAACCATCATTCTCACTTCACAGGCAATGATAACTGAGGCACCGAGGGATAAGGTAACTTGCCCAAGGTTGCACACAGCTAGCAGTGTGGGAAGAGGCAGATCACATACTCCATGAGGAAAAGTCTTCCTACTACCATGAGATGAAATGAGAATGTGAAGACTAAGCGAGGTGACATTCAAGCCCTCAGAGCTGGGAACTGGTGGGAAAGGACTTCAAGCTCCAGGTGGTGGGATTCAGAAATGAGAGTTTTTTGTCTGCAACTTATCATTCCCACAGTGAGGTGTCACCTGGAACAATGGAGCCCGCCTTTGTGTCTTTTCCATTGGGAATGCCCTGGCCAAATGCTAAAAAGGAAAAGTCAGACACTGCTGGGACAGCTGTTCAAAGCTGTGCTTGTGCACAAGACATGCACGTGTACACACCAGGCAGCTCTCATGTTGGCCCCTGTTCATCCAAAGCCTAGAGGA
Source organism: Bos javanicus (assembly GCF_032452875.1). NCBI lineage: Eukaryota > Metazoa > Chordata > Mammalia > Artiodactyla > Bovidae > Bos > Bos javanicus. The sequence goes on from NC_083886.1 coordinate 37,319,898, forward strand.
AGGGCGGGCAAGACAGGCCCAGGACATCAGGTCTCACCACTGTGGGCTGTGCTAGTTCCAACATGTGAGACTTTGCATGGGGAAATCAATAGCAAAAAAAAAAGTCCCCTTGTGTGGCAAAGGTCAGCCAGGCCGTCATCGAGGACTTGCCAGGCTGTAATTCCTTCTGATTCTCTGTGGAGCCATGAAAGGCATTAGTCTAATTCCTCAAAATTAGCAACATGCTCTAGGGCTGACACAAACAAGGATTTCACGTGGTGTTTTCTCCAGGATGTGGGCAATGCCCCTAATCCTGAGCCCTGGTCATGGCTCTGTGAGCCGCTCCCCACCAGGGCCGGCCTCATGCGGCCGCATCAGCTGAGGGCTGCATGGAGCCTGCCTGCTAGACTTGTTTACTGTTTTTCCCTCTCGGCTCAGAATGGGGACTTTGTTTTGCAGCCCTTGCTTGGCATAGGCTTCTAGGCCACACCAGGGAGGCTCTAGGGCAGGGATGGACAGATTTCAGAGCCGGGTTCTGAAGGAGAGGGACCTAGTGGGGGTGAGGGCAGGAGGGGGCTGAGCAGCAGGAGAACCTGCTCCTTGCCCGAGCATCCCTCGGTTCCTTGAAGACTCTGGCCTAGGAATCTCCTTCTGGACTTGGAGGTCCATGAAAGACCAGGTGCTTGGGGAAAGGGAAAGGTACTTCTGGGCACAGAAAACCTGGAGGGAATTTTCAGAACAGTTTTTGCTTAAGGGCTCAGAATGTATCCATAGGCTAAATCCCCAGCCTCACAGAGGAGCTTCTCCCCAAGACATAAAATCAGCCAGAGTCTCACTGTCTCCAAGCCCCACCTGATTTATCAGGCCAGGCTGTGCCCCTGAAACAGCCTTGCCTACAAATGTAGCCAACCAACCGCCTGACCTCAGCCGGATAGGAACACTTTTCCACCCTTACCCAGGCTTTATCTTCCTTTCCCTCAGCTCCCCCATTGCTCATGAACAGTGAAAGGCTGGGATTGTCCCCTGGGCTCTCTGAGGGACAGGCCACTCTCTCTAGGACCAGTCTGTGCTCTCATAGGTTATGTACATTTGGCAGAGGGAGCACCCTGGTGATGCCCAGACAGGCCCGAGCCCAGCAGCTGCCAGACTGTCAGGAATTACCTCTGCCTAGGCAGGTGCCAGGTACTAGCACGCGCTTCACCCTGGGAGAAGTAACAGAAACAACCCTTGAATGCAGGAGCAGGGAGAGAATTGTCCTAGAACCAGGTAGAGCCAGGCCTGCCCTGAGCACTGGGAGGATTGGAGGATCACAGGTTGGAACCTAGTCCACTTCCCTCTCGCAGACACCCAGAGAGTCTATTCAGATCCACTCCTGCCCACCCTCCCCATCAGCCTGCACTGATCTCGGGGTCAGGGTCCTAACCCCAGAGGTGGCCCAGAGGCTGGATGAAGCATCAGCTCTGTGGTCAGATGGATGCGGATCTGACCTCCCTGGCCCTGGAGCCTTGTGCTTGTCCTGAGTTTCTCTCTCACCTGTTGACAGGGTGCGGGTGGGTTGTGCCAGTCTCTCTGATGTGCCTGGCATAGCACTGGCTCAGAGCAGCCCTCAGCAGACCTGAGAACAGGAATCTGAGGATTTCCAGTTCCTGAGAAATTCCCACATCACGTCCATCTCTTCTTCCAGGCCTCGAAGTTAAGACATCGCACCCTGTTTATGTCCGTGTGGCCCAGGGGCCAGATTCTTTCCCGTTTTGAGTCGTTCTCACCACCCAGCTCCCACTCTGCCTTGCCAACAAGACTGCTTGGCCTGGCTCAGGCCTCCGGGTTCACACTCACCTGGTCCGTCTCACACTCCCGCTTGCAGGTGCTCTGGGCATCCACCCAGAGGTTGGGGTTCATGTCGTTGGGACAGATGCCGGCGTGAGAGTATCGGAGGGGTGGCAGGGCCAGGCCTCGAGGGGGCACCCCAAGCAGCAGCAACAGCAGGGCTGCCCCCTGCCCCCAGCGGGACCAGGAACGGCAGCCCCGCAGGGCCCACATGCTGAGGTCTGCAGCGGCCAGAGACCTCCCCTGAGAGGACGCCAGGGCTGGGCCCCTGGGCCTTCTGCTCCTCAGGGCTGCAGACACCTGCCCTGCCGACCCCAGTGGGCCTCCGTGGGCTGCTGCGGCTGCTGCGGCTGCCTCCACCGAGTCTGTGGAGTCCGCCAGGCTGCGGAGCCTCAGATAAAGGGAGCTCCCTCTCCGGAGTGTGCCGGGAGAGGAGCCGCACCGGGGCCAGAGCCTGGATTTATGTCCTGGGCGCGCCACCCGAGTGGGAGCGAGCTAACCTGACGCCTGTCACAGGCAGGCTGCCGGCTCCTCTGTCCTGTGGCTGATCACAGACTTGTTGCAGAAAAAAAAAAAGCTGGAAGCAGTTTAGGCGGCGTATCTGGCACGGTGGGACACCTGCTTGTTTTTGACTCCAGGAGGCCTTTAACCCCTTCAGGGGCCAGAAGTGGCATGTGCTTTGGGGGGAGCTGGCTCCAGGACACGCCAGCTCACTGTACTACATGAAGAGGCTTGCTTCCCTTCCCCCCACCTCTCGGCCGGGCCCCCTCCTCCCGTTGGCCACCTCCGAAGAACACACACTCACTTGTTACAACGAGGGACCTGCAGCCGCAGGGTTAGCATCGCCGGCCCGATAGTACATCTGAGAGCAAATGACGTGGAAAAACAACAAGTTCACGGCCATTCCAGGGCGGGCCTGAGCAGCCTGTGCTGTGTAAGCCGACTCCCACCCCAGCACCAGGTCCCAGGGTAGGGGGGGGGCGTGCGGACAGCCCCCTATCTCTCTATCCTGGGCAGTTTGCGTCTCAAGTTCCAACTTCGGTGAATTTTCCCCAAATCATTCCAGAGACACATACCAGCTATGCTCCAGCTCCCCCAGCTCCGGGACGTATCACATTCCTGCTCCTCGACTGACACACTCCCCGCTCCAAGAGAAGCTACGTGGTCACAGTGTCTCAGGACAGTGCTGGGCAGCCGAGCTGCCTCGCTGACGACCATGAAGCCTTTGCCCAGGAAGAGCCAGTTGGCTGTCGTCTCCCCACTTTATGAAGGAGAAGGTCACCCCTGGTGAGCAGCAGTAGGATATTTCCTGGGGTCATAACGTGGGCCAGACTGTGTGCATTGTCTCATTTAATCCTCACAACAAACTGTGCCTTCGTTTTAGATTTGAGGAAAAGATAGGGTAAGCAACTTGCCCTGTGTCACACAGCTATGTGACCCCACCATTAATGCAGGGACCCTAGTTTGCAGGGCCTTTGAAATCAACCCTCCCCACCAAGCTGTCAAACTGCTGTCAAGGGGGCAACCTGACTCTAGTCTCTACAAGCTGGACAAGAAGTTTGTGAAACATCAAGGACAGTATTGAAGGAGGAGCCAGGAAAAGAGCCAGAAGCTGCCAGGGGGTGGGGAAGAGAGAGGTTACTTTTTCAAGGCCAACTGCAAAGGATTTGGGGAGCAGTAACCAAGCTGCTGTGTCCCAGGGGCAGCAGATGGTGGTGCAGCCCCAATCTTTTCACAGATGGAGATACTGAGTGCCAAGCCCGGGCCACTCTCCCCTCAGGCCAGACCTCAACCTCTAGCTGCTCTGTAGAAGGGCGTGCCCCTCCCTCCACCCTGCAGATTTTGCTTCTTCCTCTCGAGCAGGGTATTGCCTCCTCCCCTGAGCCAATTCCTTCCTGTCTGTGGGTCATTCTGCAAGATCTGTCTTTTCTGCTTATGTCAAAGAGCTAATGAAGGGTGTCAGATCCTAATCCCCTAAATTATTGGAATAAACTTCCCTCCGAGGCTGGTCCCAGTAATGAAGCCAGACAGCAGGCGACGCCGGCTGCTTTGAATTCCCTGTAATTTCATAAACCCGGGTTCCAGCTGCTCCAAGTTGGGCCTCAGCACAGCCCTTGATGAACGTGGTTTGTGCTGCCTCCTTTGATACCACAAAGGGAAATGGACAGTGACACATTTCTGAGCAGGACTTGGAAAACCTGTCACAGCCCCATTACAGGAGACAGGTATCTAGGCAAAGGAGGCTGATTTCTTGGGAGTCACTCGAGACCATTAGGAGGGAGGTGAGTGGGGAGGGCCACAGGCCAGAGGTGGGGGAGGAGAGGGGAAGTCCCCGCCCAGCCTGGTCCTATTGAGAGCTGTGGGCCTCCCCTGCCCAGGCCCCACTCCTGGCCATTCTGCTCTGAGAACTCTCAAAACAGCACTGGGGAAGAAGGGGCCCTAGTACACTCGGCTCTCCCTCTTAGCCCTTCCAAGTCTCCCACCAAAACACAGCTCAGAATAATAAATAACATCTGATCAGGGCTTGGCGCCCACACAGCACTTTCACCTACATCGTCACGCTGACCCTCACGCCAGTCCCGGAGGGAACCCATGTGTGGCTGTGAGCTCAGTTTTATGAGAGAAGAAAGCCAGCCACAGAGAGGGGAGGTGGGCCTGGCTGGGGTCTCCGGGCTCTTGCTTCGCCTCTCTGACCCCTCCTGTCCCCTGCTCTTCACACAACCCCATGCACGCTTCCAGCCCCTCCAGAAGGGCCCCTGCTGGCCGCCTCACCAGCTCAGCTTGTTTATAAGCTGCTCAGGGAGTGCTTTGAAGTCCTCTCTCCCTGGGCCTTCTCTCGCACGGTCCCTGGGTCTGGCTCCCTCTGGCTCTGCTCTCTTCATGCCCTTCTCTGGAGGGTGGTGTGGAAGCCATGCTCACCAGCTCCCTGGGACAGCTGAGGGCTCGGTTGTCTGTTCCCACACCTCCAGGCCTCTGGGGAGTGGAGACAGCGTGGGGCAGCCTGAGCAGGGCCCTGAACTGGCGGGTGTCCTCTGCCTTTCACCCTCCCCAAGGAATCAGGCGCAGATCTGCCTGGAAGGGGCTGGCTCTTGACCTTGTCTCAGAAGAGCCCCACCACTGTGGGAAGACAGAGGGCCCATGGACCCTTCATACCTTCTAGGACAGGTTCAAAGCCTACCTACTCCAGGTGCAGCCAGTAGGAAGTCACCCAGGACAGTGAATTCTGGATGACCCTTGACCTCGAGATCACCCTTAGCAGAACAATTCCCAAACCACCAGAGTATTGACAACACACTGACACTGCTTCCTAAACGGGCCTGAGACTTCAGCTATAAACACGGTGGGACACCTGGAGACCCACAGGGACACCAAGCAGCATCCCAGATGCCATGTCCCTCATGCACAGCCCAAACCTCTCACCTCTTGAAGCATCTCCTCCCGCTCCCTTCTTGATGTTTTCTAAAGCGCCTACTATGGGCTAATTTGTGGGTACACAGGGATAGATGGCCGTCCTCGTCCACAGAGGGCCCAGTCTTGGCCAGAAAACAAACATGCAAAAGCATAAGAGTAGTATTCAGTCTTGGGGGTCCTTACAAGTGCCGAGGCACAGGCAGGAGGCAGAAGCCTGGAGTGGCTGTTGGGCCCGTGACGTGGGCTGGGTCTTGAGGCCTGAGCAGGACCCTATTTCCTGTACTTCTTCTTGGATGCCTTCTCAGCTAAGACCCTCCTTCCGGGGGCATAGGCCTCCAGAAACAGAGGTGAGAGGGAAGTACAAGGATTTAGGAAAGGCGGTGGGGTGGGAGCTGTAGGTCTGCTTCTGCTTGAGGTGGCCCCAGCGGAGTCAGAGCAGCAGCCCATTCTGGTCCATCCTGCTTGGGTTCCCAGACCTGAGGCAGTCACACTTTCTCCCAGATGGATGCCAACCCCCTGCGAGCCTCCCTGCCCTGTTCCTGGTTATTTAAACATATCTGAGGAGGAGGAAAGATTTGAGGCACAGGAATTGAGGTGCTGGGGAGAAGGAAGTCCTCAGCAATGGTACTCAAATGGATTCTCAGAAGGCCAGGCAGTCTTGGTTAAAGGCGGTGATTAGTCAGAGCCAAGCCAAGGAGTTCAATAAAGCCGGCGGCTCATTACGCAGCTGGGGACCCCCTGCCTGAGCAGCCCAGGGCCTGGGTTACATTACAGGGCTGTGTGAACTCTCCCCTCAGAGTGAGACTGTACTGGCCTTGAAATAATTATGGGGCCTCAGCAGATGGTGGAGGCAGACAGGAGAGACCTTCAGCTGTGGGACACGTGACCTGTCAGCATCTGTGCAGAGCAGAACACGGGAGGGTCCACCCTGGGGCTCAGGGGAGGCAGCACTGAATCAAGATCTGAGAATGACGAGGTTGGCCGTTGGCGTGGCCTGGCCAGTGCTCTGGGCCAGCCAGGCCCCTTTACAGCCTGTCCAATCCAGGGGGGCCTGCTAGTGGGGCCAAGTCCCTGGAAGCTTGAGTGCCAGAGTCTGAATAGATCTGCGGGTCATACCACAAGAGCAGGAGACCCTTCTGGCAACTGTGAGTCCTTGAATGCCTTCCTGGAGCAAGTGGGCATCAAGGAGCTTGGGGATTTCAGACACCTCACTGCGAGGCCCCATGGTGCTGAAGCTGAGCACCATGCAAGGAGTCAGAGGACCCCCTGAACAAACCCCTCAGGCCCCTTCTCTCTCCCTCCTCTGTGATCCTTCGTCCTGACTCCTCCAGCTCTGCCTTGACAGAACAGGCTTCAAATATCCTCAGGCAGCTCTCAGCCAAGACAAACACAAGAGGGAAGGAGCCAGAAGGCTGCGGGGCTCCACCTCTCCACTCTGCTGGGGGAGAGTGAGGGCCTGGGGCTCCAGCAATGAGACTAAAATGGGGCATGGCCCCCATTCCATTCAGGCCTCACCTACCCAAAAACCTTCCCTGACTGCTCCACTCTCCTCACTCCCAAGTTCTCTGCTTCACTGTTTCCTCCTTTCGGATGAGAGAGAAGAAAGGACAGCTCAGGTTCTGTTCTCTCTGCTCACCCTCATGCTGCTGAGCCAAGGGGCACATATCCTTTAGGACCAAACACAGCCCTAGTTCCCTTTCCAACAGCACAAAACGAACAATGACTGTGAAACAGGCCCCTTTCCTGAATGATCATTATTTCAAGACCTCTGGCTTAAAGACGGCTTTTCCACTTTCATTTAGCCTGTACTACCATGAACTTCCGCCTCCGTTTGCTTCTCCATCTTATAGTTCTCCCTTCTCTCCTAAACCCTGGAAGCTGCCACGTTGCTCTTTCAATCTTTAAAAGTTCCACACAGGATTTCCCTTTAACCTATGTGAATGCTGTCCTCCCCACGGAAGACGTTCCTTCCCTGACCCGTTCCGTCTGATCCTGGCCAACTGCTTCCCAACCCATCTCAGAAGCTGCACCTTCTAGGAAGCCTTCCTGACCTCAGAAGCTGAGGGAGGCCAAAATCACCCTGGGGGTTCCAGGTAAAGTTTTTAAAACAAAAAAGCAAAACAAACAAAAACAAAAACTGATATACAAAATCTGTTGCAATTAAACATTCAACCCTGTCAGGATGTATGTCTGTACCTGTGTAAATGGTAAATAGGTTTAAATGATAATGTCAAAAATCCACAATAGATGGAGGGGAGGAATAAATGAGGAATATGGGATTAACAGATATGTATTACCACACAGAAGACAGATACACAAGGATTTACTATATAGCCCAGGGAACTACATTCAATATCTTATAATAACCTATAAGAGAAAATAATTTTGAAAAAATAAATTTGAAAAAAAAATAGCAGGAGATGGCAAGATTGAACATCAACATCTTAGGAATTAGTGAACTAAAATGGACAGGAATGGGTGAATTTAATTCAGATGACCATTATATCTTCTACTGTGGTCAAGAATCCCTTAGAAGAAATGGAGTAGCTCATAGTCAGCAAGAATCTGAAATGCAGTACTTGGGTGAAACCTCAAAAATGACAGAATGATCTTAGTTCATTTCCAAGGCAAACTGTTCAGTATCACAGTAATCCAAGTCTATGCCCCAACCACTAATGCCAAAGAAGCTGAAGTTGACCAGTTCTATGAAGAATTATCACAAAAAATGATGTCCTTTTCATCCTAGGGGATTGGAAGGCAAAAATAGGAAGTCAAGAGATACTTGGAATAAAAGACAAATTTGGCCTTAGAGTACAAAATGAAGCAGTGCAAAAGCTAACAGAGTTTTATCAAAAGAATATGCTGATCATGTTGTTCAGTCACCAAGTCATGTCTGACTCTTTGCTACCCCAGGGACTGCAGCACACCAGGCCTCTCTGTTCCTCACCATCTCCCAGAGTTTGCCCAAGTTCATGTCCATTGAATCAGTGATGATATCCAACCATCTCATTCTCTGCTACCCTCTTCTCCTTTTGCTGGTCATAGCAAACGCTCTTTTCCAACAACTCTACACATGGACATCATCAGATGGTCAATAGCAAAATCAGATTTTTTGTAGCTGAAGATAAAGAAGCTCTATACAGTCAGCAAAAACAAGACTTGGAGCTGATTGTGGCTCAGATCATGAACTCCTTATTACAAAATTTAGGCTTAACTTGAAGAAAATAAAGAAAACTACTAGGCCATTTAGATGTGACCTAAATCAAATCTCTTATGATTATACAGTGGAGGTAACAAATAGACTCAAGAGATTAGATCTGGTAGACAGAGTACCTGAAGAACTATGGACGGAAGCTTGTAACATTGTACAGGAGGTGGTGACCAAAACCATCCCAAGAAAAAGAAATGCAAAAAGGCAAAGTAGTTGTCTGAGGAGGCTTTACAAATAGCTGAGGAAGAGACGCAAAAGGCAGGGGAGAAAGGGAGAGATATACCCAACTGAATGCAGAGTTCCAGAGAATAGCAAGGAGAGATAAGAAGGCCTTCTTAAATGAACAATGCAAATAAATAGAGAAAAACAATAGAATGGGAAAGACTAGAGATGTCTTCAAGAAAATTGAAGATATCAAGGGAATATTTCATGCAAGGATAGGCACAATAAAGGATAGAAACAGCAAGGACCTAACAGAAACAGAGGAGATTAAGAAGAAGTGGCAGGCTTACACAGAACAACTATATAAGAAAGGTCTTAATGACCCAGATAACCATGATGGTGTGGTCACTCACCTATAACCAGACATCCTGGAGTATGAAGTCAAATGGGCCTTAGGAAGTATTTGTGGCTCAGCTGGTAAAGAATCCTCCTGCAATGAGGGAGACTAGGTGTGATCCCTGAGTTGGGAAGATTCCCTGGAGAAGGGAGAGGGTACCCACTCCAGTATTCAGACCTAGAGAATTCCTTGGACAGTCCATGGGGTTGCAAAGAGTAGGACATGACTGACTGACTTTCACGTCACTACAAACAAAGCCAGTGGAGGTGATGGAATTCCAACTGAGCTATTTCAAATCCTAAAAGATGATGCTGTGAAAGTACTGTACTCAATATGTCAGCAAATTTGGAAAACTCAGCAGTGGCCACAGGATTGGAAAAGGTCATTTTTTATTCCAGTTCCAAAGAAGGACAATGCCAAAGAATGTTCAAACTACCATCCAATTGCACTTATTTCATGCTAGCAAAGTTATGCTCAAAATCCTTCAAGCTAGGCTTCAGCAATACATGAGCCAAGAGCTTCCAGATGTACATGCTGGGTTTAGAAAAGGCAGAGGAATGAGAGATCAAATTGCCAACATTTGTTGGGTCATGGAGAAAGCAAGGGAATTTCAGGGAAAAAAATGTCTATTTCTGCTTTATGCTAAAGTGTTTGACTGTGTGGATCACACCAAACTGCAGAAAATTCTTAAAGAGATGGGAGTACCAGACCACCTTACCAAACTCCTGAGAAACCTGTATGCAGGTCAGGAAGCAATAGTCAGAACCAGACATGGAACAACAGACTGGTTCAAAATTGGGAAAGGAGTATGTCAAGGCTGTAAACGGTCACCCTGCTTATATAACTTATATGCAGAGTACATCATGTAAAATGTCAGGCTGGATGAATCATAAGCTGGAATCAAGATTGAGGGGAGAAATATCATCAACCTCAGATATGTAGATGATACCACTCTAATGGCAGAAAGTGAGGAGGAACTAAAGAGTCTCTTGATAAGGGTAAAAGAGGAGAGGGGAAAGCTGACTTAAAAAATTCAGCATTCAAAAAACTAAGATCATGGCATCTGGTCCATCACTTCGTGGCAAATAGAAGGGGGAAAAGTGGAAGCAGTGACAAATTTTATTTCTTGGCCTCCAAAATCACTGTGGACAGTGAGTGCAACCATGAAATTAAAAGATACTTGTTCGCTGGAAGGAAAGCTATGACAAACCTAGACAGCATATTAAAAAGCAGAGACATCACTTTGCTGACAAAGGTTGTTGGTTGTTCAGTCGCTCAGTCATATCTGACTCTGTGACCCCATGGACTGCAGCATGCCAGGCTTCCCTGTCCTTCACTAACTCCTGTAGTTTGCTCAAACTCATTTCCATTAAGTCAATGATGTCATCCAACCGTCTCATCCTCTGTCATCCCCTTCTCCTCCTGCCCTCAATCTTTCCCAGCATCAGAGTCTTTTCCAATGAGTTGGCTCTTAGCATTAGGTGGACAAAGTATTGGAGCTTCAGCTTCAGCATCAGTCCTTCCAATGAATATTCAGGACTGATTTCCTTTAGGATTGACTGGTTTGATCTCCTTGCTGTCCAAGGGACTCTCAAGAGTCTTCTCCAGCACCACAGATTGAAAGCATCAATTCTTCAGCGCTCAGCCTTCTTTATGGTCCAACTCTCACATTCGTTCATGACTACTGGAAAAACCATAGCTTTGACTATACAGACATTTGTTGGCAAAGTGATGTCTCTACTTTTCAATACACTGCTTAGTTTTATCATAGCTTTTCTTCTGAGGAGCAAGCATCTTTTAATTTCAAGGCTGCACTGATTTTGGAGCCCAACAAGATAAAATCTGTCATCTGTCACTGTATTTCCATTTTTTCCCGTCTATTTTCCATGAAGTGATGGGACCAGATGCCATGATATTAGCTTTTTGAATGTTGAGTTTTAAGCCAGCTTCTTCACTCTCCTCCTTTACCTTCATCAAGAGGCTCTTTAGCTCCTCTTCACTTTCTGCCATTAGTGTGGTGTCATCTGCATATCTGAGGTTATTGATATTTCTCCCTGAAATCTTGATTCCAGCTGTATTTCATCCAGCTTGGAATTTTGCATAATGTACTCTACATATGAGTTAAATAAATAAGGTGACAATATACAGACTTGATGTACTCCTTTCCCAATTTTGAACCAGTCTGTTGTTCCATGTCTGGTTCTAATTGTTGCTTCTTGGCCTGTATACAGGTTTCTCAGGAGGCAGGTAAGGCCTGCCTCCTGACTCCTTGCTGACAAAGATCCTACAGTCAAAGCTATGTTTTTTCCAGTAGTCATGTATGAATGTGAGAGTTGAATCACAAAGAAGGCTGAGCACCAAAGAATTGATGCATTCAAACTATGGTGCTGGAGAAGACTCTTGAGAGTCCCTTGGACACCAAGGAGATCAAACCAATCAATGCTAAAGGAAATCAACCCTGAAAGTTCATTGGAAGGGCTGATGCTGAAGCTGAAGCTCCAATACTTTGGCCACCTGATGTGAAGAGCCAACTCATTGGAGAAGACTCTGATTCTGGGAAAGATGGAAGGCAAAAGGAGAAGAGGGTGGCAGAGGATGAGATGCTTACTCATCCAACTCAATGGACATGAATTTGAGCAAACTCTGGGAGACAGTGGAGGGCAGAGGAACCTGGTATACTGTAGCCCATGGAGTCACAAAGAGTTGAACACAACTTAGCGACTAAACAACAAAATGTATATATGTATACATACACACACACACATATATATGAATTGCTTTGCTGTGCCCCTGAAACTAATGCAATATTGTGAATGAACTTTGCTTTGATTTTTTTAAAAAAATCCATACAATGAAATGTTACTCAGCTTAGCCTCCAATTAAAATAAATAAATTTAAATTAAAAATGAAATAAAATCCTCCAGCATTTCAGAGAAAAAAAAAGAACAAAATAGTGCCATTTGCAGAGATGTGGAGGGAATTAGAGATTGTCATACAGAGTGAGTTAAGTCGGAAAGAGAAAAACTAATAAAATTTGGCTTGTATGTGGGATCTAGAGAGTGGTGGAGATGAACGTATTTGCAAAATAGAAATAGAGTCACAGACATAGAGAACAAGCTTAGGATTACCAAGTAGGGAAGGAAGGGTTGGGATGAATTGGAAGACTGGGATTGAAGTTTATACCCTATTGATACTCTGTATAAGATAGATAGCTAATGAAAACCTACTGTATAGCACAGGGAACGATACTCAATGCTCTGTGGTGACATAAATGGGAAGGAAATCCAAAAAAAGAGGATTTGTACACTTTGCTGTACAGCAAGAAACAGAATATTATAAAGCAACTACTGTTTTTTAGTTGCTAAGTCATATCCAACTCTTTTGCAACCCTATGGACTGTTTGTAGCCCACCAGGATCCTCTGTCCATGGAATTTCTCAGGCAAGAATACTGGAGTGAGGTCCCATTTCCTTCTCCAGGACATCTTCCTGACTCAGGGATAGAACCCATTTCTTTTGCATCACAGGTATATTCTTTACCACTGAGCCATCAGGGAAGCGAAAAGCAACTATACTCCAATAAAAATTAATTTTTAAAAATCCACATTTGAGGCCCTTTTTGAGTACACCCTGGCTCGGTGACCCTCCTGGGATTGCCTGTGATACACCCGGGCATAGTTTGTGTAGTGCTGAAATTACTTTCCCATCTATCATCCAGACTGGCCTAGAAACTCCTGGCAAGCAGGGCCTGTGTCTAGTGCCTGGTTCCAGCAGAGAGCCCACACTGAACGGATGTACACTGGAGGAATGAGTGGATGGTCCCATGAATGAATGGATTCGTCAAGCAGACCATGTGCTTACAGGACAGGAGTGAGCATTCCTGGTGTCTGTCACCCCTGAGAGAGACTAGGTAGTCCTAGGGCTGTAAGTCAGGACTCCAGAGACCAGCTCTAAGTCAGGCCAGGTAGGGTACAGCCATCCCTGGGCCCATCAGCCAATTCTAGGCAAAAAGGTACTGGAGTCCGCAAGGAGCAGCTGGACAGTGGGGTCAGAGAAAGTTTGGGCATCACATGGGCAGCCCTAGGGGTAGAAGGAAGGTGCCCACTGGGACCCACCACAGCTCCCACACTGCTTTTCACGTATGCATCCCTTCACTTCTCTCCAGACCTCCATGATTTCATATTTAACAGCAAAGAGCCCCCCTTCAACCATATTCTCCTCTGCTTCCAGAGTTACCTTTTTAATTCCAACATTGAACATTGTTGTGGTGGGTTAAATGGTGTGTGTGTGTGTGTGTGTGTGTGTGCACGTGCTCAGTTGCTCAGTCTTGTCTCTTTGCTACCCTATAGACTGTAGCCCACCAGGCTCCTCTGTCCATGGGATTTTCCAGGCAAGAATACTGGAGTGGGTTGTCATTTCCTCCTCCAGAGGATCTTCCTGACCCAGGGATCTAACTCTTGTCTCCTGTATCTCCTGCATTGCAGGTAGATTTCTTTACCGCTGAGCCATCGGGGAAGTCCAAGTTGAATGGTAGCCCCACCAACAAAGATATGTCCATGTCCTAACATCTGAAATCACGAATGTGAACTTATTTAGGAAAAAGGTCTTTGCAGATAGGATTAAGTTAAGGATCTTGAAATAAGACCTTTCTGGATTATCCAAGAGGGTCCTGAAAACAGTGACAGGTGTCCTTAAAAGAGAAAGGCAGAAGAAAGGCCATTAAAGATGGAAGCAGAGATTAGAGCAATGTTATCATAAGCCCAGAGATGCCTGAGCCGTCAGCAGCTAGAATAGGCAAGAAAGTGATTCTGCTCTGGAGCCTTTGGAGGAAATGCAGCCCCACTAACACCTTGGTTTAGGGCTTCTGGCCTCCAGAAAATAAATTTGGGTTTTCTTGAGCCACCAAGTTTGTGGTCATTTATTATGGCAGCCCTAGGAAACTTACACACCTGCCTCAAACTCTTCAATGGCCCCTCCTGGTCAGAATTAAATGGCCCAGGGAGCCTGCTGAGGGCTGATTCTGCCACCTCTCCAGCCTCGTTGCTCACCCTGCATGTTCCAGCTGTACAGAATTACTGATGGTCTCTGAGCATCCCACCAGGGTGATCAGGCATCCTGGTTTGCCTGGAACTGGCCTGGTTTTGGCACTGAAACTCCTGCATCCCAGGAAACTCCTCGGTCTTGGGCAAACTAGAATGTTTTTTTCCCTTTCTGCCATGCTGTCTAAATCTTAATTCAGGCCATTCCCTCTGCCTAAATTGTTCAAAAAACTCCACTTTGGGACAAGACTAAAATAAGGGTCAACGGGGGCCGTCCAGAGGTGAGGGGTGGGCCACCTACACCTTGGGGAACCCAAGCCTGGATCACGCTATGAACCATAAAGACAACATTTATCCTGCCAGGGACCCAGAGTCAGCTGGCAACAGAGCCTCAGGCACCGGCAGCAGTGAGGGGTTGACAACCTGGGTGTGGGTCTAGCCCCATAGGAAGCGTCACAGTTGGCACTGGTGTGGGTGAACGAAGGCAGTGGCCCAGAGGAAGTGGCTATGGATGGGAGTCACTGCATGGCTGCTGGGTAAGGAGGAGACACAGGCAAGGGCTTTTTTGGCAGGAGGAATCCAATGATCCTGAGGGTTAGAGACAAGCAGTCAAAATAACAGTTAGGAGTGCATTTGGCAGCATGTAACAAAGCCTGAGCAGCTGTGGCTTAAATCATTAGAAGGTAAAGTTTCTCACAGAATAAGAAGTTCAAGGCAGCTTGGCTAATTTATCAGGGCTGTGGTTCTTATCTTTTCTCTCACCTTCAGCATGTGGCTTTTGCCCTTAATGTCTGATGATGGCTGCTCCCATAGATACTTCCTCATTCTGGACCCAGATTGGGGGGAAAAGCCAAAACCCCTGGAACCATATCTGTTTATTCAGGGAGGGAAGACTTCTTGCTCTTTTTTTTTTCTTTTAATGCAATAGCTCTACATACTTTTAAATTTATTTGTTGTGTTTTTTGCCTGTGCTGGGTCTCTGTTGCTCCAAGTGGGATTTCCCTAGTTGCAGCAAATGGGGCTACTCTCTCGTTGCAGTGTGCAGGCTTCTATTGTGGTGACCTCTCTTGTTGCAGAGCGCAGGCTCTAGGGCACATGGGCTTCAGTAGCTGTGGTGCATGGGCTTAGCTGCCGGGCTATATGTGGAATCTTCTTAGATCAGGGATCAACCCCACGTCCCCTGCATTGGCAGGTGGATTTTTAACCACCAGACCACCGGGGAATTCTGGAAGACCTCTAAGAACCTCAGGCCACAGCACTGCAGCAAGGAAGTGTGTCACATGACTCTAACTGCAAGGGAGCCTGGAAAGGTGATGGTTCCCGCTTTGCAACAAGGGAGAATGGAGTTGTGCTTGGCTTTTGGGTAGGCAATCCACAATATCTGCCACAGGGGACCATTCCTAGGACCCACTGGCTGGTGAGGTGTTTCATTTTCCCAACCCTTGGTCTTGTCTCCCCTGTAAAGTAGTTTCTGCTTCTAGGATTGAAGTCAATTGACATGCAGGACAATGTGATGTTAGGTAAAGATGGATGAGGATTCTCAGAGATGCCTGCAGTTCTGTAGGATGCCAGTGAGCTATGATAAAGCTGGACTGAGGCAGCCCCACAAGCCCCTAGAAGCTGTCAGGGTGCTCTGCACAGCAGTGGGTGTGATCAGCTTTGCCATGTAGGGCTTACTGATGACTGCAGTCTCAAGGGAGAAGCTGGGCAAAGGGATTGCCTGGAGAAGGGACCTTTAACTCAACTCTTTTGACAGTGAACATCTCACAAACTGAGCCCTAAGGAAGGAACAGAGACTGGTGTCGGGTGATGCCAGAGCTTTGGGGATGAGTTCAAGTTCACTGCCCCAAATCTGGATGAAGACTGAACCCAGACACTGAGACAAGTAGTGGGAAAAGTGGTTTAGGTGGGAGGGTGAATTGTTGTACTATTCACAACATAACAGATATTGAGATGGTTTTGGGGGGCTGCTGGGCCAGTCCCAGGGAAAGGAAGTTATCATTCAATAGTCATTCACTCAGTAAAAATTGACTTTACGCCTGCTATGTGTCAGGCTTTGTATGAAGCAGTAGAGATACAAACCAGGAATATAGTCTTTGACCTCAGGAGGCATACAGTCTAGCTAGAGAGAAAGGTGTAGAACAGCTCATTATATAGTCAAGAATCCAATTATAGCTGAAGCATGCTAGGAAGGAGTCCAGGAGGCAGGGGACATCCAAGGAGGGGAAGAATGGGTCAGTCAGAAGAAACAGGATCTAACTGAAGTGAAGAAAGCCTTAGACAGATCAATGGCAAGTCTGCTATGGCTACAGCCCAGAGAGAGAGAGAAGTAGCTGGTGGCCCCAGTCTGCCAAGGAAGGCAGGGATTACATCCTAATGGGCGTTAGACTGTGGCGAGGGGTTTGGACTTAATTTTAAGGCTGGACTATGCCCCTGTGACTCTGAAAGGTGGCAAGTATCGGATGTTGAAAAGAGGCAATGGGCAGGAGCCCATACTTCTCATGTGGGCCCCGGGTTACCATCAAACAGAACAGAAAGAGTCAGACTCTGCTCCCAGACCAAACTTAGGACCTGCAAGCTGTGTCTGGTTCCTGGAAGTGACAGCTGGCTGGCAGAGAAACAGTTCCATGGAAGGTCAGACTGACAGGCTAGGGATCGCTCTCGGCCTTCTTTCAGTAATGAAATTTACGTAGGAAGGAACAGAGATGGGAAGGGAAAGAGGAGGAACAGGTGCTGCCCCAGAAAGTGAAAAAGAGAAATTTTCCTCATGGGAAGCTTGCTGAGGAAACTGTTAGGTTTCATCACAGCTTCCTTCAGTCAAGCTGAAGCTGGTAAAGGGCCACAAGGTTAAGTGGCTCAGATGCCAGACACCTGCCGGACCTCACTGAAGACTCTGATGCCCAGTGAACAATAGGACTTGTTATAGTCAACTATAGAGTTATACAGAGTTGTGCAAACCTGTGAACTCACTCTACCTGATCCCAAAGGCCAGAGGTCAATGCCTAATTCACACAACTGCCATGACTGGGCCCTTTGAGTTCCTCCTAAACTACTCTGTCCAACTCTTTGAGACCCATGGACTGCAGCATGCCAGGCTTGATAGTGGACAGGAAAGCCTGGTCTGCTGCCATCCTTGGGGTTGCAAATAGTCGGACACGACTGAGTGACTGAACTGAAACTACTCTCGGTTGCCTCCCAGGAGTGTATTCTCTTTGTTGATTTACTCTTTTACAGAGCCTCATGGTCTAGATGGTCTCAAAATAAAGACATCCAACAGGCTTTGAGTGGCCAGAGCAGTTGAAAACTGAACCCAGTAGCAAAAGCCTTGCTCTACCCTGTAAGGCAAGAGAGCTGATAGCACTGAACAAGTTTTCGGGAAGCAGGTGCTGAAGAAGGGGCTGAGCTGAACCAAGCCCAGTTTTAATCTGTAATCCTTGGGCTTTCACATGTTTTGACTGAAACACATAGTAAGAAATCGTCTTTTTTTGTGTGATGCAGAATTCACATTCCTATGCACAATTGAAACAAAAGTTTTCCAAAGTAATAGTTCCTTTTTCTACATGTGATGCACTCTTCAGTATTTCAAAAGTTGAAGATTACTTGGGAAGGTTGAGAAGAACCAAAGGACTGGGATTTGAGGACTTTGGTTGTCTCCATCAGCAAGCTCAAGGCTTCAGGAAACCAAGTTCATGCACACAGGTCAATTATTTTCCTTTATTCCATCAATGAATATTTAGAATTTGAAATTGAACAGCCACTAACCACTTGGGGAGAAACACATGGAGACATGGAGAAGCATCATAGTGAATGTCTTTCTTGGACCTTCCAGCCCAGCCCAGTCACCATCTGAATGTGGTTGAGTGAATACCCCAGACAATGCTGCACAGAAAAGAACAGACCCACTGAGCCCTGCCCAAAGTTCTAAGCCACAGAACCATAAGCAAATAAAATGTTTACATCCCCTAACTTTAGGGATAGTTTTTAGAGCAAATTATAAGTGGGATAGGTGTGCAGGGATACTGTGGAGGCCAGCTTCAGCTGCTCAGCTCATGACAAGTCAGGAGTTAGAAACAAGGATGCTGTCAGAGTGCCTTATAGAATCTGAGATGGAACACTTGAATCTGTCCCTGCAGCCATGTCTCAAGGAGCTGTTGTGTGTCCTGTGTTATATTTTAAACTGGGGAGATGGTAGGAAATGAGTTGCAGCCTCCATTTTCAAAGATTTGAAATTTGGGTGTAGGTTACAGAAACTAGACAACTGCACAAATGAATATCAATGACAGATGATGGAAGGTGCTTAAAGGAAACACACCGGATACCTTTAAGCAGGCAACAGGCCTTGCACCCTCCCTCACTGGTCCATGTACTCCACCTGTGAAGGGTGAGAAGTCAGCTGGAGGAGCTCTGAACACCTGGCCAGGCAGACTCAAAGGGAGAGAAGTAAGAGCAGGAGCCCGGTTTCCAATGTAGAGTAGGGGTCAGGGAAGGACTTCCAGAGGAAGTAGTGCTGATGCTGAACCCTGAAGGATAGATCACACATAGCCAGGCAAACAGGACACACTGCACATGCAAAGGCTGCATGGAACATCTGAGGCGCTGGAAGACAGCCAGGGTGGCTGGAGAGGAGCAAGGCCATACAAGTCCAAGAGGGACTTGATTCAGAGTGGGGAATCTCTGGCCCATGCTTATACCACCACCAAGAAGGAGGCCCTGATTTTATCTTCCATTTAAAAATGATTCCTTTGCACTTTGGATTCTGTTTTGGGCAGGTATTGGGTGAGGAATTTGAGAAAACAAACATATAAAACAAACCCAGGCTGCAGCTAATTAAGAGGAGGTTGCAGAAGAGCCGTTGGCAAGGCACTGCTTGCAGCAGACAGAAAACATATGGAGTATTTGGACATCTCCTAGGAGCATGCAAGAGGTGAGTGGGGGAACGCTACTTCCCACTTCCTGGCAGAACGGATAAGGACACAGCCAGACACAGACCAGGGGCAGAAAATGGGCCAAGCCCATTTGTCAGGAGTCACTAGGACTTCCTGCCAGTGAGGGATACAAAGACAGGTGCCTCTCTAACATGGAGCCAGGTGGGTGGGCATCATGGCTGAGGACAGAGGAAGCTGTTTCCAACGCCAGGGCAGCACAGGGAAATGGGATGAGCAGGAAGGTGGAGAGGGGGAAGGACATACTTGTTCAGTGGCCAGCCCTACACACCTTCCGGTTTCAACCCATAGGCAGTGATCTTGAGCCTGCCTGCTGTCCAGTGTGGCCTCAGATAGCAAGGACCAGGAGAGACAAAGAGCCCACCACTAGGGGCAGAGAGCGTGAAGGTGTTGGGATGAAGGCTCGATACCTGAACCCTGTGACTAAGCCACCCCTTGATTGTTTCCCAAAGAAGGTGGGGGGGGGGGCACACACAAAAGGCAAGTGCCAATGGGACCAGGGTATTCATCAATCTTAGTCTTAGGGGCTTAGTGTCTGAGACACTGCAGAGACTCTCCAGTAAGACAGATCTTGACTGAGAAGAGGGCCTGGGTCAAGGACCTCAGGGATTCATCTCCCAGCTTCCCTCTCCAGGGTTCAGGCTGTGGGGTTAAAGCTGGTTTACCAGCTAGACACCTAGTTACACATGGAGAAGGTGGACCGGGAAGAGAGGACAGCCAGACCTCTACCAGGCCACCCATCCCTGGGACAGTGGCTCCAGGTCTGGCTGCCATGAAGAGAAGACAGAAGAAAGGAAAATAAGCAGACGGCTGTTGTGGGACAGATGACATGGACAGAGGGCATGGAGCCCCATCAACGAGTAAACTACTGGTGAGTATGTGTTCTTGGAAGCGTGCAGTGAGATGACCCCTGCCCTTGCCCTCGTCCTCTCATCATCCATCCTATTACAACAACACTGTTTGTGTCGGGTCCCCACCCTTCTCTCCCCTTCCACCTTCTTAGGAACTTGCTGCCATCAATTACACCTTTTATTTTCCAAACATCCACCAGCTCTTCTTAACTGGGTCATTTCTATCAGCATCTGGACACTCCCCAGTCTCTCCCAGTCTCAACAAATGACTAAATCATTCCCTTGACCCCCACATGTTAGGGAACTGTTGACTAAAACTGCCTGCCTTGGCCAGGCATGATGATAACCACTTGCCTGAGTTGTCTTGCAACAGGAAGTCTGATTAAAAAAAAATGTGGAGTTTCTAACCGGGAGAATTTGGGAGGGGACAAAGAGAAGGGAGGAGACCATACATCCTACCCACCTCCCAGAAACCCTCACGCTGGAATCCAGCTTGGCTGAGAGATGTGGGCACCCGCAGGGAGGACCCTGAGTCAGACCAAATATGGGCCCAGCACGATGACTGGCTGGAGAAAACCAGAAAACGAACCCCATTACAGCAAAACCTGGGACCGTGAACCACATGGCAGGGCAGTTCTCCTGGGCTCCCTTACCTAGCTGCTTTCCACCTGGGTGCCCGTTCCCAATAAAGGCTTTTGCTTTGTCAGCATTTATGTCTCCTCGGACAGTTCATTTCCAAGTGTTAGACAAGAGCTTATTCTCAGGTCCCGGAAGGGGTTCCCCTTCCTGTAATGTACACACCCTCTCCACAGACAACACTCATCTCCAAAGTCAGTCTACATTTTCTGTGTCCATTTTCTCACCTTCCAAGTCCTGACTCGCTTCCCTTCTGTGCACTCTGATCCGGCTTTGCTTTCATCGTTCTGCTGACAAACCTGCCGCTAAACCCACCAGTGGCAGCTTGGCCCTAAACGGCGCACGCAGCCCTGCCCCCTTCCATCTCTGCAGCATGCGGCCTGTTGACCGCTGTGCCTCTGCTAGGACCCTCCTGCTTCTCACCCACTTCCCTGGTAGCTTCTTCCCTATCTCCTTTCCCCAGACTTTGTGCTGCCTCCACAGCCCCTCCTCCCATAGACAGGGGTTTTCAGCACTGGCTGCATATTAGAGTCACCTGGGGACCTTTTGGAGAAGGCAATGGCACCCCACTCCAGCACTCTTGCCTGGAAAATCCCATGGATGGAGGAGCCTGGTAGGCTGCAGTCCATGGGGTCGCTAGGAGTCGGACACGACTGAGTGACTTCACTTTCACTTTTCACTTTCATGCATTGGAGAAGGAAATGGCAACCCACTCCAGTGTTCTTGCCTGGAGAATCCCAGGGACGGGGGAGCCTGGTGGGCTGCCGTCTATGGGGTCGCACAGAGTCGGACACGACTGAAGCGACTTAGCAGCAGCAGCAGGGGACATTTTACAAAGTACCAGCACCTGACTGCTCCTAATTAAAGCAGAGTCAGAGAGAGGTCAGATGTGGTAGCTTTAACAGCTCCAAAGTGATTCTGAAGGTGCAGCCAGGGTTTCAAGTCATTGCCGTGCGTGATTTGTTTCATGCCTCAAACTTGGTGGCCATCTGGGTACTAGTAGTCAAGCCCTATCTGCAGGCTCTGAGATGTCCAGAAATACCTTTGCTTCCCCGAAGGCAACAGGCCAGATGTCATCTTATACCGGAAATTGATTCCTCTCAGCTTTTGCAGAAACCATTCCAGAGTCTAACACACTTATGTAATGCTAAAGTCATTTATCTATATATAATCTGCCTTCACATTTCCATAATGAACTAATTGGGAAGACATTTTCCTTCTGGCCTAAGGAAGATTTTAGTAGCATATCCAGAAGCAGGTTTATTATTTTTATCTCTTGAATTATGAATGAAAAAAATCTAGAATGCTAAAATACCTATGACTAAATCATGATGCTTTGTTTTGGTTCTCTGTCTCTCTCTCACACAAGGGAAAAAAAGTCACTGCTTTCTGCTTCCTGGTGCCCTGACCCTGCTCCTGCCCCTCCTACGAGTCTATTCATCACAGTGGAATGTGATTACCTGTCTCCCCAACCAGACTCCAAGGCCTTTGAGGGAAGGGACCATGTCTTAGTCATTACTGCATCATCCATGCCTACCATTGTGCCTAGCAAAGGGTAAGAGTTTGTTGAATGAATGAATAGAATTTTACAGAATAAGCCACCACTCTGGTTATTTCTCCTAAATTGATTCACAAGGAGGAGACATAAGCTCTCAGCTTAGAAGCCATAATTGGAAGGCAGACTTGTATTGTCTGCAGATAGGATACGCTCCTCCTCTGGGCATAAACTTGAAGGAGGGTCTTGTAGAGAACCCCAAGCCTGGCACACATGAGAGTCACTTGGATGGCTGGTGAAACTTGTCCTGATCTCACTGGGATAAGGAACCTGTCTTTTCACACTCTCCCACTGGCTGCAGACCAGAAATGGAGGACTGGCACTCCCCAAAGGCAAAGTTTCCTTTACTCAAATATTTGGGAAATAAACTGAGGGGAAAACCACTGAAACAAGGAAATTCACAAGTAACCCAGGTAGGAGACAATTTTCTGCAGTCAGACTTGTCCCAGCACCACTTGCTGGGGTGGAAAGCAAAAAGTGGGCACAGAAGTGATGCTACAGACGGTGTACAGGGGCTCACCAGTCTGGCAGCCTCCCTTATGAGACAAGGAGACCCCATGTCTCCCCGGGGAGCACTTTGATAAGCCAGAAGCTCTCAGAAACTCCACCCCACCCCCACCATAGTTTTTTATGATTTCTTTATGCAGGTGTGATTGATTAGATCATTGGCCATTGCTGATTAACTTGATCTCCAGCCCCTCTTTCCTCCTGGGTGATCAGGTTGGGGCTAAAAGTCCAATCTTCTAGTCATTTCTTGGTCTTTCAAGGGCCCCCAGCCCCTATCCTGAAGCCATCTGGAAACTATCCCTCACTGATGCTATCCTGAAGCTAGTCCCACTCCTCTGGCCCCTCACCCCAACCCCTCCATCCCATCATTTTATCAGCCAACAAAAGACACTCATCACTGGAGATTCCAAGGAACTAGGGACTAAGACCAAATATAATAAAAGATGCTTCTATCAGTCAGGAAATTACAAGTGTTTTAGGAGTTCTATGTCAGGAATGGGGGACAAAGCTCTAGAGGAAGAAACATGGTGGGTGTACCTTTCGAAGTAGAGACACCCCAAAGTGTTTCTAAGCCCCCAGGCTCCACTTCCTCACCTCTCCTACTGGCATGTCACAGGCCACCAAAGGCCTCCCTGTCACTTATCTCATAGGTCCAATTTGACCATTGCACAGGTGTCTATGAAGCACCTGCTGGGTGCGAGGTGCTGTGTTAAGTGCCCTGTGACACTTGTGGGCCCAGCAGAGAAGGGGCAGAGGAAGTGGAGGCTGGCAAAAGAGCCAGAAGAAGGCAGCCCAAAGACCACAGGGGGAGCAGGCTGAGGGGTGGTTCAGTGGGTGTGGGAAGAGTATTCCAGGCAAGGGGCCCGACAGGCTGAGGGTAGAGTGCAGAGGAACCTCTCAGAAAGCAGAAGTTTAACACAACTGGCCAGATTTTAGAGACCACGGTGGTTGAGGGGGAAAGATGCTTCCAGAGAGATGAGCAGGAGACGTGGCTGACTGAGCTGTGTGATCTATGGCGAGGAGGAAAATCTGAGTCCTCCCTCTTCACCCTCTCTGTCCAAGTGACACCGAGTTGCCTCCAAGATAGCTGTTGCCTATTCAGTTCTCTCTGTCCTCCTTGTTCCAAATCTGGCTTATGAGATCATTGACCTAATTCCCAGAACTTCCAAATAGTACCTCACACAGCAAAAGGGAATACCATCTTTTGCCATATAAGGTGTGTAATTAAGTTAAGGATCTTGAGAGGAGGACCTTCTCTTGGATTTTCTGGGTGGGCCTTAATGCAGTCATGGGTATCCTTAGAGAGATGCGGATGAGAAGATAGCGACAGTGGAGAAGGCAGAGATTAGGATGATGCGCCTTAAACCGAAGAATGTCAACAGCCACCAGAAGCTGGAAGCAGCAGGGAACAGATTCTCCCCTGAGGCCTCCAGGAAGGGGGCTTGACTTCAACACCTTGATCTCAGATTCCTGGCCTCCAGAACTGTAAGAGAATACATATCTCTTGTTTTAAGCTACCAGATTTGAGTTGATTTGTTACAGCAGCCATAGGAAACCAATGCAGTGAGAATCTGTTCTTGCCTTCAGGGTCTAGAGGCCGTCTACATTCCTTGACTCATGTCCCCCTCCTCTATCTCAGAGCTAGCAGTGCCGCATCTTCTGGGCCCACCTGATAATCCAGGACTTCTCAAGATCCTTAACTTGATCTCATCTGCAAAGTCCTCTTTACCATATAAATTTATATATCACAGGATCCAGGGATTAGGACACAAACATCTCAGGGGGTCAGTAGTGGGAGGAGTGTTATTCTGTGAACCACACTCAGGTACCCAGTGTCAAGGTGCTTTCTGAGTGCTTGTCTCCAGAAGTCTCCAGAACTGTGCTTAAGTTCCCTTCCCACCAGAAGACTCAGTCCTCTCCTCCAGTTCCTGCTCTGGAGGCACCTGGGGCCCCTTTGAGGTTGGTGGCAGAGATGTTCATGTGTCTTCAAACCCTCCAGCTGCTCCCTAGTCCCTGGAACTCACGGCCCTGAGAGCCGCCCCTCCCCTTGGCTGCCTCTCTTCTACCTTTCCTTGGCATGCTCACTACAAAACCCTGATTTCCCACAATCTCCAGCCACCTCTGGGTCTACACACCTTGGCCTCCCGCTTTACTAGGGTCTTGGCCATTCTTCCACAAAGCTCACCCAGAACCATGTCCAGGGGTGGCACTTAGAGAGGGCGTAAGTGCTCCACTGTTGGTGGGATCACCCGGGTCAGGACTGTCAACATGGCCCTGTCACCTTAGCCCAAAGTCAGTTGGGGTCAAAGGAACGCTGAGCGAATGAGGGATTCTGCCTCCGTCTCCAGTGTCATCCTTTGGAGCTGCTATGTTTTACTCAACACCCAAGCCTCCTCTTTCTCTCTATGGCAGGTGCTGTTGCCTGACCAACGCCTCCACCCCCCACATCATCCTGATGGTTGAACCCCAATTTTGTTCACCTTCTCTTCAAGGAAGAACCCCTGCCAAGCCCCAGAGGCATGAACTTTAATTGCTCCAAAGCAATCCTGGTGACTCAGGTCTTTTGCCAAGTGATTGGTTAGGCATGGCAGGGAGGTGAAGAAATTCCAGCCAGTGAAACATGAGAAGTTAGCTTTGGGGAGTTTCATTTTTAAAAGGAAGCAAAGATAAAGAAGTTGCATCACTCTGCCTCCGAGTCTAGGCAGGTGCCTAGACCTACATACAGGGTCTGCCTTAGGAGTCCAGAAGAGCCAGGCAAAGGGGTGGACAGAAAAGACAAGCCTCCAATCTGTGTCCCTGAGGAGGATGCCCAGCGAAGCACTGTGGCTTTACCAGCCCCAGGCCTGCCCTCCCCCCAGGGCTCCCTCTCTGTGTCCCCTCCTGTGTCAGCTCCCCACTGACTCCAGTGCTGCTGGTGGTTTCTGCTCCTTTTTGCTCATCACCCCCCACCCGTGGCCTCTGTGCATCCTTGCAGCAGCTGCTGGTCCTTGTTTAAAGCCACACCCCGTGTTGGTTTTGGCATCACAGTCTACCCTCTGTCCTTCAACTCCAAGGTTGGGGATAGGAGGATGGCCACAAATGAAGCTCCACAGAACAGAGTTGCCAGGTGTGTACACTGGTATGAAGTGACTAAGCTTGGACTGCTGCTGGGTAGGGTGGGAGAGAGATTAATTGGGAGTTGATGGCACACTGGGGAGACCTTTTTAATTGTCCCTTGACTGGAAGGTTGTGCTTCTGCCGAAAGCCAGGGTGGTCCATATAGCCCTTCTGTGACTGGAGGTGGTACAGAGAGAACCCCAGACTCCCAAGTCACTGGAAGCCACAGCAGGGCCTAGAGGCTGAGTCCACCCAGTTGGGTTAAGAGGAGAGACCCTGCAGCATCAGAAGTGCAGTGGTGGGGCTCCATGGATGGGCAATCAGGGTTGTAAAACTTTGATGCCAGGAAGCTGAGTGTCTGCTCTGTGCTTACTGTGACCAGCTGGGGACAGAGGGAAGGGTTTGTGAGTAGCCCAGGACCATGACAACCAAGGCCAAAGAGGGCCCCAAAGGCCAGGACTGGACGAGGCACTGCTCTTGAACTCCCTTGCTGGTGCCACAACAGTCCCTTCCTTGGAACAGTTTGAAGGCAAGCCCCAGTCTTCCCTCCTGTTTTTTTGGAGCTGGGTGATCACCTCAGGGTGCATGTCTCTGTGAGTGCAAATCAGTCACTGTCCTGGAATCACGGGCACCAAGTCTCCAGGCGAGAATCCTCAGCTATCCCTGAGCATGCTCTCCGCTCCACCTTCCAGGAAGTCACTGGCTCCTTAAGAGTCCACCTTGGAAGACATACAAACACACTTAAACACAAACACACGTACATACATGTGCTTAAACACCCAATTCCATGTACATACATATATGCACATACACACATACACACAGCGCATGTGCACTAGAACCTGCGGTGCCCATCAGAGATGCTGCAACTCACCTGCCCCGCCTGCGGGACTGAGAAGCCCCACGCAGGCACAGCCTGCAGACGGGGCTCTGGAGGACCTGGCATTTCTATTATCTATTCTGAAAAACCAGTCTTGACTCACCTTCCAGGTTTCCAAATTCCTACTAGAACCCGAGCCTCGGCCTTGTTTTACTGGAATCTCTGGTCTTTCCTCTTCTCCCACAGTTCAGACTGGAGCTCTGGCTCTGGCTGCTTTTGGCTACTGGAGAGGCATGAGCCTAGAGTGTGTCACTCAGGCCATGCTTACACCCTCACAAGCAGATCTGACCCCTCTTGGGAACTACCAAAGTCATCTGCCAGAGGAAAGGGGAGAGTGGTAGGTGCTCCCAGCCATCAGTGACCTCTCTAGGCCATTCCACAGGCTGTCGCACCCCTGGACAGCTTCTCTGGATGTGACAATTCACTGGTTGCCACGAATACCCAAGGCAGAGATTCTCACTCCTGAGTGTGTAAGAGGTTGCCTGCACCTTTCCAGATACCCAGCACACCAGGGCGGATGACAGAGATGGAGCTGGAGGGGTAGGCCAGTGGTGGTTGAGGGGTGTGGTGGCTGAAGGTGTGTGGTGGCCGAGGGACTGTGGTGGGTGAAGATGTGAGGTGGCTGAGGAACTATAGTAGGTGAGGGTATGTGGTTGTTGAGGGTGTGTGTCAAGTGAGGGTTGTGGTGGCTGAGGGAGTGTGGTAGGTGAGGGTACGTGGTGGGTGAGGGAGTGTGGTGAGTGAGGGTGTGTGGTGCGTGAGGGTGTGTGGTGGGCGAGGGTGTGTGGTGGGTCAGGATGTGTGGAGGTTGAGTTAGTGTGGTGGGTGAAAATGTGTGGTGGGTGAGGCTGTTTGGTGGGTAAGAGAGAGTGGTGAGTGAGTATGTGTGGTGACTAAAGGAGAGTAGTGGGAGAGGGCATGTGGTGGGCTAAAGTGTGTGGTGGGCTAGGGTGTGTGGTTTGTAAGAGTGTATGATTGGTGAGGATATGTGGTGAGCAAGGGTGCTTGGTGGGTGATGGAGCATGGTGGGTGAGGGTGTGTGGTGGTTGAGGGAGTGCAATGGGTGAAGGTTAGTGGTAGCTGAGTGTATGTGGCGAGTGAGGATGTGTGATGGTGGGAGTAATGTAGAGGGGGAATGTATGCATTGGGTGAGGGTGTGTGCTGGCTGAGGGAGTTTGGTGGGTGTGGATATGTTGTGGTTTAGGGTGTGTAGTGGCTGAGGGATGGTGGTGAGTGAGGAGGTGTGGTGGGTGAGGCAGTGTACTGGGCGAGGATGTGTGGTGGGTGAGATTATGTTGTGGCTGACAGAGTATGATGGGTGAAGGTAGGTGGGGGTATGTGGTGGGTGAAGGCGTGTGGTGAGTGAGGATGTGTGAGTGAGTGTGTGTGGTGGGTAAGGATGTGTGAGTGAGTGTGAGGATGTGTGAGTGTGAGGATGTGTGAGTGAGTGTGTGTGGTGGGTGAGTGTGGTGGGTGAGGAATGAGAGGGTGAGAGAGGGCAAGAAGGTCGGTGGCTTCTGTGGTTGGAATAGAGCCCAGAGGCAGTCTGGACTGTGCAGCTGGTGCAGACACGGTGGGAGGAGCCCACCCAGGCCCTGTGGGGCACAGGACCCCTGTGTCAAATAGAGGGACATGTCCCTTCTCTGAGGCTCCCGGCATGTTTTTTTTTTCAACAAGAAATACCAAAATAGGCTTTCTAAGACTGTGTCATATTTTAAATGTTGTATTCATTAAATTAATACTTTTGATACACACAAGCAATTAAATATTTTATTTCTCTGTTCCTAAAAGTAAGCAAATTGATGTAGTTTTGAGTGACATAAAATGTCAGAACCTTTGCAGTAAAACAACACTAATTTTGCATTTTGAAGAAGACAGAATATTCTACCAATTATAGTTGAATGATAATTCTGTGTCCCTGTGTGTTGGTTTCCCGAGGCTACTGTGGTAAATTACCATAAGCTTGGTGGCTTAAAACAACAGAAATTCATTCTCTCACACACTCTGGAGGCCAGAGGTCTGAAATCAGTTTTTACTGGGAGAATCCATCCCTCGCCTCTTCCAGGTCTGTTGGCTTCTAACTTCCTGGCGGCACCACTCTGATCCTTTTTTCTCTTCTGTGGAAACAGCTCCTGAAACTTGGTTTCTCAGTCATTTCTGACTCTTTGCAACCCCAAAGACGGTAGCCCGCCAGGCTCCTCTGTCCATGGGATTCTCCAGGCAAGAACACTGGAGTGGATAGCCATTTCCTTCTCTAGGGGAACTTTATGATCTAGATACTGAATCCATGTCTGTTGCATTGGCAGGCAGATTCTTTACCACTAAGTCACCTGGGAAACCCATCAGTTTCAGTTCAGTTCAGTGACTCAGTCATGTCCTACTCTGCGACCCCATGGACTGCAGCACGCCAGGTCTCCCTGTCCGTCACCAACACCTGAAGCTTGCTCCAACTCATGTCCTTCGAGTTGGTGATGCCATCCAACCATCTCATCCTCTGTTGTCCCCTTCTCCTGCCTTCAATCTTTCCCAGCATCAGGCTCATTTCCAATGAGTCAGTTCTTCGCATCAGGTGGCCAAAGTATTGGAGCATCAGCTTCAGCATCAGTCCTTCCAATGAATATTCAGGACTGATTTCCTTTAGGATTGACTGGTTTGATCTCCTTGCTGTCCAAGGGACTCTCAAGAGTCTTCTCCAACACCACAGATTGAAAGCATCAATGGAAACAGTGACAGACTTTATTTTCTTGGGCTCCAAAATCACTCCAGATGGTGACTGCAGCCATGGAATTAAAAGATGCCTGCTCCTTGAAAGAAAAGCTAGGACCAACCTAGACAGCATATTAAAAAGCAGAGACATTACTTTGCCGACCAAGGTCCGTCTAGTCAAAGCTATGGTTTTTCCAGTAGTCATGTATGGATGTGAAAGAGTTGAACCATAAAGAAAGCTGAGTGCCTAAGAATTGATGCTTTTGAACTGTAGTGTTGGAGAACCGTGGATATGGGGGCCCAACGATAAGATTTTCAACTTCTCATAGGCTTGGAGCCTCAACTCAGCAGCCCCCATTGTTCAGGAGTCTAACAGAAAAGTAATTCAGTCTGCTTTTCTCTGCAGATACTGATTTTAGGATAAAGGTGCCTCTGGCTGCTTCTGAATTTTAATGAAAGCTAAGCTTTTCTACTCAACTCCTGCCCCAGGCTGCAGAGTCAGCTGTGACTCAGACTGAACACTATTCTCCTGGCAACATGATTGCCAAGCCAGACCCATGAGAGCCATTTCTAGGGCTTCTCTGCTGAGACATTCCCCTCTTCTCTGATGGGGCTGAAAGATATGGATGCTGCTGCTGAAGGATGGACAACCAAGGCGGGTCATATCCCTGACTGACTGCACCCCAGCTTCTGAGGTATCACACACCACAGTTGCTGACACTCCCTGGGACTTTCCTCAGTGTCCTTCCAATAGAGGCTCCTTGTTTTATTTTAACTAGTTTAAGTAGGTGGTGGTTTAGTTGCTAAGTCATGTCCAACTCTTGCAATCCCATGGACTGTAGCCTGCTAGGCTCCTCTGTCCATGGGATTCTCCAGGCAAGAATACTGGAGTGGGTAGCCATTTCCTTCTCCAAAGGATCTTCCCGACCCAGGAATTGAACCCGGGTCTTCTGCATTGCAGGCAGATTCTTTACCGACTGAGCTATGAGGGAAGCCCATTTTGAGTAGACTTTCTGCCAAAGATACTCAATGTTCCTAGGGTTCACCAGAGAAACTCCATCACCATTTTCTCACCCCTATCACCACAACAGCCAACCCCTCGACAAGGAGAAAGGTTCAGCCTTAAATGATAGCCCCAAGCCTTCAGGAGCTGAGAAATCCATTCATTTGGCCTCCTTGGTCTTCTCTGAGCCAGCTTCACCTAGGGTGCTGCCTTTTGTGTATTGATGGGGGCACAGGATTACCATAGGATATAAACACAGATGTACCACCTCTTTGGCAAAATCTGGTCCTGCTGAGATCAACAATGCAAATGGAAGCAATTAAGACTACCTTCAAGGGTGGACAAACTACTTTTCAGAAGACTGGCTGAGGCAAGTGACTTGGTTGTGACCAGTGAGATAGGCACCGTTCTCCAAGAAGTTCAAGTTCCACATCTTATTCTGGCTGAGAACCTAAACTGCTGAACAGGTGTCAGAATAGCTAGACATGAAAACTAAGAGACTGTGGCCTGAAAGCTCTGTGGTCATCTTATCATCAGGGCAAGTTAATGATGCAGTAAGCAAGCTGGAATGATAATGCATAAACACAGCTGAGTTCATTTCTCATCCACATGAACAGTCCTAGGCGGGTTTACGTCTAGTGGCTGGGGATACTACTCTCATAATAAAGTTCTTTAAATATCTGGGCTCTGTTATCATCAATACATGGCTTCCAAGATCGTTGTAACAAAAGAGGAGAGGTCATGAAGGACCATGCAATGAGGATGTTTTCTACAGTTATATCAGGCCTAGAAAAGTTGTCACATTCCGTGGGCCTCATCTCAGTCTCATGGCCTCAACTAACTGCAAAGGAAGCTGAGACTGTGGTACGGGAATGTGCCCAAATGGAGGAGACAGCCATTTAGAGAGCAGTTAGCCATCCCCATGGTTCTTGTGGACATGAAGAAGTCACCTGTGCGTGCTCTCCATGCTCCTGAGTTCCAGAGCTGCCCTGGCAGCCTCCATAGGGATGGTTCTGAGGGGCCAGGCTACCAATTAAATCAGCTGGGGAAAGCTGCCCCATCCGTGTTCACTCATCAGGGGCAATTCTAAATTACTCTCATGGATTCTGAATGCTCCACCCTTTGCATAGGA
This sequence comes from Bos javanicus, assembly GCF_032452875.1. NCBI lineage: Eukaryota > Metazoa > Chordata > Mammalia > Artiodactyla > Bovidae > Bos > Bos javanicus. The sequence goes on from NC_083886.1 coordinate 37,351,231, forward strand.
CCCAGTCTAGCACTTGGGACCATTGACCCTGACCCAAGCCTGATAGCCCTCAGGCTACCATGGCAAAGACTTCCAGATTAGCCCCCACGTGAACTCATGCCTCATGGCTCTACTGCCACTCTGAGAGCAGTGGACCCCTTGTGAGATGGCAGCCGCCATTCTCTTCCTGGATCCTTGACCCTACCAACCCCAGCCACTGCCATTCTCTCCACAAATGACCTAGACACCTGAAGTTGCGGTTCCCTTCCCAGGTTGAACAAGCGGTCACCAGTCAACCATTTACTACCTGATAACCAATGACCAAAGACAGCTTCTCACGCATATCCTTCAGGAGTGCTGAAAATGTCTCCAATTCCCTACAGTGATTTTTGGAACCTATGCCACGCCCTTTCCTGTTCCCAGTCATTTTTCTTGTGAGGCAGGCAGGATCAAAGGCTTAGTGATGAAATTTCTGGACTGAGGAAAGTCCAGCAGAGCCCAGGCCCTGACCTCTCCTCACTAAGGAGAGGAGCAAACAGGCAGTAGGCACACAGGCTGCAACAGCTTCTCCAAGGTTCCAGGGATGGCCCCACTCCAGCCACCCACACCAGTGACGTGTCGTTGCCTCAGTGTTGCCCGTCCCCCCAGGCTGTGGATGAAGTTGGGCCTGAGCTCCAGCATCTGCGCCCTTCCTGAGCGAGGCCTGGCCTGTCTCCAGGCCTTGAGTTTTTCTCCATCTTCTGTGGTGGCAATGCCTCCGGACAGCTGAAGAGATCCTCTGGGTGTTTTGCAGAGAGAACAGGAGGAGATCAGACCAGCCTGACCTCAATCCATGTGCCAACTCTTCCCGCTGTCTGACTCTGAGCCAGTTCCACCCGGTGTCTCTGTCCCCTCCTTTCAAAGTACAGATCCCTACAGGGCTGAGGGAGTCAGTTAACTGAGGTCACAGCGGAGGTTCTTTCCCCTGGCCCTCAGGCTGCCTTCGGACATTCACAGAAACTCTGAGCACGGGGCCATATGGTGTGTGCCAGCTGCCTGTGTCGCTCTGAGAAGAGGGGCCTTAGTTTTTGTCTGGTTCTCAGAGGGGCCCATAAGCCCCTCACCTAGAACCCCCACTCTCACCACTTTGGGCTGAGTATCTTTCTGGGTACCCAGCCTCGCCTCTTGCTCTGAGCTGCTTTTGCCATATGGCACTGTGGACCCGTCTCCCACACCAGGACTCACGCAGGGCCATGGTTGTACTCTATGACTGACCCAGAAATTATTTGTAACAGGGTCTTAACAGGTTCTTTCTCCAGCCACCATAGTCCTTTTCATCCGGAAGCCCCGCTACCCTCATCTCTCTACCTGCCCTTCAAGCAGAGCTGCAGTGATCCCCAGAACCCCTCTCTTGCCAGCCCCCACACCCCTGCTCTAGCTCCTCTGCCCCCATGGCTTCCACTAGGTGCTATGAAGGTGATACCAGCCACCCTGACATGGGAATCCAAGGTTGCAGTGGCTTAATGCAATAGAGGGATGATTCTTCATATAAAATCCAGCTGGCAGTGTGTTCCACAGAGCCACCAAGGGTCCAACCCCTGCCTTCTTTACATGTGGCTTCCACGGAGGCCTTGGGCGTCCATCTCCAGCCAGGGACCTGAGAGAACATGGAGAACAGTGTGGAAGTTGTCTTAGGTTTTCACAACAGATGCAGATGCCACTTCTACCCACTTCCTGTTGGCCAGAACACCACCTTAGTCCACTTGGGCTTCTCACAGGTCTGGAGGCTGGTAAGCCCAAGATCAAGGCACTGGCAGATTGGGTGTGTGGTGATAGCCCACTTCCTGGTTCACAGTCGGCTCATCCTGCTGTGTCCTCACATCAGGGAAGGGTGGAAGAGTTTTGTGGCCTTTTTTTTAATAAGGGCCCTAAGTTCATCCATAAGGACTCTACTTTCATGACCCAACTGCCTTACTGTTCACACTGTTCACTGAACTCAGGATGGGCAAGGTGCAAGTTAAGAGGCTGGAAGGAGACTCAAGGAGCTGTAGGAACTGCAGACATGCTTATTCTCTCCTGGCTGACACAGCAGCAGCAGTAGCAGCAGACACTCTATATTCTCCCCTCTCATGGCTGACCCAATGGACACAGCCGTGACGAAGCAGTAAGGCCGCCACTTCCTAGGTGGAGCTTTTATACCCCTACAGCACAAAGTAGCTCGTGACCAAGCGAGTACCTCGTGACACATAGGTGCAGTGCTATAAATGATCTCAGCTGTTACACAGTCATTATTTACAAAACGTGAAGCAAGAGAGCCTGGATATGCCATCTTGGCTAATTTGCTGTCTCCCCACTGCGCCCCTGTGGTCACTGAAGGAGTGCTGTTCCTCTCCTCCTCTCCCACACGGAACACACTCCCACTCCTGTGCCCTCTCTGCCTTCTGGGACCTCAGCCACACCCTGGGACCCCCAAGAGATACAGTTCTCTCTCTAGTCCATTGTGGTTCCTTGTGGTCTAATAGTAGTCGTGTTAGTCGCTCAGTTGTGTCCAACTCTTTGCAATCCCACAGACTGTAGCCCATCAGTCTCCTCTGTCCATGGGATTCTCCAGGCAAGAATACCGGAGTGGGTTGCCATTCCCTTCTCCAGAAGACCTTCCCGATCCAGGGATCAAACCTGGGTCTCTTGCAGAGCAGGCAGATTCTTTACCCTTTGAGCTACAGGGAAGTCTTTGTGGTCTGGAAACCAACAAACTAAAAAACAAGTCAGCTGTCTTCATCTGGCCTTCCCTCTCACTGCCTCACACACACACACACACACACACACACACACACACAGTATCCAGGGGCAGAATATCCACCACACAACACCCCAGTCAGGAGAAGAATGCAAAGTGTCGAGCAGGCTCTAATCACAGCAATTGTGAAATCCAGCCGGACGGACGCTGGAAAAGTGGCTGCCTGGCGAGAGACTCTGCCCTGCCCTGCCCGACCTCCGCAGCTCCCCTCCCGGTCCAGGGCTCTGCTGCCGCTCTGCTCCGGTGCCTGGTTCAGAGTAGGTATTGGGAAATGCCCTCCTAGGTGACTGCCTCTCTCTTGCAGCCTGCAACTCCCTCTGGTACACGTTCGAAGGCCTGAGATGGTTCTAAGCCCAAAGAGTCAACATCTTTTTTATTTTAGTTCAGGCTTCTGGCTTAGTTGACGGGACAGATCCCTCAGAACCCGAAAGGCTCTTCATTTCTCTGCTCCCAGTCAGCCTCAGGTGTCAGTGACCACACGCAAAATTCATTTTGAGACACCATTCTTTAGACTGGTTTTTGACTTCCTGTTCTTGGGCCATGTCCCTGGATACACTAACAGACACCAGAGGCTCTCAGGCCAGGGGGAAGGACACTCGCTTCCTCTGACCTGGCACAGGGTTGAGGCTTAATGGGCCTTTGCTGCTCAAAAGATTGTTGAATGTGAATTCCTTCTGACTGTCTAGAAGCAGTCACCCTTCCCAGCCAAGGCCCCAGGTTTCTAGGATCTTTGTATTTCATTTTAGTTTTGCTTGCAAATTAGCCAGTTTTTGCCTGGCCTCATCTTTTTATTCTAATACCTTGTTAAATACTGCCTACAAAAACCAAAGCTCTCTATGACAATCTGTTTTACAACCACTTCCCCTAGAACGTCAGCTCAGAGGACAGCTGGCCTGCTCATATATAGCAACCATCCTTCCAAATGTTTTGCCATCGCATAGCATGGGTCTCCATCTTTCCAGATCCCCAAAATGGTCTCCTCACCACTTGCCCCCAACTACACTACAACTCCATGCATTTCAGACGTTTACTGTGGTAAAACCCCACTCCTAGGGCCCCTTCCTGGATCACTGCCTTGCTGTGGTGAAGGGTCCTGCATAACTCAGTGAAGCTATGAACCATGCCCTGTAGGGTCATTCAAGATGGACGGGTCACAGTCGAGAGTTCTGACACAACACGATCCACTGGAGGAGGGAATGGCAAACCACCCTAGTACACTCGCCATGAGGACCCCATGAACTGTGTAAGAGGACAAAAAGATACGACACCAAAAGCTGAGTCCCCCAGGTCAGAAGGCGTCCAATATGCTACTGGGAAGAGCAGAGGAGAAGGACTAATGGCCCCAGAAAGAATGAAGCGGCTGGGCCAAAGTGGAAATGATGCTCAGCTGTGGATGTGTCTGGTGATGAAAGTAAAATCTGATGTTGCAAAGAACAGTATTGCATATGAACCTGGAATGTAAGGTCCATGAATCAAGGTAAATTGCACATGGTCAAGCAGGAGATGGTAAAACTAAACATGGACAGGAATGGGTGAATTTAATTCAGATGACCATTGCATCTACTACTGTAGGCTGGAATCCCATAGAGAAATGGAGTAGCCCTCATAATCAACAAGAGTCAGAAATGCAGTACTTGGGCGCAACCTCAAAAACAGAATGATCTCAGTTCGTTTGCAAGGCGAGTCATTCAACATCACAGTAATTCAAGTCTACGCCCCTACCTAAAGCAAAGGAGAGAAGGAAAGATACTCCCATTTGAATGCATAGTTCCAAAGAATAGCAAGGAAAGATAAGAAAGCCATCCTCAGTGATCAATGCAAAGAAATAGAGGAAAACAACAGAATGGGAAAGACTAGAGATCTCTTCAAGAAAATTAGAGATACCAAGGCAACATTTCATGCAAAGATGGGCTCGATAAAGGACAGAAATGGTATGGACCTAACAGAAGCAGAAGATATTAAGAAGAGGTGGCAAGAATACACAGAAGAACTGTACAAAAAAGATCTTCACGACCCAGATAATCACGATGGTGTGATCACTCACCTAGAGCCAGACATCCTGGAATGTGAGGTCAAGTGGGCCTTAGAAAGCATCACTACGAACAAAGCTAGTGGAGGTGATGGAATTCCAGTGGAGCTATTTCAAATCCTGAAAGATGATGCTGTGAAAATACTGCACTCAATACGCCAGCAAATTTGGAAAACTCAGCAGTGGCCACAGGTCTGGAAAAGGTCAGCTTTCATTCTAATCCCAAAGAAAGGCAGTGACAAAGAATACTCAAACTACTGCACAATTGCACTCATCTCACACACTAGTAAAGTAATGCTCAAAATTCTCCAAGCCAGGCTTCAGCAATATGTGAACCATGAACTTCCTGATGTTCAAGCTGGTTTTAGAAAAGGCAGAGGAACCAGAGATCAAATTGCCAACATCCACTGGATCATGGAAAAAGCAAGAGAGTTCCAGAAAAACATCTATTTCTGCTTTATTGACTATGCCAAAGCCTTTGACTGTGTGGATCACAATAAACTGTGGAAAATTCTGAAAGAGATGGGAATACCAGACCACCTGACCTGCCTCTTGAGAAACCTATATGCAGGTCAGGAAGCAACAGTTAGAACTGGACATGGAACAACAGACTGGTTCCAAATAGGAAAAGGAGTGCATCAAGGCTGTATATTGTCACCCTGCTTATTTAATTTATATGCAGAGTACATCATGAGAAACGCTGGACTGGAAGAAGCACAAGCTGGAATCAAGACTGCCGGGAGAAATATCAATAACCTCAGATATGCAGATGACACCACCCTTATGGCAGAAAGTAAAGAGGAACTAAAAAGCCTTTTGATGAAAGTGAAAGTGGAGAGTGAAAAAGTTGGCTTAAAGCTCAACATTCAGAAAACTAAGATCATGGCATCTGGTCCCATCACTTCATGGCAAATAGATGGGGAAACAGTAGAAACAGTGTCAGACTTTATTTTTTGGGGCTCCAAAATCACTGCAGATGGTGACTGCAGCCATGAAATTAAAAGACGTTTACTCCTTGGGAGGAAAGTTATGACCAACCTAGATAGCATATTAAAAAGCAGAGATATTACTTTGCCAACAAAGCTTCATCTAGTCAAGGCTATGGTTTTTCCTGTGGTCATGTATGGATGTGAGAGTTGGACTGTGAAGAAAGCTGAGTGCCGAAGAATTGATGCTTTTGAACTGTGGTGCTGAAGCCTCTTGTGAGTCCCTTGGACTGCAAGGAGATTCAACCAGTCCATCCTAAAGGAGACCAGTCCTGGGTGTTCATTGGAAGGACTGATGCTGAGGCTGAATCTCCAGTACTTTGGCCACCTCATGCAAAGAGTTGACTCATTGGAAAAGACCATAATGCTGGGAGGGATTGGTGGCAGGAGGAGAAGGGGACGACAGAGGATGAGATGGCTGGATGGCATCACCGACTCAATGCACATGAGTTTGGATGAACTCCAGGAGTTGATGATGGACAGGGAGGCCTGGCATGCTGTGATTCATGGGGTCGCAAAGAGTCGGACACAACTGAGCGACTGAACTGAACTGATGCCCCTACCATCGATGCCAAAGAAGCTGAAGGTGATCTGTTCTAAGAAGACCTAGAAGACCTCCTAGAACTAACACCAAAAAAAAAGGATGTTCTATTCATCATTGAGGATTGGAATGCAAAAGTAAGAAGTCAAGAGATACCTGGAGTAACAGGCAAGTTTGGCCTTAGAGAACAAAACAAAGCAGGCAACAGTTTATTGAATTCTTCCAAGAGAATTCACTGGTCATTGCAAACACTCTTTTTCAACAACACAAGAGACGACTTTACACATGGACATCACCAAATGGTCAATATGCAAATCAAATTGATTACATTCTTTGTAGCCAAAGAAGGAGAAGCTGTATACAGCCTGCAAAAACAAGACCTAAAGCTGACTGTGGCTCAGATCATCAGCTTCTCATCGCAAAATTCAGGCTTAAACTCAAGAAAGAGGGGTAAACCACTAAGTCAGCCAGGTACTGATGAAATAAAATCCCCTATAAATATGCATTGGAGGTAATAAATAGATTCAAGGGATTAGATCTAGTTAATAGTATGCCTAAAGAACTATGGATGGAGGTCTGTAATACTGTATAGGAGGCAGTGAACAAAACCATCCCAAAGAAAAAGAAAAGCAAGAAGGCAAAGTGGTTATCTGAAGAGGCTTTACAAATAGTTGAAGAAAGAAGAGAAACAAAAAGCAAGGGAGAAAGGGAAAGGTACAGCCAACTAAACACAGAGTTCAAAAGAACAGCCAGGAGAGACAAGAAGGCCTTCTTCAATGAACAGTCCATAAAACTAGCAGAAAATAACAGGAGGGGAAAGACTAGAGATCTCTTCAGGAAAACTGGAAATATCAAGGGAATATTTCACCCAAAAATAGGCACTATAAAGGACAGAAAGAGTAGAGACCTAGTAAATGCTGAAGAGATCAAGAAGAGACGGAAAGAATATATGGAAGAACTGTACAAAAAAGACCTTAATGAGCTGGATTACTATGATGCTGTGGTCAGTCACCCAGAGCCAGACATTCTGGAGCGTGAAGTCAAGTGGGCCTTAGGAAGCACTGCTGTAAACAAAGCTAGTGGATGCGATGGAATTCCAGTAGAGCTATTCAAAACCCTAAAGGATGATACCATCAAGGTGTTGCTTTCAGTAAGTCAGCAAATCTGGAAGACCCAGCAGTAGCCACAGGACTGGAAAAGGTCAATCCTCATCCCAATTCCCAAGAAGGGTAGTACCAAAGAACGTGTTAGCCATCGGACAATTGCACTCATCTCCCATGATAGTAAGGTCATGTTTAAAATCTTGCATGCTAGGCTTCAGCATTATGTGAACCAAGAGTCTCCAGATGTCCAAGCTGGGTTTAGAAAAGGAAGAGGGGCCAGAGATCAAATTGTCAATATTCGCTGCATCATAGAGAAAGCAAGGGAATTCCAGAAAACCATCTACCTCTGGTTTTCATTGACTATGTTAAAGCCTTTGACTGTGTGGATCATAACAAACTGGAAAGTTTTTAAAAAGATGGGAATAGCAGACCATCTTACCTGTCTCCTGAGGAACCTGTATGCAGGTCAAGAAGCAACAGTTAGGACCCTGTATGGAACAACTGATTGGTTCAAGATTGAGAAAGGAGTACGACAGGGCTGTCTGCTGTCACCCTGTTCGTTTAACCTATATGCTGAGCACATCATGAGAAACGCCTGGCTGGATGAGTTACAAACCAGAATCAAGAGAAACATCAACAACCTCAGATATGCACAGACGATACCACTCTAACTGCAGAAAGTGAAGAGGAACTAAAGAGCCTCTTGATGAGGGTGAAGGAGGAGAGTGGAAGAGCCAGCTTAAAACTAAATATTACAAAAACTAAGATCATGGCATCTGGCCTCATTACTTCATGGCAAATAGAGGGGGGGAAGGTGGAAGTAGTGACAGATTTCCTCTTCTTGGGCTCTAAAATCACTGCGGATGCTGACTGCATCCATGAAATCAAAAGACAATTGCTTCTTAGCAGGAAAGCAATGACAAACCTAGACAGTGTGTTGAAAAGCAGAGACATTACTCTGCCGACAAAGGTCCATATAGTCAAGGCTATGGTCTTCCCAGTGGTAACGTACAATTGTGAGAATTGGACTGTAAAGAAGGCAGAATGCCAAAGAATTGATGCCTTCAAACTGTGGTACTGAAGAGGACTCGGCTGAAGCTGGAACTACAGTGATTTGGTCATCTGATACAAAGCGCCGACTCTTTGGAAAAGTCCCTGATGCTAGGAAAGATTGAGGACAGAAGGAGAAGAGGGCGTCAGAGGATGAGATGGCTGGATGGCATCACCGATGCAATGAACATGAACTTGGGCAAACTCTGGGAGATGGTGAGGGAGATAAGGGAAGCCTGGCATGCTGTAGTTCACGGGGTCGCATAGAGTCAGACACGACTGGGTGACTGAACAACAGCAATACCAATTTGTCTTAAAAACATTAACTCATTCAAGAGGTAACTCTCCCCAAATCTCATTTTGCTAAACACATTGTAAGCTTACTTTTCATTTGTATAAAAGGCAGGCTAGGGAGCAAAGGACCAGGGACCTCTGTTCCTTGCAGTCATTCAGTGACTTAGACAGAGTAAGTAAGGCTGTGCCAGTCTCCATACACAGCTTCTGAGGGAGACCTGGACACCAGAACCCAGGCAGCAAATAGAAGAGAGCAGAGCAGGGGTCGGCCTGGTTTTGTAGACATAGTTTTATTGCATCACAGTCAGACCCATTGTTGACACATTGCCACAGCTGTTTTCACACTACAAGGGCAGAGTTGAATTGTAGAGGAGGCTGTGTAGCTCACAAGGCCTAATAAAGTTACCATCTGACCCTTTGCAGAAAAAAGGCTGCCAACCTCTATGGTGGAGGACTGGCAACCGAAACAGGCCAGGCCCAGAAATGGCATCATAGGCCAGAACAAAGCCACGTAAATGGCCCCTCAACTGTAAGGGAGGCTGCAGTTGTGCTCTCAGTGGGGCCCAAAAAACAAAGCAAAGAGACAGAGTTATCACCTGGCTTGTCTCTGCCACAAACACCCTCCAGGCCCTGGTAACCTTAGACAGCATTTATGGGTTCATCTGCTTTGCTAAACTTCAGATCCATATCTCTTGAAGTGTCCAGACTTCCCAAACAGAACTTGATCCTTTTTCTCCGCAGCCCGTACCCTGCCAAATCTGTTTCTCCTTCTGTGGTTCATAATTCAGTAAATAGTTCATAGTTCACTCAAGCATGAAAACTCTAACCTTCCCAATCCCTCCACCCCATATCCATGCTCTTCCTGTGCATATAAGTTTCTGTCTCCCAAATCTTACCGCCCCCCTGCTCCATATTCTGCAACAACTCTCGTGTATTAGCCTTTTAACTTGCTGCAAGTTAAGCTCCCACAAAGCTTGCACACGATTGTCTGAGTCTGCTTCTTTAAAGTCTGGTCGATCTACATCACTCCCTTGTGTGAGCTTCTTGCTGTCCCCAAAAGTCACAGACAGATCACCTGAAGCCCCCGTCTCTGCCATGGCAGGGCTGAGAGGGGAGCTGTGGTTTAGGAGCCCTCAGAGACTCCATACTCCACTCCCCCATACTTTGCAGGATAAAGCTCCAGGAAGCACAAAGAAAATTCTTTGCATAGCAGAAACTCTCAAACCAGTACAGAGGGAGCAGCCCCCTTTCCATGCTCTCAGAGAAAAATCTTGCAGCAGGCTGAGCAGTTTTGCTCTGCAGGGACGTGGTCGTGTATCTCATCACAGGCTCTCTGCCTCCTTGACTCTCCATTCCAACCTGTTTGTCAGAAATTTCTAATGCCCGAATCTTGAGACCAGGACCTTTCCACAGGGGCTTCTCCTCCGGGACAAAGTCCCTCCCAATGACCTCAGAAGATCACCATGCCCATTACCCCTTTCTCCCCTTCTCATGACACAGCAGCCTCTTTGGGGGACAAAGAGAAGCCAAGCAGGGCTGAGGTCTTCCTGGGGATTGTGAGTTTGGTCCCTTGGGCTGCCTGGGTGATGACCCAGGTGATGACCCTGCCCAGGTGTGACTTCCCCAGTCACCCTCTACCACTATCCTGTGTTTCCCTGTAACAATCTTATCTTTGAAACAATCTTATCTTTTACATGTGTTCATGGCCTGTCTCCCCCACTGGAAAGCAAGGTACCAAAATCAGAGTGGTGATACTGTCTCTCTTTTCTGTTGTTTCCCCAGCGTCTTGAAAAGCGTCTGGCTTAGCCTTGGTGCTTAGTAAGTTTTTGCCAAATGAATGAATTAGCTAGTGACCTTTGAATGACCTCTTGCTCTCCCCACAAAAATCGGCTCCCCCCGCCCACCCAAGACACCATACCTCCCTCAGTTGCTCTGTCCCAGTTTCAAAGACCGTCTCCTCCCAGAGGACATCTACAGTTGAGTCCCTACCTGGAACTCTCCATCTAAGCAAATAAGAGCTTCACTCAACCCCTGTTCAGAGAAAAGCACGGGCCCTCCTTGACTTCTGCCTCCCTTTCCTCCAGTGCATCAGCAAATCCTATTGGGACCACCTCCAAGGTGTATGCTGACCTCTTGCCACGGTCCCTCACTACTAACTCTCTCCTGGACAGCTAAATCAGCCTTCCCCTGGGGCTTCCTGCCTCTCTTGCAGGGTGGCCTTTTGAAAGTACAATTCAGCCTTCTGCTTGCCACCCTCTGATAGCTCCCTTCACACCTGGAGTAAAATCCAAGTGAGCCCACAAGTGAAACCACAGAGCCCCATGATGCCCCAGTCATCATCACTAGCTCACCTGCTTCCCCCCAGTTCCAGGGCCTTGGGGCTCTTCACTGCTCCTCAGGCTCACCCAGAACTCCTGCCCCAGAGCCTCTGCACCTGCAGCTGCCCTGCCCCAAGCCTTCTTTCCCACATACCCCCGTGGCTCACTTCCTCCCGTTAGGGTTTGTCTCAAACATTTCTTCAGCATTCTATCAGATAAGGATAGAATAGCATAGTTACACAAGTAGTTGTAGAAGTCCCAGTAGGGGACTATAGATAGAAAAGGAAACCTAGGAAACTTTGGGAGGTCACTGTAAGTCAACGATAGCTCCAGAAAGCTATTGGAACATTATTCAATGAAGCAAGCTTGCTTAATTATAAAACCATAAACAAAATCACAAGATATGCCCCAGGCCACTAGATGGAAGAAACCACTTTTCTACTAATAATCCTAGTTTGATCTCATAGGGTCAGACACTTTCCTGCCTAACATGAAGAAGGAGCTAATTCTGTATGCCTTACGTCTGCATCTATGTCTACCTGAAGAAGGCAGTTTTTTCCCTTCCCCTTTTTTCCTTTATAAATTGTAGCCCATTCAATCCTCGGGGCAGAGTTCCCTCACCTGCCCACTTGCATCTCTTACAAGTGTCCTATATTAATAAATCTATTTCTTGCTTATCACTTTGCCTCTTGCTGAATTCCTTCTGTGCTGAGACACAAAGAACCTGAGCCTCAGTAAGTCCAGACATTGGGTGAGTGATTCTAATTAAAAGAGCGTGGGTTCAAGTCCCTGGGTTCTGGCCGGGTTTGAGTCCTGGCCGTGTGGGTTAGAGTCCCAAGCAGGGTTTTGTCAGGGTTCGAGTCCCAACACACGGGTTCAAGTTCCAATCTGAGGTACAGTTTCACAAGGGCTTTCCTGGCTGCTCCGTCCCAGATAGGGCCCCCTGCCTCTGGTTTCTCACTGTGCCTCCCAGGCCTCACAATGGACTTCCCACTGCTCCGTGTCTGTCCACTGAGTGTTGTCAATAGACAACACTGTAAGCTCCCAAAGGATAGGGACCTGACTATGTGCCGCTGTGCCCCAGTGCCTAGAACAAGGCTTGCCCCATCTCTAAGCTCAATAAATATCTGTTGAATGAAAACAAAATGATGACTAAAGGAGGTGGGTCCCTGTGTGTGGGGAGGGTGGGGTGGGAGGTGCTCAGGTGAAGGGATCTAGGTGGAGTGGAAAAGGGCCCTAGTCCTCCACCCTCCCTGTCTTCTGGCATGTTCCGTCTACAGTCCCTGTGCCCCTCCCTCTGACTTTAGGCTCAGTCCTGTGACTGGGCAGTAGGCTGTGGATAGACATGACTTGAGGGCAGGGCTGTGTGTTTCTGTCTCTGCCCTCCGGTCCACCATGAGAACATCTCTGGGCAAACCTGCAAATGACAAGGGACCCATGGATATGTGTGCAGAGAACATTCTGGGCCGGGCTGAGGGAACAGCCAGTGCAAAGGCCTGAAGGCAGGCGCTTGCCTGGTGTGCTGAAGACACAGCAGGGCTGGCCCTGCAGCCCAGGGAGGGAGGGGTAGCAGCACAGAGGCCAGAGCCTGGAGGACATTGCACACCCTTGTGAGACTGGGCTTTTTCATCTGTGAGATGAGAAGCTGAGGTGGGTGTGATTGTTTTAGCGCTGGTAGCAACTGATACAGGAACGTGGCAGAAGCAGAGAGACAGGGACCCAAGGGATATTGCAGTGATGAGCCCAGGGTGGCTGCTGTGGAGGTGGGGAGAAGCGGTGGGATTCTGACAGCTGGGAGGTTAGCCCTGGAGGGTTTGCATAAGGACTGGAGGAGGGAGTGAGCAATGAGAGAAGGGGAGGAGTTCTGAGCTGAGAAAGCACAGAGACCCTGCCCAAATGTCTTGGCCTCCTGCCCGGAGGACCCCTCTTTCCCTTCCAGCTGTACTAGCCTTTTCTCATTCCTCACACACATTCCGTTCTCTCCTGCCTCAGGCCTTTGTCATTGGCTGTTGCCACTTTTCCCTTGCTTTGCCTGGCTAATCCTTGTCACTGGGGTCACAGCTTAAAATTAAGCACTTTGCAGAGACATTCCCGAGACCCCCGCCGCCCTATGGACGAATCTGGCTCTGTTATTTTTCCTCCTCCCACCCTGCTCTTTCCCTTCCCGCTTCTCACTGTAATCATGTACACAGTGCTGTGTTTACTAGTTTAACGTCTGTCTCCACTGGATTATGGAAAGCAGAGCCCTTTCCTAGCCAAGTTCTGGAGAGAGGCTGCCTGAATTTAAGTCTTCATTCCTCCCATTTAAACCCATGTGAATGTGGGACCATCTGGCCTCAGTTTCCTCCTTGGAAGAATGGCAGCGACTAAGACCCAATAGATCATCAACATAAAGCACTTAGCTCAGTGCCTGGGACATGATTCAATAAATGTTAACCACTACATTAGCCATCGTAAGAAGACCGGTATAAGAACTATCAGAAAGCACTTAGTCTGTTTGTATGACTTAACCAGACTTGGCAAGCTCTCCGAGCGGTGTAAACAAGCAGCACTCCAGGTATCAGACTGCCTAGATGAAGCAGGATTGAAACTGCCTCTTGGCAAATGCACAATTGGGTAAATAAAAGAGATGTATGGCATTTGTTGTTTTTGGTTGCTTAGCATCCAAAGCCTGAGCAGATCCCTAGATGGGCAGGAGGCAGGATTCCCTATGGAAGCCCAGTGGGGCCACATTCCCTCTCCCAGATCCTGCCAGAGACAGCTTGGCCACTCATCCTGAGCTCTTCTGCCTAGGACGTGGACACTGACTGAGGGTCACAGAGAAGCCGGGACCATTGAGATGCTTCTCCTCCGACGCTAGGGGCGTGGCAGCCAGCACCAAGGGGTCGTGGTGACCACGACGTCAGCAGGCCCATCCTCACTAGTTCTGCCCGTGGGTCTACCTCCCAGCCTTCCTGCCCAATTCATACGGTTCTCTAGTCTATCTTGTGATTCTACAGCTTACCCATCATGCTGCCAGAAAATTCCTTTCAGAAAAGTCTGTTTTCTCTTGTCTATAGCAGGAATTCGGGCTCGTCTGCCCTTTGAAGGAGCTGAGTATCAAAAAACCTCAGAAAACCTCCATCATTCCTCACCCAGGTTCCACCCTGCACATCACCATGAGCACAAAACTTCACTGGAATGCTGCCACCATGCATTGACCTTTACTCAGAGAACCCAGAAGAGAGGGTGAAGGTGTGGCAGGCTTCTTTCTTAGTATGTCATACCACCCTGCCCCAGTGCAAATGGCAGCGAGGGTGTCCCCAGGTCAGGGCTGTTCCAGAAGAAACAGAGAGAAGCAAAAGGAGCTAAGCCTGGAATACTGAAGTTCTTGGCTCAGTAAAAACCCTATGAAGGCGCATTCTCTTCCCACCCAGAGGATGGGCTGGAATGGAGAAGCACAGAGCTCAGAGAGGAAGCAGCGTGCTTCCTGGGCACGGGCATGGAGACACCATCCTCTCGGAATACCCGACATGTATGTACATGTAAGGAGACTCAGTGGAGTGGCTTATCTGGGCAAAAAGGCCCGGAGACAGCCCCCTCTCCCAAGTTTCCCACAGAAGTGGCTGAGAGAGGGTCTGGGGCCAGAAGAGGCTGAGGGTCAGGAGGATACGATATGACGACATAAGCTGGATGGACCATCGGCCATCTCAGTGAACGGTCCCAGTTGCGAGCACCAGCAGGGTGACCAGAGACCAGAAAGTGATGGTCAGTAGAACCAGAACCCCACAGAATGCAGCAGAGAAAATGAAAGTGACCAAGATCAGAAGCCCTCTCCCTACTGACAGCACTAGCTGAAACCCCAGGGAAAAGAGGATGCAGAAACAAAATTGACTGAAGCAAACCCTGAATTCTTTAAGAAAATGCTTCCATACAATGCAACACGGAAAATTTGGATGGCAATTTTTTTTTTTTGGAATCTAATCCGCCAATCCTCCCAAACCCTGTTTTCCTGCAGCAGCGCTGTCAACCGGATCCTCTGGCCTTCCCTCAAGGGACTCCTTACGTCAGGCGTTCGTAGGCTGGGTGGCATAGGACGCCAGCTCAGCAGCCCCCAGCCAGGGAGGCGCGTCACAGGTGCTCAAGGACGCCTAAATGTCCTCCCACACAGAACCGTCGTTTCCAGCAGACCCTCTCCTGGTCAATCCCACCGGACCCAAGCTTGCCGTGTGCCTGTCTGCTCCCTCGGTCCTCCCCGGCCTTCTCTTCTGTGCACGTGGGAACAAGGGGCTCCCTCGTGCGGTGCCCACTGATGTTCGGCTACAAACCATTCTTCGTGCTCACGGTTCTGAGCACTGAGCGTAGAAATAGCCGCTTCCTCTCTGCCCCAACCGCACGGGCGCAGCAGGGCGGCCGCACCCGTGGTGCCGGCAAACCCGGCATCTGCAAGGTAGTGTCGGATGGCAATTAAAGTCAATTATGGGAAATAAAAATGTTCACACAGGTCACTTTGTGGCCTGGGAAGTTTGTACCTGCTACAAAAACATCCCACCCCAAGGAAACCCATAACGTCATTGACCAAAAAATCAAAGGATCGTTGGCCTGGAGAGCTCTCAGGAGAGTTGTGGAGAGAGAGACATTAGTAGGACTTTGAAGCCTTGGTAAACGATTTCCTTTTATTAGCACCGACTGAGTGTCAGGCTCCACGCTAAATACTATATATGTTATTTCTGAGAGAGGTGGGAAACCACTCCCATTCTACAGAGGAGGAAACTTCAACAGAGAGGTATTGAAATGCATTGGGCTGATTTTCCACAAGATAGCTTAAATCATGATGGCTAGAAAGATAGGCTCTTTGGGTAATAGGGAATGCTGCTCTGGGCCTTTAAACCCGAAGGTGATATTGGGAGACATGGGAGGACGAGGGGGACGAGATTAATTAAAATGCCAAGCTCTTGGAGGTGTGGGACGGCCCCTGGTGGATGTGAGAAGAATGGCAGCTCAGGGCTCCAAATCCACCCTGCCAGTGGCTCTAGATGGGAGGGGTGAGGAGAGGGCCCTTGAGGCTGCAGAAGGTGCTGAGAGATGATGCACGTCTTCTTTTTTTTTTCTTTTCTTTTTAAAATTTATTTTTAATTGGAGGATAATTGCTTTTCAATATTCTGTTGATTTCTACCAAACATCAACATGAATCAGCTCAGATCAGATCAGATCAGATCAGTCGCTCAGTCGTGTCTGACTCTGCAATCCCATGAATCGCAGCACACCAGGCCTCCCTGTCCATCACCAACTCCCGGAATTCACTCAGACTCACGTCCATCAAGTCAGTGATGCCATCCAGCCATCTCATCCTCTGTTGTCCCCTTCTCCTCTTGCCCCCAATCCCTCCCAGCATCAGAGTCTTTTCCAATAAGTCAACTCTTCGCATGAGGTGGCCAAAGTACTGGAGTTTCAGCTTCAGCATCATTCCTTCCAAAGAAATCCCAGGGCTAATCTCCTTCAGAATGGACTGGTTGGATCTCCTTGAAGTCCAAGGGACTCTCAAGAGTCTTCTCCAACACCACAGTTCAAACGTGTCAATTGTTCGGCGCTCAGCCTTCTTCACAGTCCAACTCTCACATCCATACATGACCACAGGAAAAACAATAGCCTTGACTAGATGGACCTTTGTTGGCAAAGTAATGTCTCTGCTTTTGAATATGCTATCTAGGTTGGTCATAACATTCCTTCCAAGGAGTAAGCGTCTTTTAATTTCATGGCTGCAGTCACCATCTGTAGTGATTTTGGAGCCCAGAAAAATAAAGTCTGACACTGTTACTACTGTTTCCCCATCTATTTGCCATGAAGTGATGGGACTGGATGCCATGATCTTCGTTTTCTGAATGTTGAGCTTTAAGCCAACTTTTTCACTCTCCACTTTCACTTTCATCAAGAGGCTTTTGAGTTCCTCTTCACTTTCTGCC
Source organism: Bos javanicus (assembly GCF_032452875.1). Lineage (NCBI taxonomy): Eukaryota > Metazoa > Chordata > Mammalia > Artiodactyla > Bovidae > Bos > Bos javanicus. The sequence goes on from NC_083886.1 coordinate 37,368,249, forward strand.
ATAAGGGTGGTGTCATCTGCATATCTGAGGTTATTGATATTTCTCCCGGCAATCTTGATTCCATCTTGTGTTTCTTCCAGTCCAGCATTTCTCATGATGTACTCTGCATATAAGTTAAATAAACAGGGTGACAATATATAGCCTTGACGTACTCCTTTTCCTATTTGGAACCAGTCTGTTGTTCCATGTCCAGTTCTAACTGTTGCTTCCTGATCTGCATACAAATTTCTCAAGAGGCAGATCAGGTGGTCTGGTATTCCCATCTCTTTCAGAATTTTCCACAGTTTATTGTGATCCACACAGTCAAAGGCTTTGGCATAGTCAATAAAGCAGAAATAGATATTTTTCTGGAACTCTCTTGCTTTTTTGGTGGTCCAGTGGATGTTGGCAATTTGATCTCTGGTTCCTCTGCCTTTTCTAAAACCAGCTTGAACATCAGGAAGTTCACAGTTCATGTATTGCTGAAGCCTGGCTTGGAGAATTTTGAGCATTACTTTACTAGCATGTGAGATGAGTGCAATTGTGCGGTAGTTTGAGCATTCTTTGGCATTGCCTTTCTTTGGGATTAGAATGAAAACTGACTTTTCCAGTCCTGTGGCCACTGCTGAGTTTTCCAAATTTGCTGGCATATTGAGTGCAGCACTTTCACAGCATCATCTTTCAGGATTTGAAATAGCTCAACTGGAATTCTATCACCTCCACTAGCTTTGTTCGTAGTGATGCTTTCTAAGGCCCACTTGACTTCACATTCCAGGATGTCTGGCTCTAGGTCAGTGATCACACCATCGTGATTATCTGGGTCATGAAGATGTTTTTTGTACAGTTCTTCTGTGTATTCTTGCCACCTCTTCTTAATATCTTCTGCTTCTGTTAGGTCCATACCATTTCTGTCCTTTATCGAGCCCATCTTTGCATGAAATGTTCCCTTGGTATCTCTGATTTTCTTGAAGAGATCCCTAGTCTTTCCCATTCTGTTGTTTTCCTCTATTTCTTTGTATTGATCGCTGAAGAAGGCTTTCTTATCTCTTCTTGCTATTCTTTGGAACTCTGCATTCAGATGTTTATATCTTTCCTTTTCTCCTTTGCTTTTCGCTTCTCTTCTTTGCACAGCTATTTGTAAGGCCTCCCCAGACAGCCATTTTGCTTTTTTGCATTTCTTTTCCATGGGGATGGTCTTGATCCCTGTCTCCTGTACAATGAATCAGCTATAAGTATATATATGTCCCCTCTGGGGGGACATGTTGATGTTTGGCAGAAATCAACAGAATATTGAAAAGCAATTATCCTCCAATTAAAAATAAATAAATAAATTTTAAAAAGAAAAGGAAAAAAAAAAGAAGACGTGCATCATCTCTCAGCACCTCCTGCAGTCTCAAGGGCCCTCTCCTCACCCCTCCCATCTAGAGCCACTGGCAGGGTGGATTTGGAGCCCTGAGCCGTCATTCTTCTCACGTCCACCAGGGGCCGTCTCACAACGAAGATCATGGCATCCGGTCCCATCACTTCATGGGAAATAGATGGGGAAATAGTGGACACAGTGTCAGACTTTATTTTGGGGGGTTCCAAAATCACTGCAGATGGTGACTGCAGCCATGAAATTAAAAGACACTTACTCCTTGGAAGAAAAGTTATGACCAACTTAGATAGCATATTCAAAAGAAGAGACATTACTTTGCCAACAAAGGTCCGTCTAGTCAAGGCTATGGTTTTTCCTGTGGTCATGTACGGATGTGAGAGTCGGACTGTGAAGAAAGCTGAGCGCCGAAGAATTGATGCTTTTGAACTGTGGTGTTGGAGAAGACTCTTGAGAGTCCCTTGGACTTCAAGGAGATCCAACCAGTCCATTCTGAAGGAGATCAGCCCTGGGATTTCTTTGGAAGGAATGATGCTAAGGTTGAAACTCCAGTACTTTGGCCACCTCATGTGAAGAGTTGACTCATTGGAAAACACTCTGATGCTGGGAGGGATTGGGGGCAGGAGGAGAAGGGGACAACAGAGGATGAGATGGCTGGATGGCCATCACTGACTCGATGGACTGAGTCTGAGCGAATTCCGGGAATTGGTGATGGACAGGGAGGCCTGGCGTGCTGCGATTCATGGGGTCGCAATGAGTTGGACACGACTGAGTGATTGAACTGAACTGAACTGAACTGATGTCCCCTCCTTCCTGAACCTCCCTTCCACCTCCCACCCTATCCCACACCTCTGTATGAGCTCCCTGAGTCATACAGTAGCAAATTCCCACCACTATCTATTTTACACATGGTAATGCATGTTTCCATGATACTCTCTCAATTCATCCCATCCTCCTCTTCCCCCACGGTGTCCACAAGTCTGTGCTCTATGTCCGCATCTCCACTGCTGCCCTACACATAGGTTCATCAGTACCAATTTTCTAGATTCCATATATATGCGTTAATATATGATATTTGTCTGTCTCTTTCTTATTTCACTCTGTATAATAGGCTCTAGGTTCATCCACCTCATTAGAACAGATTCAAATCTGTTTCTTTCTATGGCTGAGTAATATTCCATTGTATATATGTACCACAGCTTATCTATTCATCTGTCAATGGACATCTTGGCTTCTTCCATGTAGTAGATATTGTAAATAGTGCTGTGATGAACACTGGGGTACATGTGTCCTTTTCAGTTATGGTCTTCTCAGGATATATGCCCAGTAGTAGGATTGTTGGGTCATATGGTAGTTTTACTCCTAGTTTTTAAAGGAATCTCCATATTGTTCTCCACAGTGGCTGTATCAATTTATATTCTCACCAAAAGTACAAGAGGGTTCCCTTTTCTTCAAACCCTCTCCAGCATTTATTGTTTGTAAATTTATTGATGCTGATCAGCATGAGGTGATACCTCATTGTAGTTTTGATTTGCATTTCTCTAATAATGAGTGACGTTGAGCATCTTTTCATATTTTTATTAGCCATCTGTACATCTTTGGAAATGTCTGTTTAGGTGATCTGCCCACTTTTGATTGGGTTGTTTGTTTTTCTGGTATTGAACTGCATGAGCTGCTTGTATGTTTTGGAAATTAATCCTTTGTCAGTTGTTTCACTTGCTATTATTTTCTCAAGGTTGTTTCACCTTGTTTATATAATTTCCTTTGCTGTATATTTCCCTCTAGAAGGTGGGTCATAGAGGATCTTGCTGTGATTTTTGTCTAAGAGTGTTCTGCCTATGTTTTCCTCTAAGAGTTTTATAGATTCCAGTCTTATAGTTAGGTCTTTAGTTCACTTTGAGTTTATCTTTGGGTATGGTGTTAGGAAGTGTTCTAATTTCCTTTTTTTTTTCCCCATGTAGCTGTCCGGTTTTCCCAGCACCACTTATTGGAGACTATTTTTTCTCCATTGTATATTCTTGCCTCCATTGTCAAAGATAAGATGCCCATAAGGTGTGTGGGTATATCTCTGGGCTTTCTATCTTGTTCTGTTGGTCTATATTTCTGTTTTTGGGTGCACATCTTCTTTGGGGTCTAGACTTAGGACCTCAGTCCAGTGACAGCAGTGGCTATTCCAAGGAGGCATGGTCTGGGGAGGCCATTATGTGAGGACAGAGAAAAGGAAGGAAGGAAGGAAGCTTGGCCAAGCGATGACCGTATGCTTAGAAGAGACACACTGAAAACACTAGTATGCACTTTAGAAACAGGTAAAGATACACAGGCACACGGAAACCCAAAGCAAACCAAGGTCATCACCTGAAGATCAAAGCTGAATTCAACTCAGAAAGAAGTTAAGACAAAGCAGATTTCTTTATAATGCTGAAGGGGATACAACAGCATAACATAAAAACAGAGGTATATCAAGAAAATGAAAAGACAACCCATAGAATAGGAGAAAATATTTGCAAATCATATATCTGATAAGCGACTTGTGTCCAGAATATGTAAAAACAAACAAAAACCTCTTACAACTCAACAATAAAAAGATAAATTACCCAATTTTAATATACACAAAGGATATGAATGGATATTTTTCTAAGGAATATATACAAATGGCCAATAAACACATGAAAACACGCTCAACATGATTAACCATTAGAGAAATACAAAACCACAGGCAGAAACTCGGGCAAGAACTCCTTACACCCACTAGGATGGCCAAAATTTGAAGACAGGTAATAACAAGTATGAACAAGGATGTGAATAAATTGCAACCCTTTTACATTGTTACTAGGATTTTAAAATGGTACGGCCACTTTGGAGAACAATTTGGCAATTCCTCGAAATGTTAAACATATGCTTGTTGTTCAGTTGCTAAGTCATGTCTGATATTTTGCAACCCCATGGACTGCAGCCCACCAGGCGCCTCTGTCCACTATCTTCCAAAGTTTGCTCAAATTCATGTCCATTGAGTTGATGATGCTACCTAACCATCTCTTCCTTTGCCTCCCCCTTCTCCTTTTGCCTTCAATCTTTCCCAGCATCAGGGTCTTTTCTAATGACTCAGCTCTTTGCACCAAGTGGCCAAAGTATTGGAGCTTCAGCCACAATTATTCCAATGAATATTCAGGGTTGATTTCCTTTAGGATTGACTGGTTTGATCTCCTTGAAGTCTAAGGAACTCTTAAGAGTCTTCTCCAGTTATCCTATGACCTGGCCATCCCACTCCTATATATACGCACATGAGAACTGAAAACAAGTCCACACAAACACCTGTACAAGAACGCTCGTGGCAGCATAATTCATAATGGATAGCTCAGAAGTGGAAACAATCCAAATGTGCAAGTGACGAATGGATAAATGTAGCCTATCTTCTCAATGGACTGTTATTCAGTGATAAAAGGGCATCAAGTATGATACATGTTACCCCATGGATGAACCTTGAAAACATGTCAAATGAGAGAAGCGGACACAAAAGGCCACATATTATGTGTTTCCATTAAGAAATGTTCAGAATAGACAAATTCATAGAGAGAAAATAGATTAGTATTTGCCAAGGTTTAGGCAAGGTGGAATGAAGATTGACTGCTGATGGATACGAGATTCCTTTTCTTCAAAGTTTACTTATTTATTTGGCTGCCTCCAGTCTCAGTTGCAGCATGTGGGAACTTAACTCCCCAGCTAGGGATTAAATCCTCATCCTGCATTGCAAGGCAGATTCTTAATCACTGGACCACCAGAGATTTCTTTTCATAGTGATGAAATTGTTCTGAAATTTCAGTGGTGATGGATGCACAATTTTGTGAATATTCTAAAAAACACTAAATTGTACACTTTATAATGAATACATTTATGTCATGTCAACTAAATTTTAATAAATCTGTTATTTTTAAAAAATACATAAGGCAAAAACTTAACAAAATACATGGGAAAATACACACATTGGAAACATCTCTCAGCCATTAAGAGAAGAAAGGCAATGCCAAAGAATGTTCAAGTGAAAGTGAAACTCACTCAGTTGTGTCCGACTCTTCGTGACCCCATGGACCATATAGTCCATGGAATACTCCAAGCCAGAATACTGGAGTGGGCAGCCTTTCTCTTCTCCGGGTGATCTTCCCAACCCAGGGATGGAACCCAGGTCTCCCATATTGCAGGAGTGTTCTTTACCACAAGGGAAGCCCAGGAATGTTCAACTGCCTCTCAATTGCACTCATCTCACATGCTAGCAAAGTAATGCTCAAAATTCTCCAAGCTAGGCTTTGACAAAACATGAACCGAGAACTTCCAGATGTTTAAGCTGGATTTAGAAAAGGCAGAGGAACCAAAGGTCAAATTGCCAACATCCGCTGGATCATAGAAAAAGAAAGAGAATTCTAGAAAAACATCTGCTTCATTGACTACGCTAAAACCTTAGACTGTGTGGATCACAACAAACTGGAAAATTCTTAAAGAGATGGGAATACCAAACCACCTTTACCTGCCTCCTGAAAAATCTGCATGCAGATCAAGGAGCAACAGTTAGACCAGACATGGAACAACGGACTGGTTCAAAATTGGGAAAGGAGTATATCAAGGCTGTATATTGTCACCTTGCTTATTTAACTTATATGCAGAGTACATCATGAGAAATGCCAGGCTGGATGAAGCACAAGCTGGGATCAAGATTGCAGGGAGAAATATCAATAACCTCAGATATGCAAATGACACCACTCTTATGGCAGAAGGTGAAGAGGAACTAAAGAGCCTCTTGATGAAAGTGAAAGAGAGTGGAAAAGCTGGCTTAAAACTCAACATTCAAAAAACTGAGATCATGGCATCTGGTCCCATCACTTCATGGCAAATAGATGGGGAAACAATGGAAACAGTGACAGACTTTATTTTCTTGGATTCCAAAATCACTGCAGATGGTGACTGCAGCCATGAAATTAAAAGACGCTTGCTCCTTGGAAGAGAAGTTATGACCAATCTAGACAGCATATTAAAAAGCAGAGACATTACTTTTCCAACAAAGGTCCATCTAGTCAAGGCTATGGTTTTTCCTGTGGTCACGTACAGATGTGAGAGTTGGACCACAAGAAAGCTGAGTGCCGAAGAATTGATGCTTTTGAACGTGGTGTTGGAGGAGACTCTTAGAGTCCCTTGGACTGCAAGGAGATCAAACCAGTCAATCCTAAAGGAAATCAGTCCTGAATATTCATCGGAAGGGCTGATGCTGAAGCTGAAGCTCCAATACTTTGGTCACTTGATGGGAAGAACCGACTCATTGGAAAAGACCCTGATGCTGGGAAAGATTGAAGGTGGGAGGAGAAGAAGATGACAGAGGATGCGATGGTTAGATGGCATCACCGACTTGACGGACATGAGTTTGAGCAAGCTCCAGGAGTTGGTGATGGACAGGGAAGTCTGGCGTGCTGCAGTCCAAGGGGTCACAAAGAGTCAAACACCACTGAGCAACTGAACTGAATACTTGAAAAACAAAGAAAATAATCATGTTTCTCAGAAGTTATATGTTACAGCAAGAAACACACTTTTCCAAGGACCCCTCATCCACTCCGTTATTTGACAAATTTACACTGAGCACTGACTACATGCCAGGTACTGTTCAAAGCTCTGAGGACACAGCAGGGGTGTCTCTGCTTGGGTGTAGCTCTGGGGTAGTTGTAGTGGTAATGTGCTGTTTATAAACATATGCAAAAATTGACTTGACCTGCAAAGGAAGTCTGTTAATTCCAAAAGAAATACTACACACAAGCCCTATTTTCGTTTTAACCACAATTGAAAAGATTAGAAATAAATAATAAAAGTAGAAATGAAACCCACCACTCACTTAGAAACATTAAAACTCTCATAAGCAAACTTAAGATCAAAAATAACATTAAAGCCTTAGTGCAGAGAATTTGGAAAATGAATTTATATCTATAAGATGTACACACACATGTCTATGAGATAACATTTTTTCCAAGAACACAGCTAAAGTCAGAGTTAGGAAGGAGTTCCTCTTAATCATTACTGTTTTTAACACTTTCCTAGAAGGAATAGCCAATACAATTCTATAAGAGGACAAAACAAGAAGTTCCATTACTTATAAACAGCATCAGATTGGCAAAGACAAAATTTAATTCCCATTCGCTGTGCCCCATCAGAAGGGACACAAATTGGTACAAGCCTGCCCTTGCTCTGGTCCAGCAATCCCATTTCTAGGAAGTTTCCTGCAGAAGTCCTTACATTCAGGACTTTTGAATGTTCAGGTAGGCCCCTTACAAGGGTCTGGAAACAATGGTGCATCAATGAAGGATTAGCTAAAAAAAATTCCATGAGGACATTCTGGAATATTCTGAGACGGTCAAAAAAAAAAAAAAAAAGAGGTAAGTCTATATAACTGCTATTCTTCAATGGAGGCAATTTTGCCTTCCAGGCAGGGAACATTTGACAACATCTAGAGAACCTTTTATTTTTTAATCATATGGTGGAGGGTGTTACTGGCATCTGGTGGGTGGCAGCCAGAGATGCTCCTCAATATCCTGCAGCACACAGGACTGAGCCAGGGATACTCCTCAATATCCTGCAGCACACAGGACTGAGCCAGGGATGCTCCTCAATATCCTGCAGCACACAGGACTGAGCCCCAGCAGGGAACACTCTTGCCCTGATACCAATAGTGCCGAAGCTGAGAAACCCTGCTGCTGCTGCTTAGTGGCTCAGTCACGTCCGACTCTTTGTGACACTTCAGATTGTAGCCTCTTCTGTCTGTGGGACTGTTCAGGCAAGGATACTGGAGTAGATTGCCATTGCCATTTCCTAGTATACAGTAACATGGAGAAATACCCACAATGATTCATTCAATTCAGAAGGAAGTTCAGAACCACATTTATAGCATGATACCACTTTTCTCCCTAAATATATTTATGCTGGTGTACACATAGAAAAAATACTGGAAAATTCATACCGTGAGTTTACTCATTATCATTTACTCATAATTCTTTTATTCATTCAATGAACATTGGGCACCCCAAAGCACCAAGCACTGGTCTCTCCTGTGTGCTGGACACTCATCAGGAAACAGGCAGTAGACACCCCTGCCTTTGTGGGAACTCTGGGGATTCCTAGAAGGTGCCCAGGCATGGGGAAATTAACAAGATGGCACCCGTCAGGCTCTTTCACCCTACGTTCTATAAACAATGACTTTGCACAGCTATGTAACAGCTGAGATCACTTAGAGCACTGCACACGTGTGTCACGAGGTACTCGCTTGGTCACAGGCTACTTTGTGTGGTTCGCCTGTATGAGCTTCATCATGAAAGCTCTGGCTGCTGCTGCACTGGGGCTACACTGGAGTGGCATCATGGTTATGCTATGGCTATGTTACGGTTGCCATGCCAGCCAGGAGAGAATAAACGTATCTGCAGTTCCTACAGCTCCTCAAGACTGCTTCCAGATTCTTAGCTTGCACCTTGCCTACCCTGGGTTCCGCGAACAGTGCAGACAGTGTAAAGAGGATCAGCGGTACATGAGGAAAACAGAATTTTTTACTTTCCAGGCTTTTGAGGGTTTGACTTTTTTTTTACTTCTTTTTTAAGCAAAAGCATTATATTGCTTTGTAAATAAAAACCAACAAATACCAGAGGTTTCTGTGGAGAGAAAACGGCAGCGGTGTCTGCAAGCCAAGGCCCAGGCAAGGCACGGCAGCAACGGCCTTGTAAGAGTGAAACTGCCCCAGGGCCTGCCATGCGCCTGCCACCCTGGCATGGGCACCAGCGGCTCCAAAGCTTGGGGCCTGTGGCCCTTCGCCTTGGGGTGGGGAGGTCTTGGCCCAGAGGTCGCTGAGCAAACTTTGGTGCAACTGTGAGGCCCAAGTTTTGTCCCTCTTTGTATTCATGAGCCACAGCTCCATGTTCTATGACAAGGATGGGATCCGGCTCACGAATTCCTTGAGGAGACAATTGTCACCAAGAACAGGCAGAAGCAGGCCAAACGAGGCGGGTGAATTAAGAACCTGACTCCTCAGGGCACCGTCAAACTGGATTAATGCCTATGGGTTTCCCTGTGAGCTTCTGTGAGGTGTGAGCCTAGAGCAGTGACAGGCATAAACAGCTCCTGCCCCAGCAAGAAATCCCTGAGCTCAAGGTGTGGCTTCTAGTGAGGAACCTAGACTGGGGCCACAACCATGAATGAATTCCACTGGCCTGGAACCTTCAGCTGTGAGCAGGGCTGTCCTAAATGATGGTTGGCTGTTGGTTTGTATGTGGACCAGAGGTGACGGTAGCTGGCGAGGGCTGATGGCGGAATTACCAGTCCACCTTTGCCAGCAATCCCTACAAGGAGCATGGCAGGGCACGTGCCAGTCAGGAATGTCTGGTTCCTGTGCCCTTGCCTGCCCTGCATTCTTCCAAGCTTGCTAGGGCCCAGCCTTGCTGGAGACTACAGCACTTTACAAGCAAGGTCTGCCTTTTTCCAGCCCCAGGGCTATGGGAGCTGTACACAAGCAGGAACTTCCTTTCCCTCACCGCCTTTACTCTCTTGTAGGAGCATTTCAATTGTTTGCTACCTCGATTCCTCCAGTGTTGGACAGAAGCTGGGGGCAGAACAAGCCTGATCATCCCTGCCTACCTGCCCATTTGTTCCCAGCCCCAGATGAATGGACAATTTGCTGACTGTTAATAGGAGTAGGGACTGGTGTAGAGGTTTCTCCCTCTACCCAGAGCTGGGATGATTCCTCCCCACTGCAACTAGCTGTTACCCACCCCACCCCAAGTTGAGAGGGCATGGAAGGGGGATCAGGAAGTGTTCTGGATGCCTGTGCCCCATCCCACCTACTGTGTCTAATCCTCTTTGCCCTTATACATCCACAACCCTTTGGTAAGGCACAGCACCTTAGGGCTGGTGCCAGTAGCTCTGAGGAGCCCACCCCTTTCCATTTGGTATACCCATCCTTTCAGGATCAGTCAAGAGAAAAACACTTGAGCCCCGTGTGTAGGGGCAGAAAGGAGAGAACAGCCATAAAAGGAACACTTAAAATGTAAAAGCTTGCAAATAACTTGTAACTAATCTAGTCCATGATGTTGGGGCAAAGTCTGACTTCTAATTCCTTACTACGCAAACTCTGTGATTTAAGTTAGTGTGAGAAATGGCTTGGGGAGGGTAGTCCTCAATCTAGGAAGGCTGTTGGGTTATTTGTTCAATAAAATTATTTGTAGACCCTGAAAAAAAAAACAAAACAAATACCATAGATACTAACCAGCACATAGACACAGATGTGAAGAAAGGAATCAGGGCAGCGAGAGTCTCACAGCCCACAGCACCAGGTAGGCTGGGCAGGTGATGGGACTCTCAGCCTCCTGTCTGCCTGAGTCTCCGGAAGTGAGGAAGACACCCACAACCTGAGAGAAACAAAAGCAGCAGCAACATCCTAGGGAGAAGCCCCACAGACAGCAGAGAGGATTCTTGTGCTGTGCTCAGCTGCTCAGTTGTGGCAGACTCTGTGCGACCTCATGGACTGTAGCCCGTCAGGCTCCTCTGTTAATGGAATTTTTCAAGTAAGAACACTGGAGTGCGTTGCCATTTCCTTCTCCTGGGGTAGGACTGTTAGTCTCTTGAACTTTGTGGTGTAGCGGCAGCATACCAGACTAAGTGAAAGTCACTCGGTCGTGTCCGACTCTACGAGCCCATGGACCATACAGTCCATGGAATTCTCCAGGCCAGAATACGGGAGTGGGTAGCCATTCCCTTCTCCAGGGAATCCTCCCAACCCAGGGATCAAACCCAGGTCTCCCCCTTTGCAGGCAGATTCTTTACCAGCTGAGCCACCAAGGAAGCCCAAGAATACTGGAGTGGGTAGCCTATCTCTTCTCCAGGGGATCTTCCTGACCCAGGAATTGAACTGAGGTTTCCTGCATTGCACGAGGATTCTTTCACCAGCTGAGCTACCAGGGAAGCCTTCATAATAGACAAACCACCACCCTAACAGATTTTAAGTTATTAAAATCTCCTTTTTGTGCAGCTGCTCTGGGACTCTACTCGCCCATCCACTCCTGTAGTTCAAGCACCATAGGGGGTTAACAGCCAGCTATCTATAAGAGCTGTCTATAGACATAATAGCTGATTTATAACAACTGTCTATAGATCAACATCTCAAGGGAGCCTTCTTGCGGAATCCAGGACCAAAGCAGGGGAGGGGGGTTTATATATATATATATATCTGGCTACAATAGTGCCCCCTGTGCCCAAGAAGCAAACAAAACAGCTAAGGGACTAGCTGTTAAAAAGTATTAAAAAGCCATGAAAAAGAATGAAATAAGGCCATTTGCAGCAACATGGACGGACCTAGAGACTGTCATACTGAGTGAAGTCAGTCAGACAGAGGAAGAGAAATAGCGTATGACATCCCTTATATGTGGAATCTAAAAAGAAATGATACAAATGACCTTACTTCCAAAATAGAAAGAGACAGACTTAGAGAAGGAACTTATGGTTATCACAGGGAGGCGGGGGGAAGATGGGGGAAAGAATAGGGAGTTTGGGATGGACATGTGTACACTGCTATATTTAAAATGGATAACTGGGGGCTTTTCTGGTGGCTCAGCGGTAAAGACTCTGCCTGTCAATGCAGGAGACACGGGTTTGATTCTGGGTATGGGAAGATCCCACATGCTGGGGAGCAACCAGCCTGTGTGCCACGACTTTGGAACTGCACTCACCTAGAGCCCAAGCTCCACCGTATTCTCCACAACGAGAAGCCCAAACACCACAACAAAGAGTAGCCCCCATCCTCTGCAACTAGAGAAAAGTCCATGCAGAAATTGAAGACCCAGCACAGCCAAAAAATAAATAAAGTTCTTTAATGCACTTCACTTTAAAATAAATAAATAAATGAATAAAAATGGATAACCAACAACGATCTGCTGTATAGCACAGGGAACTCTGTTTAGTGTTATGTGGCAGCCTGGATGGGAGGGAAGTTTGAGGGGGAATGGATACATTGTATATGTATGGCTGAGGGCCTTCACAGTTCAACTGACACTATTACAACACTGTTCATCAGCTACACCCCAATACACAATAAAAGTTTAAGAAATAAAATAAAATGTAAAGCAAAAAAAAAAAAAAAAAACAGTTGAGGGAAAGTGGTGCTAGTGGGTGAAGGGTCTTTGATAAACAGAACTGCCCCTGAAGAAAGAGGCCCCCGTCCTCTCCTGTACCCTAGTGGTCACCCAAGGCTTTCATCTGAATTGGCTTCTCTGGGGCCAACCAGGATTCCATCAAGCAATGCCAATAGTAACAACTGATACAGAGCTCTTACATTCTATCTTTGCAGAACAGAGGGAATCATCATAGTTGCTGCTGTTGTTGTTCAGTCACCCAGTCGTGTCTGACTCTTTGCCACCTCATGGACTGCAGCACACCAGGTCTCCCTCTCTGTCCCTCACCACCTCCTGAAGTTCGCCCAAGTTCATGTTCAGTGCATTGGTGATGCTGTCCAGCCATCTCATCCTCTGACATCCTCTTCTCCTTCTGCCCTCAATCATTCCCACCATCAGGGACTTTTCCAATGAGTCGTCTGTTTAAATTAGATGACCAAAATACCGGAGTTTCAGCTTCAGTATCAATCCTTTCAGTGAATATTCAGGTTGATTTCCCTTGACTGGTTTGATCTCCGTACTGTCCAAGAGACTTTCAGAAGTCTTCTCCAGCACCAGTTTGAAGGCATCAATTCTTCAGTGTTCTGCCTTCTTTACAGTCCAGCTCTCACAATTGTATGTGACCACTGGGAAGACCATAGCCTTGACCCCTTCCTGGCTCATTGCCTTGTCGTGGCGAAGGGGCTTGCGTAACTCAATAAAGCTATGACCCGTGCCGTGCAGGGCCACCCAAGACAGATGGGTCACAGCAGAGTTCTGACGAAATGTGATCCACTGGAGGAGGGACTGGCAAGCCGCCCCAGTATCCTTGCTGTGAGAACCTCATGAACTGTACAAAAGGAATCATTTATTATCGCCCACTATATAGATAAAGAAACTGAGGCTCAGAGAGAGTTGAGCAAATCACAGATGGCCCTGCACTCACAAATAACCCAGTAGGATTCTTCCTCCTATGCTGCCCTCCCTTCCCAGAGCTGCCATCTTTTTTATAAAGCCAAATTGAATCTTTAGCTGGGTCTCCAATCCTAGAAGCCAGTCTGAGGGTCTGCTAAGGGCCAAGTACTATTTAATGGATTCACAGTCTTATCTCCCAGGAGCAAATATTTCCTGGAGCAAGCAGCCAAGTTATTTTTGCCTGGTCCCTATATTGTTAATCACAGAAACAGGAAAGTGTGTTGGTTTCTCACTCTTCACCGCAATCTCAGGTCTATTCTGGCTCAGTGGTGGCGTAACATCCCCAGGAACCGGGAGCTCCCAGCTGTCTTCTCCATGTGAGGGAGGATCCCGCAGGCTGTCTTCTGGACCACTTGCCTCAGTACTTTCCTCAGTCATTAAAAATAGTTTTTCCAAGTAACATATGCATATAAATTTTTTTTTTTTTTTTTAAGAAAAAAGTTTACAGAGGAGGATCCCCAAGTTTAGGAAACCAGAATCTTTTCTATTGGGCAGTCAGCCTGCCTGACCTTGGTCCCAAAGGGAGATGTTATCTTCATTATACCGGTGTCTCACTGATCCCGTTTGGAATGCCAATTGTTTTGCTGTGCGCACTTTGCTGAAGCCATGGTAGGCAAGGTGTGAGCTAGGAGGCTGCAAGAGGAGCCTAATAAACACTGCAGACGTGTTTATTCTCTCCTGGCTGGCACAGCAGGCGTAGCAGCAGGTATAACAGAACACAACATAACTGCACACAACCCTTCAGGGCTTTTCCAGGTGAAGCTTATTCAGGCATACCACACAGAGTAGCCTGCAGCCAAGCAAGTACCTCATGAGGCACATGCACAGTGCTATCCGTGATCTCAGCTGTTACATAACCGGGCAGTCATTGTTTACAGAAATGGGGCAAGAGGGCGTCAGAGTGCAGGGCAAGAGAGCCTGGCTGGAGCCATCTTGTTAATTTCCCCACAACTGAACAACAAAGAAAATCTGTCCTTTGGGAGTTCCCTGGCAGTTTGGTGGTTAGGACTCAGTACTTTCACTGCCAGTGCCCAGGTTCAATCCCTGGTCAGGGAACTAAGATCCCACAAGCTAAATAGCATGGCCAAAAAAGAAAAAAAGAAATCTGCCCTGTGCTCCGAAGAGAGACACTATCTCTAACTTTCAAGGTTGTTCACTATACAAATATTCTTGAACAAGTCCAAAGACAGCCAATGCCTGTGCTCCACTAACTGCATGCAAGAGGCCCATAAAGAATTGTCCACCAACAATTAAAAAGGCCTACTAACAGATCATACAGAAAGTTAGGGAATTCCAGAAAAACATCTACCTCTGTTTCATTGAGTGTGCGGATCACAATAAACTGTGGAAAGCTCTTAAAGAGACAGGAATACCAGACCATCTTACCCGTCTCCTGAGGAACCTGGAGCAACAGTTAGAACCTTGTATGGAACAACTGATTGGTTCAAGACTGAGAAAGAAGTACAGGCTCTGTCTGCTGTCACCCTGTTTTTTAATTTATATGCTGAGCACATCATGAGAAATGCTGGGTTGGATAAGTTACAAGCTGGAATCAAGATAGGTGGGAGAAACATCAACAACCTCTGATATTTGGATGATACCACACTAATGGCAGAAAACGAAGAGGAAGTAAAGAGCCTCTTGATGAGGGTGAAGAGGAACTAAAGAGCCTCTTGATGAGAGTGAAAAAGCCGGCTTAAAGTTAAATATGAAAAAAATTAAGATCATGGTATCCGGCCCCATTACTTCATGGCAAATAGAGGGGGGAAATGTGGAAGTAGTGAGATTTCCTCTTCTTGGGCTCTAAAATCACTGCAGATGGTGACTGCAACCATGAAATCAGAAGATGATTGCTTCTTGGCAGGAAAGCAATGACAAACTTAGTGTGTTGAAAAGCAGAGACATTACTCTGCTG
Organism: Bos javanicus; assembly: GCF_032452875.1. Classification (NCBI taxonomy): domain Eukaryota; kingdom Metazoa; phylum Chordata; class Mammalia; order Artiodactyla; family Bovidae; genus Bos; species Bos javanicus. The sequence continues at coordinate 37,383,649 of NC_083886.1, forward strand.
ACAAAGGTCCATATAGTCAAGGCTGTGGTCTTCCCAGTGGGCACTTACAACTGTGAGAGCTGGACTGTAAAAAAGGCAGAGTGCCGAAAAATTGATGCCTTCGCACTGTGGTGCTGGAGAAGACTCCTGAAAGTCCCTTGGACAGCATGGAGATCAAATCAGTCAATCTTAAGGGAAATCAACCCTGAATACTCATTTGGAAGGACTGATGTTGAAGCTGAAGCTCCAGTATTTTGGTCATCTGATGTGAACAGCTCATTAGAAAAGTCCCTGATGCTGGGAAAGATTGAGGGCAGAAGGAGAAGAGGGCGTCAGAGAATGAGATGGCGGATGGCATCACATGTACATGAACATGTACTTGGGCAAACTTCAGGAGATGGTGAGGGACAGAGAGGGAGGCCTGGCGTGCTGCAGTCCATGAGGTTGCAGCGTCGGACATGACTGGGTGACTGAACAACAACAACGAACAGATAAAGCTAGAACAGTAAAAGGATTCCAGTGTGGCAGGATTGGAAGTTCTCATACTCTGTTTGCCCCCATGAACCCCAGGACCAGGTACCAGACAGCTAGGGGCAGCCCCTACACAGCCTCAAAAGAGCCCATTGAAATGATACAAAGTAGACAATCCTATACTTGTCTGGCCGATTTCCTACTTCCCATGAAAAAAAAGGCTCTTGTCTACATTTCCCCCTCATTCTGCCTCCTGGCCAACCCTGGGGCCTTTCTGTGTGGCCTTGTGTGGCATGGCATGTCCTCCTCCTCTTTGGAACTGTAATAAACTATCTTTTCAATGTCAGTTGTCTCCTGATCTGTTGGCCTCACCATACCTCAATAATAATAAAACCTACCTTTTTACATTTTATCTCTTACTATCTGATTGGAAAAATTACAAAACTTGACAACACTGTGGATGTTGGTCTCACATGTGGCTGGTAGGAATGCAAAATGGTTAAACATTCATGGAGGGAAATATAGTAATAGCTGACAAAAAGTTTGTGTTTACTTTTGACCCACGAATCCTACATCTAGGAATTTACCCAGAATACGAATCTCCAATAATAAAAAAATACATGGATACAATATTACTAATTATATCAGTTTGTTTGTAATTGCAAAATATTGGAAACATACATAAACAATTTGGTGAATAAGCTATAGAATCCCCACACTATAGAGGGTTCGGGGAAGGTGAAAAAGATATCTATGAACTGATATGGAATGATTTCTAGATATATTGTTTAGTGGGAAAAAAAGCAAAATAGAAAAGAATTTTTATACCACTTTTTCTGTAAGAAAGGAATAATAAGGAAATACACAAGTATCTGTTTGATTTTTCAAAAAGCAGCACCGGAAGTCAGAAACAGGATATAATTTCCTGCAGGGGACAGAGGAGCACGCAGGGAAGGCATGGAAATGTTGAGCGACTCGACTCTAATTTTTGAATAGTTTTGACTCTTAGAATCAAGCTATATGCTCAAAATATATATGTAAATAAGGATTGGGAAGATTCCTAAAATGCAAACACCATCAACCCAACTGTATTTCAAATAAGCAATTCTGGAACTACTTGGTCTGTGTATTGTCAGACTGAGCGAATGAGTAAATAAAGAAGTTAGGAGCCAGATTTCCCACATTTGGAAAAGAACTACAAAATGGAATTGGAGAAAGCTAGGGGAAATTCTTTTGTTTTTAAATGGAACCAGAAGTATCAGCATGAACTTGTTGTATTTAATATATTAACATACACACAAAAAATAGGTAGAGACATGTGTGTGTATGTGTGTCCCCAGATTTCCACTGAAAGGACCTAGAAGCATTCTTCTTGGCACCCACAAGGGAAGGAGCATACTGTCCCCCACTGAACAGAACGTGGCTCCTCGGAGAAATGATGGAATCTGGGGCTGAGGCAGGGAAAGTACAAGCTGATGTGCCAAGAAGTGAGAAAGTGCTCATACAGTGATGGAGCATGGGAAAGGATTACAGGATATAGGAAATAGCTGTAAGTAGATACTGTACACAGTTGGGATAATCTGAGCACCAACATAAATAATGGGATTAATGGGTTATAACTCAAGGAAACTGGAGTGAAGGAAAGAATAAGATATTTGAAGAAGGAATAGGATATCTGTATGGTTTCATAGTACCTCCTCCTAAGTTAGATCTTAATTAAGAAAGGGAAAAAAGACATACTTTACAATAGAAAAACCTGGCAGACAATTCCTTTCACAGGTGATTAAAGTCACCATCCCCTAAGATGGGACAAACCAAGATGTGCCTCCCATTATTATGTGCTAAGAAAGACATACCCCTTCTGTGCTGTCCCAATCAAAGCACGTCATCTGATCCTAATCACAACAAAACGCTGGACAAACCCAAGTGAGGGACAAACCACAAAATCAACTCCCCTGGACTTTTCAAAATGTCAATATTAGGGAAAACAAAGAAAGGCTGAAGAACTTTTCTAGATTAAAGAAATGTATGAGACATGAAAATTAAACATGATGCATAACTCTGAATGGGATCCTGGGCCAGGGAAAAGCGTTAAGAGTGATACTGTTGGGTTAATTGAAAAATTTGAGTATGGACTATGGTTTATCTGAGAGCATTATATCAAAGTTAGATTCCCTGGTTTTGATCTTTGTATCTTGGATATATAAGAATACCTTTGATATTAGGAAACACACCCTGAAGTCTTTAGGGATAAAGGAGCATGTCTATAACATACTTTCAAATTTCAGGGGGAAAATGTGTGTGTGTGTGTGTGTGTGTGTGTATTATACACACACACATGCATATATATACCAAGGAAGAGAGAGAATTAAAGCAAATATGGCAAATTGTTAATCATTGGTAAAGGGTATATATTCTTGCAACTTTTATGTAAATTTAAAACGATATCAAAATTAAAAGCGATCCTCCATCCCCACACACACAAAAGCTAATATTTAAATAGAAGGGTCCCTTAAGTGCCCAACATAATGAATGAAAAAAGACTCACACCCAGGCCTGTGTGGCTGCCTCCAAACAAACATTTTGCTCTTGCTTGCTAATGGGTTCTGATTTTTAACATTAGACTTTTTACTCTAGAGCATATATTTATTTTATTTAAAAAATAAAAATATAAGGGAGTTCCCTGGTGGCCTAGTGGCTAGGATTCTGGACTTTCACTACCATGGCCTGGGGGGTTCAATCCCTGGTCTGGGAACTGAGATCCTGCAATTGCACAGTGCAATCAATAAAGAAAGAAAAAAAGAGGGTTCCCCAAAACAACAACAAAAAGTGAGTATTGTTGAGAGAATGCATGAATGAGTGAACCAGTGAATGAGGAGTGGGCGAGTGTATGGACAGAGCAAGTGACATGGGGACGTTGGGGATGCAAGAGGCTCCCCCTCAAAGCACAAGCACTTTTATCCCTAGTCTCTCTGCCTTCACAGCCCCACCACACAGGTGAGGGGTGCAGGGTGGCTCTGTTCAAGGGTGACACATCCTGGCAGCGGGGCTGGCCAAAGTGCCTTTCCTTCCACTCCCTTAGGAGGTCAAGCCAGGTGAATCCCTGCTGCTTCCTCTTCTCTGCCCAGGGCAGGGCCTCCTGCATTCTTGGCAGAAGGGCACCAGGCATGCTGAGGAGACAGCATCAGGTTGGCAACAAGGTGACCCAGATCTAGCCCCAGGCCTGTGCTCAGCTGCCCCTGTGACTATCAGGGAGCATTTATCTGCTTTGGGTCTCCATTTCCCCATTTGCACCTTAGGTAGTTTGGTCCAATCAGTGACTTTCAGCTTTGGCCACAGATTAAAATCAGCTCGGGGGAGATTTTAAACTTTCAGGGCCCAGACTGCACCCTAGACAAATTAAGCAGGACTCACTGGAGGATATAATTCCGACACCCACATCACGCTTTGCAGGTGATTTCAATGCACAGCTTGGTTTGAGAAACTTATGGCCGCTGATCACGGTTGCCTCTAGCCTCATGATAATAAGCCCCACCTGATGCCCCACTTCTGACACTGGAGTGTTCAATGAAATGGGAGGATCACCTCAAACATGTGAGTTCCTACCTTCAGCCCTTTGAGACTGCTGCCCTGCCCAGGACTTTGCCCAGCCCCACCCACTCTTCATAAAACCTCATGCTCCAGCCCCTGCCTTCACCATCTTGATGTTTGGAATTGAGGACTCAGGATCCTTTCCAAAGAGGAGTCTCCCCAGGTATGTGCCCAGGTGCTCTTGCCTTCTTGTCATGCACAGATGCTAAAGAAGGTGCTGGGAGAAAGGGGAGAGAGAATTGGGGAGGAGAGGGAGTCTGTTCGAGATACTGTTTGACTTTTCTTATCCCTTGAGGTAGCAGCTACCAACTTTTCCCAAGGAGGGCTGTGCCTCCAAAGGCCTCCCCTCTCAGGGGCCCTTGGGTGGGCATTATTAGCCTGCACTGCTTCCCCATGGACACAGGCTGAGGAGAGAGCATTGAATTTTAGTCCCTTCCTTCAGTTGCAGCAACCTGTGCAAGTCATATGAAACACCTGAGCCTTAGTTTGCCTATCTGTAAAACAGGCCGACCCTGCCCTATCTCACTGGCCAATGACAAGAACATATTGTTTCAAAGCAGATAGATGCACTGAGGCTTTATTTGATTGGAAGCTCAGTATAAATGCTGGAGAGGCTGCTGATCTGACAGACTACAGAACTTACTCATGGCTGAACCCCAACTGGATGTGAAGAAGCCCTCAGGTGAGTCTTTAAATCCTGTTTCCAAAATGGTTGTCAAGGAGGACAGGGGAGAGGCCTGAGGAGGGGTGGGGTGTCCTTCTCCACTCTGCCAGTGGTGTAGTCAAGAGCAGTGAGTAGACCATGGGTCCTTTCAGAGGGAGGCAAGTATCAACAGCTATAATTAATAATAGCAGCCAGCAAATACTGGTGCTCAGTACATGCTAGGAGAGGCTGTATTTTCTATGCATTTTCTCATTCCTTCTTTTAAGCTTGTGAGGTAGAGATTATTAATCCCATTTTCCAGATCAGAAAACAGGCTCAGAAGGGTTAAGTGACTTGTCTAAGGTGTCACTGCTACTAAAGAGCATAGGGAAAATTCAGATCCAAATCTGCCAGACTTCAAAGAGCATGCTTTCTGACCTCTAAGAGACCCTGTCCATCCACAGGTCCATCACGAAAATGAAATGCTTTTGCACGTGGGGGACATCTCATGCTGTGTGGCGTGAGGAGTGAAGGGGTGAGAAGGGCATTGTTCCAGTTCAGGTGTCTGGGTCGCTCAGTCTCCCAGACCAGCATGGAGCTCCCTCCACAGCTGGAGTGGAAGGGCACAGGGACATCATTTCTGTCCTGGAAAAGAGCTGCACTGGGCAAGACTATCTTATTTTTTGGAGAAGCATTTAGCAGTGTGAAAAAAGTATGGTTTAAGGCCCCAACAGAACTGACTTCATGGGCCTGAGATCAGAGCAGTTGTGCAGGGTCCTACATGCAGACAGACCTCACGCTTGGGATTAAGTGCTCTGTGGTCGTTGGCTTGGAATTTTTTTATACTTTTGAGTTTTGTAAGCAAAATCAGATGGGACAATGGAGCACCTGCTGAGAGACTGGGAGCTGTGGCTCAAATGTGTGATTCTCCTCTCTCAGCCCACCACGCTCTAACCTCCACCAAAGTCCCTCACTCTGCTGTCTCCTTTGCACCCGGCAGTGACTCAAGCAAAAGGTGGTCAAGGCAGGGCATGCTCTGAGGTCCACAGGGCAGGGCAGAGGCAAGTCACCCTGTCCAGGTAACAGCATTCAGGTGGGGAGGCTGCAATTCCTTGGGTAGCCATTTTGCCCTGGGCCACATTTCCCCGGTGGCTTGGACAGTAAAGAATCTGCCAGCATTGCAGGAGACCCAGGTTCAATCCCTGGGTCAGGAAGACACCCTGAAGAAGGAAATGGCTACCCACCCCAGTATTCTTGCCTGGACAATTATGGACAGATGACAGGTGCCGGGCCTTTGGGATCACCAAGAGTTGGACATGACTGAACAATTAGCAATGTCTTTTCACTTTCCTCTTAACTAGGTCACATCCAGGTCCTGCCATTTCCTGGAGCAAACTCCAAGTTACTTTATTCTTCAGCCCGTTTTCTTGTCTGAAAATGGGAATAATACCTACACCCCATGGGATCATTGTGAGGCCAATGAGGTTTCTGTTGTGATTCTTTTTTCCAAAATGCAAGTCTGATTATGATAGTCTTCTCCTGAACACTGTCTAATGGCTTGACGCTGTTCTAGAATAAAGACCTTTCACTCACACTAGCATTGTCCAATTAAAATATTACATAAGACACTAGTGGTAAAGAACCCACCTACCAAAGCAGGTTAGACGTAAGAGACACGGGTTCAATCCCTGTGTTGGGAAGATCCCCTGGAGGAGGGCACAGCAACCCACTCCAGTATTCTTGCCTGGAGAATACCAAGGACAGAGGAGCCTGGCGGGCTACAGTCCATAGGGTTCACAGAGTTGGACAAGACTAAAGTGACTTAGCACGCAAGTCACATAGGTAATTAAACTTTTTTTGTAGCCGCATTTAAAAGGCAGGTGAAATTAATTATATTTCACCCAATAAATCAAAACTATGATTTCAACATAAAATCAATATTAAAAATTAAAAAGAATTTTGCATTTTTTCCTGTCCTTGAAATCCAATGTGTACTTTATACTTAGAGTATATCCCATTTCACGTGACTAGCAACCACAGACTGGGTGGCAGAGGTTGATAGATAACCCCACAATCCTAACACACTCAGCCATGTTGACTTGCTTTTCTTTCTAAAGAACCACTGCACTGGGCCTTCTGCTGTTCCCAGGCCCTGAAAAGCTCTTCTCTCTCCACCCTCTGCATCTAGTTAAGCCGACTCAACCTTCAGATGTCAGGTCACTGAGCCTTCAGGGAGGTCTTTCTTGGCCCCCTTGCAGGTGTTCACACTGTGTACCTTGATTTCACCAGGCCTCCAACTGTTAATAGCACATTTACCTGAGGTCACCTGATTAATCTCTCTCTCCTGTTGTAAACACCAGCACAAAGGTCACTTTGGGTTTTTAACTGTTGTTTCAATCATTTCCCCAAGGACTAGCACCGCACAGAGTAGCCTTGGGAAGATATTCTATGTAAAAGGCCTGGCACCTGGATGCTCTAATGTTCCCTCCTTTCACTTCCCTCTGGTTGAGAAACTTCTCCTTATTAAAGGGACTCTCTTAACTGTATAACTCTGCTAAAGATCTGGAGACACAAAACTCTCGATGCCAAATATATTTAAGTAGAAACAAGCACACAGATTATAAATATTTCTTCAGATTACATATCATTTAAAAATACTATCTCAGTTCCTTTTCATGATTTAAGCAGTAATTAAGGAAAATTCCTGTTCAAGTCCGAGTCTAATTACTGCCCTTCTCGAGTTTTTTCCTGTGAGGAGCTGCAGAGCAGAAAGTGGCGATGGGGCTCTATTATCCCTCATCTAACTGGCAGAGTTGGCGCACAGCTAAATGCTGAGCTGCTGCTGTCTCTCACCTCTCCTCCTCCAATTCTTTCTCAGGTGAACATAAACAAGGAGACTCAAATCAACAGTTGCCAACTGACCCAGGTGATAACGCCAAACCTGCTGACACCTGCCCAGGTGAGGATTCAACCCCCAGGTCATGTTGCAGAGCCAACTTCGTCATTTGGCTTCATCAACTTCCTCCACCTTTAGTCAAGACTGCTCCTTCTTATGACAATTAAAGTTTTAAGACTTAAGACTCACCCAATGCCACTGTCTCCAAGTGAAAAGTGAAAGTCGCTCAGTCATGTCGGACTCTGCGACCCCATGGACTATACAGTCCATGTAATTCTCCAGGCCAGAATACGGGAGTGGGTAGCCATTCCCTTATCCAGAGGGTCTTCTCAACCCAGGGGTCGAACCCAGGTCTCCCACTTTGCAGGCAGATTCTTTACCAGCTGAGCCATCAGGGAAACCCAAAGATGTCTTCAAAGATGGTAGAATTATCCTGTTTACCTGCCCCTCAAGTCCCAGGGGATCCAACAGGAATCAACAGGATGATCTGCACCCTTAAGAATATAGAGCCCTAGGGCTACACATTTTCTTCAAACATTTCAAACAGCCAACAAAGCACACCCAACAAGTCACACCCAACACAGATGTATTGCCAAAGGTACTGCATGTCACACACTGGGTTTTTTAGATCCTGGCTTCACACTGCCTTTTGGTGAGTATAATGTGGCATATACCTGAGCTTGCCCAGCATTCCTATAAAAACCTCAGATAATTAAGTTTATATATGCCTTTTATAATATTATTATTCAGCTCTTTGGTATAATTGATGTTTAAAATGTTTGTTTCTTTTACATAAAAATTTGTGGGATCCAGAGCTGGTACTTAAAGTCAGAATTCAGAGCCACAAAGAAAATGACTTCATTGAAGTTGAACTGGATAGACAAGAGTTGAGTTACCAAAATCTACTACAAGTAAGCTGCTATGAACTGGGGATTAACCCAGAGCAAGTGGAGAAGATCAGAAAGCTACCAAACACATTGCTCAGAAAGGTAGGGTGTTACAAGTTTCTAAATAGAGACTGGGCTCTAGGTGGGTAAAATTATGTCCAGTGAAGCCGATCACTAGCTTTTGTATTACTAATATGAAAACAAATCCAAGACACTGGACATCTTAGCTGCAGGATAGCCAAACATGGTAGCTAGGTTATTTTCAATCTGGTGATTTTACAGATTTGCACACCTTTAATTTACTCACTCTTTTAAATTGTCTGAATTACACCAACCAACCAAAATTTAAAACCCTAGCTCAGTATGTATGGCCAGCTTCCAATCTCAACAAACTGGTCCTGGGTACAGAAAATACGAAGCCACTCTTACCTGCTTAGCAAAGTCAAGCCTTTGCAATCTCAGGAAACAAAACTGGGGGCATTTTTATGTATTTTTCTGATTCAAAATAAATCTCATTTTTTAACTTGAGGAAAACTCTCATCTCTTTGGGCATTTTTTAAAAAGCAACTTTCAAAATGCTTTTTAGCAATTCTTATTGGTGCCGTGGCTAACAGTGTATTCTTTGCAAACTAAAAGTGGTGGAATGATCATACTTTAAGATATATATATATATTAGTGCCCTGGATGGACTAAAGTCTTTTTTAAATTGCGACTTTATTCCCCTTGGAAATCAGCAACAAGGTCTGAAACACAAAAACAGGAAAGGAAAATAATCCTCAACTGCTGACTTAGTTTACCATGGATGGAAAGAAAACAGTGCTGGGGCAATCTTATTAAAGCCTTTTCACCGTAAGTTTATGTGTATTCATGAACCATTATGTAACTTCTTTTTCATATTAAGGACAAAGACATTCTAAGACTACAGGACTTTCAGGAAGTAGAACTCATTTTAATGAAAAATGGAAGCTCTGAACTGACAGAATATACACCATCTCTGTTAGAGAAGCCCTGCTACAACAGCAATGCCGCAAAAATGACGTATTAGATCGCAGAAATGAAAAACTGCAATCAATATTTTGTAAATAATGAAGTCTGGATGCATCCAACAGTTTGCTAACTTCATATATGTACTTATTTCCTTGTTGTGCAACTTCTCTAGGCTTGGGAGTAGAGTACCTTTAAAGTACTTTAAAAATTTAAGTATACTTATGAACACAAGTTTAGTTTGTAAAGTTGTACCCCAATCCTGATCAGGCACCGGTATGTACTCCTGATACTCACGACAAATGGCCAGGCTCTGTTCATAACAACTCCATTAAGGGCAGGGTGAGCTAACTGGAGCTGGGAAAGCCAGGACCCACTTGACACTCTGGTTTAAAGATCCTAGCTTCTAAAACCATCTCTTACCATCATTTCCGTTTCACAACTTTGAAATCTACAAAATGGTGACAGGGTAACAGGCAGGAAGGCTAGAGGTCCCCAAGCGTCAGACTTTTTTTCCTCTCTTAAACGACAGGAGGAAATAACTGTCAGATATAATTTTTTCCCTTCTCTATACAAAATTAAAAGGTTTCTTTAAAAATTCTATGTTGTCATGACAACACCTGGTTCCACCTGAACTTTTCTCAAACCTTGAGCTAACCAATGTGTTTTTCTTATGGAAATGCTTAAGCTATGTTAATGAACCATGTATTTACCTAAACTCTTTCTTCAGGTCAGTTCCACCTAAGACTCAGAAACAATAATGGCTCAACAAACCAGTTTTACTCATGGAAATGTTCTCTTAAGCTATGTAAATAAAACTATGTATTTGTTCAGAAACCTGCCTCTCTTCAAGATTCATGTCAATTTTATGGCACGGGATGAGTCACCTTGAGCCAATGCTATCTCAAAATGCATGTTATGGGTGAGGGGTCTGGGGCCACTCTCTGAGTTTTGAGACATTTCCTTTCTCTAATTAGCAGCTTATAACTTCTTGCGAAAAACTAGCAAAAGGGCACTCTTTCTGCCCCTTTCTGATGTCTGTGTCATAAGTGTTCTTTTATACTTAATAAAACTTTATTACACAAAAGCTCTGAGCGATCAAGCCTTGCCACTGGTCCAGAGGCCAAGAATCCTGGCGTCATACACAGCTCTTAACAACAACCTTTAAATGGCAGGACTTACACAACTTGAGTAACCACTTTTTAACCTAACAACTTGCAGAAAAGCCCAGGCACAGCATACAGCATTGAATGTGCACTCCTGCCTGACTCCATTTACCAACTTTCATTAATACACACTTTTACACACCAGTGTGAACTCATCTCTAACTCTTATGGAATCAAGGAAAAAGTACCAGAGACCTCCTGGGCAAGCACAATTCTTCATCTCCTCCAGCACATGAAATAAGCCATCCCTCTCTCATCTCCAAATCCTCAACAGCGCACTTCTGATGAAGGGTGAAGGGACACTAAGGCATTGCATCAACACTTATCTCACCCAATGCCAAAAAAACACGGAAAATGTTCTGAATAGTGCAAGTGAAATGTGTACCATTTTATTCATGAAATGAGTATGAAACCTAAATCTGCAGTTTAGCACCAAATATACAGTCTGGCATCCAAGTCACACTTTTAAGATAGCATGCCCCCTAATGAAAGCCACCACCACCCACAGCCCGGTGTTCCATTGCCAGGGCTGTGACGGGGGATGAAAAGGGGCCAATCCCCAAGTGCTCTGTCCCTGTTATTTTCAATGTCTTCCCTGCACAGGTGTCACCTAGTGAAGCACAGTAAGACCAATAAGGACAGTTACCACAAGGTTGATAAAATTAAATATGCATACCCATTTCAAGTTAATACAACCTGCATCCAATGTATTTTCTAGAAGCAACATAGCTTTAAGGCTGAAGATTAATAAATACCTGAAGCGTCAAGAATTTTAATGGGAAAAAAATTTTTTTCGCCATGCTACCCGGGACAGGGGATCGTAGCTCCCTCACTACCAGGGATCAAACTCACTCCTGCAGGAAGCACAGAGTCTTAACCACCAAATTGGGAGGGAAGTCTCAAGAATAATTTTTATTATGTATTTCATGCACAGATTGCAAAAACTTAATTTCTGAGTGGCACACACTTCCGCTGTAAGATTATGTCATTTTCAAGTCATTGAAACAAATCAGTTACCAGAATGTTATCCTAAAAAGATTTCCAGAACATATTTAGGAGTGGTCTAGAATGCTTATAGTTCATTTATAATGAAGTGATTTGGGGTATATATTTGGAAGTATACAAGGCCCACTGGTAACTGATACAAGGCCTTTTAGCTACATGAATTTTATGTACTCTAGTCAAGGCTATGGTTTTTCCAGTAGTTATGTATGGATGTGAGAGTTGAACTATAAAGAAAGCTGAGTGCTAAGAATTGATGCTTTTGAACTGTGGTGTTGGACAAGACTCTTGGACTGCAAGGCGATCCAACCAGTCCATCCTAAAGGAGATCAGTCCTGGGTTACTGATGTTGAAGCTGAAATTCCAATACTTTGGCCACCTGATGCAGAGAGCTGACTCATTTGAAAAGACCCTGATGCTGGGAGGGATTGAGGGCAGGAGGAGGAGATGACAGAGGATGAGATGGTTGGACGGCATCACCGACTCAATGGACATGGGTTTCGGTTTGGGTGAACTCCGGGAGCTGGTGACGGACAGGGAGGCCTGGTGTGCTGTGGTTCATGGGGTCGCAAAGAGTCGGACACGACTGAGCGACTGAACTGAACTGAGGTGCCTTTCAAATTTCAACCACTTCCCCTTTACAGAGCAAACATTATTTAAACACTTCATGTAAGCACACTTATTAAGAGTAAAACAAGGACCAAGAGTAGCCCCTCTGAGGTGACAATGTAACCTGAACAAAGGGAAGGACGTGCTGACCGCGGGTTGGGAGAATGGCAGTTTTCCTTCCTAGAAGGAGGAAGATCTAGGAGAAGGAACATCTAGGAGAAAAAGCTTCCTTGGAATCTGCGTATATAGAAACACAATCAGTTTCCTGGCAGACACCCAAATGAAAATTACTTCAAGATAAAAATAATGTATCCCAAAGAAAACATACATGGAGGCCCTGTCTCTAGCTTTTAAAGACTACAATTAAAACCCTAAATCTGGAACTTGGGAAACAATACCCTTTAAACCTGCTATCACTTTAATTCCATGAAATACACTGTTTATGTATCTATTTTACTACTTACTACCTACATCAAGACCTTTTCCCATTTTTTAAAACTTAAATTTTATTAAGAAATATACATACAAATGCACATACACATACAGTTTAAAAAAGAAACCACCCACCCAGCTTCAACAATCACCACCAGTTCTTCTGAAGGATCCTTCTTGCCCTTCATGATCTCCCTCCAATACACAGAATTGTGTTAAATCATTTCCTTGCTTTCCATTTATCATGTATTTATGGACTGGTTTTGACTTTCACAGAAAAGGAATTGGATTATTCTTCTGCAACTTGCTTTTTTGACCAGAGACCCATCCATGTTCACATGTGTAGCTGCAGTTCAGTCTGACTTCTCGGAATTCCACTATAGGAATATACCACATATTTGTCCCCTGGTCTGTTGGACATTTCAAGTCTTTCCAGTTTGTTTTTGCTTCCTTTCCTCCTATTACAAATGAGGCTGTTATGACATTTTTACCTCCATCCCCTGGCACACATGCATAAATGTTTCTCTAGGGTATGTATCTAGGGATGGAACAGCCAGAAGAAGTTACAGCACAGTTGCACCCAACTGTTTTCTGAAGCTGTTGTTCCTAAACATTTTTAAAGCTGATGACAACTGATCTATTTGGGATGGCCAAGAGGAAGAAACAGATCAATTATGAAACTCAAACTGCATTTTTAAATTAGGAAATTAAAAAATCTAATACAATGAAAAATACATTACTTCTTTTACTGAAATGGACTTTTGAAACTACATTTTTTAACTTAAAATTGCTATCTCCTACGTCCCAAATGTTTCTAAGTACACTGAGTGAAAACAGCAAGATTCAAAAAATATGCTGTACTATGATATATTTTAAAAGATTCATACATATAAATGATTCTATCCCCCACCTCCCACCTCCCCACAAAAACCACTTGGAAAAATAATTAACACTAGTAGCTCCTGGACAGGAAGAGGAGGAGCAGAAGAGACATATCATAAAACACTTCTGTTGTTTTCCCAAACCATACACAAGTCTGTCATACAAAATTCTTAAAAAGCAGTCACCTGGGGATTTTTTCATAAACTAAAAATCAGTCCAAACTCAAACCTGAAAACCAACCCGGCGGGAAGTCCCACCCCACAGAAAATATACACAAGTTCAAGTATTTTTCATTTTATGCACATTTAAAAAATACTCACACAGCTCATCTACAACACATTTTTGAAAGCACAGAACAGACACAGTTAAAAAACACTTCCATCCTAAATTGTTCAGTTTTAACTCTCTAAAAATTTTTGATCAAGTGACTGAACCCAACCCACATGTGGTCAAAGTGTCCTCACACCTTATAAACATGGCTGTGACACTATATTGAAGAAACCAGACAGATCACCTGCAGGCAAATAATGTTACATAAGGAAAGAAGGTATCTCTAGGCTGGGTAACATAATTAGCTCAAGAAGGCAAGAAAGATGTTTAATTCAACTTGAAAAATTATTGTATTATGATCTGTTTGAAGAAAAGATGTCTTAACAAAAAGGGTGAAGATTAGTGTCACTACCCTACAAAAAGGAGGATGCCACAACAGCAATTACCAGGCTCAATTACCAGGCTCCCACCAGACCAGTGTGAACTCAAGTTTATCCAATTTATTTAAATTAGTAAATTTTAAGTCTTTTAGTGATACATGCAGGAACATTTGTAAATTAAGTATGTCTGAGACTTGCCTGAAAATAACAGGGACAGGGGACACATACACAGAGTAAGAATGGTCACTGAACCTTAATGGTGATGAACTTTAATGAGTTAACTACACTGTCCTACTTTTGCGTCTTAAATTTTCCAAAATGAAAAAAGTTTTAACAACTGATTGCTGCTTGCAATCTTACCAAGTAATCTTCTGGTTAGTAAAAGTCGGCTTCCCCTAAAGCTTTTCAAAGAGAAATACGCATGAAACAACTGACAACTTTTTGGTCTGCACCAGAGAAATGTGTATTTTTCAATGTAAATAAGCACATGACCACTACATGGGATTCTTGTGAATTTGGTGAGTAAGAATAATTTCCTTGAGCCTAATTAATTCTGGGTGTTGGATGTGACCCAATTTCTACATCTCCACAATCTTTAGTCATAGACCAGGCCTCCCCCTCAAACTTCATATTAACTTCATCAGTGATCCATACAGATGAAGATGATGAAGACTTCATAAACTCATTTACTGTACTTCATTACAATACATTAGCGAATGATTCTACATGAGGCAGAAGAGAACACACTTGGCATTTTAATACCCGATTTAATACCTTAATGACTAAGTATCTTAATACTTAAATAAATTTCTTCTGTTTCCTGTTTTTCTTAATACTCAGTAATAGAAACTGGTAAACTGTCACTTTATGACCTTTATTCTATAACCATATCTTGTCCAACTACACAAAGCAGTGCTTGGGAGGTGGCTGACTTTGTGTTAGACTGTTTTCCCATCTTACATTAATTTTCACAAATTCAGAGATAATCCATCTATCTCCATCTAGGTAAGCCAAGAGTGCTGTCCCCACAGCATTATTTCATACAAAGCCTCTGAAGCGTCATTATTTTCCAGAGCTTGGTGGAGGGTACTTTAGTAAATTCTGTGCCTATTATTATGCCTACTAGAACCATCACAGTGGCATAAAACGAGGCAGTGGACCATGAGGTGGAGACCTAGATTCCACGTGCTAGTTTCTCCATCAACACGAAGCCCTAAGACATCAGTAAGTCATTTAACGTTCCAACTCAAGTTTCTCTACCTATAAACTGATAGCAATATTTGAAAACTATAAATCATGAAGAACTGTGATTTATATGAACTATGACACATGCAGCTGGAGCTAATAATACTTTTATACAATCAACAAGCTGGCTACAGGTAGAAATGTGCTGCCAAATTTGCCATACATGACCCCCCCACACACACTCCCATTACCTTAAACATTTTTAAAAAATCCTTGTTTGATGTGATACACTCCATACACAGAAATAAATATATTTATAGTAAGACCAGGTTAAAAAAATCTTGATACAGGATTTCTAAGACAAAAAAACAGCTAAAAGTGTCTGAATGTTTTTCTACATCATTATTTCACAGCTAGAGGATGATATAGTTTGTCAGAAGGATATTTTGAATTTTCTACTACTAAAGAAATCTCTCAGGGATGTAAAAATATATTCCAGTTCATTGTATATCTTCGTTATTAAAAGCAAAATCCAAATGTATTCATAACTACTAAAAATTGAAGCACCATTATTTAAAACATTTAAACTGTGGAAATTCTATAAAAATTAGTCTTAAACAGAACAAATCAGATAAAACTGTACACCAAGATCTCTAATAACAGCGTATCTCATATTTAAAACAAGGGACTAGTTCAGAGTCAATAACTTTATTAAAAAAGATTAATACTAAAACTTTTCAATGACAAAGAGACAAATCTGTAACAGAAAGTCGGAGATACTTTATTTTCACTTCTAAATCCAAAGGCTAGCAGAGTTGTAAAAACGGAATCCCACTTAGTCTGATTCACACAAATATTAACGTTTAATCTCGTTTTCAAAGTCCCAAGAATGAAAACTTGCAATTAAACACTGAGCAAGCCACATGTTTAGGTAATATTTCTTAAAAAGTCTTAAAGAAAAAGATATGATACAGGACCTAAGTTTTCAGTGGCATATATATGCTATTAATACATGTTCTGAAATCTGATAGGTCACATCAGTCCTGAATTAATTTTTAATAAAAAAAAAAAAACAAACTAACCGAGCTTTAACTTTTTCTATGCCACTATAGTTTTCTTTCACCTCATTTTAATGTCGATCTTCACTTTATGCCGTTTTCAGTTTTCTTCCAAAAATCTTCCAACAGTATTCCTACAAAGCAAAATTTGCGGAAAAATGATAATTAGACAACATGTATAAGGCAAATTTTCATGACTAAGTGGCCCAGTCACTAACTTCTAATTTATATATGTATATGGAATGTTTGTATTCTTTTCAATTATCAAGGCATCAGTGTGGTTTTTTAAAACCATGTGCCTGTGTATGCTTGCCTCTATGTGAATGGCTCACACAAATATAACACTATATTGCTATCCTAGAAAAGGAAGGTCATCAACAATTCAACTAATTGGTACTTCCTTTCATTAGGAATATTTAATCCCATGCCACTAGCCCAAAGAATGAACAGTTTACAGGTTTCAAGAACCCTCTTAAAGACTGACTTTTAACAGTTCTTTAAAAACCCAAATTCATTCTACATGGTTCATCAGTTCTTTGTGTTTCTGTTTAAAGGTGTCTGTCCTTGCTATTCACTGCTGCTTTAGATGTATCAGCCAGTGATGATTCCTAATATTCCTATGGCTGACTGCGAATTCTCCTACACAGGAGGAAATATTAAACACAACATACCTCTTAAAGACTTGAGAATTGCATTGAATGTAACAAGGCGAATAATATGAAGTGTTTATTGTATTTAAAATTCTTTAAAGATATCTAATTCTGGGCACCACTGCATCCCTACACACAGTTGAAAAAAAATTCCATTCTGTTAACATCTGATTATAAGTTTTCACGCAATACACAAAAAAACCCCTCTGTGCTTCTTGTAAAGAACAAAAAGATACACAACAGTTAAGCGTAAAGATCACAGGCAATAGCATTCAAACATGGATGTGGGTAGAGAAAGGAGTACCTGGCATGAGTACCTGCTTAGTTTGACTGAATCCTTGATTTTTAATTTGGCTTTTCATGGGCCGCTCACAACACCAACGCTGTGTGAGGTATGGTAGTCAGCTGCAATAATTCATAAACCCTACACTTCCATCAATCCAATGCTACTGGCTCTCGAGTTACAGAACAAACTGCATTAGAATGCAAGGCAATAAAGCAAAAAACTAGAAACATCCTTGACAAAGAAATACTAGCAGTTTAATTAAAACAAAGTAGTCCAACATGTGCCTCAGAAATATTTAAGTTTTAAAGCATATGTCTCTGCCAATGTACCAACACAAGATGGACTTAATACCAAAAAGAAAAAAAATAAAAAACAGTTCAACCTTTTTATTAAAAAAAAAAGAAAAAAAAACAAAAAACAAGAAATGACAGCAAAATCCCTAAAAAAAGGATAATTAACTTTTCAATGGCGACTATATTACAAATGTGGGCAATAATTTGCAAAGAGGCACACTAACGGGGGGCACGAGTCTGCTACAAAATAGCTGAGACAAAACAATGTACCTCAAAATGTTTTGCAGGACTACACTGTCTTTTCCTTCAGAAGATGCTTTTGTATGTCTTCTTACTCGGCTTAGTTCCATCTTCATCTGTGCATACTTACGCTGCACTGTCAAACAGTAACAAAAAGCCCTAATCAAAGTGAGAAACAATCCACTTACCTCTGTCTGATCTGAGGTCTTATCAGATCAGTTTTAATTGGACTGAGTGTCACCTTCAGATTTAATGTCTTCACTGGTCCCATTGACCTCATTCTTAGTATCGCTTTCCTTTGATTCAGTGTTTGTGTCTTCACTCTGCTTTTCTCGACTACTGGACTTCACACTACTTTTTTTATCATCAGATCCCCTCTTTTCTGCCATAAAAGAAGACATTGATCATGGATTTTAAAGTAAAATACAAAACATATATGACACTTTGAAAAGTGAAAACAATTTAGAGATGAAAAGACTATCATTTCCCACAGACTGCAAGTAATAGTTTGATAAATCTATAAAAGGGATAAAATTTGCAATTTATAAAGGAGGGAGAGGGCAGGACAGGGAATTATAGAAAGCAAAAGGTAAAAATAGTGGGCAAATTCTCTGAAACTGGTGATATGCACAGGCAACACCAAATCACCGCAGAATCTAAAACGTAAGTAAATTTCACTTGGAGTAAAGACCATCAAAAGGCAATGGGAAAGGCAAGAAAGACAGGACAAAAAACTGTTCACATGAACGAAGTTAAAACGGTAAAAACAGTAACTGCAAAAAGGTGAACATTTATAGGCATGCTTCTCCGACTATATATTTTTAAATGCAAAAGATGACTTATACCTATATATATTTGAAGACCCAAGAGGGACAACACCAATGAAAGTGGATCTTAAATCCCATTTCAATTACTGAACTTTTGTGCTTCGCTAAGTAACATATATGCCATCTCAAAATTATTTTTTCCAAAGAGAGAAATAAAAATTCATCTCAGCTGCAAATAAAGGGTGAAAAAAAGGTCAAATTTTCCTTCTGTTTTCTTTGGAATCGTGAAACTAAAGGCTAGAGGCAAAAAGTGGTACATGGAGCAAGTTATGTTCTAGCTTTTTCAGTTCCAATTACTACCTAACAAAGGATTTCTGGAGAAAATTTTAAAGCAAACTACAAACCTGGAAAAATCATCTTTTCTTTAAAACTAAGAATAGCTGGTCTAACAATAGTTGATAAGACAGAAAGATGTGTTTTAAGAGAAGCAGAACCTTCTACAGATTCTAGACAAAGTTGTTAAGACACAACATCAAGTAACTGGGAGAGGGATGGTAACGAAAAAGTATGGTTATGGGGCTGTGGGGGGCACTCACTCAAAGAACATTAAGAACTGAAGATCTTATGTGAAGAAATATATTCCGTCCGTAACACTCGCAAAATTCACCAAGCAATGTCCAAATAGCTGACTGCAGGACTCGCTTCATGTCTCGTCTGTTCACTTACGAGAACTGTGCAGTACAGTGTGCTCTAACTGACCTTGTGGGAAAGTCCTCCCTTTGTGCCTTATGGGCTTCTCCGGTGCACAGGTAGCTTCAAGGAGGAAGAGTCGTCTTGTTGCCCCGTAGAGGACTAGTAGTCAGTCCAATAATCTTATCTTCTGCCCTATATAAATATGGTAGATCTTAATAGTCCTAAGGACATCCACAGAGTGTGGTGGACTTTAGGGCTATGGATTAAAAAAGGAACCTCTCTTGACAAAAGAGAGCGCCCTAAACTGGTCGGTGGTAACAAAGACAGGTTTGTGCAAGAAACCACTTTTTGTTTGTGGAGTGAGATAAAGTGCTTTCATTACAGCACGTGAGCTCCGTCTTACTCACTGTCATCAAATGTTCACTACTACTCATATCTGACCTCAAAGTTCAGGCCTTAATATACAAGAATGGCTAACCGGCCACACGGTTATTTGAAAAAGTCAATAAATTATGTCATTTTTAAAAGAGATCCCAACATTTAAAATAAATCTGTAATGGCAAACCCAATCTTTCAAGACAGACCAGAGGCAGAGTTTCCCTGAATCCAGTCTTCACTCCTTCTTCCACATCTGACCAGGAAAATCCATTCGTCCACAATCCAAACACAGTCCAGTTTATTTTACTTAAACAAGTCTGATTATATTCTATGATGTCATCATTATAATAAGGATCATAGCTTAGCAATTCATTCTCTCTGCTCTCTCGAAAAATTACACAAACTCTTTTTAAGTCAGGCCAGTGCAATTTATAGCTCAATTTTGATCCCAAATAGTTATAAAAGCTACCTAGTTTCTGTCCCTGAGAACCAATCCAACTATTTTAAGTGACATGAATGAAGATTCAGCGAAGAGGTTTAGTTCTCAAAGTGATTACCTTCATCTCTGACAAGAGATATATCTGGTTGTTGAGTTGACCCCCCCAAATACATTACACAGAAAGTCTTGCCAAAAGGTTGAGTGAAGCTTACTTAAAAACTAATTAAAGTCAGTTAATTCTTGGTATCAATTGCCTTTTGAATCACAAAAATAACTTCTGAACTTAAATGGCAGATACTAAAGCTCATGAAAGTTTTAAAAATCACCCTGTTTCCTACTTTTTAACATTTGCTCCATGTTCTAGAAAAAGCCAATATATCTAAATCTTTTAAAAAGAGAAGGTGCACTTATTTGAGGAAAAATAAAAGCTGAAGACTGAAGGAAAAAAAAAAGATAATCTACTGTTTGCCAGTTTCCTAACTCAACTGTTAAACCCCACAAAAACCAGACTAATTTCATAAAAGAAAATAATGAGTATCACATACATGTCTAATGTAATAAATCCATACGTGAGCACACATATGTTGGTGATCAAACATGGACACAGATAGGCAGAACAGGATGGAATAAGCAGAGCCAATAAAATTAGAAATAAGCCCTTTCTCTCATTCCTGAAAACCATGCAAAGCAGAAAAGCCCAGTCCAAAAAAAAAGTGTACAAAGAATCTGAAGAATATGCAGAAATGGGACCCTAATTATTAAAAGAATTATCGTTCATCATTCAATGAAGGCCAAATTGAAAGGTGAGAATATCCTTGTGAAAACATGCCAAAGACAAAATGAAAAGTTGATTAAGCAGTCAACCAGCTACTGGAATGTCACAGAAAATCAAAGGAAAAAATAGAAGGGAAAACGCATGTTTTGATAAAAAAAAGGCACGCACCGAGGGGGAGGGGGCACAACACGCACACATAAGGCATTCAACTTATGAAAACTTAAAAGTACTATAGAATTAAATAAATGCTGTACTTGAAGACCAATGCAATACTGTACATTTACTCTTCAGAGTATTATGGAACACTGCAGCAAGTGTTGCCAAATAACTAAAAAATGTTGCCAATAACCCAGAATTCTACAGCCTAATAATCCTAACAGGTAATGCAATACTTGGAAGAATTTAAATGATAAGCTTTCAAGTTATAAATTGAAGCATGCGACTTGAACATGTTCTAAGAAAACACAAGGTCAACTGTCATTCTCATAAATCAGCAGAAGAGAAAATAAGACTTGTCTCCTATTGAATGGGGTTCATCAAAAGTAAAAATAAATACAGCTTGAAGTGGAACTCTGCTTGTGTCTGAAGAAAAGTGAGTTAGTGAAGAGACAAAGTGAAAACAGTCCCTTTAAGAATCAAATTCTCACAAAAACTAACCTTTCTCCTTCGATTTTCTATCTTGTTCTCTGTCTCGACTTTTGCTCCGGTGCTTATATGACTTTCGATCTCGGCTTTTTGATCTTCTTCGATCCCGACTACGAGATCTATGCTTTCTTTCTGATCTATCGTGGCTTCTGCTTCTTCGTCGATCTCTACTTCTTAAATAATTTGAAACAAAAGGAGAGCAACTTCAGCTGATATTACAGTGAGAAAAAATCTTGAAGAATTACATAAGCAAAATTTAAAGCAAAATCACTCTCAAAGGCAAATGAATACAATCTACTATTAAAACACATTTATATAAGAAACCTTAAGAACTGAAAATTGAAAGTCCTTAACCTCAATTTTTCAAATAGGTAATCCTACCCAAAATAATTTATGATTTAAATGTCTTAGAATCAATAAGAGAAGCACTCATCCATTACACTAACTCCCTAATAAGATTGCATCAAATCTCCTTCAGCGGCCTAAGAGCAAGCAGTGAAGTTGCCTACAAGATGAACTCGTTCAATGATTCAACTTTCATCTGCCCGAGTGCTTAATGAGACTTAAGAGGGTCCCAAATACTAAGGAATTCACCAGTAATTACTATTATTTAATGCACACTCAGACACTAGGTAAAGAATCCACCTGCAATGCACAAGACCCAGTTTAATCCCTGGGTCGGGAAGATCCCCTGGAGGAGGAAATGGCAACTGACTCCAGTATTCTTTCCTGGAGAATTCCATGGACAGAGGAGCCTGGCAGGCTACAGTCCACAAGGTCTCAAAGAGTGGGACACAACTGAGCAACTATCACTATATGCCTGGCACTGTCTCGTGTTCAATATACCTGCTCCTCCTTCTCTCTCTACTTCGTGATCTTTTGTGATCCCGAGACCTGCTGCATCTTCGGTCAGAAGTTCGGCTTGAATGCCTACTTCGTGATCGACTCCTCTTTCTTCTTTCTCTGTCTCGAGCTCTTTCTTTTTCTCTTTCTTCCTCTTCTCTTCGTCTTTTCCTCTCTCTCTCTTCTCTTTCCCTCTCCCTTTCTTTTTCTCTTTCTTCTCGTTCTTGCTTCTCCTTTTTTAAACGCTCATCACGATCAGGTTCTTCAGTTCTTTTTCTTAATTTTTCCTAAAGAAATCAAATTTGATTTTTTTTAGAACTAAATAACCTTAATGATGCTGTCAAACAACGGCTACCTAACATGAATCAACTGTAGACCAACTTATGAAATTTGATACCCTAAAAATCTTAACACCATGTATGTACACAAGATATTTGACTAAACCCTCAGGAATATTCCTTCTCCCAAATTCCTGACACTATGAAGAAAATAAAGCACTTTGCTCATCTGATGAATAGCAAAATATTACAGGAATTATCACTACCTCAAATAACCCAGCAAAAATATAGTTTTAAATCTACACAATCAATTCTTAACCACACTAATATAAAGTACTAGATATAGCTAAAATATATGCTCATAAGAAACTTACTTTTAATTCTTCTACAGTAGCTTTAATTTTGGCATAGCCCATGTGCTGTTTTCCCATCAAATGATCATCTACCCGGGACTGGGCATCTCCCACTATCAAAAAGGCTCCACACACTTCACAAACTTCCATTTGTTTTTCTTGGGCAGCAAAACTTTCAATTGTCTGAAATGATAAATCAGTTATTATAAAATATCTGATCAAGAGAAAAACAAATTCCCCTCAAAAATACTTTTAACATTTAGAAAATATTTTTAATTTTGTGAACTGCTACTTTCCATTTCCCCAAAGACATAATACTTAGCAGCAACTTTTAGACATGGGAAGCATGACAATAGCAATCAACTTTTCAAGAAGTATTACGACCTCATCCCTCTATTATAACCCTTGAACTACATATCACCTCGAAAAAGCTAATCTACCTTTCAGAAAGCTACCTATTTTAGTCTGAATTCATTTCCTGCTTGGTTCAACAGGTTAAAGATGTGGACTCCATATTAAAAATGTTTTTTGGGACTTCCCTGGTAGCGCAGTAAATAGGAATCTGCCTGCCAATGCAGGGGACACAGGTCTGATCCCTGGTCTGGGAAGATTCCATGTACCTCGGAGCAACTAAGCCCATATGCCACAACTACCGAGCCTGCACTCCACAGCCTGAAAGCTACAACTACGGAGACTGTGTGCTTCCACTACTGAAGCCTGCAGGCTCTAGGGCGGGCCCTCGGGTTGCACCTAAAGAGCCCCTGTGCCTCAGCTACTGAAGTCAATGGGCTTAGAGAGTGGCCTCCACTTTCTGTAACTAGAGAAAGCCCAAGTACAGCAATGAAGACCCAGAAAAACCAAAAATAATAAAAATAATAAAAAAAGTTTTTCAAAATCATTAAGGAATTGAACTCACTGCATATAATCTGAACATACCCTTTTAATATTTAGAAATCAACGCTCAGTTATATTTTACCATCAATATCTAAAACATGTATACTATATCATCTAATTCAAAGTTAAATAAGTAGAGGTATTATTAAGAGTATACCAATTCTGTAGTAAGGTAAATATGAACTAAGTTATTTGATTAGTAACAACAACAACAAAAAAAAAACCCACCAAAACCTAAGCCCAACCAAAATACTTAAGGCACTGGTTAGCAAACCAGCAGCTAGAGGTCTGTTTTTGCAAAGTTTCATTCAAACAAAATTACAGACATTTGTTTCCACATTGCCTAAAGCTATTTTGTAATATAAATGTAAAAACAGAGCTTTTATTACATTTCTTATGACCTGAAATCATAAATACTATGTGGCCCTTTAAAATAAAAGTTTGATGACATTAGAAAATTATTTGTAAATAGGAACAGATCCTAGCAATACACAGCTAACAGCATGGTTATATCAAAATGAAGTTGCTACTCACCGAAGTTGTGGACCTAAGCAACTCTCTCTCTTCTTTTAACTGTTCAACTAATTTCATCATTCCCTGGGCTTCTTCTACTTTTCCTTCAGATCCTAATTCTTCAATCTAAGAGGAATTCAAAAAGCAGTCAGGATATCTTTCTAACCACACTATCCTAGTATTTTTCTTTTTACCCTCAAGCTTCATGAGCTTGAAGTTGTTTGGGTATGTTTTGTTTAGTGAAGCCTCTCTGGGTTTAATTTACCCTTAATCGATTTTTTCCCACAGCATTAACTACATATACTTGACAGGAAATACACAGAAAATTTCCAGGGTAGACAATTTCATAAGGTTAACACCACAGTCGGGAGAAGGCAATGGCACCCCACTCTAGTACTGTTGCCCAGAAAATCCCATGGATGGAGGAGCCTGGTAGGCTGCAGTCCATGGGGTCGCTAAGAGTCAGACACCACTGAGCGACTTCACTTTCATGCATTGGAGGAGGAAATGGCAACCCACTCCAGTGTTCTTGCCTGGAGAATCCCATGGACGGAGAAGCCTGGTGGGCTGCAGTCCATGGGGTCACAGAGTCAGACACGACTAAAGCGACTTAGCAGCAGCAGCAACACCACAGTCTAGATAATAAGCAACTCCACCCAAGTTTCCTACTGTCTCTGTGTTGTGCCTCCTCCCAAAGCAACCACCCATCTGTTTTCTGTCACTATAAATTAGTCTGCATTTTCTAGAACTGTATTTAAATGGAACCATGTACTCTATTCCTTTTGTGGGGCTTAGCCTCTTTCACTCAATCTAGTATCTCTATATTCATCAATATTATTCCAAATAGTTAATTCCTTTTTATCACTGTGTACTATCACTGTAGGACTTCCCTGGTGGCTTAGACGGTAAAGCGTCTGTCTACAATGCGGGAGACCTGGGTTTGATCCCTGGGTCAGAAGATCCACTGGAGAAGGAAATGGCAATCCACTCCAGTACTACTGCCTGGAAAACCCCATGGACAGAGGAGCCTGGTAGGCTACCGTCAAGGGGTTGCAAACATTACTGTATAAGTACATCACAATTTGTTTACCCATTAACCTACTGACAGACATTTGTTTTCAGGTTTGTTTGGGGTTGGGTTTTTTTTTTTGCATCTATTATGAATAAACACTGGTATACAACTCTGTGTAAACATATGCTTTCACCTCTTAGATTAATATCTAGCAGTGGAATGGCTCATAGTGCATCTCTTAACCTTTGAAGAAAGAAACTCTTTTCCAAAGTGCCTGCATCATTTTAAATAATCCCAACAGAGCAAAATAGTTTGTTTGCCCAGATCTTCACTAATATTTGATACTGTCAGTCTTTTTAATTTTAGCAATTCTAGGAGGAGTTCCAATTCTTACCTGCTGCAGGAGTACATCAATTTTATCTGTTAGAACCTGAATTTTTTCTTCATTTTTGCCTGTTGGACCAGCTGCCTGATGAAGACAATAGAATGTGTATTATCAACAACTAAAATACAAAAATAAACATTTAACTTCTATATACCATACCTAGTATTTGTATTTAATAACTGAAATGCTAAATCACAAGGACAGTAACTCAATTATCTCAATTTTTGTTAATCAGTTACATATTTTGTCAGTTACTGATATTTAAGATAAAAAATTTCTGATTAGCAAAATATTAATTTACTAATAAAGACTGAAAAAAACCACCTTTTTAAGTTTTATGTCATTTTAAAACATATAAAGCAATGACTGAACTTGAGCCCAAGTTTCAATACTAGGGAGATCGCTGGCTTGCCAGAGGAAAGGACACTTTACAAAGATCATAAATTAATTCATACTCACCCCAGACGACTGCTGGTTTTGAGATAATGCCAAACGAGCATGGCCTCGTCTAATTCTACGTTCTACTTCTGCCAGTAAACTCTGTAAGTATCGCAAAAAATCTCTCTCATAGCCAACTTTCATAAAACGAGAACTCTTCTCATACCTAATGAAACGAAAATAAATATTTTCTTTCCAATTCTTTATCCATTTACAACTCTCATATTCTATCTTCACTAATCTCATGAACTACTACTGCATTCAGACTGAAGGGCAGGGAATTTGCAGGCCAATTGTTAGGTCTCCCTGCTTTCACTGCTGTAGGCCTGGGTTCAAACCCTAGTCTGGGAACTAAGATGCCACAAGCCATGTGGCATACGCAAAAAAGTTAAAAAAAAAAAAAAAAAAAAAAAGAAGAAGAAGAAAAAAAGTACTGAAGAGTAAACCAGGCACATCCATAAGAAGTGAATTTCCAGAGGTCCCTCATTCTGGTAAAGAGGTAGCATTTAACAGTGTATAAAGAGCACAGATGTTACCAATGGGCAGATCTAGGTGAACATTATCCTCGATCTGTGACCCTGGCTCCAGGACAAGTTTCATTTATAGAATTAGGTCTGTTAAAAAAACAAATGTGAAAGGAAAAAAAAAAAAAAAGCGAGTGAATTCTCTGGAGGTCCAGTGGTTAGGACTCAGTGTTTTCACTGTCATGGCCTGGGTTTAATCCCTGGTCAAGGAGTTAAGATCATACAAGCTGGGAGGAGCAGCCAAAAAATAATAATAAACTAAAAAATAAAAACTGGAGGAGGGCATGGCAACCCGCTCCAGTAATCTTGTCCAGAGAATCCCATGGACAGAAAAGCCTGGTGGGCTACAGTACAGGGGGTCTCAAAGTCAGACATGATTGAAGCGACTAAGCGAAAAATAAAAAAACAGATGGGATACAGAAAAAAAGCTTAGGCTTATGCTTGGCATACAGTATGAACTCGTATGGTGATGCTACATATAGCTGTATCACTTTCTATGACCCCCAACTAATGAGTAGGACCTCTACATGACATTCATTTCACATAAATTCCGATCATCCCAAAAAAGGTAACTTACTGTTTTCGTAGATTTTCATCATGAATTTTTTCACATGGTCCTAAAACACAAGAAATATGAATGTATTCAATATAAATTACTGAAATTAACTTTTCTCTTGTCAAAACAAAAGGAAGTTATTTTTTTAAAAAAAGGAAAGAAGATCCATTTAATCACTGAGTAGTCTGCAGACATGTAAATTGAGCCTACTAAATCATGAAGCAACATGCCCAAGTACACAAATGAAAATTGTTCTCCTTAGCCTTCAAGATGTACTATATGGTAAAAGGAGAGAGAGGGATGAAAAAATTATTCCTGACTGCCAAGTAAGCTAGGATGATGGCAGACCTTTGGTCTGAACCATTAGTCTCTGTGAATACTGTTAAGACCAGCACCCTAGTCCTACCTCTTACCATCTCCAAAAGGCAACTTTAACCCTTTTAGCTTTCTCTTCTGGAATTTGCCTCCATATTTCTAAATTCTATGCTTATTTTGTTTTTTGGTTTAACTTAGGCATGAAAAATTTAGTTTAAATGAACATTCAGTGTTTATATTTTGATGCCATGTCCTATTAACTCCCGAGTTAAGCAAAAAGGGCATTATGATGACACTTTTGATACACTTACTGGAATTTTTTTCTTCAGTTCAGTCTCTTGTATGTTCTATTTCCAAATTCACTCCAGACACTAACTCAGCTATCAAAACTAGCTCAGTAATAATCTCCCTCAAGTTTCAAAATATATCAGATAATCAAATCAGCTTTATTTTCTTCCATGAGCTTTCCATCCTGCTTCAATCAGAGCTACTTTTTCCCCTAAGCTCACTAATGGAGCTGTCATCCTTTTAAAGTCCTTTTCTGGTCTGTACTAGACACAGTTTACTGGCTCTCTTATTTTTTTCCTTCTTGGTTTACACCCATGAGTGTCCACAGAAAAGGTTCCTGGTAGATATTGTTGAGACCATGCATGCCTGAAAATGTCTTTCTTCACACTCGTATTTTGCTGTTTGGCTATACAGCTAACCTAGGTAAAAACATTTTACCATTCAGAATCCCGAGGATGTTTCTCCAGTGTCTTCAAGCTTCCAGTGTTGCTACTGACAAATTGAGGACATTCTGATTGATAATCTTGTATGCCCCACCCCACCCCTGGTGTTTTGGAATTTCACAATAATGTGCTTTGATATGGATCTTTTTATCATTTGCTGTGCTGAGTTCTAGAAGGATTCACTCCATCTAGAGAGTAAAATCCTTCAGTAATGCAATCTTAAGATTTTCTCCCTTCTGTTTTCTCTATCTAGAACTCTCTTAATTAGCTATCACAGCACTGGACTGATAGAATTTTTTCAAATTTTAATTTTTTCTCAACATACCACAAATTTATTTTATCCTCAAAACTTCCCACTGATGTTCATAGTTCTCTAGTTCTAATTTCAACAACTCTTTATTTTTTCAAAACTTTTCTTTTTATATAGCATCCTATTCCTTCTGATATTTTCTCTTATTTCTCCGAGGATACTAAATTTAGTTACAGCTTTAAAAATTTTTTCTTCTGTTTTCTCCCATTATCACCATATTCCACTAAATTCTTTTTTTTCTGTTGGTTTTGGTTAATCTTTTATGTTTGAAGGTTTTCTTCAAATAACAATCTTGGCTGGCAAAATACTTCCAAAATCTGACTTGAAGTTGGTATGCACAGGCAGGGTTTGTCAACTAATAGGCTTTACCATAGGAAAATCAGGCAGCAAGACTTTCTTTTAGGAGATTCCCCAAGGGTCAGTACCTGTAGATCACTTCTCTGGAACTGTTCACTTTCTCTAAAGAATCCTCTTCTCTTCTGCCTGGGGAAAAAA
This sequence comes from Bos javanicus, assembly GCF_032452875.1. NCBI lineage: Eukaryota > Metazoa > Chordata > Mammalia > Artiodactyla > Bovidae > Bos > Bos javanicus. The sequence continues at coordinate 37,412,897 of NC_083886.1, forward strand.
CATCTGGCTGTATCCTTCTAGGAACAGGGCAGAGGAAGGGAATGGGAAAACCTCACTATTAAGAAAACAGACTCATTTAATCTCTCTTACATTCTCATTTTTATTCATTACTGCCCTGTCCTGTATCTGTAAATCCCAATACCTAGATATATCCAGCCATAATGTGCTCTTTTTGCTTCAGGGCAAGCACTGTGCTTAACGAATTTAATTTCCATTTTATATTTCTAGAATGATACTAGTTATGTACCATCCTGGAGAGAAAATGGTCGATTTTGGGATTTTGTGGTTCATTTAGCCCAATTTCTTCAGAACATAACCCCCTGGTCTCCAGTGCTGTTGGCATGGGAGACAGAATTACCTGATGCACAGGTCAGACCACCCAGACTAGTGCTTCTCAAGATGGGGCAGTTTTGCCCCCAGGGATATCTAGAAGTGCCTGGAGGCATTTTTGGTTGTCAAAATTGGGAGATTTTTACTGACATCTACTTCCATAGAGGCCAAGGATGCTGCTAAGCATCCTACAACCCACAAGAGACCCTCCCACTTCCCCACGCACAGAATTTTCCAGGTCAAACTGTCAAATGTCAAGGTTGAGAAACCCTGAACTAGACTAATCTCTGGTTTTCAGCCCCGTAATTCAACTCTGCCTTCTATGGTACCTGATGCCTCCAAATCCTGAGCCTGTCCAGGGTTCTGCTGATCAAACTCTTGCTTCTGTTTAATATCCCCTTCTGCAGGCTTTTAGGATACAGGTTTCTCTGCTATTCTTCCATCCACTTGTCATCTTCCAAAAATTTGTTGACATCTCTAATGTTATCTCGTCTTCCGTTTACACCTTTTTTGTTTTTAATATTCATTTTAGTGGAGGGGTTTCAGGAGGGAATGGAAATACATATGTAGATTCAAATAAGCCACCAGGTTTAATTAGACTGGCATTTGTTAATACATTTTTTTTAAAAAGCCAGGAAAGAAATTATCAACACCTTTAACAGAAAATTTCTTTCCAAAATTATAAAGTATCACTTTCTCTTTAATCATAAATGCAACAAAAATTATAGAAAATTTACTTACCAAGATCAGAACGAGTGTTTGTGAACAATTCCGCAGGACAAAAACCACAGAGGTAGTATTTACAAACCTAGTGAAAAAACAAAGGTGACTTAACTTTTTGAAACTAGTCAGTTTTAAAACTATGCCAGAAAAGGATGCCAAATAACCATTTTCTCATTTCATGATCTACATCTTTCAACCAAGTAAGTTTAAGAACAATTTCATTTGTTAAGTCATTTAGACAAATTAATGACTTTCAGACTCCTGGATTTCAGTATAAGAAATGCAAGACTGACAGTAATAGAAATCACTGCCTTAATCCCCAGAAAGAACAAGTTTTGGATAAAGACATCCAGAATAAAGGTAATTTTTTTAAAAAATTAAAAAAAAAAAAAAAAACACACAAAACACTGCAGTGTTCTTATTGTTTCAACTTTGTTAAAGACCAGAACCAATTTACACATGAGGATTTGGAAATCACTGCCTAAATTCCAAATAATACTCATTTAAAATGATCCGGTTCTGTATTTTCACTTAAAGAGATCTTGTAACAGGCCCTAAAGCGTGCTGGATATTTTCACACATGCCAGCACTGAGTGACTTCTAAGGTATGAGGAAGAATTATTAACATAAGACCAATTTTCAATTCTCTCCCATGGGTACTTTTGTAACTCCTTCAGATATATTCTGAGACTGCTCTATACTAAATTTAATTTTGTAACACTGCAAACCAAAATCTGTTAAGCAAAATTCCAAAATATCTCCATATAAGCCTTCATTGCTATTGGGTAAATTATCAATGTACAAGAAAAGGTAGAAAAGGTCTACTAAATTTAGGATTGAATGAGTTTTTTTTGAGACATTTAGAACTGGATGTTGCATTTGAAATACTGTTTTTTGCTTCAAAGGTCAAATGTTTTACACTTATTTGAAGCAGTGAGGTCCCATAAGCTGTGTCCAGAGGAACTAAAGTCATACAGAACAACCAGATTCAACAATCACATCTAAACAACAGATTTAGCTTTATATCAATATTAATCCTGTTACATGTAGCGATATGTCATAGTATCTTTGTACCATTTTCTTTTGAAAATTCTAATACTTTAAATTATTAAAAAGGCTCAGTATGACCACAAGTAACACGCTGGCGAGGATGTGGAGAAAAGGGAACCCCTGGCACACTGCTGGCAGAAATGTGAACTGGTGCAACCACCCTGAAAAAAACCGCATGGAAGTTCCTCAAAACACTAAAAATAAAGCCACTGTATTTAATCCAGCAATTCCACTCCAGAGTACACATCCAAAGAAAATGAAGACAGTAATTCATACCAATGTTCACAGCAGCATTATTTATAATAGTCAAGAATGGAAGCATCCTTAATGTCCATCAACACACGGATGAATTAAGAAAATGAGGTAAATATACATGATGGAACAATAATCAGCCATGAAAAATGGAAATCTGCCATTCCCAACAACACAGATAGATTTGGAGGAAATGATACTTAGTGAAATAAGCCAAACAGAGGCAAAACACTGTATGTATTTGAGGTCTCTAAAAAAAAATAAAGGAAATTAGTGAAAATAACAACAAAACAAACTGCAGTGTAGACAACCAGTGGGGAGAGGGAAGAGGGGCAAAATAGGGGCAGGGTATTAAGAGGCACAGACTATGATATATAAGAATATAAGTTAAATAAGCTACAAAGAAGTACCGCTCAGGGAATACAGCTGATATTTGATAGTAACTCTGTGTGTGCTCAATTGCTTCAAGTTGTGTCCAACTTTTTATGACCCTATGGAACCCGCCAGGCTCCTCTGTCCATGGGACTCTCCAGGCAAGAATACTGCAGTAGGTTGCCATGGCCTCCTCCAGATCTTCCCAACCCAGGGATCGAATTCCTATACTGCAGGCAGATTCCTTATCCACTGAGCTACCTGGGAAGCCCCTTATAGTACCTATAAATAGACTACACTCTTTAAAAAGTGTAAATCACTCTGTTGTATACTCTAAATTTATATTAATATAATATCAACTATACCTCAACTAAAAAAGGGCTCTTTATGTGCAAAAGGCTAATGTTTTTAAATGCTATATACTTTTCTAATTATTAAAAAGTCTGATTTGTTCAATTTTGCATCATTTTAAGTGTGTCAGTACATGCATCACTAGAAACAAATAGGAATTTAGTCAGGAATGTCAGGTGTAAAGCTTAACCTGGTTAAGTCTCTGAACTGGTTAAGTTCAGAAATTAATGACAACACATTCTAGGCATGAAAAGACAAACTCAGCAGAGTATGAAAATAGGCAAGTGGAAATCGGTATGTTTGGAGAATCAAAACAGTGATTTTTTATTTTTGGCTGCCACTTTTCAACTATGAAAAACTAAATCTGTAACTCTGCCTTGGTATTCTCAATACAAAAAAAGGAGATAACAACTATTTCATAGTGGGACTGTAAATTTTAGTATGTTTATTGAGAGAAACGGGCAAATCAGTCTGTTTTTAAAAATACCCATTACGTTCTTAAATAGGCACTCGAGACAATCAAACAAGCTATGCCAGCAGCTCTACCTGTAATTTAGTCCTATCACTCCATCTGCTGCTGCTGCTAAGTCACTTCAGTCGTGTCCGACTCTGTGCGACCCCATGGACTGCAGCCGTCCTCCTCCGTCCATGGGATTTTCCAGGCAAGAGTACTGGAGTGGGGTGCCATTGCCTTCTCCATCACTCCATCTGAGATGAGATCAACCACATGATCTGCCCTGAAGGCAGTTCAGTTCAGTCACTCAGTCGTGTCCAACTCTTTGCGACCCCATGGACTGCAGCACGCCAGGCCTCCCTGTCCATCACCAACTCCCGGAGTTTACTCAAACTCATGTCCATTGAGTCAGTGGACATCCAACCATTTCATCCTCTCTTGTCCCCTTCTCCTCCCACCTTCAATCTTTCCCAGCATCAGGGTCTTTTCAAATGAGTCAGCTCTTCGCATCAGGTGGCCAAAGTATTAAGAGTTTCAAGAAGGCATCAGGCTACTTACAAAATACAGATTAAAACCTATTTTCCTAATTCTTTGTTCTGTGCGCTCTTACTTTCCAACTCTGCTTAAGATATTGCTGTAAAGAAATGGTACATGAAAACAACTGTTACTCTACCCAATAAACCCTAGCTACTTAAACTGCTTGTTTTAACCTTTCCCAGAGATTGAGAATGTTTAACTAAAAATATTAACAGTCTTATTCAGCAAGTCTTTACTAAATGTCCATCATGGACCTAACAATCTGATAATCAAACGGGCTCAGAAGAGGGGGCAAGGGGGTGGCAAGGGCAGAATTTGTAGTTGCTGTTGTTTAGCTACTAAGTAGTGTCCTACTCTTTGGGAGCCCATGAACTGCAGCATGCCAGGACTACAATCACAACATAATTGTGAGTCTCCTGAAGAACTGTACAAAAAAGATCTTCACGACCCAGATAATCTCGATGGTGTGATCACTCACCTAGAGCCAGACATCCTGGAACGTGAAGTCAAGTGGGCCTTAGAAAGCATCACTACGAACAAAGCTAGTGGAGGTGATGGAATTCCAGTGGAGCTCTTTCAAATCCTGAAAGATGATGCTGTGAAAGTGCTGCACTCAATATGCCAGCAAATTTGGAAAACTCAGCAGTGGCCACAGGACTGGAAAAGGTCAGTTTTCATCCCAATCCCAAAGAAAGGCAATGCCAAAGAATGCTCAAACTACTGCACAATTGCAGTCCTCTCACACGCTAGTAAAGTAATGCTGAAAACTCTCCAAGCCAGGCTTCAGCAATATGTGAACCGTGAACTTCCTGATGTTCAAGCTGGGTTTAGAAAAGGCAGAGGAACCAGAGATCAAATTGCCAACATCCGCTGGATCATGGAAAAAGCAAGAGAGTTCCAGAAAAACGCCGATTTCTGCTTTTTGACTATGTCAAAGCCTTTGACTGTGTGGATCACAATAAACTGGAAAATTCTTCAAAAGATGGGAATACCAGACCACCTGATCTGCCTCTTGAGAAATTTGTATGCAGGTCAGGAAGCAACAGTTAGAATTGGACATGGAACAACAGACTGGTTCCAAATAGGAAAAGGAGTACGTCAAGGCTGTATGTTGTCACCCTGCTTATTTAACTTATATGCAGAATACATCATGAGAAACGCTGGGCTAGAAGAAGCACAAGCTGGAATCAAGACTGCTGGGAGAAATATCAATAACCTCAGATATGCAGATGACACCACCCTATGGCACAAAGTGAAGAGGAACTAAAAAGCCTCTTGATGAAAGTGAAAGTGGAGAGTGAAAAAGTTGGCTTAAAGCTCAACATTCAGAAAATGAACATCATGGCATCCGGTCCCACCACTTCATGGGAAATAGATGGGGCAACAGTGGAAACAGTGTCAGACTTTATTTTTTGGGGCTCGAAGATCACTGCAGATGGTGACTGCAGCCATGAAATTAAAAGATGCTTACTCCTTGGAAGGAAAGTTATGACCAACCTAGATAGCATATTCAAAAGCAGAGACATTACTTTGCCAACAAAGGTCTGTCTAGTCAAGGCTATGGTTTTTCCTGTGGTCATGTATGGATGTGAGAGTTGGACTGTGAAGAAAGCTGAGTGCCGAAGAATTGATGCTTTTGAACTGTGGTGTTGGAGAAGACTCTAGAGAGTCCCTTGGACTGCAAGGAGATCCAACCAGTCCAGTCTGAAGGAGATCAGCCCTGGGATTTCTTTGGAAGGAATGATGCTAAAGTTGAAACTCCAGTACTTTGGCTACCTCATGCCAAGAGTTGACTCAATGGAAAAGACTCTGATGCTGGGAGGGATTGGGGGCAGGAGGAGAAGGGGACGACAGAGGATGAGATGGCTGGATGGCATCACTGACTCGATGGACGTGAGTCTCAGTGAACTCCAGGAGTTGGTGATGGACAGGGAGGCCTACTGCGATTCATGGGGTCGCAAAGAGTCGGACACGACTGAGCGACTGAACTGAACTGATAAATTAAGGTAACAGCAAAGACCAGAAGAGTTCAATATCAAAATTTTCACTACCACATAAGAGAATGCAGATACAAACAATCTCAGGAATCTGACTAGAAAAATTTAATTGTGAGTTTCCATCACATTAAACAAAGTGAAAAATAAAAACAAAATCTGACATTAGATACACTGCTGAGAAAAGGAACACTCCAAACATTACTAGAGCTGTCGGATAACCTGGCAACATCCATCAAAATGTAAAATATGCACTTAACTTAGTCATTATCTTTCTAGGAACCTATCCTACAAGTGATTCAGTTCTATGTACTAGAGTGTTCACTGCAGCTAGGTTGGCAATTGTAAAAGAACTCGAAGTAATCTACATGAAATAAACTAAGGTACATTTACATTGTACCTACAAGGAAAGACTCCACAGTATAAGTGAAAGTTGTTAATTATAAATTATACTCATATGGGCTTCCCAGGAGGAGCTAGTGGTAAGGACACCACCTGTCAATGTAGGAGACATAAGAGACCGCAGGTTTGATCCTTGGGTTGGGAAGATCCCCTGGAGAAGGGCATAGCAACCCACTCCAGTATTCTTGCCTGGAGAATCCCATGGAGGAGCCTGGTGGGCTATGGTCCATAGGGTCGCAAAGAATCAGACACAATTGAAGCAACTTGGCATGCATACACGCATGCATACTTACATAAACCAAGTTTACTTCTGTAAAAAGAATCACTTTAATGAGCCTAAATTGGAGGGAACATAAAACAGTAAAATCAATTTCTAATATAGTAATTAATCAAAGTTCACTCTTTTCATTGCCTACACAAAGTTTTCATAAAATTTTAATCAATTTTCCACAGCAGCAGGGATAGTAAACATCTCTCTCCTGCTAAGAAGCCTTTCATTACTTCCCAAAGTCATTTAGTCCCAACTTTTAACAAGGTTTATAAAAAAACATTCAGAACTCCTCTGGTGGCACAGAGGATAAGAATCCGCCTGCCAATGCAGGGGACATGGGTTCGATCCTTGGCTACGGAAGACTCCACATGCTACGGAGCAACTAAACCCGTGTGCCACAACCACTGAGCTTGCCTGCTGCAACTACTGAAACCCGTGCCTAGAGCCTGTGCTCTGCAACAAGAGTAGTCCCCACTCGCCACAACTGGACAAAGCCCATGCACAGCAACGAAGACTCACTGCAACCAAATATAAAAAAATTTTTTTAAGTGATACATTTTTGTAAAATAATCAAAGGAACTTCCTAACTTACAAGAAATGGAAAATTAAACATATTTCATAAACAATGAAGCACTGTATACTAACTTAAGCTACTTTCTCCCCTTGTTAAGAAATCAAGTCTAATGAGACACAGAATTCCCTGGTTGTCCAGTTGTTAGGACTTCGAGCTTTCACTGCCTGAGGGCCTGGGTTCAGTCCCTCATCTGGGAACCAAGATCCTGCAAGCTACATGGGGCATACAAAAAATAAAAGGTCTAAAGTTCTAATGACACACACATGGTTTTCCAGAAGCAATCAATCAAAGATTGAGGAAATACTTTAATATTTTCAGTGTGATAATACTGTGGTTATCGTCCTCACATTTTAGACATGTCTTTAAGGCTGAATGATAAAACTGCTCCAAAATAATGAAAGAAGTAGGAGATACAGAGAAAATAATACTAGTCATATACTGATAATGTGTCTTACACACATGGATACACAGAGTTCATTCCACTACTCACTTCTGTTTATAAGTTTTGGAGAGAAAAAGCAAACAGTAACTATATACATTACACAGAGACTGCTGGAAATTCCAAGAAGCCCAACACTTACCATGTACTATACAGTGAGGTAGGAAATGTCTACACTTATGGCAGAAAAAAAACATTTTGATGACTATGGTTTAAAACTAACAAAACACCTGTAGAAGTCATGCACTATAATTACTAATTTTTTGCTTCTGGTTTCCTTTTCAGATTCTGAATATCTTTTTTAGATGTTAAAAAAAAGCACAAGTAAAAAATGTGGACAGTAACCTTAACTGTTTCTTTTTTTCCAAACAACTTTCGATGTGATGCTATCTGTTAACATTGGCAAGATTTCAGAAAAGAACATTTATTTCAATTCCCTTCTATTAAGTGTTCACTGAACAGAGGGCATACATGAGTTTGGTAAGTGATGGACAAGGTCTCATTTTATATATTAGAATCAGAATTAATAGTTTAAACTTTTTCACTTTTGGGCTTCCCTGGTGGCTCAGTTGGTAAAGAATCCGCCTACAATGCAGGAGACCTGGGTTCGACCCCTGGTTGGGAAGATCCCCTGGAGAAGGGAAAGACACATTTACAGTATTCTGGCCTGGAGAATTCCATGAAATGTACAGCCCATGGGGTCACAAAGAGACACGACTAAGCGACTTTCACGACAAAATAAAATCCTCAATTTGAACTACAAAGTTCTTGCTATAAACTTAATAATACAAGCTCCAGACCAGATGGTAATTACAATTCCCTACAATCTCAACTCCAGATTATCCAAAGGCTACCAATGCCTCCTCTAACACTGAAATCTTCCCATGTGGACACTAACTGAAAGGTGCTCACCCTAGGCAGTTAAAATCACATGCTTTCCTCGTTTCTCTGGTTGTTTAGGATTAATAAAGCAGAGGAAACAAACTGCTTAATAAAAAAATACTAATCTCAAGGAAATGTAAAATATTAATCAATGAGGGAGGGAGGTGTGTCAATGAATCCTTGGAACAGTATTAAAGCTGATGGCTTTAGTTGAAAACCAATTTCTCTCAGATCAAAAGGTAACAATCTACAAAAGCTGGAAACACCTGTATAGTAAAGCACTTTCCCTGAGTGGTTCCTTACATATATCTTTACAAATAAGTGAAAGGCCAATAATTTGCATCACAGAGACAGCCTTCACTTAAAAAACGAGTTTCCTCCAAGTGTTTCTAGTTCAACATTTAAAACCAGAGTACCGAGGAAGTATGTCAGGAAGCAGTCGTTTACAAGCTTTAGCATGTATAAAGATGCCATTTAAAAAATGCAGATTTCAGGGGCCTTTCTGTAGACCTACAGACTCAGAATGGGGGGTAGGCACTGGCGAAGTACATCTCTGCATTTAAAACAAATTCCACAGATCAAGCTAACACAGATATCTAGGAATTACTTTTAACAATAAAGTTTCCATTTCATTGTTAAACAAAAGGACCTCGCCCAGCTGAAATGGCTTTCCCCATCTAGTGCAAGTGTGGCAAAGAAAAGTTTCCAGATAGAACTGGAATGCAAAAGTATTGGGCGGAATTCCCTGGCAGTCCAGTGGTTAGGACTTCGCCTTCACTGACAAGGCCTGGGTTTGGTCCCTCGACAGGGACTAAGGACTTCCCTGGTGGCTCAGATGGTAAAAGCATGTGCCTACAATGCAGGAGACCCGGGTTTGGTCCCTGGCTAGGGAAGATCCCCTGGAAAAGAAAATGGCAACCCACTCTACTATTTTTGCCTGGAAAACCCCATGGACGGAGGAGCCTGGCAGGCTACAGTCCATGGGGTCACAAAGAGTAGGACACGACTTCACTTTTCACAGGGACTAAGATTCCACAAGCCACCCAGTGCAGATAAACCCTCACCACCACCACTACCAAAAAAAAAAAACCCCTTACAGTATATACTGTGGTTGGCCATTCCTCCAGGATTTTACCAAACACCCAACAGCAAACACCAAGTGACCCAGGAGTGATGCCACAAGTTTCCCCAGCTTTATAAAACCCTACAGTAATTCTAACTTATTTAGAAAGAGCCAGATGGTACATTCCTGGTCTGTACCCACGTTTTCTTGCAGACAGAAATCTGAAACACCAGCACTGACTTTTTCAAATCCCTGAATCCAAAATTAAGTGCAATCTATCATTAAAGGCATAAAATATTTTGACAAAAGTCTGTATCAGTGAGAAACACTAAAACTGAAGGGAGGGTGCACCTGAAAGGAAAGCAGATTTATTATAACTGAGATGACATAAAACTTAAGTTGCTTTTCTGAGAACTTCATCGTTGCTAACGTTATAAACCCATCGCATCCAACGCAATGTGGCAATAAACCACCACCAGGGAAAAACGTTTTTCCACAATCCTTGTTCAAAACCAATTAGGCAAACAGGCTGTTACAGCTGATGAGCACGCAATCAAAAGCAATTTTCTCTCTGTAATTCAAAATAGATAAATGTCCTATTTGCACACAGAGTGAAACATAAAGTTCACCTTTTTCTTTTTGCAAAGTTCATTGAGTGGCAAAAGAAAAAGTTGCTTTATGGTGACAAAGAAATGACTACAAAGAGAAGGGACCCAACAAAGTTACTCCTATTTTTATTTTGAGGAGAGAGGAAAAACCCAAAAGTCAGGGGAAAAAAGATTTAAAAAGCTTCACCTCTAATGTGTGAATTTGTTGTTGTTCAGTCGCAAAGTCAACTCCGACTCTTCGCGACCCCATGGACTGCAGCACTCGACTTCTCTTGTCCTTCACTAGCTCCCGGAGTTTTCTCAACTTCATGCCCATTGAGTCAGTGACATTATCTAACCATTTAACCGGTACAAAAATTCTACTGTAACACTTCACACTACTAATCGGGTGGCACCCCACAGGTCTAGTCAAACACTAGCGAAAGAGAAATTTTACTGTAACCAAAGCGTAAGTTTAAAATGAGTAAGCAACTTCCCCCCCCCCCAAAAAGACATATTTAACAATTCCTTCATGTTTTGACTAGCAACTGTCTTTGTCTTGTTGTTTGACTACAATCACATGTGAAGTTAATTATACATCCATTCTTCAGGTAAGACCTAAAATAAACGTTACACACCATGTTCACAGAACTGGAAAGTGAACAAGACTACAAAGATTAGGTTTAGTTTCGCCATTTAACTTGACAAGATCTTGGGTGAGCCTCTCAAGTCTCATCTGTGAAATTGGGTTTATACTCATTTACCCTTAGAGGGTTAAGAGGATCAAAGAGTTTCCTATGAAGAAAAAAGCCTTGACAATTATCTACAAGAATGGCTTACTAGACCGTACTGCTATCAAACAATATTTGTAAATCACGGTGAACCCTATCAAGACCTCTTTTAAAATTTTATTGCCCCATGTCAGCGTCGAAACTGAAACATTTCTGAATACACTGCCACGATATGACGCTCAGCCAAATAACGGCCAAATCTGCCCTTTTCCCTATTTCACAGCGAGGTGAAAACTCCGAAACCTCTAGACGTACAAAAATACTCCTTCCTTTCCCGCTTTTCTCTGCCTCATTAAGCTGCTTTTCAATTTTGCCAAGTCTTTTTTTTACTTCCTTGATACTTAACAATAAATCATCCCTTAACCAAGGATCCAGGCAGCCTCCTCCCTCCTGGGCTATTCTCCCGATTCCCTCCAGCCACGGGGTCAGACACTTGACCCCGGGGCGGCCGGGCCCCAAACCTTGCCGAGGCCCCGGCGAGCCCCAGCCCGCGCCGTTCCCCTCCCCCATGGCGCCCAGGCACAGGCCCAAGGCCCGCGGGACTTACGCTCTCGTGGTCCCACCGCACGTTGCTGCGCTTCTCATCCGGGGCGAGGTTTCGGTCCCTGCCCATTAACTCATCCAACAATTGCGCAGCCGAAATCATGGTGCTTTCCTCGGGCGGCTGCCCCCACCAGCCCTGGCACCTGCCAAAGAAAACGCCGGCACCACAGTCGCGAACCTCTCAGGAACCCTAGCAGGCCTAAATGCCTCCTCTAACCAGGAGCCGACAAGACAAAATGGCCGCCGCGCGAGCGCCTTCCCAGCATGCCGTTCGCGCGCGTGCGCCGGCGGGGACACGCCCAGACCTGGGAGTTGAGAGCGGGCCGCTTCCGCCGGCCCGGGGGCGGAGCCTGCCGAGGCCGGGACTCCGCCTCTGCACGTCGGCGCCACCCTATGCCGCGCCAAGGCTACTCACAGCAGAGTCCGCTGCTCTCCTTCGTGGGCTTGCGTTGCCCACTCTCTTTGACAGACGTAGGAGCCTACGTCTCGAAGCTTCAACACCACTCTGAAATGGAGAAAAGGGTAGCGGATAGCGTATCACTTATCTCACGCGGTGCTCTCTGTGGCGTCTTCTAGTGGAGGAAACGGAAGATGAGCACTCTTGCCGTATTCCGACTCCATTCTTCTAGCCTCTGAGCTTGTCGCTTTTTCTACCTGGGTTATTCCTCCCACTCCGATTCCCCAGATTAACAAGGCAGGAAGAGATAAGGCAGTTTCTTCAAGGTCACGAGGAGTGTAGGCAGGAGCATGCCTCCCAGACCGGAATCTTCTTTTTAATTACTGATTCATTTACTGAACAAATATCAGTATTTACCATGTACCAGGTAAACTCCTGAAGCTAAGCTCCGAACCTTTCAGACACGGTGTTTGCTGTCACAGACCTTGAGGATTAGAGAATGAGACAGTCACTATATAAATAAATCAACATAAATTTTAGTATTAAGTACTCGAGCACCATTTAGAGTATGTACTCTAAAGACAGATCGTCTAGGTTGGTAATCCCAGCTCTGCCACTCTGCCTTCCTTTCTCGGTCTGTAAAATTAGGATTTATAGTAATACCTCCCTACATACATAACATGTTACTGTGAAAATGACACGTGGCACAGGCCCAACACATTTTAAGTTTAATCATTAGCTAAACAACAACAAAAATTATGATCGTAATGGAGGGAAAATAGGGTTGTGTCAAAGAGTAACAGAGAGGACTGTCTGTGGAAGTAACTTAAGACCTAAAAGATGATGGCTCTCCAGCCAAGCAAATTGGACAGAAAATAATCCAAGGCAGACAGTGTGGTATATAACAAGGCCATTTCATTACACGAAGCAATGTTCATCATTATTTTAAGTAACCCTGAAACCAGCAGGGTTCTCATTAAGTGGCCTGAAGATGCCAAACATTTGAGAGATGCTGCTTTAAAGGGGTAGAGAAGGAACCAGCATAGGATGCTGTGAAAGGAAAGCCAAAGACGTAAGCAAGAAGCCGAAGATGTAAAAGGAAAGTCTGAAGACTAGAGTCAGGGAAGAAGATGAAAGCACCAACATTGTAGAAGTCTGCCAAAGGTCTGGCATGAGAAGACTAAAAAGAATTCATTGGATCTGTAGCTGGAAGTCAGACTGAAATGGATCAAAGAATGAAGAGACAATGAGGGGGTAAAATGGCAGATGGACAACTCATTTTAAAGGGAAACAGCAAGACAGGGTGAGAAGTGAAAGGAGGTATGAGTTAAGGAAGGCTTTTTTAAGAATATGTTTCGTGTTGGAGATTAATACTTTGGTCACCTGATGCAAAGAACTGAGTCATTGGAAAAGACCCTGATGTTGGGAAAGATTGAAGGTGGGAGGATAAGGGGACGACAAAGGAGATGAGATGGTTGGATGGCATCACCGACTCAACGGACATGAGTTTGAGCAAGCTCCGGGAATTTGTGATGGACAGAGAAACCTGGCGTGCTGCAGTCCATGGGGTCCCAGAGAGTCCGACAAGACTGAGCAACTGAACTGAACTGAGTGTTGGAGAAGGTAGAAGATAAGAGAATAGTTAAAGTTCCAAATTCTTAAGAAGGGAAGGTGATAGTGTAGGCTCCAGGGCATATTGGCCTTTCCTAGAAAAAAAGGACCTTTTCTCCACTAAACCTACAGAAGGAAAAAAACCAGTTTGTAGATGTAGCAGTGGGATGAGGAAGTTTTCAGTTGATGGCTGCTGTTTTCTCAGTGAAGCATTTTGGTAGGTTTACCACTGCCACGACCACCAAAAAGGGGGGAAAAAGCATACGTCTTGAACTACAAACAGGACTTAGAAAACCTGAGTGCAGAGTTACAGCCTCTGCTCACTAAAACTTTTTTTTTTTTTTTTTTTGCCTGCATCACGCAGCTTTCAGGATCTCAAGGTCCTGACGAAGGGTTTTAATCTGGGCTCCACTCTGGCACCCAAAGTGTTAACCTAACCACTGAACTTCTAATTCCCTCATTCATTGCGCAGACTTCAATGGCGCATGTGCATCGTGCCAGAAACTGCATTAGTGGCCAAGAATATAGATAGATGTGTAAGACCTGGTTGTCAGAGAGCTCCTGATCCATGGAAGACAAAAATGTAATGATAATTTCAAATGAAATCAAAGGAAAATACCGTCCTTTGGATCTCAGAGGCAAGCGCTCCCACCCTGTCCCATCCTAGGCAAGTCTTCCCGTATAGCTTTGTTTTTTGTAGACTCTAAGGGCAGCCGCAGCCACAGTTCAGTGTGTATTACCGCTGCTGATAACGAATTCACTCATTTGCCTTTTTCATTCAACCAGTTCAACCAGTACCAGCATCAACTACTGGGCATCAGGGATTCAGAGAAAAAAAGTTTTGTGGTTTTTTCTGCCATACCCTGCGGCATGTGGGATCTTAGTTACTCAACCAGGGAAACAACCCATGTCCCCTGAAATGGAAGCTCAGAGTCCTAACCACTCAACTACCAGGGAATTCCCAAAAGTAGTCTTATGAACAAATCACAATGCCCAGTTTATACATAACTTTTATAGATTATATGAGTTGGTTATTTTCTGATGATGAGATGAAAAACAACCTCATCAGTCTGTGGCACGCAGACCCCTTCCCATGTATGTTGCTAATGCAAAGTGTAATGGACTGAATTGTGTGCCCTACCACAAACACAGGCAAATTCATATGTTCAAATTCTCAGAGTCCACAAAAGGACCTCACGATGGGATTGCATTTGGAAACAGAGCCTTTCGAGAGGTAATATAGTTCAAATAGGCCCCAGTACAATCTGACTGGTACCCTCATAAGAAGAAATTTGGAAACACTGGGTAGGCACACACAGAGGAAAGGTCGTGTGAGGGCATAGTGAGAAGGCAGCCATCTGTAAACCCAGGAGAGGGGCTTCAGGAGAAATCAACCTTGCTGACACTTTGATCCTGAACTTTGAGCCTCCAGAACTGCGAGAGGATAAATTTCTGTTAAGCTCCCAAATCTCTGATACTTTGTTTTGACAGCTCTGGGGAACAAATATAGAAACAAAGCCGCAGTTACTAATGCTTCCTAGCCTTCTGTGGTCCCATGACGCCATCCTCCATTTGCTTTGCTGCCTCAATCTTTTTAAATGTAAACCTGGTTATGTCTCTTCCCTGCTCAAAATCCTTCAATGGGTCCCCATCTAAAATTGAAACACCAAGGTCATCCATGATCTTACCTGCTTCTCCAACTTTTTGCTACTGTTCCCTCACACCCTGATCACCCCTGCTTCCTCCCACATCACATTACACGGCTCTAGACATGGAATGCTCTTTCCTCACCCCAGAAACACCTACCCATCTTTCTCAGGTCACACGCCAAGCATCAGCACTTCTGTAAAGCCAACCTGGAGCCTCATTCTCTGCCTGTCACAGACAACAACTGATCATCTTCTTTGTGCTGCCATTTTACCTTGTACATTTTGGAGTTGGTCACATGATATTGCAATTATCAGTCTTTTTCTTTTAAATGAAAGTTTCTCCCTTTCCGTCTGGTGGCAGCCATCAGTTTATCTCAAAGGGAAGCCAAAATAGGCACTTACAGATATATCCAGGAGCTATGGAGGAAGAAGCAGTCCTATGCAATGCACTTTCTCCTCAAGGTGGGCCGCTGGCAGTACTGCCTGCTCTCTGCACCCCGCAGGACCCTCCATCCCACCCAGCCTCATAAAGCATGCAGACTGGGACACAAACCAAGCAAGGTTATGTCACGTATCAGATTCCTGTGAACTGTGTTGGCCACACATGCCTAAGGGTGCCACTTACAGCAAGTCTGATTATCATGGCTAAAGTTTGCCTGAAGCCTTCATTCTATTGTGGAGGAGTGAGCTGGATGCCACTGTGGGGCTCTGAGAGTCCTGGATTCTTACTGGGTTGGTGAAGATTCTACAGACAGATTCTTTGAGGTTATCCTCATTCCATAAAGCTACCAGAAGAAATCCTAACACCCAGTGGATCACCAAACCAGTCCAAAAGCACAGGGAGTTACAAGGGCTGACATCCACAAGTTTAAAGAACCATGGCCTTGGAAAGGCTGACAAGTTTCATAGTACCACTGGTGGTTCTCGTTATGCAGCTTGGAGATGGCACAGTACACTCCAGCTCCACCGTTTCTGTTAACATAAGTAATGTTTGTGAAATTCTTAACCTGATAAACCAGGACATTCATGTCTAAAATGTGAAAACTGTGTCTATGGACTTCCCTGGTGGTCCAATGGTTAAGAATCTGCCTGCCAATGCACGGGACTCGGGTTTGATCCCTGCTCCAAGAAGATTCCACATACTGTGGGATAATTAAGCCCGTGTGCCACTAGAGAGTAGCCGCCACTCACCACAACTAGAGAAAGTCCTCAAGCAGCAACGAAGACCCAGCACAGTCAAAAATAAATGACTAGATAAATAAAATTTTAAAAAACTAGGTGTCAACAAATTATTTCATGAATGCACTGTCAAATTATGAAAGTTAAAGTACAATAATGTTTGAAGAACGATGTGTGCTCAGTGGCTTCAGTCACGTCTGACCCTTTGTGACCCTATGGACTGCAGCCTGCCAGGCTCCTCTGTTCATGGGATTCTCCAAGCAAGAATCCTGGAGTCGGTTGCCATGCCCTCCTCCAGGGGATCTTCCTGACCCAGGGATCAAACCTGCGTCTCCTGCATCGCAGGTGGATTCTTTACCGCTGAGCCACCAGGGAAGCTATAAGTGATGGTATATCTTGTTTCTAATAAGAGAAATGCTTTTGTCTTTGCTTTATCTTTTTAGGAAGTTTGTATGTCAGTGTCTAACTTGCTGTTTGGTACAACAGGTGTAAAATACATTCCATGGAAGAGGAGTGCAGAAAACAGCCATGTAGATTTATTGATGCGTGTGATGAACCCTACAGCTTTACTGGGGTGATGCAGTGCCCATTATAGTATGGGTGCCATCCCTACCACTTCTGTCTCCATGGTCACCAGCAATCTCCTTGTGGTTAAATCTATTCACACTTTTCAGTCCTTTCTTTCTTGCCCTGTCCGCAGCATTTAACCCTGTGGATCACTCCCTTTTGGCCAAACCCTCTCATTCTTTTGTTTTTTTCCTACTATTCCGGTTGCTCCTCGTCAGTCTCATTTGAGGATTTCTCCTTTTCTGTCCATCAATAAAATATTGCGTGTTCTTTGGGTGTCTTTGGCTGCCTTCTCTTGACACTCAACATACTGTCTTGGGGTCACCAGTTCTGTCCCCATGACTTTAGTTAGCTCCTTTTGCTGATGACTACCAAGTCCAAATCACCAGCCCAGAACTCCTTCTGAAATATGATACCCATATTCATGACTGTTTACCAGGCTTACTGTTGTTACTAGGCATCTCCACGCAAATGAAAATCAGGAAAGAAAGCACAGGCTCTAGAATTGAACTTCTTGACTTTACAGCCTCGCTCTGTCACTAAACTGTACAGTACTGGGCAAGTTACTTACCTGTCTATGCTTCAGATAATAATGATGGTGCTAACTTAAAAGGTTGTTGTGAGAACTATTAATAACTGAGACAATTCATGTACAGCATTTACCATAGTGTCTGGCAGTGGATAAATGTTGATATCAGCAGTAATTAAATGTTTTCAGAAAGCTCAATTCAACTGATTCAGAAATGAATTCGTCAACATACCCCAAACTTTCTCTTCATTCTTTGATCCAAATCTCAGTGAATGGCACTACTATCTGCCCAGCCAGAAACCTGGGTGTTACCTTTGTCTCCTGACCACCACTTATCCTCCTATGCTATCAGATGCTATCTTCCTTGACTCAACCTTGTTGTAATACACCACAGAGTGTTTTCAACATCCAAACTTTACACATAGTCATTCAATTCATTGAACAATCCTGCAAAGTAGGTGCTACTATTATCATCCCTATTTGGAGATGTAGAATTTGAGGCATAGAAAGGTTAAGAAACTGATCGAAGATGATATGAGAGGCAAAACTGGTATACAAGCCAAAGCATCCTGTTTATAATCTCCATACTCACAACCACTATCCTATATGCCATAGGACTTCTAGTATATATAATGTTTATCACATCCTATTATTTGTCTTGTCTCCCTGGCTAGACTGCATGTTTTTTGAAATAAGGGACTCTGATTTCTTTGCAGCAGGATCTTCAGGGCTTAGAATAGTGCCTGGCAAACAATGCATGTCTGATACACCCAGGGAATTAAGATCATTCCCTAGAGACAAGACAAAGTGTAGATAAATGGAAATGAATAACCATCAGGCTGCATTCTGTTATGGCCAGGGTAAATGTTTTGTTTGTGGAGAAAGTTTTGTTTTGTTAATGTGAGAATAACAAGCAGAATACTGGAGTTAGAGATAAGTAGAGGTTGTTTAGGGTTTTCCAGGTGGTGCTAGTAGTAAAGAACCCACCTACCAATGCAGGAGATGGAAGAGACGTGGGTTTGATCCCTGGGTCGGGAAGATCCCCTGGAGGAGGGCATGGCAACCCACCCCAGTATTCTTGTCTGGAGAATCCCATGGACAGAGGACCCTGGTGGGCTACAGTGGGTAGGGTTGCAAAGAGTCAGACACAACTGAAGTGACTTAGCATGCAGGCACCAGAGGTTTTTAAGAAAATATTTATGTTCATTCATTCGACAGTTATTGTAGGGCACATGGGTAATTTAACACATAAATCCTTACAAAGAGAACTCACAGATTTAGATGTGCACTCACTACCAAGCTTTTTGAACTGCTATTTAAAAAAAAATAAAGAGGCCACTATCTACTCCCCTGTCACTTGAATTGTGCTGAAGGGCCCAATTCCAGTACTACTCTGCACATCAGTTGCGGATGGAGTACCATGCTGAGAATTAAAGTTTGTATTGGGGGACAAATGAAAATGTAACCTCAAGCAGAGTTCCAGTTCACTCTAAGGTCAGTGTAAGCATGCAGTCAGTTTATATTCAGCACCACCTGGTGCGCACTGGGTACTGCGTGAATGTCTGGAACATAAAAAACAGACATGAGTTTTTCATAAAACAGTAGCAAGAAAAAAGGGCATCCCAGGTGGCTCAGTGGTAAAGAATCCTGACTGCCAATGCAGGAGATGCATCCCCTGGAGTAGGAATGGCAACCCACTCCAATATTCTTGCCTGGAAAATTCCATGGACAGGGAGTCTGGCCAGCTACAGTTCATGGGGTTGCTAAGTGACTGAGCACGCAGGCACAGCAAGAAAAGTGCTTGCTGTGCAAACCCTGGGCTGCCCCAAGAGAGGGAAATGAAAACTCCATGCCTAAATTTGTCATTTCCTATTTTATCTCTTGTGTTCAGGCCTTCCTCCTCCCCACCCCAGGGTTACTCCTTAATCCTTCCAACCCCATCTGCAAGCTTCCATCCTGTGCCACATTGGAAGATCTAGCCCAGGAACCTGGGCTCAGCAAAACAATACTCTTCTTTTTCTCCTGCTGTGTAGTAAAGCAGTGCTAGCCCAGGCTCTGAGCCTCATTAGATTGATTAGGCAGAGAGTCAGGAAGAATGCTGTTTATACTT
The DNA here is from genome assembly GCF_032452875.1 of Bos javanicus. Classification (NCBI taxonomy): domain Eukaryota; kingdom Metazoa; phylum Chordata; class Mammalia; order Artiodactyla; family Bovidae; genus Bos; species Bos javanicus. The sequence continues at coordinate 37,432,554 of NC_083886.1, forward strand.
GGACCATTTCTCTCCCTAGCTCCTGATATTAAAGACTGGGATAACTTGAAAGCCTCTTTGGTGTTCTTTTCTTTTTTTCCTTACATGGCCTTCACGAAGAGTAATTAATTATGATTTAAAAGCAGTAATGAATCACAGTTTATAGACTCTGAGTACAATATAAACATTTTTCCTGAAAGCCGAATTAGAAGAAATCTCTAAAATGTAAGACAACAGTTGAAGTAAATAATCGAACTGAATGGTCCCAAGCAGTGTCAAAAGAAAGAACGGTGTATTCTATTTCTGCAATAATGGGCATATAATAGTGGGATCGTTTTCAGCCCATTTTCCCACCCTGCTAGGCAAGAGTTGATTCAGATAAGGAAAAAGAGCCAAACTGGGGACAAAACAAAACCAATTATTACTATTATTTTTGTCTGTTTTCTTAAACCAATTATTTTTGATGCGTGGTAAACAGCCTGCTCCAGAGGATTAGGCTTTCCTGGCTCTCAAATACGCATTCTTCCCTTCCCTCGTGTCTGTCCTCCTCTCTGGAAGCTGCGGGGTGGGGAGGTCTAAAAATAGTTGGTGAATCACGGTAGATAATACTGTGCAGCAGTTACATAAACAGCCAGCCCTCGCGCGCGCGGAGGGTAGGAACGGAAAATATCTGGGTCAGGGTTGTCACTCTGAATAGGTTCCCCCGGAGCCGGCCTGTGGGAGGCGCGGCCGGGAGGAGGCTTAGGCCCGCGGGCCGGGAGCAGCAGGGGAGCGGCGGGCGTGCCGCGAAAGGGGAACAGAGGCCCCTGGCTCGGCACGGGCTGCAGCGCGAGCGGGGCACCTGTGCCCCGCGCGGTCTCTCCATGGCGGGGAGTGGTCCGCGGCGGCGGCGGCGCTGACCGGCCAGGGCTGGGCGGGCGTGCTCTGGCGGGGGCCTGGGGCCAGAGAAAGATGAGCGCTCTCCTCGAGCAGAAGGAGCAGCAGGAGAGGCTGCGGGAGGCCGCGGCCTTGGGGGACATTCGGGAGGTGCAGAAACTGGTGGAGAGCGGGGTGGATGTGAATTCCCAAAATGAGGTCAACGGCTGGTAAGTGGGGAGCGGGGGAGGCCTAGGGTCAGAGCATCCGGCCCGGGACGCGACCTCGGCCTAGCGCAGCCCCGGAAGCCCGCCAAGGCGTGGCCCGGCACCCAGAGCCAACGAGGTTGTGCGCTCTGGAGGCTAGCACTGGCCCCCCTGCCTCGGAGAGTGTGCGGCGTGTCGTGCCCAAACCCCGGCCCACGTGGTCCTGCGCCGGCAGCGCCCACCCGAACCCTGGCGCCCCGTGCCCAGCCGACCCCACCCCCACCCCCATAACGTGTCTCGAAAGGTGCTGATTACTCTCACCCTCGTTTGGAGCTCACCCCAGTTCGAGTTTGGAAGTACTCTGAAGAACACATCTGTGCAGAGCAAAAAGCATGAACAGTTGAGCAAACGTGGATCTTACAAACTAGCACGATTTCTTTTCCCAAGACTAGGGAAGATAAATCACTTGCATTCCTATTCTGCTTCTCTGTTGTCTTACTGCAGCAGTGATTTGCTGCTACCTACAGCTGCCTGTGGCAGGAAGGCTCATTCATTAATCCTATATAATGTTTTGCTTTGTTTTCTTAAAACAGTTTCAAATATGAGACTTTATCCAAGACTTCAGATGCCTGCCAGTGATTGAGTCCTTCCCAACTAAATCAGGAGTCACATTTTAAGAAGTGCTGGTGGTCAATTTTTTTGTATTGAGTTACTGAATGTGGTGGTATTCCGCTCTCTTCACATTTAAATTTTTTTATTTGATCCAAGTAATGCTTAACCAGGCTATTTCCTAGCTGAGAATTAAAGTGAGTTTGCAAATGTTTTATTTTTTAAAATGGAATCATACAGTTTAAAACTAAAGGGGACATTGGAGATAGGGTCCCACAACTATTAATAGCCAGGACCAGAATCACAGTTTCCTTACTTCCTCACAAATTCATCACCAACTTACCCCAAAGAAAACAGCCTGGGTAAATGTTCAGAAAGCCAGGAAACAGTAGAAACTGCTTTTTTTGTTTTATTTTGTTTAAGTGTTTACAAACTAGCTTGCTTTCTGTGTGTGGTTTCTGTGTGTGCTTTTCTCTGTATGTGATTTCTAGCATTGCTGTGTGGTTCACTAGCTGTGAATCATTGTTTTGCCCTTGGGAGGCAGTGTTGTGTAGAAGAACAAGTCTGGACTTAGTGCTGGTTCTCCATTCCTGCTTAGCAATATGACCTTGCCAGAGTCACTTCATTTTCTAGTTATTTCAGAAGAGTTGTGAGCATTTAAGGAAATGCAGCATAATATAAATAGGTAACATTTACTGAGCTTGCTCTGTAGTACGAACAAGGTTCCAAATGTTTTATTTATGTGTATCATCTCATTCACAGCGGCTCAGGGACAGAGCTATGTTATCCTCTTGTTTTACAGATAAGAAAACTGAATAAGTAGTTTCCCCAAGAATTTACAGTAACTAATGGAGCTGGGAATGAAACCCAGCATCTGCCTCCAAACCATGCGTTTTTTTCTTTCTTTCTTTCTTTTTAATTGAAGAAGAATTGCTTTACAATATTGTGTTGGTTTCTGCCATACATCAGCATGAATCAGCCATAGATATACATATGTCCCCTCCCTCTGGACCCTCCTTCCCACCCCACACAATTTTCTTTTTTTTCTGGCCACACCTCGGGGCATGTGGGATCTTAATTTTTGACCAGGGATTGAACTTGTGTCCTCTGCAGTGGTCATGTGGAGTCTTAGAAACCATACTTTCTTAACCACGTAATAGATGCTCAGAAAAATGCAAGATTGTTGAACTATGAAGAGGCTCTCATAGATTTAATAGGGGGAAGATACCTAATAGGACTTCTACATGTCCAGGGTTGAGTTCCTGGTCTCCCTCATATCCCTAACTGTCCCCAGCCTGCTTGAGTCCTCATCTGAGCTGCACTGGCTGGCCAGAATCTTTGGTGCACTCCTTGCCTTCTGTCTTTCTCTCACAACCCACATCCAGTCAAGCTGCTAATCCTGCCAGCTTCACTAGCAGTGATGGAGTTAGAATGACCGCTTCTCATTAGCTCTGCAACTACACCTCTTGTGCAAAGCCACCATCTGTCACCTGGATTAACGCAGTAGCCTCCTCATCAGTCCTATCCTATGTCTTTTCTCAGCACAGCAGCCAGAGGAATCCAGACTTAAAACATAGATCATTTAATTCTGCTTAAACCCCTTTAATGGCTCCTATCTCAAACAGAGGAAAAGCCCACAGGGTCCTACAGTTCAAATCCTTGTGCCTCAGCCCTCACTCTTTATTTCTAAGCCTCATCTCTCGATTTACCCCCTTGCTCCCTTCATTCTCTCCCCTGGCTTTCTTGCTTTTCCTGAAAACACCAGGCACAGGACTGCTCTGGTGGTGCAGTGGTTGAGAATCTGCCTGCCTGTGCGGGGGACAGTCCCTGGTCTGGGAGGATCCCACATGCTGTGGGGCAGCTAAGCCTGTGCACCACAGCTACTGAGCCCAAACTCTAGAGCCCATGAGCCACAACTACTGAACCCGCATACCCCAACCACCAAAGCCAGAGCATTCTAGAGCGAGTGCTCTGCAACAAGAAAAACCACCAAAATGAGAAGCCCAACATACCACAACTCGAGAGTGGCCCCTGCTCGCTGCAACTAGAGAAAGCCCTTGAAGCAACCAAGACCCAGTGCAGCCAAAAATAAATAAAACACCAGGCACAATGTTCATTCAGGGCCCTTGTGTTTTCTCTTCTCTTCATTTAAATGCTTTTTCTCCCTCACCTCCTTCAGGTCTTAGCTTAGATGTCCCCTGAATGAGTCTTGGAAGAAAAGTTATGACCAACCTAGATAGCATATTGAAAAGCAGAGACATTACTTTGCCAACAAAGGTCTGTCTAGTCAAGGCTATGGTTTTTCCAGTGGTCATGTATGGGTGTGAGAGTTGGACTGTGAGGAAAGCTGAGCGCCGAAGAATTGATGCTTTTGAACTGTGGTGTTGGAGAAGACTTTTGAGAGTCCCTTGGACTGCAGGGAGATCCAACCAGTCCATTCTGAAGGACATTAGTCCTGGGATTTCTTTGAAAGGAATGATGCTAAAGCTGAAACTCCAGTACTTTGGCCACCTCATGCGAAGAGTTGACTCATTGGAAAAGACTCTGATACTGGGAGGGATTGGGGGCAGGAGGAGAAGGGGACGACAGAGGATGAGATGGCTGGATGACATCACTGACTCGATGGACGTGAGTCTGAGTGAACTCCGAGAGTTGGTGATGGACAGGGAGGCCTGGCGTGCTGCGATTCATGGGGTCGCAAAGAGTCGGACATGACTGAGCGATTGAACTGAACTGAACTGAATGAGTCTTTCCTTAATTGGTCCTTAATTTAAAGTTGTACCATGCCCCTCCACTATCTCTGGCATTCCCTAATCCCTTTCCTTACTTTATTGTCCTTATAACGCAATTGCTGTATACCATACTGTTTGTCTTACTTATTTGCTGACTGCCTCAGTTTCCTCGTCTGTAAAGTAGGATAATTTTCTTTTTGCCTGTTTGTTTTTGAGTTATTTTTGGCTTTGTTGGGTCTTCATTGCTGCACATGAGCTTTCTCTAGTTGCAGCAAGCAGGGGCTCCTCTCTGTTGCCATGCAAGGCCTTCCCATTGCCGTGGCTGCTCTTGTTTCAGAGCAGGGGCTCTAGAGCATGCTGGCTTCAGTATTCGCGGCTCTCAAGCTCAGTGGTTGCAGCTTTCGGGCTCCAGAGCACACACTCAGAGGTTGCCACGCACAGGCGTAGATGCCCTGTAAAATGTGGAATCTTCCCGGACCAGGGATCGAACCATGTTCCCTGCATTGGCAGGTAGATTCCCAACCACTAGATCACCGGAGAGTGTTGATGATAGTACTTAACTTGGGTTGTTTAGAGGACTAAATGAATTAATACATGTAAAGCTTTTAGAACAATGTCCAGTATGTAAAGTACTATATCTGTGTTAACTTTTTTTTTTTTTTTGGCTGTGCTGGGTTTTTGTTGCTTTTATTTTTCATTGGGATGTGAGGGCTTCTCATTGCAGTGGCTTCTCTTGTTGCAGAGCACAGGCTTAAGGGTGCATGGGTTTCACTAGTTGTGGCTTTTAGGCTCTAGAGCGTGGGCTCAGTAGTTGTGTCACAGACTTAGTTGCTCCAAGGCATGTGGAATCCTCCCAGACCAGGGACCAAACCCTAGCACTCCACATTGACAGGAGGATTCTTATTCACTGCACCACCAGAGAAGTTCTGGTTTTGTTTTTTTTTCTTTTTAAACTTTTTTTCTTTTTTCTAATTAAGCAGTGTGCCCGGTAATCGGATATAAAGGTTACCCTCAGAAAACATAGTCAGTAGCACAGAAAAGCAGAATGGTTACTGCTTTTAATTTTTAGTTGCCCAGTAACCACAATTTCTGCACAATTGAAATTTATGCCTCTGGTCTGAAATGCTTACCAGCACTGATAGGATGTCCGTATTTCCGATTTCTGGTCTGAAATATCAATACTTCCCAGCATTGATAGGATATTCTGACTTCAGATTTAAAGCTTAAAGAGTTGAAGTTCAGAGATCGAGCTCCCACATCAGTTGTAATTCAGGTATCATGCATACCCCTTGGCTTTAAGAAACAAGTATAATGGCTCATGAAGCAGTTGAAAATACTGCCTGGCTATAGTGCCTGTGAATTGTGGCTGCCTGGAGCCCCCCAAATCTGGACTGTAAATGATCACTCAGGGTACAGGGCTATGAGGGATGCGCTGTGTTGACTTAGCCCCACTTTACGTGGTGATACTTCAGCAGTTGGTTTGTCCAAAAATGTCTCAGATCCGATACTGCTTCCTTCACTCTCAGGTCTGTTGTGAACAAGTGATTTACTACTTACAAGTGAACACCTTATTTCCAAAAAGGAACACATTTTTCTCATCATGTTCTATTCATTTTTGAATGCTTATTATAATTACTCATTTTTCAAGTGTTCAAGACGGCCATACACAAACACACTCCCAGAATCAAGAATATACAGGATCCTTCTACTCTAAGCAGTGTCCACCTTGTTTGGTTCACTTATTCAGCAAATATCAATTAAGTACCTGTGAATTCAAGCAGATACTTCCTTATCTTCATGGAGCTTATATTTTAGAAGTCCATATCAAGACTCTTTTATTTTCCCCAAATTGGAATTCTTTTTATGATGAAGTACATTTTAAAGGCACCTGGATAATCTGGTTCTTTTTTTTTGATAATCTGATTCTAATGAATAATAGTTTCAAATGTCACTCTGAAACATCAGACAAGCTGGCTTTCTGTAAGTCATAAATCTTGAGGTACCCAGGGCAAATTGGCTTTTTCCTGGAACCAAATGTACTTTCTAGACAGTTATACTTCTCAAGTGGGTGACCTAATCTCTACTATTGAACATATGTTCTATTCTTTGCCATATTTATATTCGTCTAAAAGCTCTGAAGATACTTATCTCAGTTCAATTAGAGAGTTGGTGAATGAGGACATTTCAAAACAGAGGGAGAAAAAGTGTTTTCCTTCTATGGGGATGAATTTAGTAGCTCTGTTAAGATGAAATTTTGGCCAGCACGCTGATCCTGTTTCTGTGCAGTGTTAAAATAATAGCTCTTTTAGATGGTGCATGATTCCTTCCTAAGTATACAACAGTAAACAATTAGTTCCTTAAATGAATCTTAATACTTCAGAAGAGTTCTCAAAAATTTTGGCCGTTGATGTATATTTTTCAGATGCTCTAGGAACTAAAAGTATGTGTGTAGTGCCTTGTATTTAAGCAAATGAGAATATGTTTGTAGCCTTCTGGAGAGAACTAGAGAAGTGAACTTTTAAAAATGGAAATCCTTTTGTGTATGTGTGAAGGAAAGAAAAGTAAAAAGCAAAAGAGTAACAGATTCAGACAGGAATCTGCTGTAGTAATAATTTTAGTGGCAGAGCAAGCTGCAGATGAGAGATGGTTAGTAGCCTGATAATATTTCATCTTCAAGTGACATTTGATGCACATGAAGCGAGTTTTGGTACGCTCTTAAAATGAATATGGCCATGTAAGAGTATATTTTACAGAGACTGGGACAATATAATGAGGAACACTGAGTAGTATCTTTAGAGTTATCTAGCCAGCCAGGCAGCCAGCCTTCTGGAAGCCGTTGTAATAAAGCTCCTAGGATAAATTAGCTCTTTCCAAGGATCAGAAATGAAATTTAAAAATAAATTTTAAGCATATTAAATATTTCCATCATGTGCTTCCTGAAAAGAAAAGTTAAAATTACCAGTCTGATTTTCTAGTTCTAGCTGAACTCTAACAGGCTTGCATATATTTATTTACTGATGAGTAGAACTTGAAATCCCAGATCACCTTTCCACCTTTTCATTCTCTGTTTTTTCTTTTTTGGGGCGTAGGACCTGTTTACATTGGGCGTGTAAGCGCAATCACGGTCAGGTGGTCTCTTACTTACTAAAATCAGGAGCTGACAAAGAGATTCTTACCACAAAGGGAGAAATGCCCGTCCAATTAACATCAAGAAGAGAAATTAGGAAGATTATGGGAGGTGAGTCTTTCTGAGGTAACTTGATTTTGTCAAACTGAGACTTATGGTATCATTGTATATATTCTTTAAAAAAAAGTTTTTTTTTTAATTGGAGGATAATAGCTTTAAGATGTTGAGTTGGTTTGTGCCAACAACAACGTGAATCAGTCATAATTATATATATATGTATGCATGTAGCTAAATATATATGTATATCCCCTGTATATATTCAGTCTGTTTCTAGAAACAAGATAGCCTTACTGTGCCAAGATAATTATTCCGTGCTGTTTCTGGAAAGGCAGACATTATAAAGTTTTGGGTTTTTTATCTGTAAACTTTAAGGAGATAGAAATGGTAACAAAAACCCTGCAGTAAACACTGACCAAAATATTTGCCGTATACCAAAGGACACTAGCTTTCACAGGAGACTCTTCGTAATTTCTTTTGTGTGAAATCTTTTTTTTTTTTTTTTTTTGATGTGGCCCACTTTTAAACTCTTAATATTGACTTTGTTACAGTATTGTTTCTGTTTTATGTTTTGGTTTCTTGGCTAAGAGGCATGTGGGATCTTAGCTCCCTGACCAGGGATCAAACCTGCACCCCTTGCCATTGGGAGGCACAGTCTTATCCACTGGACCATGAGGGAAGTCCCTTTATTTGCTCATTTTTAAAGGACTATGTAAGTGTTCTGTGTTTTCATCTTTTTAAGTGGAAGATGATGATGGTGACAGCGATGACCACCCCCAGCTGAAGAAGGAGTCAGAACTGCCCTTTGTTCCCAACTATTTGGCCAACCCAGCCTTCCCTTTTATCTATACACCTGCATCAGAGGATTCAGCCCAGCTACAGAATGGGGGCCCCTCCACACCTCCTGCGTCACCCCCTGCAGATGGCTCGCCTCCGTTGCTGCCCCCTGGGGAACCTCCCCTGCTTGGGCCCTTTCCACGGGACCACACCTCTTTGGCACTGGTTCAGAACAGGGATGTGTCTGCCCCCTCTGCCATACTTAGAACACCAGAAAGCACAAAACCGGGGCCTGTTTGTCAGCCACCAGTGAGTCAGACTCGATCTCTGTTCTCTACTGTCCCGTCCAAGCCACCAATGTCTCTGGAGCCTCAAAATGGGACATATGCAGGACCAGCGCCAGCATTCCAGCCATTTTTCTTCACTGGAGCATTTCCATTTAATATGCAAGGTAACCTCTCGTCAGCAAGTAGCCTCTGAAAAGGGCAAAGTTGTCTAGGGGTCTAGTTCTTTACTTCCTAATTTTTTCAGGAGTGGGGATAGGATTTATCTAAGGCCTGCAGGGCTTCCGTGTCCTTCACCAGCTCTTGGAGTTTGCTCAGACTCATATCAACTGAGTTGGTGATGCCATCCAACCATCTCATCCTCTGTCACCCCCTTCACCTGCCCTCAATCTTTGCCAGCATCAGGGTCTTTTCCAGTGAGTCAGCTCTTCACATCAGATGGCCAAAGTATTGGAGCTTCAGCTTCAGCATCAGTCTTTCCAGTGAATATTCAGCACTGATTTCCTTTAGGGTTTACTGGATTGATCTCGTTGCTGTCCAAGGGACTCTCAAGAATTTTCTACAGCACCACAATTCCAAAGTATCAATTCTTCGGTGCTCAGCCTTCTTTAGGGTCCAACTCTCACATCCACACATGACTACTAGAAAAGTGACATCTCTGCTTTTTAATATACTATCTAGATTGGTCATAGCGTTTCTTCCAAGGAGCAAGCATCTTTTGATTTCATGGCTGCAGTCACTGTCTGCAGTGATTTTGGAGCCCAAGAAAATAAAATTTGCCAGTTTCCTTTCTTCCCCATCTATTTGCCATGAAGTGATGGCACTGGATGCCATGATCTTTGTTTTTTGAATGTTGAGTTTTATTTTTTTTTCCTTTTTTTAAAAAAGTGTTTGGCTGTGCTGGATCTTAGTTGTGGCATGCAGGGTCTTTAGTTTTGGCATGTGGGATCAAGTTTCCTGACCAGGGATCAAATGCAGGCCCCCTGCACCGGCAGTGTGGAGTCCTAGCCAGTGGACCACCAGGGAAGTCCTGAATGTTGAGGGTTTTTTTTGAATATTGAGTTTTAAGCCAGCTTTTTAACTCTCTTCTTTCACCTTCGTCAAGAGCCTCTTTAGTTTTTCTTCACTTTCTGCTATTAGGGTGGTATCATCTGCATATCTGAGGTTATTGATATTTCTCCTGGCGGTCTTGATTCCAGCTTGTGAGTCATCCACCCAGCATTTTGCATGATGTACTCTACATATAAGTTAAATAAGCAGGGTGACAATATAGAGCCTTGACATACTCCTTTCCCAGTTTGGAACCAGTCCATTGTTCCATGACCAGTTCTGTTGCTTCATCCTGCATACGGGTTTCTCAGGAGACAAGTAAGGTGGTCTCGTATTCCCATCTCTTTAAGAATTTTCCACAGTTTATTGTGATTCACACAGTCAAAGGCTTTAGTGTAGTCAATGAAGCAGAAGTAGATGTTTTTCTGGCATTCTCTTGCCTTTCCTGTGATCCAGTGGATGTTAGCAATTTGATCTCTGGTTCCTCTGCCTTTTCTAAACCCAGCTTGTACATCTGAAAGTTCTCGGTTCAAGTACTGTTGAAGCCTAGCTTGAAGGATTTTGAGTATTACCTTGCTAGCATGTGAAATAAGCACAATTGTGCGGTAGTTTTGTTTTTTTTTTTTATTGCCTGGAGAATTCCATGGACAGAGGAGCACAATTGTGCGGTAGTTTGAGCATTCTTTGGCATTGCCATTCTTTGAGATTGGAATAAAAACTGGCCTTTTCCAGTCCTGTGGCCACTGCTGAGTTTTCCAAATATGCTGGCATACTGAGTGCAACACTTTCACAGCATCATCTTTTAGGATTTGAAATAGCTCAACTGGAATTCTATCACCTTCCCTAGCTTTGTTCACAGTAATGCTCCTAAGGCTCACTTGACTTCGCATTCCAGGATGTCTGGCTCTAGGTGAGTGACCACACCATTGTGGTTATCCAGGTCATTAAGACCTTTTTTCTACAGTTCTTCTGTGTATTTTTGCCACCTCTTCTTAATCTCTTCTGCCTCTGTTAGGGCCCTACCATTTCTGTCCTTTATCGAGCCCATCTTTGCATGAAATGTTCCCTTGGTATCTCTAATTTTCTTGAAGAGATCTCTAGTCTTTCCCATTCTGTTGTTTTCCTCTATTTATTTGCATTGATCGCTGAGGAAGGCTTTCTTATCTCTTCTTGCTATTCTTTGGAACTCTGCATTCAGATGCTTATATCTTTCCTTTTCTCCTTTGCTTTTTGCTTCTCTTCTTTTCACAGCTATTTGTAAGGCCTCCCCAGACAGCCATTTTGCTTTTTTGCATTTCTTTTCTATGGGAATGGTCTTGATCCCTGTCTCCTGTACAATGTCACGAACCTCATTCCATAGTTCATCAGGCACTCTATCTATCAGATCTAGGCCCTTAAATCTATTTCTCACTTCCACTGTATAATCATAAGGGATTTGATTTAGGTCATACCTGAATGGTCTAGTGGTTTTCCCTACTTTCTTCAATTTAAGTCTGAATTTGGCAATAAGGAGTTCATGATCTGAGCCACAGTCAGCTCCTGGTCTTGTTTTTGCTGACTGTATAGAGCTTCTCCATCTTTGGCTGCAAAGAATATAATCAATCTGATTTCGGTGTTGACCATCTGGTGATGTCCATGTATAGAGTCTTCTCTTGTGTTGTTGGAAGAGGGTGTTTGCTATGACCAGTGCATTTTCTTGGCAAAACTCTATTAGCCTTTGCCCTGCTTCATTCCGTATTCCAAGGCCAAATTTGCCTGTTACTCCAGGTGTTTCTTGACTTCCTACTTTTGCATTCCAGTCCCCTATAATGAAAAGAACATCTTTTTGGGGTGTTAGTTCTAAAAGGTCTTGTAGGTCTTCATAGAACCGTTCAACTTCAGCTTCTTCAGCGTTACTGGTTGGGGCATAGACTTGGATTACTGTGATATTGAATGGTTTGCCTTGGAAACAAACAGAGATCATTCTGTTGTTTTTGAGATTGCATCCAAGTACTGCATTTTGTACTCTTTTGTTGACCATGATGGCTACTCCATTTCTTCTGAGGGATTCCTGCCCGCAATAGTAGATATAATGGTCATCTGAGTTAAATTCACCCATTCCAGTCCATTTTAGTTTGCTGATTCCTAGAATGTCTACATTCACTCTTGCCATCTCTTGTTTGACCACTTCCAGTTTGCCTTGATTCATGGACCTGACATTCCAGGTTCCTATGCAATATTGCTCTTTACAGCATCGGACCTTGCTTCTATCACCAGTCACATCCACAGCTGGGTATTGTTTTTGCTTTGGCTCCATCCCTTCCAAGGGTTGGCCCTAGGCCTTGGCAGTGAGAGCAACAAGTCCTAACCACTGGGCCACCATAGAATTTCCATTAGTACATTTTAGAAATGGGTAAAGTTAGGCACAAAGAGATAGGTAATTTGTCCAGAGTCACACATCTAGTACAGGATAGATGAGGGATATACCCATTCATACCACAGTCATTCAAGGTTCAAAAGGTCACAAAAAGAGTTGAAAGCAGCTCCCACAATTTATGACAAAAGCAACAAACTCTCCATTGATATTTTAGATGAAAAGTAGAAAATGAACATATACTTCCTGGATATCAAGCTTCACGCTAGCCTGAGAGGATTAGTGAAGTTAAAAGGCAAGCAAACACACACACATATTTACTTTTTTCTATATTGCTATATCTATTTATAATTTATTAACACTCTAAGTTTATGTTAATACCTCCAGTTCTAGTCAGACACCATAAGGTATAGTCTAGTCTTACCTTTCTTTTTCCATATAAGTAACTGCCTTCTTTCTGTTTTTGAGGACCTCTTACTCTAGGTGCTGATAACCGTGACCCAGGGATGCCATATAAAGAGCAAAGCAGAAGTACCAAAAGCACGCATGTGCTTAGCCTGAGCCTTCTTTGCAGCCATGCTCAGAATTTAGGGGCAGACTGTTTAGATCCCAGACCCACGAATAATGGTCTTTGTTTACTCCCAAAGCCAAGATTCTTCCCTTACTAAAATAAGGCATTTAAATCATAGTTAGACTTCATTTTTATTAGTAGCTTATCTTTTTGCTCTTGTACTGTGTTTATTGCAAGGATTTTCACATCTCATAAATATCTTTAGATCCACAATTGTTATATCTTTGTAGAGTAACTCTTGTACCATATCTTTCCCATGCCGCCTTTTCTCTTCTCTTCCCCATACCCTGCTTACGTGTAGTTTGATACCCAAACCCATTCTCAAGCCTTTACCTGCTTAGCTCCAGTAGCAGAAGTAAATTATCCTTCTGTACAGTTGGGATGGTGGTCCACTATTTCCTTCTGCTGCATAAAGTAAAAGTTTATTTACTTTATGAACCACAGTGTTAGATACAGGAGGACAATGCAGGCAGCCGCACCAGCAGAGCCAGAATCGAGCCTGAGCAAACTGCACTGATTGTGCTTGGTTTTCTTGTTGGGTGGCTTAGGTCTTCAGCCCAGGGCATGATTAACAGTAACCATCTTCTGGAAAAGATTTTAAATCGCATCGGCTAACTATGCCAGAATGATTCATTAACGCTTCTTCCCCTTTTCCCTAGAGCTGGTACTCAAGGTGAGGATTCAGAACCCATCTCTTAGAGAAAATGATTTCATTGAAATTGAACTGGACCGACAGGAGCTCACCTACCAAGAGCTGCTCAGAGTGAGTTGCTGTGAGCTGGGTGTTAATCCTGATCAAGTGGAGAAGATCAGAAAGTTACCCAATACTCTGGTAAGAAAGGTAAGTAAGGTCTGTTACGTGGTTGATTTTTCCATTTGGAAGATATGTACCTTGGGTATGTGAGTCATAGTTAAAGAAATGAGAAAAGAATAGAAAAAGAGCAAAGGGTGGTCTTCCATTGAGCTTTCTTTCCTCTACTGGGCCCATGGAGATTCTGGCGTTTCTAAAAGTTGTGGGATACCAGAGAGAATGTTCTGAATTACCATTCACATGTACCTGTTTTAGGTTGTTTCTCTGTAGTGATCCGTAAGGATTACCTTTGTGTACTATTAGATGTGCCTTGTGCTTTGTAACATAAGAACCAGGCTAAATTGCAGGGCACATCTGTATCGGTACGTGTGTGATCCTCCCAACGTCTCTGGGTTCCCTGAACGTCAGGCTTCTGGCTCCTCAGGGCCCCTGAGGAAGACACCCTGCACTGCTCTTCATGGTGTGCTCGTCTGGGCGCAGCAGCTGCTGTTGAGGGCTTCTGCGTTTTAACCCAGTTCCTGCTCCTGGGGATTTTCTTACTCTATCACTGGTTTCAACACAGAACGCCAGAACCATAGAGACAAGTGGCTCCTCTTAATCTTTTTAACCTATTTTTGTTTCAGGACAAAGATGTTGCTCGACTCCAAGATTTTCAAGAGCTGGAACTGGTTTTAATGATAAGTGAAAATAATTTTCTGTTCAGAAACGCTGCCTCCACACTGGCTGAAAGGCCTTGCTACAATAGGAGAGCTTCGAAACTGACTTACTGACGCAGCGGAGCTGTTACTACTGAGTATTGTGACCGTGTGCGTCACCTCCGGGCCAAGGACAAGCCATTGATCTGAACGCCTTGGATGCCCAGGAGGGCCCTGATGCCACTTCGTAGTATACACTAACATCCTTCTGCCAAGGTAGGAAGCCCCTGACCCCCAAGCAGCGGTGCCACTGTTCCAAGCCTCTTGGTGCACAACAAACCTATTGCTTGAAGCTGTGAACAGCTGAGAAGTGGCCTGGAGAGGCAGAAGCCCACGGTTCTGTACTCGGCATGTTTTCTGTGTATGTGAGTTGTCTAGGCAGAGGCTGAGAGAGCAGAGCCTGCTTCCGGCCTGTTGACAGCGTTCCTGAAGGGCCGGGCCGCACTTCCCGCGGTGTTGCGTGCTCGCGACTCCTGAAATGTGAACTGACTAGAGAGGACAACGGGGAAGCACAGGTGCTGGACACAGGAACTTTGGTGTGACTTGTGGCTGTGAGGTCTCACATAGCATATTTCTAAATGTTACTCAGGTTAAAAGCATTTAAGAAAACAGTTACCTAATGTAAATACGCTGTTAACCAAAAGAGCCTCCCCGCCCCCCACCTTTTCCATTGTAAACACTCATGACTTCCGTCTCTAGCCATTGCTTGTAGTCATCTCTGCATTAACTCCCCATCGTGGTCACTAGAGGGCTCTCTGACGCTTTCTAAAAGAGCAGCGGCTATTTTTTTCTTTTTTTAAACTGAAGCAATTCTGTCTTCGCGTTTCTGTTTAATTTCACGGAAAGAGACGAGCACAAACATTGCTGGTCCATGTTCTCCACTTTCATTTTCCACTAGAAATGAAAAGCAATTTTCCAGACAGAATCTGTTGCTATTTTAAAGGTTATTGTGGGAAACTGAACTAAAGGAGTTAGCATCTTTATTTTTGTATCAAAGATGAAGATTATTTTGAAATTATTAAGATTTTTACACAACTCTGAAGTCTGTTGCTTTTGTAAACAAGTTGTTTAATCTTAGGGATCCCCCACAACCACCACTAACCTACTTAACAAAGTCAATGTGAGTCTACCAAGCTTTGTTCTGGAAACAAACACCTGATTAAACTCCTGAGCATGGCGTAAAAATTTTTGTAAAAAATGCATTTAAGGGTTCTTTTCCTTCCCTTCACTGTCATTAATGTTAAAAAGAAAAGCCACTGTCTTGTTGAACTAAATAGCTTAACTTTAGAAATAAGAAAGAGCACACTTAGATAAACAGGAAAGCAGGGCTTTGGAGCCAGCTGCTGAAGAGCATCCCTGCTGTCTTAAGAAGCTTTCTCCCCACCGTGCCTATAGTTTCCAAAGAAACTGAACTTCCTAACTGGGTTAATTTTATTGGAACACTGCGATTGCGAGAGAAGGTGCAGAAGATGTCAGTGGAGGAGAGTGTCGTGCTAAGATAATGGCCTCCTGCTGCTGCCTGAATGCTGAGCTGAGGTTGAGGTGTTTTCAAGGCCAACTTTGTGACGTGGAGTCACTCTGTTCAGTGACTTAATCGTAAACCACTAATTACTGATGGTGAGTTACTCACTCCGTGCAGTGTTTGTCTAGCAGAGTAAAAGGTTACTTACTACTCCCTTTCTCTGAAATACTTTAAAGAAGAAACTTCCTTTGTGTTTCAACCAGGCAGAAGCTAGAAATACTAACCTTTTTTTCCCTATACCTTTGAAAAAATTTACAGTTTACTGATACAATTAAGGCTAGTTTTATCTTGGAACAAATAAATTCAGTATTAATTCATGTGTCTAAATCACTGGGGTTAGTCCTCTTCCAGCCATCCAGATCAATTAGAGATTCTCAGAAGCAGTGGAGGTCCCTGGCTGGGCGGTGGCCTACAGAGGAGTAGCTCCAGGGCATTTCCTGGGCTTAGGAACAGAGGCTGAGGAAGTCACAGTGAGCGATGGGCCCTGCACTGCATCTTTCTTATAGAGTCCTCTGTGGTCAGCTGACTCTGAGTATGGCAGTGGAATTAGACTGCACAGTTGCTGGTAGGTGAGTTTAAAGTCTTAATCTATGCATTCAGAGAAATATTTTTATATGTTTTGTGTAATTTATAAAAAGGATTTTTTTTAGCTTTGTTAATTGTGAATTTGCCCCGCCTCCTCTACTGCATATTTAAAGCATGTGTTCACAGTGTGTGTAAATATTCACTTTGTGCACTGCTGACTGTTCAAGCATAATAAGTATTATTAAAATTAAATATTAACTGACTAAGTCCCTACTCTTTAACTTTGTCCTTCTAAACATTTCTGTACTTCTAATCATAGGGGGTTCAAATTGTTGAACAGTTTCAGGGGCAGAACCCTCTGGCAGAAGAACAGAAGGCACTGGTCCCCCCCTGAGCCTCCTCCATTCTACTGCCGTGGTGGCGCTTAAGTCTGGCACTGAGTGGCGCCAGAGACAGATATTTTGTGCGGTGTCTTTCCTCTAAGTTCACAGCAGTCAGCTTCATTTCCCCAGAGTAGCTGAGCCCGCTAGATGGAGGTCATCCTCTATTAACCACATTTTTTGATTATCCTGTTTACTTTATACAACTGAGTCTCTCCTTTGGGCTGTCAGCACCTGTCAAGGTCTCAATGAGCTCAGAGGCAAACATCCAAGACAGGAGAGGAGATACAGCCTTACACTTTTCAAATCTTTAGCTGAGAATGATGCCGAATGAATCTGCATTTCTGTTGGTTTGGGGCAGCTAGAGCCTCACAAAGCATACGTCATGCCAAATTGGCCTGATAAATCAGGAAGCATAGCAAAGACCTTTTCTTAGCTCCAAGGAGAAGCAGAATAATTTGGGCCTTGGTGCTTTTATACTTGCTCTATCACAAGGATGGAAGTCTTCCTCTGTACACTCATAAACATCCTGGGCAGAAACGGCCAGCCCCCAGAATGTGATTAACCTTTAACAAATAGTCCTGGAGCACAGGCTGGCCCAACGCATATAGAAAAATCAGATCAAAGGAGCCATCTCCACACCTACTGCAAACCATTTAGGATGGAGGGGGAAAAAAACATCATCCATAACCAGTCACATTATACCAAGAATAAAGGTTGAAGAAATGAAAGAGGAGACCAGAAAACTTGAAGGCCGTGTGCCAGGTTAATTCTAACCTGCAGAAAAAAACATTTCATTGGCTTGTTCAAAAAAGCAAGTTACCCCTTCATCTCATTTACCAGCCTAGGACGTTCAAAATGGGGGGTAGGCCCTGGGCTGCTCTGTGCTCCCACAGTCAGCTTCAGCCAGAGTGAGGAAGATGCATGACTTGGAGACCTCATGGGTTATGGGGACCTGTCTGGAACAGAATGCTAAAGGGGCAAGGAAATAAAGTGCCATGCACTTCTCATCCCCTAGAGAAGCAGGCGTAGTGGTCTGAGGGATGACATAAATGTGGAGGTGTTCACGGCAGCTTTCCCAGGAGGCCTCAGGTCAGATATCAGGGGCTTTATTTCTCACCTTTTTACAGCCTCTACACAGCAGAACAGGAACTACTGGCAATTACCCAGTGAGTTTTGGCCGTGAAGACAGTATTTCCAGCCAAAAGCTCTTGGGTCTGAAGTTTTCAGATAATTCCAGCCATGTAGACGTGTATAAAGGCTACCTCTGCGTCTCCCTCCTTCCTCTCCACCTCCTCTAAGGGCCCTAGCCCCTAGACCTTGTGAACAGAGAGAAAGGCTACACTGAAGTGTATGTATTGTTAACACGTAGCTTTATTTCATCAGTGCTCCATTTTTAATGAGTATTGGACTCAGTTCCTAGGGATGGCCTGACCTGGCAGTCTTCTGTTCAAAGAGGAGAAAGCTTTATTTAAAAACAAAACGAAAAACACTTCAGACTAGAAAATACGAAAAATCATGGGGGTAGGGAGGTCATCCCTTGAAATGATTATAAGCAGTACAGTGTGGAAATATCGCCACATTGGGAATCAGAAGACCCGGGGACTAGTCTGGGCTCTGCCTCATATTAGCAATGACCTTGGGCATGTCACTCACTTCTGGGCCCTCACTTCCCCACCCCTGAAACATTTAGCACGGTTATCCTACAAGGCACCTGGCGGACAAAAACCTAACAAATGTCCCCAACATTTGCCATCAAGTCCATTCTGTAGACATATTTGGTGTCCTTTCCATTCGTGATGAAAAGTAAGAATGTCCAGGAAGAAAGACCAGGAATATATTTTAGGCAAGTCCAGCATCTCTGGCCATCCCATAGAAGATGCCTCTGGCTGCAATGAGGTTGGTTGGAGAATCAAATTCAGCTATCGTCCCTTTGTCCAGGACCAGGACCCTAGCCAAAGAAAAGAAGTGGTCAGGTCTCCATCAGCCCAGATTTGGCTTCATGGTCCAACCCTGCCCTTCTGAGTACAGCTCAGACCCCTCAGTGACATGCCAACCCTTCCACTTCAGTCAACCCACCCAACACAAGCACTATGCCACATGTGCACACTTGCAAGACTGGTTATTTTAGCCACTCCATTTACTGTTCTGGCAGATGAGGCCGTTTCCAGGATCAAACACAAGGTCCTATTCATCTCTGCTAGTCAGGGCTCTGAAAACCTTCCTTAATGAGCCCTTCCCCTCACCAGGGTCAGGGGACTGTGCGCAGGGAGCCACGGGCCTGTATGCATCCATCTGCTTTGTGCCGACTCACAAAGGCACACGGCGGGAACGGCTGCAGTGAGGCCTGACGCTGGAATCTGGCTACAGATCTGGCTACTGCTGCTGGGTGGGTCTCCCCCCGCCCACACATACATAGTCAAGCCTGAGCCTGGGCTTAGAATCTCTTGCCAACTAGACACAGGGTGCACCAGTGCAGGGCCAACAGGCTGGCTCCCAAGGTGAGGCGGGAGCAGAAAGGGCTCCCCCGCGTTCTCGGAGATGCTCCCCAGTAGGAGGGCCTGGACTGCATGCAGTCGTTGACCCACCTGTGGGGCTCCTGGAAGAGCCCCTCGGGAAGAGGTGTGTCTGTGAACATCACTGTCTAGCCACTGCCCAAACTGAAGTCTAGGAGACTGCCCACCTCACTTCAGTGGCTTCCCTTTGCTCTTGGGGTAAGGACTAAGTGCTTTCCCATGGTCCTCAGTGCAGCAGAGTGAGGCCTATCTTTCTTCCCCTCCTCTTGGTTCTACTGCCCCTCTCCCTTTCTACTCATGTCCCTGCTTACCTCCGGGCCTTTGCATGAGCTACGGCCTTTTCCTGAAATTTCCAGCTCCCTCCCTATCACATATCCTCCTTGCTACCCAACTTTTACTCGTCCTTTAGGGCTTCGCTGGTGCCCTAAAGGACGAGAATTCAAGCCTGGGCCTGGGCTTAGAATCTCCTGCTAACTAAACAGGGTGCACCTGGCACGGAGCCGACGAGCTGGCTCCCAGGGTGAGGCGGGAGCAGGGTTCCAAGCCCAGGCCCTTGCCTCCTTCGCTGCCTGTATGGATTGGCTCCTCTGCCTACACATGTGGACCCTTGCTTCCTTCCTGCAGGCTCTAATTACATGTTCAGTAGCATGACTATTTCATTCATTTCTGCCTGATCCACTCAAATGACTGAACTCCCAACCCCCAAGGTCAATTTGAGTTTTTGCCCCTCAGGGCTGCTGGTGAAAACCATTTTCAGTTAGGCCTGGGAAGAGATCCTGTCGGTCTGGCCCTTCCCCTTGTGTGGACCCAGGGCTCAAGCCTTCCTACCCACCCTTCTCCCAGTGGGTCTTGGATAGGAGTGGAGAGTGGGGATACGGTGGGGATGGAACAGACGGTAGCATCAGGCATTCTCAGCTTGGTTTCCGAGCCCCTGGGACCTGTGTGGGGACACTTTTGAGAGAGGGACAAGGTCTGCCCGTTGCCCTGTCTGTGTGTTTCCCCACCTCCCCACACCCTGCAGGTGTTCGTTTTGGGAATGAAACCTTGTCGAGGTACTCCCCCCATACTACCTCAGCATAGATTCTTTGTAGCCTCCTGCCTCTTCCTCACTCTGAGCTCCTGTGTCTCCAAGGGAGCTAGCCTGGCAGTCCAGTACCAGCTCACTCCCATCAGGCTTCTGAGTCCCCGACCCCTATCCTGTCCTCCAGTGCCACACCTTGACATTAGGCACAATGAAAGACTAGGTCACATTTCTTCCTTTTGGCTGAATGAGCTGACTCCCCGAGGCAGCTGTAAGATACCAAGAGCAAGGCTTCTTCCCTAATTCTTTGAGAAGCTGGTTCTAAGGAGAATTACAACAAGGGGTTAGGGAGGAAATGAACGTATTCTAGGATCACCTGCACTTTTAATACTTTATTTCACTGATTACATACAACAACCTCGAGAGACAGAGTTTCAGGAAGGTTTTGCAGATTGCCCAAGGTCACACAGCAGCAGAGCCAGGCTTGGGACTCAGCCCTCTGCTTTCCCACAACAAAGCATCTATTGTGCATGATGGTGTGTCTGGCTCACCGAGGCGGGGACCCAAGCATCGTATACCTTTCCTCGGTGGCTTCCTGGTCTATATGCCCACAGGGTGGGAGTGAGGAGCAAATGAAGCCATGGGCAAGGTGCTCAGGAAGTGACAGGATCTGGCATGAAGGATCTGGTTCCCCTCGTCTCAGCATTAAGGGCTAGGGTTGGGGAGTGAACTGAGCCTCAGGGAGCCCCCACATGCCCATTCCCAACATTTTGTGTTGGGACAAGTGTCCCACACAAAACACAAGTGTCCCTTGTGTCTCAGAAACCATCACTGTGCACCCAGTGCCCACGTAACCCATGCTGTTACGCCCTTCCATACCGTAGATAATCCCGTAAGGCTCCCATACCCACATATCCAGATAATCGGCCTGTCCCTTCGCCATGGCCCAGGAGACCCAACTAGGCCCCTCCCTGCTCTGGTTCCAGCACCCTACCTGGTGTAGTCCATGATGGTGTTCAGCCTGTGTGCGATGGTCAGCACTGTGCAGGTCTCAAACTGTGTGCGGATGGTGGCCTGGATGAGGTCATCAGTCTCCAGGTCGATGGCAGCTGTGGCCTCATCTAAAACCAGGATTCGACTCTTGCGAAGCAGGGCTCTGGCCAGGCATACGAGCTGCCGCTGGCCCACACTGGGAGTAGGGAAAGCAAGGAAGTCTCCAGCTGGGTACCCCCAACCTGCCCCCCAGGCTTTACTCCCCAAGCTGTTTCTGTCTCCACTCCTTTTCATTAGCCTAGGGCTGGCTCTCTGTCTAACCTCTCCCATTTCTGCCTTAGCCCAGTACTCCTGGAACAGAGTTGAGGTCTGGACACCACCGGGATAATGAGGGGCCTTGAGGGAGAGCCAGTACTTAACACTGTGAAATCCCCAGCCTATCTCTGGCACCCCCGGCTCCCTCTTTCTGTGCTTTCTTCCCTCTTCTCACTCTTTAGCTAGCGTCACCATGTTTCTCTGTTTCACTCTATTAGTCATTTACACCTTAGTAATAACACACCGAAATGACTCCTCCTGGTGTTTGCATACATCATGCTATCATGCTGAGCCTAGTATCACACAACTCAGCCATCTCCTGCCCCCATAGGGAATACAGATCAGGGCTCTACAGTGGGAACTCGGAAGGGGCAGGAAAAGAGGAGGATCTGGGCGGCTCCCCATGTCTGGTCACTGGAGAGGTGGAGGAGGGGTGAAATGCATATCTTCAACCCCTGCCTTGGAAGCCAGAGCTAATGAACAAAGCAAGGCGCTGTTCCCAACCACAGAGGCTACAGCACCCCCACACCCAAGGACAAATACCTCAGCCCTTCCCAAAGGGGTGAGTCACTCCAGCCCAAGTGGAGACCAGGCTCTCTTTCAGCCCATTCCCGAAACTAATGAAGGTTTTGGCAGCAGAATGAGCTGCCAGATAGAACTCAGGGCTGATTTATGGTGGGACTGGCACAGGATACAGGTCAGGCTTAAAGTGACTACAAGCTCAGGGAGGGAGGAGGGGAGTGGATTTCTGTCTCAGGTCCTGGTTGATGTGGGGATGGAGGGGTGATCTGGTGAGAGGTGCTGATGGCAAGCAGGGATCGGAGAATGGGCCAAAAAACAGCTATGGGGCATAGGGTCTGGTGGCCTAGGCTTGTCTGCCAGCCACTCTCAATGTGGTTGTGTAAGTGAGATCAAGGGACTGGACACATTCATTCTTACAGGGCTGACTGGGGAGGCGGGGGCATCCCACAGTGGCTATGATGCAGCAAGGAAAGGCTTGGGGCAAAAACTCCCACTTCCCTGAGTCCTTGCCCCACCCCTTGCTAGCTAAGTAGCTTTGGGCAAATAATTTTATACTTTGGAGCCTCATTTTTAGCCCACAGGACTGCAGTAAAGATTAAAGGAGATAGTGGAGGCCAACGTGCCTTGAACACTATTAAGTTTTTCCAGTATTCATGTATGGATGTGAGAGTTGGACTATAAAGAAAGCTGAGCGCCGAAGAATTGATGCTTTTGAACTGTGGTGTTGGAAAAGACTCTTGAGAGTCCCTTGGACTGCAAGGAGATCCAACCAGTCCATCCTAAAGGAAATTAGTCCTGAATGTTCATTGGAAGGACTGATGTTGAAGCTGAAACTTCAGTACTTTGGCCACCTGATGCGAAGAGCTGACTCATTTGAAAAGACCCTGATGCTGGGGAAGATTGAAGGCAGGAGGAGAAGGGGATGACAGAGGATGAGATGGTTGGATGGCATCACTGACTCAATGGACATGAGTAAACTCTGGGAGTTGGTGATGGACAGGGAGGCCTGGCGTGCTGCGATTCATGGGATCACTAAGAGTCGGACACGGCTGAGCAATTGAACTGAACTAAACCAAAATGTACAAGTTTTTGTTTTTGTTTTGTCTGGAGAGAGTCCACTCAGGTATGGACTGAGTAGAATAATAAGAATAGCTACATTTCTCAGGAGTGTATCCACTCTAAGTGCTTTCCATTTCATCATAAAACCCATAAAACTGCCCTGTCCAAATGATGGCCACTAGCCACACATAACTGTGGACTACCTGAAATGTGGCAAATCTGAACCGAGATGTGCTGCTGCTGCTGCTGCTGCTAAGTCACTTCAGTCGTGTCTGACTCTGTGCAACCCCATAGACGGCAGCCCACCAGGCTCCCCCATCCCTGGGATTCTCCAAGCAAGAACACTGGAGTGGGTTGCCATTTCCTTCTCCAGTGCATGAAAGTGAAACGTGAAAGTGCTATAAGTGTAAAAATACACACAGGATTTTATACTTAATATGAAAAAATGCAAGATATCCATAATAGCTTTTATATCAATTACATGTTGAAGTGATAATATTTTAAATATATTGGGCTAAATAAAATACATAATTCCAAAATTTATTTCATCTGTTTCTGTTTTCAGTGTTGCTGTTAGGCGGCATGGTGCTAAAGGAATGGAACTGTTGTCCCATACTCCTTTTAGAGTTAAGAAAACAAAGGCACAGAGAGGTTAAGCAACTTGCCTCAAACCACACAGCTAACACAGGCACATGTATCTCAAGCTTTTAGACTCAGTGAGAAGTGACTCTGACTCTCTCTGATATATGACCCAGTGGCTGGGAATATAAAATCTGGGGCTATAAGGAAGCAAAGAAAGGCCTGGAGACCTCACTTTGCCCACTTCTAAACCAGAGACAAAATTGCATCCAACTCGGAAAAAATAAAAGACTTCTCTAAAGTTCTATATGTTTCCTCTGGTCTTCTCAACAGGTTCGGTCCACAACCCCCTCATCAGGCTAAGCATAGCATTGACAACCTCACAAGAGAAAACTGACTGGGGCCTTGGAGTCTCCCAGACCCAGCTGAAAGCCCAGGCACGTCTTCTTCCAGCTGTGCGCCTTTGGCCCTAGCTCAGTCTCTCTGGGGCTTGTGTGAGGAGTCAGTGAGCAGCCTGGCACACAGCACGTGCTCAATACAATAGAGTGCCCCCTGAGTTCACATCACTAGGCCGCTCAAATATGACCTAAATCAAATCCCTTATGATTATACATGTGGCAAATAGAGTCAAGGGATTAGATCTGGTAGACAGAATGCCTGAAGAACTATGGACGGAAGTTAGTAACGTTGTACAGGAGGCAATGACCAAAACCATCCCCAAGAAAAGGAAACACAAAAAAAGGCAAAGTGGTTGTCTGAGGAGGCCGTACAAATAGCTGAGAAAAGAAGTGAAAGGTGAAGGACAAAGGGAAAGATACACTTTCTCACCCACCTAGAGCCAGGTATCCTGGAGTGTGAAGTCAGGTGGGCCTTAGGAAGCATCACTACAAACAAAGCTAGTGGTGGTGATGGAATTCCAGTTGAGCTAGTTCAAATCCTAAAAGATGATGCTGTGAAAGTGCTGCACTCAACTTGCCAGCAAATTTGGAAAACTCAGCAGTGGCCACAGGACTGGAAAAGGTGTTTTCATTCCAATCCCAAAGAAAGGCAATGCCAAAGAATGCTCAAACTGTGGTACAGTTGCACTCATTTCACATGCTAGCAAGGTAATGCTCAAAATCCTTCAAGCTAGGCTTCAACAGTATATGAACTGAGAAATTCCAGATGTACAAGCTGGATTTAGAAAAGGTAGAAGAACCAGAGATCAAATTGTCAACATTGCTTGGGTAATAGAAAATGCAAGGGAATTAAAAAAAAAAATCTACTTCTGCTTCATTGATTATGCTAAAGCCTTTAACTGTGTGGATCACAACAAACTGTGGAAAATTCTTAAAGAGATGGGAATACCAGATCACCTTACCTGTCTCTTGAGAAACCTGTATGCAGGACAGGAAGCAACAGAACTGATCATGGAACAATGGACTGGTTCCAAATTGAGAAAGGAGTATGTTAAGACTGTATATTGTCACCCTGCTTAATTTAATTTATATGCAGAGTACATCATGCAAAATGCTGGGCTACATGACTCACAAGCTGGAATCAAGATTACCGGGAGAAATACCAACAACCTCAGATATGCATGTGATACCACTCTAATGGCAGAAAGTGAAGAGGGACTAAAGAGCCTCTTGTTGAAGGTGAAAGAGGAGAATGAAAAGGCTGGCTTAAAAATCAACATTCAAAAAATGAAGATCATGGCATCCAGTTCCATCACTTCATGGCAGATAGATGGGGAAAAAATGGAAATAGTGGCAGATTTTATTTTCTTGGGCTCCAAAATCACTGTAGATAGTGACTGCAGCCATGAAATTAAAAGATGCTTGTTCTTTGGAAGAAAAGCTATGACAAACCTAGACAGCATATTAAAAAGCAGAGACATCACTTTGCTGACAAAGGTCCATATAATCAAAGCTATGGTTTTTCCAGTAGTCATATACAGAGGTGAGAGTTGGACCCTAGATAAGGCTGAGTGCTGAAGAATTGATACTTTGGAATCCTGGTGCTGGAGAACACTCTTGAGTCCTTTGGACAGCAAGGAGACCAAACCAGTTAATCCTAAAGGAAATCAACCCTGAATAGTCACTGGAAGGACTGGTGGTGAAGCTGAAGCTCCAATACTTTGGCCTCCTGATGTGAAGAGCCAACTTTCTGGAAAAGACCCTGATTCTGGGAAAGACTGAGGGCAGGAAGAGAAGGGGGCGACAGAGGATGAGATGGTTGGATGGCATCACTGACTCAATGGACATGAATTTGAGCAAATTCTTGGAGATAGTGAAGGACAGGGAAGCCTTATGTGCTGCAGTCAGTGGGGTTGCAAAGAGTCCCACACGATTTAGTGATTGAACCACAAGATGGGAGTGGGAGGGCAGGAGAGGGCTGGCCTGGTGTCATTTGATGCTAGATCCTCTAGTGCAGCGGAGTGCTATTCCTGACCCACCCACTCCAGGCTGTTACCTGAGATTCTCCCCACCCTCAGAGCACTGGAAGTCCAGGCCTGCGGGCTGGGAGCTCACAAATGTGTGCAGGTGAGACAGCTCCAAAGCTTGCCACATGTCTTCCTCTGAGTAACAGCCAAAGGGGTCCAGGTTCATGCGCAGGGTCCCCGAGAACAAGATGGGGTCCTGGGGACAAAGCAAGTCCTCAGAGGGAGGCAGCTCAGGCCCCATAGGGAGCCACGGGCCCCGAGGCCAGGGAACAAGAAAGGGATTGAGATGGCGGCATTTCCACTGTGTCCCCAACCCTCCAGGAGGGAGGCAATGGCCAAGGAGATAGAAAAATGCCTGTGGGGACGTGATAAACCTCAGCTTTGCCAACCCAAAGTCCTCTGCTAAAGTAGAAACCTTGAGCTGCTAATCTGACTCCAAAGTGTCCAGTCAGCAGAAAAATACTCCAGAGAAGCCAGAAAAAGTGAAACGTAATTCAGAGCTGTGAAACCAGGAGAGCAGGATAGAACACCTCTGGCGTGAGCCAATTGGAAGTCTGTGGTTCTGTTGGTCTAGGAGGTCAGAGGACAGGGTGATATTGAGCAGGATACATCTGTCCCTTCCAGACCCATGACAGGTGATCGCTCTGTGGCTCTGCTCCTGCTGTCCTGCTCCCCAGCTTCCCAGATAGAAGTCCCGGTCTTGAACCTCAAGCTACAGGACAAGTGTGGAGCCTGCCCCCAGGGTCACTGGTCAGTGTGACCAAACAAAGCCAGGCTGGTACCTGGGGGATGATGGTCAGCTTAGAACGCAGGTCATGGAGCCCGATGTCGGCCACGTTGAGGCCGTCAATGTAGATTTCACCCTCAGCCGCCTCCAGGATGCGGAACAGGCAGAGAGTCATGGACGATTTGCCAGCCCCAGTGCGGCCCACGATCCCCACCTGGAGGGGGTAGGAGGCTGTCAGGCAAAGGCTGGGGAGTTGGTGGGTCTGTCTCTAGGACTCCTTTGGGAGGCTAAGCAGACCCCTAGGCTGGGTACCTGCCATCCCACAGATCCACATTCCCCAGGCACAAACCCGCCCCACACGCACCTTCTCGCCACCATGCACTCGCAGACTCAGGTCCTTCAACACCAGCTCCAGGCCCGGCCGGTAGCGCACGGAATAATTTCGGAACTCCACCTCACCCTTCAGTGGCCAGCCTGCTGGCGGACGGCTGCCCTCCACCACCCAGGGGGCCTGGTCACCAGGGGAGGACAGGTTCTGCATCAGGGGGACGTCTCTTCCCCAGCCCAGCCCTCTTCCATCTTCAGTCTGCCTCTCTTCCCAGGCCCCTGCCATCCTCACCTACCAGGGACCCTGGCGGGGAGCCCCTGGCGCTTGTGTGGCCCAACCTTGTGGTTCAATGACTCTATCCATCTGACATTATTCCCCACAGAACTTTGCCCTCCTCTACTCCCCTCATGCCCAAGATGCCTAAGTAGCCCCTTCCACATGCCCCCACTCCCCCTTTCACCATTCTTTATTATTGAGTGGCTACTCCATGACAGGTAGTGGGGTAGCCAAGGTAAACTAGACAGAGTCCTTGTCCCTCTGAGGCTCACATCCTAATCTAAGGAGGCATACAATTAACAAATAGGTAAGTCTATATAATGTCAGATGGTGATGAGTATGGAGAAGTGCCTGGTGTTGCTGTTCTGTACAGGGTGGTCAGGGAAGGCTTCCTGGAGGAGGTGATATTTAAATAAAGACCTGAAGGAAGTAAAGGAACAAGACAAGTAGATATCCAGGAGAAGGGCATGCCAGGCAGAGGAAACAACAAGGATAAATACTTCCCAGTGTGCTCTGGAGCACAGTGAAAAAGGGGAGAGGTAGGAGACAGGTAGTGGAAGACCCCACCATGTAGGGCTTTGCAGGGCAGTTTAAGGACTGTTTTTTTGTTTTGTTTTTTTTTACCTTGAGTAAGATGTAGGGCCATGCACAGAAGAATAATGTGATTTGGTATGTTTTTAAGGGATCTCTCTGCTGCTATTTGGGGAGGGAGAGGGTAGGATGTTTTGAAATGGGGGAGTCAGAGTGTCAGCAATCAAGAAACAAAGCAGCCAGTACAGATAATCTGCTCTCTTGCTGCTGCTGCTAAGTTGCCTCTGTCGTGTCCAACTCTGTGCAACCCCATAGACGGCAGCCCACCAGGCTCCTCTGTCCCTGGGATTCTCCAGGCAAGAATACTGGAGTGGGTTGCCATTTCCTTCTCCAATGCATGAAAGTGAAAAGTGAAAGTGAAGTCGCTCAATCGTGTCTGACTCTTCGAGATCCCATGAACTGTAGCCCACCAGGCTCCTCTGTCCATGGGATTTTCCAGGCAAGAGTATTGGGGTGGGTTGCCATGCTCTCTTGAGGAGGTATCAAAACAATGCGTAGCAGGATTGGGGGCAGAATTTTTGAGGCTGTGGAGAAAGGATCATGTATGTAGACAGGGGAAATTGTAATGCTAGGCATGAAGAGAGAGAATTTGAAGATCCCAGAGAATGGGGGGAGGAGGGGGTGATAAGAGAAGCCTGGAGAAGACAGGGACAGATGGGGGCCCCAGGGGCAGGAGAGGCCAGGTTAGGAGGAACAGAGTGGGTGGGGGCTCAATGGGGGCTGACAGGGCAGGAGCTCAGGTCACAAAAGCCATGAAGTGCCTTCAAGAAGCAGCGAGGGGTATTTTGTCCAAATAATGCCGAGAGGTTGAGCTAGAGAAGAACAGCGAAGCGTTCTTACCTCTGGAACCGAGGAAGTCACTGCTGAGCGCACCCAGTGCAGTGATAGGGCCAGAAGCCAGGCTGCAGGAGGCAGACAGGCCACCAGCTGATGAGGCAGGGGGAGAGCACCTATTTTAAAGCTAGTTTCATGACAAAGGAGAGCAGAGAAATGGGATACAGGATACACAGGAAAGGGAGGGCTGGTTTGAGAGTCTAGAATGGAAGGTACAAGTGCATATTTTTGCATGTGGCTGGGAATCATCCAACAGAGGGAGCAAGATGGATGATGTAGCATGTAATTAAGGAAGTGAAGTCCTCGGGTGGCCATGCGAACAAGTAGAGGGAGTAGACTTTGAAACGAGAAGGGACATTTCCGTTAAAAGGGAAAAGGTGAAGGGACACAGGCAGGTTTGAAAGTCTAGAGGCAGGAAGGCTGAGGGAGTTCACATCTCATAACCTATTTCCTCATTGAACTGTTGTTAGGCAAGGTCGATGGCTGAGCACAGGGAGTGGGAGCTTAAGGAAAGGGAATGGCCAAAACAAATCTTTCTGAAACTGGAAAAACATGCTTCTTGGAGAAGCAAGATGGGAATAGCCAGCAGTGGTGTGTGGTTATAAACTTGAAGTAAAATCAGTGGTTTTCTCCAGCAACATTTTAGCAGTCGAGCACCGGCATGTAGAAGGTAGACAGATGGGCTCAACTGGAGAGAGATGACTGAGAGAGGAGGGTGAGGGAGTTGAGAGTGTTGGCACTGGTAAAGCACAGAATCCAGGCTGGATGAACTCATGGACCGAGGGATGCAGGTAGGTCCCCAGACCAGGGGTCCCAGGGAGGACAAAGTACTGGGACTGAGGAGGGCTTGGAACACGGGAGCTGTTATCTACTCATCAGGAATTGTCTTGTCCAACTCTGAATCCTCTACACCTCCTCACATAGACCTCTGGTTGACACTCTTTAAGGACTGAATGAAGAGCCACCTGAAGAGCTGGCCTAAGGGGATATAGGGATGGATGGTGGGCCATCAAGCACCCCTACCAGCTATCCTCAACTCTCCCTGCCCCAGGCTGATTCCGTACCCACCTCCATCTCCGTCTTGGAGTACTCCTTGACTCTCTCCACAGCCACAATATTAGACTCCAAGTCTGATATCGTTCGTATCATCCAGTTCAGAGCCAACGTCACCTAGCCAGAGGGACTGGGTCATAAGTGTGGCAATCTGTACTCCCTTGACATGGCTGTGGGAGGAGTTCAGACTCCTTCACTATGCTTCTATCCTAACTATGACCCAGGTGGGCCTGGGCAAACCCATAGCTACGCCACCTGGGGCTCTAATCACAACTGTACCTCAGGCAGTGACAATGGCCCCCCATCCCAGTGTGTCTCAAACAAAAGGCTCCCCATCCCAGTGTTTCTCAAACTTTAACATGCGCAAGAAAGATTTCCCAGGGAATCTTCTTAAAATGTAGCTTCTGATTCAGTAGGTTTGTGGTAGGACTAGAGAATCTACATTTCTAACAAGCTCACAGATGATGCAGCTGGTCCTCAGACCACACTTCGTGAATCAAGAAGTCTTGATAGACACGCAAAAGCCAGAGCCCCAGGCCTATTGGATCAGAATCTACAGTTTAAGATCTCCAGGTGATTCATGGGCATACTTAATAGTTTGAGAAGACTGACCTGTCTGGATTGTCCTTTATTTATCAAAACTCAAAGACTTGAGTCACCTGAGGCATTGCAAATATGATCTGCTTCACAAAAATTCCATTTGCAGTTGTTTAACCTTTTGACAATATCAGCTGATATCAGGGTGACCTGCTCAGGCTCTAGTTACCTGCTCCAGGTACTTTCTCTGCAGGCTTGTGAAATAAGGTATAGTCTAGCTCTCCATGTCCCTGCCCCAGGACCCCTGTCAGGGTTGACCTCTAGATCTTGTGCAGGCACAGCAAATTTCTATTTGTCTCTTGGGGCCAAGCTCCAAGGTCTTTTCTCCAACACCCCCAGGTAGAGACCTCCTCTGGGCTCTTAACTTTTGTCCTTCCTCCACTAAGATCTGCACACCCCGAAGTATCATCCCCTACTGGTGGGAGTGACTCTCTATATTTGACTGGGAGCTCACAGTTTGGGGGATCAAAATCTGTGGCTGGTCCCCATTTTGGGTAGAGTGGGGTACTCAGGAGATGCTTATGAAACCTGGCCTCTGCCCCAGGGCGGCCCTCCTCTGGGGCTGAGACCTCTGTGTACCTGTAGGGCATAGGACACAGACAGGCCCACCAGTCCTGGGCTCAGGCTGCTTCTTCCAGTCACAGCGAAGAGTGCAGCAAAGAGCACAACACAGTTGCCCACGAACTCCACTCGGATCCCCAGCCACCTGTAGAGATCAGGCAAGGAGGAAATGGGGCAGATGCAAGAAGGGGGCTGTTTAGGGGAAAGGAGGGGCTTGGACCCAGAACACCAGGGTCTCTCCTGCAGAGACCCTGGCGGAAACTCATGGAAGGAGCAGGGGCTGACGGAGTGGTTTCTGACCTATTGGAGGCAATGTAGGGGTAGCAGCTCTTCTGGTTGGTGTCCACCTTAGCATCATTGATGGTCTCAAAGTCCTGGCTGCGGCCGTAGGCCCGGATGACGCTGGAGCCAGTCACCGTCTCCGAAAAGTGGGAATAAATGGGCGAGCGGCTGACAGATTCCAGCCGCTTCAGCTGCCGTGAGGTAGCCACGTAGAACCGCTGACAGAGGTTGGAGAAAGAACTTAGAGTCAAGACCCTGGAATCCCAGCTCAGTCCTGCGTGTCCTCTGGGCCCGTCTGAGCCACCTCCCCATCTGTCCCACTGCCCCTCAGACCTCACTCCGTTCCCTCTCCCGAAAGAACCCAAGACTTGGGATCCTGATATGGCTCCATGAACTCCTCCCACTCTCTCCCCTCTGGTCAACTCTGCTCAGTCTTTCGGCCACTTTGTCCACAAAGCCTTTCCCGATTCCCTCTCAGCTCCTGGCCACTCACTCTGCAGGCCTGAATTATCGCACTGACTTCATTTTGCCTCCCAAGTCAGTGACAATGCCTATCTCCACTTAGGGGCCTGGCAATGTGTTCATGCAATCAAAATTTTGCAACATTTGCAAAAATAAGATAATTTCGTTTTCTTTTTCTTAAAGAACCTCTCCCCACTCCACCCCCTCGGTTGTTTAAATGTCAGCCCCACAAAACCACAGTCTGCCTCCATCTTCCATCCTCTACCCTGTGGGCCCCAAGATGGCCAGGGCCATGCAGGATGTACAGCTGAAAGTCCCTGTCCCAGGACAGAGTGCAGCCCCGGTCACAGTCTTCACACACAGCCTGAGCTTCAGCCACCTGTGGGTTACCTTCATCAACTGATTAACGGCAGGACGGGATCAGCAACACAAATGCCTTTTACAGTTAGCTGTATCTGAATATTCTCACTCATCTATGTTAAAAGCCATGTAAGTTTATAAGATAAGCATCATATGCATCATGTATCATATATGCATCATATGATATGGCCTGTAAGTTTAGATGGTACCTAAAAACAAGGGAAGGATAATGTGTCTTAAACTGTTGACAATATTTTAATAAAAAAATAGCCAGGAGGAAGGAGTTCCAGGGCCAGTCATAATTTACAAGGATTTAATTTTATCCTATTGATAACTCTGTGAGGTGGGATCTATGATTCTATTTTACAGGTGAGGAAAATGAGTTTCACAAAGGTGTTTACTGAATCAAATCCAGCTGTGAAGGTGAAGGGGGTGTGCCCTCCCTACATCTGCCACAGGTGGCCCCCAAGACAGCCTGGCCCACACAACAGCCACGCTCACGCTAGGTCACGCCCACGCACTCAGGGCACACCTGGACAAAGAGGTAGAGCACAGCCAAAGGCAGGATGACCACAGCAAAGAGCGGCGTGCTGGCCACGATGACCACAAGGGTGGAGATGGAGTTGTAGAAGGAATTCAGCAGCATGAGGATGGTGGGAGCCAGAAGCTCATCAATGACGTAGATGTCCTTGGAGAAGCGGTTGAGGATGCGGCCTGAGGGCGTCGTATCAAAGAAGGACTGTGGCGAGCGCATCTTGTTGTGCAGCAGCGCCTGGTGAAGCAAGCGGGCAGCTTGGACACCACCCACCGCCATCGTGATAGCTGACAGCATCACCAGGAGCCCTGATGGAGGAGGCAGAGGGGCGCGTGTTCACCTGGGCCAGGTGCAGAATGCAGGGGCAAGTTCCAAGATGAGGGATCTCCTCAGTGAACTAGGCAGACTCAAAGGCAGGGCATAGCTAGGATGAGCCAGACAGGTCCAGAGGCAGGTAGACTGCTAGGGCGGGTCAGGGAGTCACTAGGGTCGTGACGGTGGAGAGAGATTCAGAGGCAAGGGCATGGTTTGGGGGACCCAGCAGCGCAGAGATGAGGAAGGGAACACTGGCGCCCCTTCTAAGTATCTCTGCAGGCTCACCTTGCAGAATTCCCAAGGCGGCGTAGACACCTAGTCTGTAGGAGGTGCTGTTCTGCTGGCTGTCCACCGCAGCCTCATCGGTCCAGGCACTGAGCCACACGTTGGCCCCAATAGCAGCTGCGCTTTGACCCCCATACAGCAGACAGATGACCAGAGCGGTCCAGAGTCCCACAGCCTTGGCGTAATCCCAGTACACGCTCAGCTTCACCTGTGTGGCCACAGCGGTCAAACAGGGGACTCCCATGAGCCCCAGGAGTGCTAGGGGCCTGCCAGCCTCTCCAGCCTTCCTCGCCCACCGGACTCACAGTGCCCAGCTCTGTCTTCTCCTCCTGGGTCAGCACATGGCTCGCCTTTGCCTCAGTTGCCGGCACGATCTTTTCTGCCGCACCCAGGCGCCTCCTGGGCACAGACCGACCCTGGCCCTCTCCTTCCGAGGACATGGCACTCAGCTGTCTGTGGAGGCAACGGGTCAGGCCCAGCGATGCGGCCTCCAGCACAACCACAGACAGAGCCCCAGCTGGAGCCCCGGGGAGTGTCAGCGAGAACACCCACCTGCCCCACTCCCCAGCAGGGCATGGGGGCCCTGCCACCGTCTCCCAGGGGTGGACAATCCTCAGGAGCTCACCTCATAAACTGCTTCTGGACCTCGTACGTCACGGGCTCATTATCTGTCAGGTCGGTGTGATTGCTGAGCGTGTCTTCAATCATCAACACCTCCTCATCCTCTTTGTCCTCCAAGGCTGCAGTGGGGAGGCAGAAAGGAGAGGTTGGCAAGCTCACCCTGCAAGGCCCTGCTATCCCCTAGTCCCACTCCAATGAAGAGGCCTGAATGGATAAGCAAAAGGGAAAGATGAGAGGGACTGAGAGGGCAGCAAGAACAACAATAAAAATAAATGACCAATTTTGTGTTGAGAGAAAAAAGAGGCAGCAAGAAAGACTTATGTTAGACAGGAAGAAAAGCTTCCCATCAGGGACTGTGTAGAAGAGGATTCAAATATAAGGGTCAGGAGCTTGGGCTCTGGAGTCAGCCTGGCTGAGCTTAAATCCCACTTCCTCACCACATGACTTTAGGCGGGCATGTAAAGTGGGGATAATAATAGTACCTACTTCATCGTGTCATTGTGAGGATTAAAGGAAAGAATGTGTGTCAAGATCTTGTAACAGGCACAGCCCTTAGTAAATGCTCAAGACAGGTTAACTGCATATACAGAAGTAGACAAGAAAGCCCAGGAGAAGGTCTGAGAGCCAGCCCGGAGCCTGAGGTTGAAGAGCCAGGACTGAACAGCAAGGGGGTCTCAGTGTCTCAATATGCTCCATGAGAAGGGTCTCAGTAGTACTATCAACAGTGCTGTCTCACCACTGCTGGAATAGTGCCTGGACAAAGTTAGCTGCTCAATAAATAAATATTTGTTGATAAATAAATGACTTTTCTAAGCACTTCCATAGTCAAAGGTATGGTTTTTCCAGTAGTCATGTACGGGTGTGAGAGTTGGACCATAAAGAAGGCTGAGCACCAAAGAATTGATGCTTTTGAATTGTGGTGTTGAAGAAAACTCTTGAGAGTCCCTTGAATTGCAAGGAGGTCAAACAAGTCAATCCTAAAGGAAATCAGTCCTGAATATTCACTGGAAGGACTGATGTTGAAGCTGAAGCTCCAATACTTTGGCCACCTGATGCGAAGAGCTGACTCATTGGAAAAGACCATGATGCCGGGAAAGATTGAAGGCAGGAGGAGAAGGGGACGATACTGGATGAGATGGTTGGATGGCATCACCGACTCAATGGACATGGGTTTGAGCAAGCTCTGGGAGATGGTAAAGGACAGGGAAGCCTGGCTGCAGTCCATGGGGTCACAAAGAGTTGGACATGACTGAGTGACTGAACAACAAAAAGCACTTGCATATTTACTAAACAATTCATCTGTAAAACAGCCTTGCTGTACAAGCTGGGCCTGGGCCCATGGGCCCTTTTGACATATAGGAAGACTGAGGGAAGAGAAGGAGGAGGAGGGACTCGACTTCATCCAGTTTACTTTCCCTCTTGCTGATGTCTGACATCACACGGATGATCCAAGTACTCCAGAACCTCCCTGCATAACACCGGGGCTGTCCAGAGATGCTCAGATGCCCCAGGACAGGGGAGATGCAGGGAAGGAAGAGGAATATGAAGAGCCAAGAATGGCAGATACCTAGCCTGTTGTTGGCTTCCTGGTGCTCCTTGTCCTCATCAGGTGCATAGTTGCGGAGGAAGTTGGCAAAGGAGCCATCCCGCTGCAGCAGGGCCGAGTAGGTACCCATCTCAGACACATGCCCGTCAGATAGCACTATGACAAAGTCCGTCTGGGGCAGGAAGCTGATGCCATGCGTCACTAGCACCCGGGTCTGGGGAGAAGGCAGCAGGCTATCATGCCTACTGCCCTCAGCACACACCCTTGGCACAGTGCAGGGACGGAGCAAGCATGAGGTGCTTGGGTGCCAGCAGCATGAGCAGGCACATCAGGGACTCAACCTACGCTCTCCAAAGGCAACTCAGTGCCCGAGGGGCATTGCCTACCCCTGCCCCAGGTTTCCCCAGTTGCCCAGCCTGTTCCTTAGGTACTCCATAAGTCCAGGTCTCACCAAACCCCTTGGCCTCCCACCAGTCCTCTCCTGTGGCCTTAGACTTCAGTTTAGCCCGCTTAGCCTCTGGGAGCCTCACCTTTCCTGCCAGCACACCTTCTGGCCCAATGACTTGGTCAAAGATATGTTTGGCCACATGCGAGTCCACGGCTGACAGCGGGTCATCCAGCAAAAAAATGTCAGCATCACTATAAACAGCTCGGGCCACGCTGACACGCTGACGCTGGCCCCCAGACAGGTTAATGCCCTGAGGGAGGAGGGAGGTGAGAAGTGTGTATTGGGTGGAAGGGGACACAAGGGGGACAAACGCCCTGTCTATTATCATTCAGCAAGGCAGACCTCTAAATTCACATTTCATTTGCCTGGTCCTGTCCCTGGGAGGCTCTAAGGTCATGGACGAAGGGGTGGTGGCTCTTAGAGTACCCCCAGAGCAGGTGAGGACAACTTGCTCCCTGCCCAGCTGGTTTCCCTACCTTCCACCATCTTACTCTGCTACTGCTAAGTCGCTTCAGTCGCGTCCAATTCTGTGTGACCCCATAGACGGCAGCCCACCAGGCTCCCCGTCCCTGGGATTCTCCAGGCAAGAACACTGGAGTGGGTTGCCATTTCCTTCTCCATCTTACTCTAGGAGGCTGGAAATCCCCGGGAGGTAATAGACCTTTCAGTCTCCCATCGCCGATACGGTCTGCAGGTTGTCGCTTCTGGTCCTCATGTCAGTCTTCCCAGGGAGGTATCACTAGCCCCACTTTCTAGATGAAGAAACTAGAGCCCAAGATGTTAATGACTTCATCCAAAGTCCAAACTATTAAGGGCAAAAGCAAGAATGGAAACCCAGCATCCACCCCAGAGTTCATCAATGCTGAGATCATTCACATACCAGAGGGAAAGTAAGATCACTCTTAAACCCATTATGCATAAACTCAGACACGTAGCAGCAAGGCAGACCCCAGAGGGCAGACCCCAGAGGTACACCTTGCTTTCCTGCCACCAGCTTTCCTCATTCCCTCCAGAACAGGCTCAGCTCTTTAGGGGTACCCTAAGAAACTGACCCCTGGGGGCAGCAAATGTGGGGTGGGAGCTGCAGCTGCTGAGAAACGAGGGGTGCATGGCAGCTACAGTGACTGAGATGTGAATATGTCTGCATTCGACCAGCCAGGCTTCCTTCAGTGCTACTATGTTCTGGGCACCAAATTAGGCTTGTGAGGTCAGTGTGGGTCCAGGAGAGACGGGAAGGAGGAGTTAGATTGTAGATGGGGAGGTCTGCTCTGGGTTCCTATAATCTCAGACTCCTTCTTAAAAGTTTCTCATCCCCACTTCCAGGCTCAGGCCCAAATCACTTCCCCAGACCAACACGAGAGCCTCCCCACTGGTTCCTGTGCCTCTGGGCCCCTTCACACTGCAGCCAGGGCAGCTTTTCAAAATGAGATTCATGTCCTTGCTTAAAACTCTTCACTGACAAATTGAACATCAAAATAAAAAATGATGGTAATGGATTATAATCCACCGAATCACATAAGCAAACATGAGCCCACAGCGATAGAAAGAAACTAAAGAATAAGTAAAAACGGAGGAGAGGAAAGCTCTTTCTTAGAGTAAAATGCCAACTAATAATCATAGAAAGAATGGAGTTACAAAATCAACATTTGGTCCACATCATAGTAACATTGACTCAGGCAAAAATCAATGAAGGTTATAAAATGAAATCATCAATGGACAATATCATCTCAAGCAAGAGATCAAAGTTAACATTAGTCAGTAAGACAAGAACTGACATCATGTGCCTCCTGACATGACGCACCAAGGATACATCACTTCTCTGGTTCCCCATCCCCCTGCAAAAAAAAAAAAAAAACTAATTGTGTTCAAATTGAGAAACTTTTTGCCAAACACCTGGCCTGTACTCTTCAAAAGTGTTGATATTCTAAAAGACAGACTGGGACTTCCCTGGTGGTCTACTGGTTAAGAATTTGCTTTCCAATGCAGAGGATGCAAGTTCAAACCCTGGTTGGGGAACTAAGACCCCATATGCTGTGGAGCAACTAAGCCCTCACACTGTAACTACTGAGCCTGCCCACTTCAACTCGAGAGCCTACGTGCCACAGACTACAGAGCCCGCATGCTCTGGAGCCTGTGTGCCACAACTAGAGAGAAGCCTGCATGGCACAAGGAAGAGCCCAAAGAAAGAGCTCTTATGCCGCAACAAAGATCCTGCATGATGCAACCAAGGCCCCACACAGCCAAAAATAAATACATAAATATTTAAAAATAAAATAAAAGACAGAGACTGAGAAGTTATCCAGATTGACAGAGAATGAAGAGATATGACAACTAAAGGCAACTCATGATCCTGGATTGAATTCTAGACAGGAAAGAAAACAACTAAAAAAGACATTACTGGGATAAACGATGACATTTCAAAGGTCAGGCAGTGGTTTTTAGATAGTAACACTGTATTAGTGATAAATTTCTTGATTTTGATGACTTAACCATAGATCCGTAAGAGAATGTCTTTGTTTTGAAGGAATATACATTGAAATCTTTAGTATCTAAAAAAAGAGGTGAAACTCTAAAACTCTTAGAAGAAAACACAGGAAAAAAGTTTCATAACATTGGACTTGGCAATGAATTTATGAATATAACATCAAAAGCACAAGCAACAACAGTAAAAATAGAAAAACTGGTCACATTAAAACTGAAACCTTCAGTGCAATCAAAGGACACAATCAGCAAAGTGAAAAGGCAGCCTTCAGACCAGAAGACAATATTTGCAACTCATATATCTGATAGGGGGTTACCATCTAGTATATATAAAGAACTCCTACAATTCAACAACAGAAAACTAAACAACTTGATTAAAATGTGGGCAAAGGACTTTACTAGACGTTTCTCCAAGGAAGGTATACAAACTGCCAACAAACACATGTAAAGGTGTTTTTAACATTACTTTTACTTACCTAACCATTCAATATCACAGTAATCCAAGTCTATGCCCCAACCCGTAACGCTGAAGAAGCTGAAGTTGAATGGTTCTATGAAGACCTACAAGACCTTTTAGAACTAACACCCAAAAAAGATGTCCTTTTCATTATAGGGGACTGGAATGCAAAAGTAGGAAGTCAAGAAACACCTGGAGTAACAGGCAAATTTGGCCTTGGAATACGGAATGAAGCAGGGCAAAGGCTAATAGAGTTTTGTCAAGAAAATGCACTGGTCATAACAAACACCCTCTTCCAACAACACAAGAGAAGACTCTATACATGGACATCACCAGATGGTCAACACTGAAATCAGATTGATTATATTCTTTGCAGCCAAAGATGGAGAAGCTCTATACAGTCAGCAAAAACAAGACCAGGAGCTGACTGTGGCTCAGATCATGAACTCCTTATTGCCAAATTCAGACTTAAATTGAAGAAAGTAGGGAAAACCACTAGACCATTCAGGTATGACCTAAATCAAATCCCTTATGATTATACAGTGGAAGTGAGAAATAGATTTAAGGGCCTAGATCTGATAGATAGAGTGCCTGATGAACTATGGAATGAGGTTCGTGACATTGTACAGGAGACAGGGATCAAGACCATTCCCATAGAAAAGAAATGCAAAAAAGCAAAATGGCTGTCTGGGGAGGCCTTACAAATAGCTGTGAAAAGAAGAGAAGCAAAAAGCAAAGGAGAAAAGGAAAGATATAAGCATCTGAATGCAGAGTTCCAAAGAATAGCAAGAAGAGATAAGAAAGCCTTCCTCAGCGATCAATGCAAAGAAATAGAGGAAAACAACAGAATGGGAAAGACTAGGGATCTCTTCAAGAAAATCAGAGATACCAAAGGAACATTTCATGCAAAGATGAGCTCGATAAAGGACAGAAATGGTATGGACCTAACAGAAGCAGAAGATATTAAGAAGAGATGGCAAGAATACACAGAAGAACTGTACAAAAAAGATCTTCACGACCCAGATAATCACGATGGTGTGATCACTGACCTAGAGCCAGACATCCTGGAATGTGAAGTCAAGTGGGCCTTAGAAAGCATCACTACAAACAAAGCTAGTGGAGGTGATGGAATTCCAGTTGAGCTATTTCAAATCCTGAAAGATGATGCTATGAAAGTGCTGCACTCAATATGCCAGCAAATTTGGAAAACTCAGCAGTGGCCACAGGACTGGAAAAGGTCAGTTTTCATTGCAATCCCAAAGAAAGGCAATGCCAAAGAATGCTCAAACTACTACACAATTGCACTCATCTCACACGCTAGTAAAGTAATGCTCAAAATTCTCCAAGCCAGGCTTCAGCAATATGTGAACCATGAACTTCCTGATGTTCAAGCTGGTTTTAGAAAAGGCAGAGGAACCAGAGATCAAATTGCCAACATCCTCTGGATCATGGAAAAAGCAAGAGAGTTCCAGAAAAACATCTATTTCTGCTTTATTGACTATGCCAAAGCCTGTGACTGTGTGGATCACAATAAACTGTGGAAAATTCTTCAAGAGATGGGAATACCAGACCACCTGACCTGCCTCTTGAGAAATGTGTATGCAGGTCAGGAAGCAACAGTTAGAACTGGACATGGAACAACAGACTGGTTCCAAATAGGAAAAGGAGTTTGTCAAGGCTGTATATCGTCACCCTGTTTATTTAACTTATATGCAGAGTACATCATGAGAAACGCTGGACTGGAAGAAACACAAGCTGGAATCAAGATTGCTGGGAGAAATATCAATAACCTCAGATATGCAGATGACACCACCCTTATGGCAGAAAGTGAAGAGGAACTCAAAAGCCTCTTGATGAAAGTTAAATTGGAGAGTGAAAATGTTGGCTTAAAGCTCAATATTCAGAAAACGAAGATCATGGCATCCAGTCCCACCACTTCATGGGAAATAGATGGGGAAACAGTGGAAACAGTGTCAGACTTTATTTTTCTGGGCTCCAAAATCACTACAGATGGTGACTGCAGCCATGAAATTAAAGGACGCTTACTCCTTGGAAGGAAAGCTATGACCAACCTAGATAGCATATTCAAAAGCAGAGACATTACTTTGCCAACAAAGGTTCGTCTAGTCAAGGCTATGGTTTTTCCTGTGGTCATGTATGGATGTGAGAGTTGGACTGTTAAGAAGGCTGAGCGCCAAAGAATTGATGCTTTTGAACTGTGGTGTTGGAGAAGACTCTTGAGAGTCCCTTGGACTGCAGGGAGATCCAACCAGTCCATTCTGAAGATCAGCCCTGGGATTTCTTTGGAGGGAATGATGCTGAAGCTGAAACTCCAGTACTTTGGCCACCTCATGCAAAGAGCTGACTCATTGGAAAAGACTCTGATGCTGGGAGGGATTGGGGGCAAGAGGAGAAGGGGACAACAGAGGATGAGATGGCTGGATGGCATCACTGACTCAATGGATGTGAGCCTCAGTGAACTCCGGGAGTTGGTGATGGGCAGGGAGGCCTGGCGTGCTGCGATTCATGGGGTTGTAGTCGGACACGACTGAGCGACTGATCTGATCTGATCTGATACTTATATTACTTTACTTATGTAAAGGTGTTTCAACATTACTAATGACTGGGAAATGCAAATTGAAATGTCAATGAAATATCACCTCACATCCATTAGAATGGTAATTATCAAAAAACAAAGCCAAAAAAACAAACAACCACCCCAGAAAACAAGTGTTTTCCAGGATGTGTGCAAGTTGTACCCTTTGTGCACTGTTGGTGGGAATATAACACGGTGCAGCCATCATGGAAAACAGCATGGCAGCTCCTCAAAGAATAAAAATATAGAATTGATTTACAAATTCCACTTTAGGGTATCTAGGGTCTTAAAAAGACCTTTGCCCACCCGCGTTCATAGTAGTATTAGTCACAATCTATGAAAGGTGGAAGCAACCCAAGTGTCCATTGAGGGGTGAATGGATAAGTAAAAGCTGTTGTTTAATGGGTACAGAGTTTTAGTTTTGTGAGATAAAAAGAGTTCTGGAGATTGGTTGCACAACAGTGTGAATGAACTTAACATTACTGATCTATATACTTCTAAAGATTTTTAAGTTAAAGATTTATGTTATGGGGACTTCCTTCATAGTGCAGTGGTTAAGAATCTGCCTTCCAATGCAGGGGACAGGAGTTCAACCCTTGCTTGGTCAGGGAACTAAGAGCCCACGTGCCATGGGGCAACCAAGCCCTTATGCCACAACTACTGCCAGCACACTCTAGAGCCCGTGCACCGCGACTAAAGAAGCCTTCCACCACAGCCAAGACCCAGCACAGCCAAACACGATTTATGTTATGTATATTTCACAGCAGCCAAAAATTAATAAATTAATACAAAAATAAAAACTTGCATTGATATCCCATGGTTTTTAGGGGAAAGATCAAAACCTTAACTAAAGTCATCAAAGTTCTATGTAATTACCCTGCATCTTTTGCACCCTGCTAACCTCCAGTCACACCAAATTGCATCGAATGCCCTCCATCCTTAACCCTAACACTAACCCTCAAAGAAGCAACAGTTAGAACCGGACATGGAACAACGGACTGGTTCCAAATTGGGAAAGGCGTACGTCAAGGCTGTATATTGTCACCCTGTTCATTTAACTTATATGCAGAGTACATCATGTGAAATGCCAGGCTGGATGAAGCACAAGCTGGAATCAGGATTGCCGGGAGAAATATCAATAACCTCAGATATGCAGATGACATCACCCTTATGGCAGAAAGTGAAGAAGAACTGAAGAGCCTCTTGATGAAAGTGAAAGAGGAGAGGAAAAAGCTGGCTTAAAAACTCAACATTCAAAAAACTAAGATAATGGCATCCAGTCGCACCACTTCATGGCAAATAGATGGAGAAACAGGGGAAACAGTGTCAGACTTTCTTTTCTTGGGCTCCAAAATCACTGCAGATGGTGACTGCAGCCATGAAATCAAAAGATGCTTGCTCCTTGAAAGAAAAGTTATGACCAACCTAGGTACCATATTAAAAAGCAGAGGCATTTCTTTGCCAACAAAGGCCCATCTAGTCAAAGCTATGGTTTTTCCAGTAGTCATGTATGGATGTGAGAACTGGACTATAAAGAAAACTGAGCTCCGAAGAATTGATGCTTTTGAACTGTGGTGTTGGAGAAGACTCTTGAGAGTCCCTTGGACTGCAAGGAGATCAAACCAGTCCATCCTAAAGAAAATCAGTCCTGAATATTCATTAGAAGGACTGACGTTGAAGCTGAAGCGCCAATATTTTGGCCGCCTGATGTGAAGAACGGACTCATTGGAAAAGACCCTGATGCTGGGGAAAGATTGAAAGCAGGAGGAGAAGGGGACAACAGAGGATGAGATGGTTGGATGGCATCACTCAGTTGATGGACATGCATTTGAACAAGCTCTGGGAGTTGGTGATGGACAGGGAAGCCTGGCATGCTGTCATGGGGTCGCAAAGAGTTGGACACGACCGAGTGACAGAACTGAAGTGAACTGAACCCTTAAAGGTTTTCCATCACCCTTGGTAAAAGCCGTAGACCTTAAGGTAGACTTAAGGCCCTATGTCTGCTTCCTGGACACCTCACTGACTTCATTTCCTCCTCCTCATCCCTGCTCATTTCATTCCAGCCACACTGTTCTTCTCGCTGGTCCTTAAATGCCCCAATCACACTCCTGCCTCAGAGCCTTTGCACTTACTGCTCTCTCTGCCTCAGATGTCCCAGACAGGGCTTCATGTTCCCAGATACAGACCACTCCTTTGTTCAAGTCTCCAATTCTCAGTGAGGCTTTCACAAAGCATACTGATAATACAACCTTGTACATCCTTTCCTCTTAGCATTCACCTAATATTATATATTTTACTGATTTATCTTGCTAACATCTCTGTCTCCACTAGAATGTAAGCTATATGAGGGCAGAGATTTTAGTCTGGTATATTTACTAATGTATGGGCTGCCCGTGTGGTGCCAGTGGTAAAGAACCTACCTGCAATGCAGGAGACATAAGACATGTGGGTTTGATCCCTGGGTCAGGAAGATCCCCTGGAAAAGGGCATGGCAACACACTCCAGCATTCTTACCTAGAGAATCTCAAGGACAGAGGAGCCTGGAGGAATCAGTCCATGAGGTCACAAGGAGCTGTACACGACTGAAGTGACTCAGCACGCACACACATTTACTAATATATAATATAGTAGGTATGTCATAAAATCTGATGAATGATAAGAGCTTCTTCCTTACCTGTTAAGATTCAGCTCAAAAGTGATGCTTTTCCTTATGCAGACCACCTCTTTACTCCTTCCCAGTACCTTGAACAGGCCTTTAGCCTGGCCTCCAGGATATTCTACAGCCCCTACCTGTTTACAAGTCAGCTTCCCCCAGTAGTAGATCTGCTCTACCAGTGCCTTGCACAGAGCTAGGCATGACATCATTCATAGATGAATATGTGAATGAATGAATGCATATTTGGATCTTAGCTGGATTGAGGTTGGCAGCTGTATGTGCTAACTCCCCCAGAGAGTGAGAGAAGAGACTGTACCTTCTCTCCAATCTCTGTCTGGTCCCCGCCAGGCAGAACCTCCAGATCAGCTAGCAGGGCACAGGCCTCCAGAGCCTTGTGGTACCGCTTGGGGTCTAGGGCTTGACCAAATAGCACGTTTTCCTGAAGAGTGCAGTTCTGGATCCATGCCTGCTGGGGCACGTAGGCCACGGAACCCTGGCCAAAGGAGAAGTACCTCAGGGTTTGCCCAAGGCCT
This sequence comes from Bos javanicus, assembly GCF_032452875.1. Lineage (NCBI taxonomy): Eukaryota > Metazoa > Chordata > Mammalia > Artiodactyla > Bovidae > Bos > Bos javanicus. The sequence goes on from NC_083886.1 coordinate 37,477,061, forward strand.
GACAGAGCTTCCCTTCCCAGTAATCCCTGCCCCTCTCACCTTCATATACACCTTGCCTTCCAGCTTCTCCATCTCTCCCAGCAGGGCAGATAACAGGGAGGACTTCCCACAACCCACAGGCCCCACCACAGCCACTAGTGCCCCCTTTGGCACCTGGATATCTAGGCTGGGGGTAAGGAGACAAGTAGCCCAGTCAGAGGAGGAATCGAGGTTTTGTCCCCCACCTTCCACCTGAAGACCCAAGCTCTCCTCCCTTTCAGAGAGCATCCTGGCAAGCTGAGGCTCTACCTGCTTCCCAGGTCAAAAACTGAAGGGTGGGAGTGGGGTGGGTTCTGCTACGATCTGAGCTGCAGTCCACTTTAGGCAGCTGAGAAGGGAAGGAGAGGCTGGTACCTGTGCAGGGCGGGTGGCAGGTCCTGGGCCCACGTAAAGGTGCCATTGTGTATGATGACAGCGTAGCCTGGGAAGACAGAGGTGCACAGGGTCAGGGGGCCCGGGGCAAGGGGGAGAGGATCCCTGGGTGGAAGAGCCCTGGGGAAAGGAGCCAACGGGGAGCACAGGGAAGCTTGCAGGTGGTGAGGGGGAGCTGGCAGGAAGTCCCAGGGAGGAGTAAGAAGCGCCCTAGAGAAGGAAGGTGATGGGGGGGGGGGCTGGGGAGGGGTAACAGAGGAGAGTAAAGAACCAGAAGAGGGAGAGGGCAGAATGAGGGCAGATGGGAAAGGAGGATGAAGAAAAGGAGGCCACAAGAGAAAAGTTAAAAGCTTGAAACAGAATTTTCTGGAGAAGTGGCTGGGTTAAGGGAAGCCCAGGTAGAGGCTGTCTGGACCTGGGGTGATGGTCTTTCTTTCCACACACTGAGGGTCAAGTTCATCTTGGCTCAGGAAATGCTGGATCCGTTTCAAAGACACACTGGTCTGCAGGCAGAGGGTGTGAGTCAGCCCTGGAAGCTATGCCTTTCTTACACCCATCTCCTCTTACCCTTGCTGGCCCCCAACTTCCTGGGTGAGGCTGGACCCCCTGAGGGCCCAGATGCTGGTGCTGGGTCCCTTCTCATGCCTGAGTCTTGCCTGGCTCCCACTGCCAAAGATAGGGTCCATGTTGGTAAGAGGAGGCTGTCTCCAGAACTTGGGTTTCCAGAAACCCTACCTAACTCTGACTCCAAATGGCCCATGAGTCCACTGACCTCATTCATCTTGGAACAATTCTTCATAATGCCAAACGGCCCTCCCCTGATTCCAATAACTCTCCCTGATTATCCCCTGACCCTAAATAGCCCCATCAACCTGCCCAAACTCCACTAGAACCCCAGCCCTTCCCAGGCTTACCTGGGCCAGGTTGCTGATTAACTGGGGCAGCATGTTGAGGGGAATTTTTAAGATGTTGAAAAGGGACACGGACACAAAGGCCTTTTCAGCATCCAGCACGTTGTTCTTGTCCACGGATACGTATACTCCGAGGGTGGTCAGGGTTACCTGGGCAGTGGTGGGAATGGGTGTCAGGGTGGAGTCTGCTGGGTTCAGAGGCCCGGGCTGGCTGAGCAGGAGATGGGACACCAGCCCAGGTGTGGGTGCCTCACCAGGAAGGGGGTGCAGACCCAGATGAAGGTGGATATGGCGTGGAGGCAGGCAACCTTGCGCATCAGCCGGAGCTCATCCTGCCGGATGCCCTCCACCTGCTTCAAGAAGCTGGGCTCCCAGGCATACAGCTTCAGCACCTTGATGCCGCCCAGGATCTCGCTCATCAACTTGATGCGTGAGTCCTTGAACTTCATTTGTTCTACCTATGGAAAGTGTGCCAAGTGCATACCTGAGCCCCTCCCCAGACCTCTATCAACAAGGGCACACATCTCTGCACTCACACACACGGCAGCTAGATTGCTCACCACTCCTCCCTGCCAGCCTGGATTGTACCCCAGCCTGGAATGCCCAAGCCAAGCTCCCTTCCTCTCTGCTGGACAAAATCCAGCTCCAGCCTCAGTGCCCCATCGCTGACCATCCCAGGCCCCTTCCCTGGGTCTCTAAGGCACGTTCTCATAGGGCACCCTAAACATGTATGCTGCCTCAAATCCATGTGAGCCTGAGGGAACAGATCCCTTATTTCTCTGTGTTCCCCAGTCCCTAACCCAAGGTGTAGCAGGTCACACTAATTTATTCATTCAGCCCCAACTTATTGAGTGCCTACTCTGTGCCAGGCCATGTACTAGACGTAAGGCAGATGATGATAAACAACTGAGGGCCCTCGCCATCATAAAGCTGACAGTCTGATAGGAGAAGTAGCTAGGAAGCAAACAATGGCCTGAATAAATGCTTACACTAAATCATTATGCACTCCAGTGGGAGTAACAGGATTCTGGGAGAGAATAATTGGGGTGGGAACTGGGAAAGTGTATGCTAGGAGTGAAGGGACGAAAGGAACTGGACAAGCAAGGAAGGCTGAAGCACATTTCAGGGAACACTATGTATGGCAGCCCAGAGGCACGCAGAGCTTAGTGATCTGGAGAAAAGAGAGGCCAGACTGGCTGAAATTTAGCCATATTCCAGGAGGTGAGGGCTTGAAAGGTGAGCAGGGGCCTAGTGGCTGGTAGTGGAAATTTGTCATTTATTCTGTGTACAGTGGGAAGCTAGGGAAGACTTCAATGAATGTTTGCAAATAAAGGACTGAATGACTGGCTATTTACACTAAGTGCAATGTGGTGGAGAAACTCTCGTTAGACCAGAAGAGGCAAGTTCTGTCTGATTCTGGATTGCTGTAATCTCTCTGGGCCTGGGTTCCTCAGTTGCAAAATGAGAATGTTTCTAAAACCCTCTCAGGGTTGTAAGGCTAGAGCAAGCTAAGGTTTGTGAAAGTGGCTTACAGCCATCTGTACTCAGTAAGCAAGGTAGTGGATGAGGCCAAGGTTAGTGACTGCACTCCACCAGGCACCTGGCCAGGGCTCCAGGCACCTGGCCAGGGCTCCAGGCAGGAGCAGCTCGGTCTGTTAGCACCCACCTGGAGGGCACGCATCTTCACAGCCACAGCGCCGTTGAGCGGGATTAGCAAGACCATGAGAGCAACTCCAGCCAGGACGGAGGGACCCAGGTTCTGAGGACGCACGATGGGTAGATTAGACAAACCGACACATATGCAGAGTGTATAGACAGAGCCCAACAGACAGAAGCCTATTGACCTGAAATGCGGGGGTGGGCCCGAAGCAAAAGTTAGTGGTCAGCCAAACAGATGGACAGTGAAAAGCAGACATACAGATAAAGCCAAAATTGCAAAAACATTTGCAGAAACAGCCAGCCATCAGATAATGACAACAGATAGGGACAAACAGGCAGCCATTGAAGGGTGTCCAGACACACAGAGAGGCAAATACAGATAGATAGGCAATGACAACCAGAGTCACACCCACCTTGTCTCCGAGTCCCTCTTCCCTCCCCTAGGTTCTGTGAGAGGGACAATCTCATAGGCTGGAAAGACTTGATTGCAGACACCAGCATCCTCACAGTTCTGTCCCCCACCCCTCTGCTGACCCAGAATAACTCTCTCTTGTCCCATCTGAAGGAAGGAGAAGTCAGAGGAAGGAGGCAGAGATCAGGGGTCAAGAGTCACCTGCCAGAGGAAGTACACTGCCAGGATGATCTGCAGGGGTGCTGACCACAGCAGGTTGATGAAGGGGACAACATCCATGAAGCGCTGCGCATCCACTGACATGAGGTTGACAATTTCGCCTACAGTGGACTCACGTTTGACTGAATTGGTGATGACCAGAGCCTGCAGGTGGACAGTTGGCTGATGGACTGGTCGTGCGAGTCTCTTCGAAGTTCCCCAGGGCTGGCCTCCCCAGCCCCTCATTTCCTGCTCCAGCTGACCTTCCTATAGATGACACCTATGATACCCGTGCGAAACCTCAACCCCATCACAAAGATGCAGTGGAAATACTGGTGTAAGATCAGGGTCTGCATCACGGAGCACACGAACATCAGCCCGGCCACCAGGAAGCCCCACCAGGTGGGGGCCGTGGGGTTTGAAATAAATCTGATCAGGATGCTGCAAACGGAGGAGAGAACAATAAGGGTGGGGACTCTCCCCTAGGCTGTTCCCCCTACTACTGCTCTCTTCCTGCCCCTCAGCCTCCACTCTCTCGAGCCTCTCATTTGGAGGCTGCTGGCCCTCCACAGCCCCAACCCAGACCACGGGAATCAGCCCAGAGCTGGTGCAAGACTCTGTCTCCTTACTCCTTTCTGCCTCCACCTCCTCTCCCATCTACCATGGCCTCCCTCCACCCACCTCTTTGTTACGCTCTGGCCACCAACCTCACCGGCCTGCCTGTTCTGCCTCCTTGGACCATGTGGCAGGAAGTAATGCCACATGTCCGTTGATTAGACTTTCCTTCACCTTTTCTTGGACTGCTGAGGGCTCTGAACTCCAGTGCATGACTACACAGACTCTCGCCACTGAAATCCATCCTCTTCAATATCAGCAGCCCCCAGAGCTGCCCACTGATCTTCTCCAGGACCCTAATCTAATTCCTCTCCCACAGTCCTCTTCACCTCTTACCTTCTGATCTGTCCTCACTCCCCACCTCTCTCAGCAGTGGCGCACTTACTTGTTTCCATTGAGAACTCCCTGCCAACTACAAACTTCCCTGCAAACATTCACCCTCTTCCATCTGCCTCAGGACAGGAGGCGTCCTTCTGACTTTCCACGCTGGATTTTGCCCCCTAAACCCCAGATCCCACCCACCTCTTCAGAAGCATGCTTCATCATTGGCCCCCTTTCGCCTCATCTTCAGGAACCTCCTCTCCATTGGCAGCTCTGTGCCTTGGCCGACTAACATGATCAAGTCTCTTCCATGTAAGGACAAACCTCCCCTTGGCCCCATGGAGCTTCCTCCACAGTCATGGCCAGGCCTCTTCTGCTGTGGGTTGGGTGTGACTCCCCAAAAGACATGCTCAAGTCCTAACCCCTCGTACCTATGAATGTGACCTTATTTGGAAAGAGAGTCTTTACAGATGTAGTCAAGTTAAGATAAGGTTGTACTGGAATAGGGTGGCCCTGAATCCAGTGACTGGCATCTTTATAAGAGAAAAGAGAGGGAGATTTGCACACAGAGACACAAATGCAGACACACACACACACACAGAGACACATACAGGAAGATGCCATGCAAAGATGGAGGCAGAGATTGGAGCGATGAGTCTCAAGCCAAGGAAGTCTAGTCTGCCAGCACCACCAGAAGCTGAACAGATCTCACTCACAGCCTCTAGAAGGAACCAACCCACTGACACTTTGATTTCAGACCATGCTTCCAGAATCATGAAAGAATACATTTCTGTTTTCAGCCACCCAGTCTGTGGGACTCTGTTACCCTAGGAAACTAAAAACTTTTATAGGAAGTTTCTAGACCTTCACTGGCCCTATCTCCACTGCAGACACCCTTCTCTCAGGCCCTTCCCCTTTGTCTCAGCCTGTTTCTGGCAAAGTCACCAACAAACTCCATGTTGCCTTCCTCGGGCTCTATTTTCCTGGTCAGCTCTCTTCACTGGAGGCCATGGCTTCCCCTGGATGTGTTCTCTGTGCCCTGGTCCACAATCTGGATTCTTTTCCCAACTCTGGCCCCTCCAGGTTAGTCTTCTGCTCCCCCATACCTGTCAGAAGGCCCTAGGACTCTGTCTGGGGCCTTCACTTGAAGGCCCCTCTCTGGGAGGGGTAAGCCAAAGAGATGGAGCCCTGGGCTTCCATGACGACTCTGAAAACTCTCTGACTTCCCTCTAGCTGGCAATCTCCCCTTGGGGGCCACCGGCACCTCAGGCCTGACATGGCGAAGACGCAGCTCACCACTGTGCCCCGTGCCCAGGTCTCTCTTCCTGCTGAGTTCACTATCTCAGCAAAAAAAAAGAAAAAATCCATCCTTCTCTAGCTATCCAAGAACCCAGGTCACCTTTGTCCCCTCCCTTTCCCTGACACAAGCACGCATTTCCAGAGTAGCTCCTGAATCCAGCTCATTCCTGACCTGGACTTTCCTTAGACCTAGTTGGCCCACTTCCATCTGGCTACACTGCCTTACACCACCCACACTACCAGCAGGGGATCCTTCCAGATGCAAGCCAGATGCCCCTCCCTGGCTTCAAACCTTTCAAGGATTTTCTTAGCTTTCCCTCTCTCCCTGTGTTGTTCTGCCCCTCCCTCCAGCCACCCTCCCTCTAGCATTCATAAGCACTTGGAGTTCCTGAGTCATGCTGTCTCAGGCCTTTGTGACTCTGCACCTAGTTAGTTAGCTGCCTGTCCTTCCAAACTAGATAACCTCCCTGGGCTGGCAAGAGTACCCTGCCCCTTCCCAGGCTGGCTTCCTGCCTCAGGGGTTTTTCAGACACCTGCGTACACCTCTGCCCACACTGTGCTCTAACAGATTTACACACCAGTTTCTCCCATGAGACTTTAAGACCATATCTTATTTATCTTTGTATACCTAGGGTCTGGCACTATTCTGAGACCCTGGAGGCTCAAAAGATACTCACTGAATGAGCAAACGCACAAATTCATGAATGGAGGAGCAATGGAGCGAGGGCTCCTTCCCATTCCCGCATTTGAGAGCTCCTTCTAGCCCAAGCTACTCAGGGAACAAATGGAAAGAGCACCAAAGCCGGAGTTCAGAGCTCTGAACTCAAATCCATCATCACCAGCTGTGTGCCCTTGGTCAAATCACTTCATTTCTCTGAGTTCTTATTTCCTCATTTTTTGTTGTTGTTTTTTGTTTTTCTGCTTCCTCATTTGTAAAATGGGAAATCCTCCGTAGGACTGTTGGGAGGATTTAAAGAGAGAATGTTTGCTAATGTATACATAGGGGTGCCTGGCAGCTGTACTTGGGCCAGGTAAGTTGGATGTGAATGGGGAAAGGAGGTGCAGAGGCTCTGCCACTTGCCAAGGGTCCCACAGAAAATGGGGATAGCCCCCCCAGTTCCTGGACTGGGGCTCTTTCCCCACTCTTCATCCCCCAGGCCAGCCCCTTGTCCCGGGAAAGGCCATGCGGGAGGGAGCGTGGACAGACCTGAGCAGCTGCGGGTTGATAAAGGACAGCAGATCCTGGATCAGCTTGAAGCCCATGCTGAGGAGGAAGCTGGAGCTGAAGGTGGCCATCAGGGCCCGCAGGAAGGAGGCCTCCGGGGCCCTGGGTCGGTCCTCAAGCAGCACCTCACCCTCACTGGACAGTTTCTTCCCAGAAGCCTCTGCAGCCTGGCGTCTGGTCCGAGGAGGAAAGACAGTGAGTCGGAATGGGTACAAAGGCCCTGTGAAGCCAAGGGCCACCAGGGCTGTTGAACAGCAGGTAAGAGGGGGAGCTGCTTTCTTGGCTCTCACAATTGGAACAGACAATGCAACTTTCCAGCTGAGAATCCCCAAGTGACTCTGTCTTCAGGTTCTAGAGGATATATGAAGGGGTGTCTTAACTGCTCCCCAAGAACTATACACCCAGCAATTTCCAGCATCTGCCTCTCCAGGGCTGCTGGCTCCAGGGAGAATGCTATGAGAAAGGAGACTTGGGCAGGGCTGGCTAGTGGCCTAGTCACTGGGGGGCTGAGCAGGGAGGGAGTGGAGGTGGCATGAAGGGACAGAGACGGGGTGCAGCAGGCAGACTGGAGGCCGTTAGGTCTTAGAGGCTCCAAGCCATGAACCCAAGACACGGATGACCGAGTCCAGGCCCCTGGCTCCTCCACAGACAGTTGGCCATCAGGGGCTCAGACAGAACCAGCATGGGACTTCTGGGACCCAGACTGTGGGTGGAAGGCAAAAGGGTTTGGTCCTGGGGGGGATGTGGGTGAAGAAGGAGGACTCAGAGTCTCAGATTTTTTGTCTGAGTAGTCAGCCAGAGACAGACTCCTGGGTCAGTGGGAAGGCCCTCGATCAGATGGTAATCTCCTCCAGCTGTTGGCTCCACATAAAAGGCGGGATTACGCGGGGACGCTGGCCTGAACCTTCTTCCCCTGGTCCTTTCCCCTCCTGAGGGAAGTCTCCGGAACCCGCCCTTCAAGTCAGTCAGGGCAATTCAGTGGTGACTGCAGGGGCCAGACAGGTGGGTGTGGATTCTGCCCGTGCCACCACCAACTAGGGCACCTTGAGTGAATCCTCAAACCTCAGTGCTTCAGTGATGTCATCTGTCACACAAGACATTACAGCCTGTGCAGTAGGGCTGCCAGAGACTGACTGGGTTAATCTTAGAACTACCCCTCAGACAGAGTGTTAGTCGCTCTGTTGTGTCCAATTCTTTGCAATCCCATGGACTGTAGCTATCAGACTCCTCTGTCCATGGAATTCTCCAGGCAAGAATACTGGGGTGGGTAGTCATTCCCTTCTCCAGGGGATCTTCCCAACCCAGGGATTGAACCCAGGTCTCCCACACTGCAGGCAGATTCTTTACTGTCTAAGCCACCAGGGAAGCCCCTTGGACAAAGTAAGTGTTGTGAAAGTGTCAGCCACTCTCCAGCTGGCCCCACGCAGGCCTAAACTGCACACCCAGGACCACTTGCACCTGTGTTTTCTCCACCCCCAGCCATGTCATCTACCACCCTCGCCTGCAGGAGACCCGGGCTGTGTGAAGGGGCTGGGGTGGAGGGGAGTGGGGACTGGGGAGAGGGGGGCCTCACCGCGCTGCCTGATCTTGTTGCTTCTTCCACTCCTCCAGCAGCCTCTGCATCACCATCTGGGAGCGGTCCTCCTTGTTTAGGGACCAGAGGTCTCGCTCCTCCAGGGGCCGCCTATAGCCGAGGATGGCCAACCTGGAGAGGGCAGGCAGCACCACACTGGGTCAGAGTTTAGGAGCCTGGGGACAAGGGTCTCCAGACAGGAGGATGTCCCTGGGGGGACAGTAGCCAAGAAGAGTGTCTCCTTTATTCCTACAGTGAGCAAGATGGGGGTCACTGACTCCCACTCCAAGTTCTGCCCTTTCTCCCTCCTTCTCAGATGCCCCATTGACTCCTGGGCCCTGGTGATGAATTGATGCTGACTGGGCCCTGAGCGATGATAGACCCACTGGATGGAGCCCTAGCCCAGGAGCTTCCTCAGAGCAATATGGTTAATGAGCTGTCACCAAGGTCACAGACATAATTCTCCTGCTTTAGCTACTCTGAGAGATGCCCAAGGAAATGACAGCTGCAAGCTTATCCCTGACCAAAGAGCTGGGAACTAATTCTCCCTCTAGAACCCTGGGCCTGTCCCCAGGGCCTGCCCTGGGATCAGAACTGGACTAGGCCTGGCTTCTGTACTCAGCCCCCAGCCCAAACAGACAGGTTTCCCCACCCTTGCCTGCCCCATGCTCACCGGGGTTCACAGTTCCTCAAGCTCTTGAATTCTTGGCCTGCTCCCGTTCCTCTCTCTAACTCCCCAACTATCCATCCCCACCCCCAGATCCCCAGGCTTAGGAAAGAGAAAACTTACTTTGTAAACCACCAGAAAGATAGGCGGGAGAGGAAGCCAGCTCCAGCCTCTGGGCAGGGGTTCTAGAAGGTAAAAGAATGAGACAGGGGAAATCAGGATCTTTCCTCTTAAGGCAGAGCAGAGGGAGGAGGGTGCCTCCCTCCTTTCTGCTCCAAGCCCCAGTGTGCACACTCTGGAGGTAACAAGATCGAATGAATTGGAAGGACTGGGCTGAGCGATGGGCTGTGGAATCGCCTTTACCACCCACCTCCATTAAAACTTACAGGGTCCATATTCTTGGGGGAGAAAAACGGTGGCTTCTCTCTGAAGCAGGAGAGGATGAGGGCAGACAGCACCAGAGCAAAGTAGATGTAGAAGGTCGTGAAGCGGAAAGGGTCTGAGATCTTGCCCTGGGGGAGAAAGGGGAGCAACATCATAGCTTGGGGATCCCTGGGCCTGTAGTCCAAAGGACTTGGGGGCACCAGACCCCTCTGTGTAGGAGTCAGCCCCTGGGGGTCCCAGGGTCCCCCACCCAGAGGGCTCTGAGAGAGGGGAAAGATCATAGGGGTCTGCTATTTGGTGGAGACTTGCCCTGCTCACCTACATCCCCTTGTGTAATTGAAGAATTGAGGCTTCAAATGGCTCAGGAACTTGCCCAAGATCACAAAGTAATTGGATTGTTCCCAACCTGTGCTCTTATAAATACATTTGACTGACTTCTCTTGAGATAGAGAAATAGGGAGACACTAGATTGATCCCCAGTGCTCCTATCACCACATCACCTTCCCCCCACCGCCACTGAAAATCAAGAGGAAGATCAGGGACTGAGGGAGGTAGGAAAAAGGGGGAGAATGAGATAATGGGATTCCAGGGAAGCCAAAATTGTTCATGGTTGCACACACGTCCTCACTGCACAAACACTGCATTTGACGGTGGCGGCATCGGTGGCAGTGGCCACATTCCACAAGCAGCCGCAAAGGGCTCTTCTTGCTGCATTTCCCTGGTTACACCGACTCGCACCCTGCTCACCAGCCTGCTTCTCAGCAGAGATGCAACAAGTAAGGAATGACACAAAAGGGACTGAACAGCAGAGGAGGTCCTGGGAGCTGAGAAGAGGCAGAGAGGAGGAGCCTGGGAGCCAACAGTGCCTTGAGCTCTGGGGCCAATCCCTAGACAGCGGTGGACCTGGCGGGTTTCTCTTTTCCCCTTACCTGTGTCAAAGCTGAAAGGATCTTGGAACGGAAGGGGATGATGCCACAGACCACACACAGGAACCAGAAGATGATGAGAACACCCGAGGACCGAACCCCCTGCAGCCGCTCATACTGGATCAGCAGGGTGGCCAGCAGCTGTGCAGGGAGAACAGCAGGTGCTGGGCCAGAGCACACATCTGGACCTGACTCCATTCTTCCCCACGCCCCATGGCTAGATGTTTCTGGGGTTACCCACTTCTAAGGTGTCCAGCCTTCTCCTCGGAGCCCATGGTTGCCCCATCAGCATCCCACAACCCACTAGAGATCCCCCACCCAGATCCCCTGGTCCCACACTGACCATGGTAACCCCCACCACCAAGGGGGTGACAAAGAAGACGGGGGCAGGGGGCCAGCCATGGACCAGGCCGTGGAAGGAGTAGAAGAGGTCAGCCCAGGAGACACACCACAGCAGGACGCCCAAGGCCTGTGAACAGGACGCAGGTTGGAGCCTCCACCCTCAAAGAAACGGAGAGCCCCCCGCCCCGCCCCCACTCCCCACCGGGGGAGGGGCCTTTGGTCCTGAAACCAACAGATCTGCCCAGGCCTGCCCTCAAGGGCCGGGCTGGGCACTGGCTGGAAGCTTCTCCAGAGTGGGGAGACCATTGTTGGAGACCTTGACTGAACTTCCCCAGAGATTATCTCATTGGGCTGTAGATCCAGCTGGCAGGCCCTGAGCACAGGGCGGGTGAGGCTGGGGAACCCAGTCCAGTCACTGAGGGTGGGGGAGGGACTCATTCAGGTTCCGGTCCCACCCACAGGAGACCCTGAGCCTCTGACCGTCTTGAGCCTGGAGAGGTAAGAGAGGACAATGTAGCCTTGGCGGTGGCCCCGCAAGTAGAACAGGTAGCAGGGCAGGGCAGCCCACAGGTAGATGCAGGGGAGCCAGGCCAGCAGGGAGTTCTGGAAGCAGGGAGTCAAGTCTGGGTTGTCTGTGTGCAGGGACAGGTTGGAGTCCTGGGAAAAGAGAGAAGAATTCAGGGGCAGCAATGGGCTCATGCTCCAGGAAGGGGGCTGGGCCAGAGAGCTGCTCCACACGCCCTAGTGGTTGGAAGGCATGTGATCTTGAAAGGCTCAGTGTGCAAACGAGCAGGCATTGTCCCAAGCGTGAGCTCTCCCAGGAGGCTAAGGGTGCTAGTTTCCTCATTTCCTCATATTTTCTCTCTCTAATTGACATATAATTTAAGCACAATAAGCTGCACCCTTCTAAAGTGCACAGTCCAGTGAGTGACAGTTGTACACACCTGCAAAACCGCTACCCACAATAAAGACAGCAAATACGCCACCATTATCCGAGCTCCTTTGCGCCCCTCTGCAGCCCATCCCTCTCAGGCAACCACTGGTCTGCTTTCTGTCATTCTAGAGTTCCACCCTTTTTTTAATTAATTTACTTTATCAAAGCAGTATATGCACATGGTTGAAGAGTCCACTTCCTCTCTAAGTCTCCCAGGGAAGGGATAGGGAGCCTCTTTCGGCTTTAGCTGCCTCTCTGTTAAAATAGGGGAGGCCATCCCCCACCCCGCCTACCTCCCTCAGTGGGAGTGAACTCAAAGGAACAAGGTGATGTGGAGAGAGCTTTGTAAAACAAAGCCCTGGTGACCCATCATCTCATTTTGCATAGGACTGTCCCAGTTCTAGCACTGACACAAAGTCTTGTGTCCTTGGGAACCACTGAGTCCAGACAAGATCCCCACCCTCCGTTTTGTCTTTGCACTTAAGAATTTTTTTGGAAATGGATGGGGGAATATGTCTTCCACTCGATGATGCTCTGGTAAAGGCCTACCAGGGGCTTGGTAGGGAGGCTGGGGAGGTGGGGTGGGGGGTGGAGGCACATGTGGGACAAACAGTTCCTGCCTCTAGGGAGCGTGAGGTCCACGGACACACTGCTTTGGAGGAGTTTCACTCAAACCCTGGAAAGCAGAGGCTGTGCCACATACATCTTGTATTCTAGAACCCAGTACTCAGTAGTCACTCAAGCAATGCAAGCTAAGGACCAGCAGACTCTTGCTGAGCACTGGCACTTGGCCCATGGCTGAGGGCTGGATCACAGAGCAGGATTATACTGTAGGCCTGGGCAGGCTCTTCTAAGATGGGGGAGGCAGACACCCCGGCCTGCATGGTTTTCCTGTTTAAGACATTTCTTATCCAAGTATAATAAATATACTTACAGAAAAGCACACACAGCTTAAGTATACACCTCAGTGAATTTTCACACCCTGAACACACTTTTGTAACTAGAACCTAAATTAAGAAACAGGACATGGCTGATGCCTGGAAGGTCCTCTTGGGCTTCCTCTTAGCCACTCCTCATCCCAGGGGAATTCTGTTCTGCGTTCCAGCAACATGTGATTTTGCCCACGTGGGACCTTCCTAAAAGGAAACCACACAGCCCAGATCTTTCATGTCTAGCTTCTTCACTCTGCACTGCATTTGAGGGGTGTCATCCTCGATGGTGAGTGTGAGGATTCTTCCTCCCCATTTTTACACGTGGTCCATTGTACAAAAGGACCATGTATTGATTCATTCCACCCTCAAGTGGCAGCCACACCCTGTTTAACCCTTCACAAGCCCATTAATCTCATCCCCTTAGTTACCAGTCCGATAGCTGGCCCAAGGCCATCCCCAACTCTATCACCTGGTCTTTGGGCCTGGAGGGAGTGAACTACTGACCTCTCTGGGGCCAACTCGAGCTACACCTTCTACAGAAAGCATTTCTGGGGTGCCCCAGCCTCCAAGGGGCTTTGCTTTGCTTTGTTTTGTATGGTCTTGGCACTCAGGCAAATGACTATTACCTGAGTGATCGAGGCCCTTTATGTTTCAGCAGCATTTTATTATGCACTTAAGAGGTCATTATTCCAAAAGAAAAGAAAAGGAACAGTATCAGGCCTGACTTGCAAAAGAAAAAACAGGTTCCACTTGCTCTGGCAACAAATCCAAGGACACCTGGCAGTCAGGAGCTGGGAGGAACACCCAGGCCTTGTAACACCAAGCCACTCCCACCTTGAGCTGCTTGGATCTGCACCTGTGAATATATCTTCTCTCCACAGCGATGTGAGCCCTTCAGGGTAGACACTGGGCCTTACTGTTACTCCTCTCCTCTCTTGCCTCACACCTTCCAACTCCCAGCACAGGGTCAGGTACGAGGAGCAGCCCAGATGGACTTTGTCAGTCAAGGTCTATTCATTCACTGATGAGGGAGAGCGTGTGTAGGGGGATCGGAGCCTGAGTTCAAAGGCACAACCAGGACTCACCCTTACGATGGGTCAAGGGCAGGGCTCTTTGAGGCCGGCAGGGAGTGGCTATGAGAACAGACCCTGATGGAGAGGACCCAGTGTGGGCTGCCTCTTTGGAGCTGTGGAATCGTGGATGAGTGCCGTCACCTCTCTGAACCTGTCTCTGCGCGTGAGTAATGGCAGTAGTGAGAGCATCCCAGCCAGCTCACTTCGGGGGTAGAATGAACCGCAAGGCACCTTGACTCAAGTAGGGCAATACTGGAGGAAGCAGGTGACAGAGCAGAAGCTGCTGGGACCTTGTTTTGGTTTCATAAACTTCCATTGTGGCAACAATCAAGAGATCTTAGGAGGACCAGATGACCGTTTTGATCCACAGGGAGATCCGGCCTGGGCTCCGTTGGGCAGAGCCCTCTCCAGGAGATAGCATACCAGACCATGCCTCTGTCCCCAGACTATCTATTTACCTCAGATATTCTGCTAAGACCTAAGGACTTCCCAGATGGCTCAGGGGTAAAGAATCCACCTGCAAATGCAGGAGACACAAGAGATGTGGGTTCAATCCCTGGGTCGGGCAGATCCCCCAGAGGAGGAAATGGCAACCCACTCTAGTATTCTTGCCTGGAAAATTCCATGGACAGAGGAGCCTGAGGGGCTACAGTCCATGGGGTCGCAAAGAGTCAGACATGACTGAGCATGGCACAGCACAGCAGCCTGCTAAGACAATGACAGGATCCATCACATATAGCATGTCCAGAACAGAACTCCTGCCTGCCCCTCCTCCAAACTGCCCACCTTGATGCGGGGCAATGCTTTTCTTCTCTCAGGCTGGAATCCTCCGAGTCATCCTTGGTTCTTTCTCTGTCTCTCACAACTCACACCCAACTTTTCAGCAAATCCTGTCTATTGTACCTTCAAATTATTAGGTTGAACTACATGAAAGGATTATATCCAATGCTTTTTATCTATAAAAAGGCATCTTCACCTGGATCTCCCTGATAGATCCAGGATCCAACTGCTCCTCTCCACCCCACTCTCTCACTTGATTTGTGGCATCACCCCCTCTCTTGTCTCCCTGCTTCTGTTCCTGCCGCTTACCCAGCAGTCTCCTTCAGCACAGCAGTTAGAGGCAAGTCTTCATAAAACCTAAGCCGGACGCCTTAGTGACACACCATGTCACTGCTTTGGTTAAAACCTGTCAAGGGCTCCCCGTTTCACTCAGAGTAAAAGCCCAGGGTGCCCTTGAAACCCACATTATCTGCTCCCCGGTGTCTCTGACCTCAGCTTCCCCACTCCCCTCTCTCACCTGCCTCCCGCCCTCTGTGCGGTCTCCAAATGTCAGGCCTGCGCTTGTCTCAAGGCAGTGGTGCTGCTTCATGCCCTCATCACCTGCAAGCTTGTGCTCAGATCTCAGATCTTGTGGAGGTCCACTCTGACCTTTCTAATTAAAACTGGAACTGTAACCCCCATCCGGCTCCTGCATCCCCACCCCTGCTAGCCTGTCCTCTTTTCCCATAGCCCTCACCATTATCTAGGATAGTATCCCTATCTAGGATATATAACTGAGTTATTTGTTATGTTTGTAATTTTTCTGTCTTCTTCCACTGGAATATGTGTTCCGTGAGGACCGGTTTGTTAGTTCTGCTGGGCCAGCTAGGCAGCCCCACTGACTAGAAGAGCTCCTGGCACAGAGACCACACTCCTATGCATTTGTGGAACAAAAGAAAGAAAGAATAAATGGACAAAAGTTAAAGTTACCCTCCAAAACCCATATGTGCAGCTGAATGCCCAGGAGCTCAGACTGCTCTCTCCTTGACACCAAGGCACTCGAGAGGGTCTCTGACCCAAACAAAGCTAAGTGTAAAAGACAGGGTTGGTGGAGGTCATGGACCCCATACTACTCCTTGCAACCCCACAGGGTAGGATGGGTGATCCCTTCTCAAACCACCAGCCCCCAATCCCCATTCTGAAGAACACCAGCTGGGCTGGGAGCCAAGACCACAGCCCTCCCCGACTGCCACCCACACAGTTTCCACGGCAACAACAGCTCCCTTAACAATGTGATTAAACAGCTGGACGGGACTGATAAGGTCTGGCGCCCAGAGTGGACCACATACCGGGGAGCCCCTTCATGGGCACCAAGACTGAAATCCCTACAGACCCCAGCAGGGGACAGGTGGCAGTAAGGACCCAAGAGCCCTCTGCCACAGCGCCTTTAGGGACTTTCCAGCCCCTGGGCGCCCCAGGCTTTTTGATAGCTCTGTCAAGAGAGAAGAGTAATTACTTCCTTAATCCTGTGTTGTGGGGAGAAGGGATCAACTGACAAGTTCATTATCTCAGCAGAAATGGAGATACAGAAAAAGGGCATGGGCCTGTTCACACGCACTAACTGTAGCCTTTGGAAGGGTCTGGGTCTGGAGGCAAAAGTCTGTGGCTCACAGCCTGGCGGGCCCTTCTGCTTCTGAAAGGGCCTTGGCAACCAGCAAGAACTTCGGGTACTTAAGCACCACTGTGTTCCAAGATTATTATTTAATGTCCACAACAGCTGAGACTCATGGCTGAAAAGTGACCAGCCCCGGTTTACATGGGCTGATGCCAGACCTGAACCCAGGCCTTGCAGCTCCAGAGTCTCAGTCCCTATCAGGGACCACCCTGGGGATAGAACACATTGTGTCCAGATCACCCGAAACATTAAAAATCTCCTTTCAGCCGTACAGCCTGCCCTCAAACCACCTCCTTGCTGCGGTTCTTCTCACAGAGCAGATGGAAAGGGGCTGCCATCACAGGGTAACAGACTAGCTGGCATTCTGGGAGCCACTGGACTAGAAACCTGACTATCCAGTTAGAAGGAGAAATCCAGTCCACGGATTAGCCCTCATGAGCACCCACCCCAGCCCAGGAACACCTGGATCCAGCCCTGAAAAAGGAACAGCTCCAGGTGGGGGAGGGGAGGCCCCACACACAGCAGTGACACATCCAAGTCTCACCACCCCACCCCAACAGGGATCCTGCTGCATCTGTGCCCCTGGGTCAGCCACACCAGGGAGGGGTGGACACAACCCAGGTGCTCTGACCCTGCCTCCTCGGCCAGTCAGCTGGCAGGCCCCACTGGGGCCTCCCTCCCTAGGGGCTGGTCCCGGGCTCCAAGGTCATTTCCTGGTGAGAGGACCAGCAGGCAGACTTGGCAAAGTTCCCTCCCAAGTGCCACTTCCTTGACTCATTTCCTTCCCTAAGTCTCCAGCTCTCCAGACCAGGTCGGGGACATCAGGGCTTGGGAGAGGCCAGCCTGGGGACCTAATGTTTCTACCAGGAGCCAGACGTTCAGAGGCTCAGTTTTGGTGCCCCAGGTGGGATGGAGAGAAGGGATTCTAGAGCCCCTAGCTTGGCAGGGAGGACTGGGTTCCTGGTGGGGGTAGAGTTTGGTGTCCAGTAGGCTGAGGGGTGTCCACCTCCTACCTACCCGCCTAAGCCATCCCTGCCTCTGCCAGTTTCCCCAAATCTTTGGGGGTTACTATCTTCATTTAAGAATCAAAATACATTGAAATCAGAGCCTTTTCTGCTACTCATATGTTATGGTGGCCACCTATTCCGACTGTGCAGTGACCCAGGAGGAGGCCAGGGAAGACCCTGACATCCCAGAGCCCTAAAGTCCACAGAAGCCTAGTCATAACCCCCCTGAGTCTGAGGCTCAGGTCCTCAGAATCAGAACGGAGAAACTAGACCTGAAGGAGGCCCAGGTGGAACTCAGAGAGGGTGAGCAATTTGCCTAAAGTCACACAGCTAGTGAATAACAGAGTGGCACTAGCTGGAACAGAGCAGGAGACACAGGGAGTGTCTAGGGACTAGAGCCCTGCCCCTCCCTAGGGTGAGTAAACAGCCAGGGGAACAGTGAAAGTGAAAAATGGTGCCTGACCAGCAGGAGACCCACAGGACTCTGCCAAGAGCTGCTACTAGGTAATTCCATGTGTAGAGTGTGGAGAGGGTCAGGGGAAAAGGTCTGAAAATCTCAGAGGAGGAACTGGTGAGCTTCCTATTGACCACACATTCTCTCTTCCTAGCTGGTCGCAGAATTTCAGGGCAGGACCCCACCTCCTTCCTCCTTCCACCACCCCCACCAAGTGGTTACTAATCCTGTGTTTGAGCCCCCAGTGATGGGGAGCTCACTAGTGCTCAGGCAGTCAGTGCCATCTTTGGACAGCTCTCCTGGTTAAGACCGTTGGATTTCTAAGCCTGCATCAGCCTCCCAGGAACTTGCTGGAGCCATCAGATGAAAGCTAATTCTGCAAACAAGTCAAGACCTCCTTAGGGCAAACAGCTGGAGGCCCTTGCTCTGTGCACCCTCACCACCACGTGGGTGTTCTCCTGTCTCCACTGCTCAGAACAGAGTAATCCTCCAGGCAGGAGGCAACATGGTGCATCAAAGGGACACTTCCACCTTCTTTGTTCTAGAGGCATCTCTGGATCCATGATCCCTGGGCCACTTGGCCACAGTTCATTCTCTTGGAATTTATTTCCACACACACTCCCAAGCATGATCAGAGGATGCTGGTAATACACCCCAAAGCGAATAGAGGTGAGAGAGAGAGTCAAAGAAAGGATGAATCACTACCCAGTACACAGCGTGTATGTGAGTACATAGCACGTATGCACACGTCCAGCGGGATTAGGAGTCCCCTTGGGGTTCCTACTCTCACCTTCAGCTGGGGCTAAGGCAGATGCATTTATCCACAAATTACCCAGGAAACAGCTGAAATGGGAGCCCCTGGCCCAATGGCCTTGCCAGCCCTTTTTCTGTAGGTCTTGCCAAATCCAGACCTGCTAACCTCATCTCTTTTCCTCTTTTCCTCTTCCCAGGGATATCATGACACATGAACATCTTACCAACAGAGTTTTAAGTTCTCAAATCACTTTACATTCTGTTTTTAATTTGATCTCCATATGTCTTGTGAGATAGTTAGGAGATGGGTTATTTCCCCATTTCACAGGTGGAAAAACAGGCTGGGAGGATAAGCTAGCAAAAAGGCTGGGTAGAATAAACAAGTGACCCAGAGGGACCGGAACCATCTCTCTTGCCCCTGCTTTACACCCTTGGCTCAAGTATTTTCTGGCTGCCCTGAACCAACTTCCAACAAAGTGGGTCATCCATAGGCCTCAAAGATAAAAGGTTCAGGGACAACTATGCCTGACACACAATGAATATGAGCTGCAAACTAGCACAGCATCAACGAGGAGCCCTGAGCTCCAGGTCTTTTGGGTAACTGAACTAGAGCTAAGGTTATAGCTCCAGCCTCCAGGCCTCAGACCCTGCTCCCTTGTCTCAGCTCTGCAAACACTCAGAGCATGATCTGGGAACCTTCCTGCTTTTTCTTCACCCCACCTCCAGTCACCAGCCACACTGGGTACAGCCTGGAACAGCTTTCAGGAGCCACGAAGATACTGTGGAAGATGGAAGGTGCTTAGACATTGAAGTCAGGAAGAGGAGTGGTCAGTTCCCTTGTCATTTGAGGTATCCACTCAGAGACCTCAAAGGAGTCACCTCTTGGACCTAACATAGATGCGCTGACTCCCATGGACCCTGGGGTTCTCAGAGGAGGCGCACATAGCTCATAAGCAACAGCAAATTCAGGGACCAGGGAGTCCAGAAGCCCAAAGGTTCACAGTCAGGCAATGGCAAAGTTAGAACCATATCTCCGGGTCCTGTTTTCCAGTCCAGCAATCCGTAGCTGTCACATGACCTTGAAAAATCCCTTCCTTCAGTTACCCCAGCTCTGTAATGAGGGGCTGGGCTGGCTGCTCCATGCCCACACTCTGATACTTGGATTCTACAGTATCATGGAAGGCCTGAGAACAGGAAAGGAGTCCTGAGTTCCCCAACTCCTGGTCCCTTAAAGTCTGTTCCTGGGAGAGTCCTAAGCTCTTAGGGTTAACAGTCTACCCAGGAACAAGGGGCCCTTGCACTTGAGGCTTGGGCACATCTGCCCCCTTGATTACAGGTCCTCTGCTTGGCCACCTCAGATACTGTGATCTGCCATGGCTACATCAGCCAGGCTTAAGTGGCAGTGAGAGGAAGTCTACTCCTGAGCCAAAGGAGGAATCTCTGGAATCTGGACTGGATCAAACTGGATGACAGATGGGGTTCCAGTGGGGCTGGGCAAGAAGGAGAGCCACAGAGAAGTCACACCATCTCTGATGAACCAATTAGTGACCCAGAGAAAAAGAGTGATCCCCCAAAATCGTTTTTTACAGGTATTCCAATGCCCCACATTTTAAAAATCCAGGTAACTTCCCTCAGCCCAGCCCAAACACAGACCAAGGGTAGGGTTCCTGACTGTATACACACACTTATGTGCACACACAGGCACACGCACCCACACAAGCACACACCCATGCATAACACACACTAGGCACATACAATACCAAGTACACCTGTACAGACACCTCAAATGGGAGAAAGATTTAGAGATTGGGATTCTGAGGCCCTGATCTGAGAGCAGCCTACGCTGGGCAGGCCCAGATAACCACCTCGAATCTGAGTTCATCTGTAAAACGGAGACGCATCACCACTTGGCCTCCCAGAGTGGCAATGGTGACCAAGGGAGCTGCGGGGAGCAGGTTTTGAAAACTGTAAGAAAGCTCTTGGATTGTCTACACGGACTGCGCCTGAACTAGCGGGGAGTCTGCAGTCAACAGCCTGAAAAGCAGCCTAATGTCTTAGAGATTTGGTGTGTGAAGCGGAAGGTCTACTTTTCTATCCCAGCTCTACGCTGCTCTAACTGACTGATTTTGAACAAGTCTCTAGGCCTCCCTTTCCCCATCTGTAAAATGAGAGGGTGGATCAGGAAATCCTGATACCCTGTACCTGTAGGGCCCTGCCTCCAGAGTGAGGTCTGCCTCTCACTCCTGTGGCTGGGGCAGTGAGGATCGCCTGCTCTCTGGCGGCTCTTGCCCAGAGGAAAGAAGGAACTCTTTCCAAGAAGCAGGATCCCTTGAAGGAGAGGAAAGCCCAGTGCAGCCAGCCTCCCAAAGCACCTGGTCAACAAGGTGCGGGGTGGGCATCCAAGTCCTAGTCCATGGGGCAGGTACTGAAGGGTTATCAGCATCTGGGGATGGGCACATGCCTCTTCTGCCTCCTGCAGTCAGCCTCAGAGAGGGACTAGGGTGAGGGGGCAAGCGGGGACACCTTCTGAATTCAGGATGCCACCCACCGAGCCCTGGAGGAGCCTAGTACTTGGCTTTCCCAGACTCTGCCATGCGGCTGGGGAGGGCAGGAGGCCACTAGGGACCAGGCTTTGGGCGATGCCACCCAGGCCTCCTCCCCGCACCACATCGCCGTCTCCCCGGGGCTGAGTAAGGGCTAGCCAGTTCGCGCCCTCAGTCCGGGGACACCTCCTTACCCAGAACTTGGAGCCGAGCTCCCCGGAACCGCACAGAGCGTCCATGAGGTCCGGGCGCGGCTGCGAGGAGGGCGAGCACTATCGCCTACCGGCCCCAGACAGACCTAGCGACCGCCTGCAGCCGCCTCCGCCCCGGCGTTCCGCCCGGGCCCGCCCCCGCGAGCCCTTCCCCCAGGCCCTTTGGGTCGAATTGCGACAGCGCCTCCCCGAAACTGCGGCTCCAGGAAGGTTTTGGGGACAGGAGCGGAGGCCACTGACACAGTGACAACTCCCTCAGGTGGCCCCTGTGCCGCGTCGGGAGAAGTCCCAGAGAGATGAAGCTGCTAGGGCGGGAGCTGGGGCTGTTTCCAAGAAGGACACACCCAACCCGCTCCCGGACTCTGCTGGGGGAGGGGCCCCCAGGAGTCAAGGAACGTGGAAAGGGATTTAACAAGACTCTCTCCGGGAATAAACCCCTGTCACGTTCATCTCTGAATGTCAGTCTCCTCATCTGTGAAATGGGAAGAGCTTGTGAGTTATCTGGGAACTGGCAGAGACCAACACAGTGTGCACGTGTGTGCGTGTGTGTGTGTGTGTGTGTGCGCGCGCGCGTGCATATGTGTACACCCAAGGAGAGAGAATGGGCGAGGGTCCCAGGATCGTCCAGATGGTGGCTTCCCATGGTTATCTTGAACAGCTGCCCACCTGAGATTCTGTCCCTCCCTAATTTTGCACCAGCTGCTTCAGCCTCCACTTTTATTTCTGTAAAACAAGGATAATCCAGGTACTTATGTCACAGGATTACTCTGAGGATTAAATGTGAAAGGTATGTAAAGCATCAAGCATATCTCCTGGCACATTAGTAGGCTCCACTTCAGCCTGGTAAGGGTGGGAGATGGGCAGGTGAGGCTCCAGGAAGGGCCCCACATTAGCACATCCCTCCTAAAACCGAGTCACCACATTCCCCATCTGTAAAATGTGTTGTTGGAGGGGGGCGGTCAATGGCCGCCTTCTCCTGCTTTCCACAGCTTGGCCATTCTGGACCCCTCCTTCCCTCTATTTCTCACTCCCCCAGTCATCCTCTCTCCCCTAATGTGACCCCAGAAGCCAGTTCATCACCCCTCTTGGGATTGAGAAAGAATCTCCCGTTCCCCTAGCACTTCTTCCCTGCTCTTGCCTCCCAATCTTGTTCCTGTCTGTAGGATCTGCCCAGGTGATCCCTTCCCTGAACTTGTTCTTGAAAGAAAATGTTTTCTTGCTTGGCTGCTCACCAGCAGGTGTAGGTGAGTGCCAGCGAGATAGCACAGAAGCCACAGCCACCTCCTATCCCTCTGGGCAGGCAGGCAGGAACTCAGAGAAGGAAGTCTTTTCACCCATGGGCTATCAGAACAGAGATCTGAGCCAGCATGAGAGGGGTGGAGGTGGGAGCAGGGTGGACAAGACTCCCCCTTCCCCAGGCAGGAGACTGGGGCCTCTCCCCTTCCACTGGGCAAGTCCTCTTAGCCCTTTGTCTGCCCCCCGCCCCCAACTCACCCAGTCTCCCAGCCCCCTCCATCTCTGAGCTGGTCTCTGCAGAGTTTTCACACTCCTGTCACAGTCTGTCTCGGGTTATATTTAGTTGTGAAGAATCAGTCTTCTTTGCCAGTCTGAGAGGTCCCCGAGGGCAGAAATCGACGTCGACGGAATCACCTCCACCCCCTGCCGCGCCTTGGGCAGAATCTTTAATATACTGTGTGACAAGCCCCTTGATATCCCTGGGACTCAGTTTCTTGAGCAACTTGGACAAGATGCCACCTAGGGTCTCTTTCCATCCTGCTGATCTAGGCTTCTATGTGGAGCAGCTGGGAATCCTCCGCCAACCCTTCCTCTAGTTTAGGACTGGGACGCTTGGGTTCTGCCTTCAGCAT
Organism: Bos javanicus; assembly: GCF_032452875.1. Lineage (NCBI taxonomy): Eukaryota > Metazoa > Chordata > Mammalia > Artiodactyla > Bovidae > Bos > Bos javanicus. Next base: position 37,500,214 of record NC_083886.1, read on the forward strand.
TGTGGCTGCAGCACCATCCCTTTCGGCCCCAGCCTTCCCATTTTGCTACTGGAGAGCCTTTCCCTAGCCTGTGGCACTGGGTGGGAGCCTCCAAGATTGAGATCATAGTGGGACACCTAGCAATCCTTGCTTCCTCCCCTCTCTCTTGAGACATTCATTGGGAGTTTGCCCTTCCTGGCCTCTCATGGAATGTGGCTCCTTTCACAAAACCATTGAATAACAGCTACAATATTCCTAGACATTAAGCTGCTGGTCATTCTCACCAAAGCAAGAAAAGTGAGGCCCTCCTTTTGTCCTGCAGAGTCAGGATGAGCTCCATGTCTTCTGACTGCGGGGCTATTTCCATGCATCCTCTGGGCAGGATAAATTTCCTGTGTCCTTCGCTGTTGTGTCCCCCTCAAGACTGCTTAGCGTACTCTCCTTCCTATGCCTCATTTCCCTTTCTGCACCTGACAAACTCTACTCATCCCTGAAGATTTTACTCAAGCCCTTCTCCCTCAGGCCTTCCTTGAACCTCCCCCAACCCAATCCTGAGGAGGGATCCTTTCTCTGCACAGCCCTCCCTCCCTGTACTCCATCACTGATTGTCTTGCTTATCTCCCCCAAAAGACTGTGAACATCTTAAAGATAATATTGTTTGTTTTTTGTTTGTTTTTGGCCACATGGCATGCAGGGTCTTAGTTCCCCAGCCAGGGATCAAACACCATGCCCCCTACAGTGGAAGTGTGGAGTCCTAACCATTGGATTGCCAAGGACTTCCCAAGGATAATCTTATCACTATATCATCAGCACCCAGGATAGTGCCTGGCAAAGTTGGTCTTTAGGAAATGCTTGTCAACTGACTACACAGTAATCCTGTCTCCTTGGAAGAGGTCATAAGTAGCAAGGCCGCTGTAGCATTAGGTACAGTCCCAGCAGTGAGCACTGTCTACTCTTCTTTGGAGTTTTCAGACCCAAGATGTGTCCAGCTTGAGGCTTCTGAGAGCAGCAGTAAAGACCTGTGGGTGGGTGGCAGCACAGAGAGGGACCGAACCTCCCCCAGCTTTAATGGCTCCAGCCCCATCCCCTCTCCCCAGGTGACTGCAGCTCCACGCAGGATGCACAGAGAGTGTGCTGCGTCTCCCTTGCCAGCGAGCATCCCAGGGGAACTCAGCATCGGGAATTTCCTGGCAGAAAGATGGAAAGATAAGATAATTGCAAGGTACAGCTTTGAGCAGCAGTGACAGCAGAGAAAAGAAAGCAGAGAAAGTGGGTGTCAGGGAGACCCAGAGACAGGAAATCCTGCAAACAGGGAGAGTCGGTCGGAACTGATAGGACAGGGGGAAAGTATTAGAATAGAAAGGCTGCCAGTTCTCCCCTCCACTCACTGCTTATTTTCTTTTACCCCCCATGACTTCTTGAAGGCTTGGAGCACCCCCAAACCCCAAACCAACATCCAGCTCTCAAACTTTAGCTCTCTTTCCCTGTGTGGCGGGTGGGGCCTCGTTCCTCCAGACCCAGCCTGGTGGGGCCTACATAGGCCCTACTTGTGGAGTCTGCAAGGAGGCCTCCTGCTCCCAGTCTGCACTTTGATCTGATTCGGCAGGTGTGTGAGCCCTGGCTGCTGTGCCCGCTTCAGGAGTTTTCAAAGCAAGAAGAATTAATTAGCTCGGTGAGCCACAGTCAGCAGCTTCCACACCTGGACCAGGGCTAAGACACACAGAATTCCAACATTTCTTAGCAGAATCCCCTCCTGGGTTTTCACTGGAGCCACCACTTCCTTGATCTTCCTTGCTGTGTCCTCAGAGCAGGACACCCATTGACACCTAAACTCGCCTTTGAGAATTAATTCTCCTCCTGGAAACCACTATCTTGCATTAGTCCTGGGTCCACTGGCTGTGGGCTGGGATCACAGGGCACCGTTGGCTCAGCACTCCAATGGCTGCGATTCTCCAGGCACAGATGAGTCCTTCACTGGCCCTGCAAGCCTGTTTCCTCCCATGGGGGATGTACACAGCCCCTGTTTGTAGAAGGTGACCATCAGTGTTGGTGTCCTCTTCCTGGCTAGGTGCCTCTACAGAAGGGGCACCAAGGTGCCACAAGGCGAACGTGCTCACTGCACTGCTGCACAGCCCTTCACCCCCCTCCCCCCCTCCCCGGAAAGGTGAGAGGAGGTCATGGACACTGGGCTCTGATGGGTGGGGATTAAGGGTGACGTCGAGGTGACAATGTTTGGAAAGTGGGAGAGGTCTGGGTGGGGCAGGGGAGAGGGCAGGAAGAGACAAAGGAGAGGGTGGGAGGAGGTGGAGGGGAGCAGGTGCCTTGAGCTTCAAGAGGAACATTACACTAGGAAAAGGCAGCACTTGGGAAACTGGGAAATTGCAGAGTCAGCCTTGGCCAGCTCTTGGCCAGGCACCTGGAGCTGAGGGATAAGTTCCCTTGTGGTTAAGTCTCTCTCCACACAAGGTGGAGGGCTATGGGCTTCTCTAAGCCTCTGAGGACACCAAACTGGGAGTGCAGGAGTACATTTTCATGAACACAAATGTGACTGCTTTGGGAAAGTCCTCCCTGGCAAGTCATTTTTTGATTAGGACGCCTCACACCATGTCCCATACCTTCCGCAATGGGACAGAGGCTGGGGTAGTGTGAAGTCAGTGGTCTAGAGGTTGGCTAGATCAAGATTAAGACCTCAGCTCTGCCATCCCCTGGCTTCGTAATCTTGGGCAAGTCACTGAAACCTTTCTCAACCCATTGCCTCGTGGGAAAAGGATAGCAGTAGTACTTTGCTTGCTAGGGTGTTGTGAGAAGTAGGTGAGAGGCTGCAGATGAGTCTCGGATTCGTTTTTAGTGCTCGCTCCGCTTGCTCTTCCTTGTCCTCCCGCCCCTAGATAGACCTTTTCCTGGACCTTGAGGTGGAGGAAAAAGAGGCAGCCAAGCCTGAGATGGGGGCCTGTAGCTGTTGACACAATTTCCTCTGAACCCACAAGGAGAAGGCTGAAAGTAGAAGTGCCAGAAGCAGATTTCTTACCTCCCAAAGCCCTCACAGCCCCGAAGCTCCTGGCCTGTCCTGGAGGCCCTAGTCCAGGACCTGCTGCCTCCACCAGCCCCTCACCCTAGCCTCCTTCAGACTCCTCCACTTCCCACCCCCGATGTATCCTAGAGCAGAATCAAATAACCATCCAGACAAGCATCATGAGATTAGCTTCCTTGTTGTTAAGATTGTTAATAACATACTGTTAATAAGATTCAGCAGTGTCATTATTTCTACTTCAGAACCCTTTTAATGAGACACAACAGCTTTCATCATTGATAAAGATTTTACATTTTTGGCAGAGAGGCCACAATTCTCTCCCCTGAAATATTCACTCTAACTCTGAGGGGTCCTGGGGGCAGGGGATGGTTGGGAAATCTGGGATTGAGGGGAGGGAGAAGCAGCCCAATTCTCTGGCTTCACCTTGACCCAGATTCCAATAAGCATTAGAAGAAAAAAAAGACCCCAGAACATCCTCCCCAAATCTCCTACCTTCATTAAGGAATAGACAGCTACAGAATGCTACCAAAGTATAAAAGCTTAATCTACAGACCTAGGTGACAAAACTCTAGGAATTTTGTGTAGATTTGCTTTTTTTTTTTTTTTTTAAGGCAGTTCCTACATGCAACCCCCCTCTCCCTACCCAAAGAGCCCAGAGGAAAAAGAGTTTCATGCTATTGCACACCCTAAGAGGATGAAACCAGGTGTTTGTGTCAAGGAGTGGTATTATTTCTGTCCAAAAGAGCAGTTAGAAAAACTTTCACCAGCTTAGAAAATACTGGGTTGGACAAAACTTCCAGGTCCAACCATCCAGCAGCCTCCCCCACGTCACCGGGATTCCAGGTTCCAATGGGGGATGTGGGTGAGAGCGGCCAAGCCCGAGCTGCCTTTCAGCTTTCAAGAGTCCTGGGGTTTGAAGGTGCTAGGCGTAAGGGGATAGGCGTATTCAAGGGTTTGGGGTTGGGGCAGATGCTCGGGGGTGGCTGGCAGGGACAGACTGGGTGAGCCTGTGGTTAGTGCCCTTGGCACGATGACATTATTTTGTTTCAGACAAAAGAATATTGCCTATGGTAGTACCAGAAAGGAGGTTCTGGGCTATGCTGCTGGCGCCTCCTCCTCCCCACCTCCTCCCCTCGGACTGCCTGGCTGCCTTCACCCCAACTCCCCCCACCCGCCACGGCCCCCCTCCCCCAGGCACGTTCCCACTGGGCAGGCAGCAGCAGCCAGTGTAAACACCTTGATGATGCTCATTTATCACCCCCCAGGGGGCCATCTCCCTATCAACTCCACGGAGAGGTCCCAGCCCTGGCCCCCTCATCTTAGAAGGGAGTAGCTCACTGTTTATATAGCTTAATCCCATTGCCAGCCCTGATGGGGCAGTGCCTGCCGTGCCAGGGCCCTGTTGGTGCCCCCCCAACGCCCCCAGGGCAACAGGCTGAAACCCAGACCACTCAGGTTACCCTGGCTGAAGCCTGAGGAAGGAAAACGCAGAAGCACTTGCCTCCCCCCAACAAACACCCCTCAAATCCCCATTACAGCAGCTGAGACGCCTCCCCCAGCCTCAGTCAGCCTCATTAAACCAAAACAGCTTCATTATGCCAATTTCCAGCTTTCAGTGTGGGGCTGATAGCTGTCAGCAGAAATAAGATTTAATCTGGCATCACTCACATTCACAGAGCTGCCTGGCTAAAAGGAAGCGATAAAGCTTTGATAGAAGCAGGAGTATACCCTGCTTGTCCAGCCTGCCACCAACAGAGGGGCTTCTCTCTTCCCTCACCCCTGGGAGGCCAGGCTGTGTCCCGCCCCCCCCTCTCTCTGGGTACTGTGTGCGCGGCGCACACACACACACACACACACACACACACAGCTCTGACCCCTTCCTTCCCCACCACCCACTCCCCATCTCCAGGAGTCTTTGTCCATTGCCATCTGGAAATACCTAACTCTGTCTCTTTGGCTTTTATTCTGGACTGTGATTAACTTTTTATTTTGGAAAATTACTTTATTATAGATATAGATATGTATGTATGTATATATAAAAAGGTTCCATTTCATTTGTAAAATCTTTTTCTTTTTTTTTTCCCTACAGAAAATGATGACAAGATTAAAGGAAAAAAATAAGTTACATTACAGTTTCCAAAATGGTTCTTGCTCTCCACTGAAGATGGGCCCCCGTCAAGGCTGTAATGCACTCTCGATCCCAGCTTGTGCTTTGCAAGAAGAGGGAACATAACTAGACTAGTTATTTTAGGTTAAAATAGCCAAGAGACAGACGCCTTCGCCTCAAAAATATTCTGAGACACATAAAAGCAGAAGGAAACAAATCTCTTCAGTCACAAAATGTCGTACATCCCGCAAATACTAGATTCAATTAATTTAATAAAATAGAATATACATAGAGATTCTGCACAAACGTATTGCTTTCTCCCAACAGCTCCTGGTGTCGGGAACCTCAGCTCTGCTGGGCCTCTCTCTCCACTTGGAGCCAAGGTGGCCAGGGCTGTCCAGAGCTGGGGCTGCTGCTGTTAACTCTGGAAATTCTGCTTGCCGGTGCCCAGCGCCACTGAGGCAAGGAGGAGCACCTCCTCGGTGCCCATTTGGAACCTTTCAGGAATACAGCCCAGGAGGAGGAGCTAGGATTTGGCACCCAGTGGAGAGAGGTGAGTGGGACAGTGGGGCAGGACTCAGGGGTCCAGGTCTGCTGGGTCAGAGGATAAACCAGAGAGACTCAGCACGTCTTTCTTTGGGGAGGGCGAGGCAGCCATGCTGTCAGGAGGGCCAGAGGCCAAGGGATCCTTGGAGTCGCTGGACGGAGCCCTCCGGCGGAGGCAGACACCAGGACTGGGTGGGGGCCGAGGGCCCTGGCTCTGGCTCTCTGGGGGGTCTATGGAGATGCTGGGTGGGCTGAGTTTCTTCTTGGGCCGGCTCCCAGCTCCCCCTAGAGGCTGACCTCCAAGGCTTGAGGGATCAGGGCCCAGGGCGGGTTGGGAGCCACTGTCCAGGCAGCTGACCGCGATGGAGTGCCTCCTCTGTTCATCCAGCCAGGATGCCGGCCGGCGCGGGCAGCTCTGCGCCTCCACGCTGTAGCACTTCTTCAGGTCCCGTGCAGACGGGGCTTCCTCCTGACTGTCCGTGGGCAGGAGGTCTCCTGAAATCCAGCTCAGCTCCGTGTCCAGCTCTAAGCTGCTTCTGGTCTCTGGTGGGCCCTTGGCCCACTTGGGTTCTGGGCCTGGGCAGGGGGCTGACGGGGGCATGTGCTTCAAGATCTTGCTCTGGCTGCGGGAATGCTGCTGAGCCTGGGTGCTGGAGTGGCCCCAAAAGGAGGAGGCCCGGGCCAGCGGCGGGGAGGGCCCACTCACCTCTGACAGCAGGTCTTCCCTGCTGCCCAGGCCTTGAATGTCCAGGGAATCCGTCCGTATTGCTGCCTGTATGGGGTAAGGGGAGGGCTCAGCCCGCAGGCTTCCTCTCCCCCAAGAACTGTCCCACCTGGCAGGTCAGACCACTCCTCCTTCCCCTCCATGGAGCTGCAGGACCACCCTAAGCGGGGATTCTCAGTGTCTGCTCTTACTGGGAGATGGGGATCATGCACTATTTGCTGTCTGTTGTCCACTGTGTCCCCACCCCAGGTCTGCAGGAATTGCTCCATGCAGCTCCCAACCCACATGATCCCAGAAAGCACTGGGCCAGCCCTGCTCCCCAGCCATCTCCTTCACGCCTCCTAGCCTCTGCACAGGCTATTTCTTTGGCCTTACATACCCTTCCCAAATGGCAAGCATCCTTTGACTTTATGGGCTCAAGTACTCTGTGATGTAATACCCGACCATCTTTACCCCAAAGTAAAACTGACTCCTTCCTCTTTGCTCTCTGCTGTACCACACACGTGAGCACCCTGTTGCTGCAGTGACCTGATGGGGTACTTGTCTCTGCTATTATACCGTGGGCTCCAGAGGGCAGGCGCTGTCTCATTTGTCCCGGTCCCCAGTGCCCAGACATGGAGGCTGCTCAGTGAATATTTGAGAAGCAGCTGAGGACTGTGGCTGCTCCCAAAGGTGATGGATTAAAGCAGATGCTCAGGTAGCTATCCTCATACCTGGGACACACACAGCATGAGCAGCGGCCTTGTCACAGAGGGGCAGACAGGCCTCACCTGGCTACCCGAGCCTTTGTTCTGTGCTCCTTGAGTGTGGGATCTGGAAGCTGAGCCCTGGGAGTCACCAAAAGTGGAGACAACCAGAACATGCCTTGTGCCCCTTAGCTAGGTCTACAAGTACAGAGACTTGTGGGGCAGCTCTGCCCATGGAAAGGGAATCCAGAGACCCAGGGTCTATTTCCAACCTGACATGTGGCCCTGGACAACCGTGACCCCCTCCGCTCTCTGGCTTCTTCTGTGCCCCCAAGGGGACACAGACCACTTTGCTTTGCCTAGAATTGTGTCCCCAGCATCTAGAACTCAGTCTGGCACACTATTGGCACACAATAAATGTTCGCTGGGAGAATGGAAGTGGCAAGCCTCATCATCACCAGCAGCCTAGGATTCCCAGCAGAGAGGCCAGCCCCAGCCCATGCCCATCCACTATACCAGCTCACCTGGCGCCTGAGTGGCCTCTGAGCCAAAGGGGAGCGGCCTGGTGGGGGCAATTTGGGGATGGTGCCCCAGGTGGGAGCACCATGGGGCTGGAGCAGATGGGGCACATCTTTGGGAAGCTGCGGGATGTAGCTGGTGTCTGCTGGCTGGGAGTGGATGGACAAGATGGAGCCTGTGAGGGGAGGTGGCGGGGAGAGAGAAGACCTGGACAGTCAATGTGCTGGCCCCCACCTGAGTCCCTCCCATCAACTATCCACTCTCCCCCAACTGGGGCCTCTGCTTTAACCACCCCATCCCCACCCTGGATTGAAAGCCGCTCCCCTCAGGCTGGGGGCTCCCCCAGGCAGGGGAAGCTGACCCCTTCAGCCTGGGGGATCCTCAGAGGTAGGAGAGGCCTCTTTGGCTGCCTCAGTACCCCTACTTCCAGACAGCAGGACTGAGCTTAGGCAAGGACGGATCTCCCAGTGTGAGCCAAGTGGGCCTGCCCCCAGCTTTGGTACCTGACTGAGCTCTGGGGAGCCCCCAGCCCCTGTGTCCCAGGGACCCCTCGGCAGTGCTCCCATCCCGGCACATGTAGCTGTCATTGGGCAGAGAGTGCGTTCGGCTGACCCCAGACTTGCGCACAGTCAGCAGATCTGGTCCTAGCATGACGGGCACCTCCTCAGGGTGGGACTCCATCTGCAAAAGGAACAGTGAGGGGCATGGGGGGAGGAAATAGGAGGAAGAGGGGCATCAGATTGGGTAACTGAGGCAGAGCTAGGTGATGGGACTCAGAAGCCCACCACCTCATTCAGACCCTGGCCCCCATCCCCTCCCTGGACAAGGTGGTGATGGGATGAATGTGGCTGGGGAGAAGGACCAGACACATGGATGAGCCTTCCAAATACAGAGAGGAAGTGGGTAGGAGGATGCCCTGCCCCCAGAAAACTATTCATACTACATCTTGGAGCTTCCCACCGGGGATGACGGAGAGGTGAGGAGGAGGGAGAGCAGCCCCCAGCCCCCAGCCCTGCAGGCAGCCCAAGAGCTCATACTCAAGGCCTCACTGAGAGGTTCTGAAGCTGCACAGTGGAGAGTTAAAAGCTAATAGCACCAGCCGCCCTCAGCATCCCACCTGGAGATAGCCTGGAGAATCCTGTGGACAGAGGAGCCTGGCAGGCTACAGTCCATAGGGTCACAAAGAGTCGGACACGACTGAAGCGACTTAACACGCACATACTCCCTATCTCAATTACTGCGCTGGGGCTGTGGGGGGACTGATGAGTCGGGGAGGACCTTCCCAATGAGTAGAAGAGGAGGCAGCCAGAGACTCCCTGCAGAACAGAGGCTGTTTCATCATCCAGTTCTTAATGCAGCTGCAGCACCCAGCACTAGACAAGGACTGGGTTAATGTGAGCTGAGTGACAGTTGAACACTAAGGGGATGGTTCACAGCTGGTTTACCCACCGCCCCACCTCTCTTTAATTAAACAATGACTCTGGCAGGTGGTGGGTGGTGAGCAAGGCCTGGATACCATGGTCTCAGGCCCTCCCTGAGTGGACAGACTAGAAATGAGAGTGGATTTTTTAAAATTGTATTTCAAAGAAAGGCAGTCATCAGCTTTTGACCCCAAATGGAGGGAAACAAGATTTGTTCCCAGGAGATTTCTCCATCTCTAGTTCTCATTCCTATTTCTCATGTCCATTCCTAGTTCTCAGAGAGGCCGTAGATTCCTGTCCCCTTGCAGACTCAGCCAGGTAAGTAGTCCCAGCAGGCCTGAGAATGACTGTCAGAAAACAGTCTGGATCCTCTGCTTCCTCTCTCAGCCCCAGGCTCCACTTCTGCCAACCACTCCAAGACCCCCAGGGACCCCGAGTCTATGGTCAACAGAGCCCTGCTGTGAGAAATGGGCCCCTGTCCCTCCTTAAGTGCCAAGAGGAGGGGAAGGTAGGGAGGAGGGGGCTGCTCACTGTTAGATGTGGATGGGAGAGCTGGGTAAAAGTGGAGAAGCTGTCAGAACACAAAGAAGCCCCTCCGGATGTGGGAACACCCAGGGACAGGGACAGGGGAGACAGGAACGCCCCCCCACCCCCTGCCCTGGGTGGAGAGGGCATGGTGGTAGCAGCAGGGATGTGCCTCTCACCCCTGTGTGCTGGTGAATGGCTCATGTTGGGGGCAGGTGGGAAGGGGAGGTGGGAAGGAGGGGTGCAGGGAGGGGGAGGGCTGGCCTGCATGGGGCTCCAAATACACAAACCAACTCTGTGGCCAGACAGGCATGCTGGTCAGCTGTCTGATAACACCTCTGAGTTGAGCTCGGTCACTCTTGGGTATCTGGATTAACCCTTTCACAACTGCTGCCCCTGGGCCCTCTGGGCAAGGCCCCAGTTAAATCTTATTTCTTTGTCCACAGTGGGGGACCTTAGTAAAGCCTGGGACACTAAGTGCTGCCTCAGGGTAGGGCTGGCGGCAGAGTGAGGGGGAGGGATCCGGAGCCCCTGCAGTCAGCCTGCCCCTGGGGGGCTGGGGAGCAGCGGGGGGGCTGTGTGTATGTACATTGCTCGCCAGGGCACTAAGTAAGAGTGTGTGAGTGTCATCAGGCAGACAGTCATCCGTCAGAGCTAGAGAGCAGGACAGTTCAGACACAATCTCTGACGTCAAAGACAGAGCCTCCATCTCAGCTAGAGGGATCTAGACAGGGAGAGAGATGATCAGGCATAAGAAACCAGGACAGTGCGTGCTCTCACATGTGCACACACACACATGCACACACACACACAGAGCCCCTCTTTTCCCATTGTTCACAGAGCATAAGGAGTAAGTCCCTCCTTTCTCTCTTCCCACCCCTTTCCCAAGTAAACTGAGAGCACCTCCCCCCCACCCCTACTTCAAACCCCTGCTCTGATCAGAGAGGCTGCACAGGCGCCAGAGAGCTGGAGCAAACACTGACAAAGCGAGGAGACATGGAAACACGTTCTAAAGATGCTGCAGGAATCTTGACAGCCCCTCCCACATGACCACCATCCAGGGAGGGAGCAGGGAGCTGGGAGGGCTTCTGACTCTTATAAAGAAGATACCAGAAAAAAAAAAAAAGAAGAAAGGCCCGCAAAGCGCCTCTCTGCTCCCAGCAAGACAGAGCAGCGTAGGGGGTGCTGGGGACAAAGCTGCCAGCCTGACGACCGCTTTCTGCCTATTCCCTCTGCTTCCAAAAGCCTGGCCGGACTTGGCCTGCCCCCGAATGCTGGCATCTCCCCTCCTGGGCCCTCCTCCACCTGCCCTTTCCAGCCTGGGTTCTGGGAGGGCTCTCCTGTCGCTGGCCTGAATTGGGCACACTCAGTTGGGCTAGTGCCCCATCTGGCTGGCTCACCTGGGATCTGCAGCTGGGCTTCAGTGCCTGCAAGACCCTGGGGGAGAGTGGGGCCATGCCTCCCAGATGAGCTGACTGCCTGGTCACCTTCTCAACATCTTCTTCTCCCCCAGCACCTTTCCCCATGACCTTCCTTCAGGATGAGAGGACTCAGGAATGGACTTGATCTCTCAGGGACCATTCTAGGTCACTGCCAGGTTCAGGACCCTATAGTCTATCTGAGCCTGAATCCAACAAGAGGTCAGGAACCCTAGAGCAAGGTCCCTTCCTATTTAAGGATCACCGTCCATTTCTTTGATCAGGCTAACAGGTGTCCCAGGTACTGGGAACCTGCCTGCCCACCCCATCATCCATCATGGCCCATGGAACACTAGGCTTTCTATCTACAGCTGAAACTTGTCTCCTTGCTTCCACTCTGGGTCTACCAGGGGCTTTCCTGCAGTCCCTGACTTAGGAGGAGGGTTTTGGGGTGCACCTCCAAGTGGAGGGGGTCAAAGGTGGTGAGACAGGTCCCAGGAGGAGAAGGAAGAGAACCCCAGGAAGCAGAAGACTGCACTGAGATGGGATTGGAGGAGAAAAGCATGTGCTGCTGTGGGAAGATGCAAGGCTTGGGGAAGAAGCCAAGTCCTATTTCAAACGAGGTCCTTGAACCCACTCCTGACCGGAGCCTTCCATCCCCTCTCAGGGCCAGGTCAGAAGCCACTGGCTGCAGATAGCATCCACCGTGCCCAGCGCTTTCCATAGCTTAAAAGGCCACCAAACAGAACTAGTGGGGAGGGCAGTGGATACAGGGAAGAAGCAGACTGTGGCCTAAGACATGTCCCTCAGTGGGTCCCCTAGCCACCTGCACTCATCCCCAAAGCACCTCTCTCCTGGATCTTGTTCGTCACTCTGACCATCTGCTAACCCACTGCCAACTCGTCTTCTGCTCCTCTTTTCTTCCGGGTTCTTTCTGACGATTACCCTCTCCAAACCCCTCCTCCATCTATTCTTCTCCCTCCGAAGCGTTATCTCAGCATCCCTACCTTCCAACTACGTGTTCCAGAGGTGGATCTCAGCCTGAAGAACCCCTGGCCACCTCCTGCCACGCCCAGTTCAACTGAGGTAAAGCTGTTTTTTCCCCAAACACCCAGTGGGCAGGAGACAGCCCCACCTCCCCAGAAGCATGGCACAGCATGGCACAGCCCAGCACAGTCAGGGGAAGGGGCACAGCACAGGGACACAGTAACCTGTGGGTCGGAGCCGCCTGGGCTGCGGGCAGGAGGGAAGGCAGAGGGCTGGCCCCCTGGGCCTGCCAGCTCGTCCATCAGCTTCAGCTCCCCATCCAGGGAGCCCTGGATCAGCAGGGATATGGTGTCAAACAGCTGTCTGTCCTGGGGAGGACCAGCCCATAAGGGGAGCCAAAGAGTCAGGGGAGTGAGGGTCAGAGGAGCAGTGATGGGAAGTGTCGTGGCAGGGATTGAGAAGAGACAGAGAAAAAGAGGAAGTCACATATACGTACACATATGCGCACACACACATAACAATAACAATAGAGAGAGAGAGAAAGGGGGCAGTGGGGAAGGTGGGCAAGAGAGAGGTGTGGGAGGAGGAAGGAGAGATAGGAGATGGAAAACAGGGGAGCCCAGAGGGAGAGAAGGGGAAAGAAAGAAAAGATCAGGAAGAAGGATTGAGAGATGGCATCAGGCAGGTTGAGGGTGGGGGAGGAAAGACGTTTGGCAAAATCAGGGCAAGGGTAAGAGAGAAACAGGTAGGAAACAGAAAATAACCTTGACCCTAAAAGCCAGGAAGGGAAGTCCCAGCCAAGCTGGAGGCACCGGGACAGATGAGCCAGCAAGTGTGCCAGTGGCTTGCTGGGGTGGCCCCACGCTGCAAGTGTGGGCAGCCATCTCTGGGGACAGCCAAGGGCCTGCTTACCTCTCCACATCGAGGCAGGAGGGTCAGGTGATTCAGGAGGAGCCCTAGGGTCTGCTTGCTGCCTGCTCCCTGTGCGCCACCCACCAACTGAGCACCCACACCACCCGTCTCTGTTCCACATTCCCTAGAGGCGGAGCGGGGGTCTCTGCTCACCATGGGGTGCTCCAGGGAGAAGCGGGAGGCTGCTCCAGTGTGGGGTGTGGCATGTGGGGCCCCAGGTTTGGGGCTGCCAGGGCTGTCGGGGCCCTCGACCCCAGGCCAGAGGAAGGGGCTGCCCAGTGGTGAGGGGGCTTGTGGGCTGAGCGTCTTCATCTCTAGCTCCAGTTCAGCCTCCAGCTCGGCCTCCTCCTTGGCCTCCTTGTTGCTCTCCTCCAGATGCTTCATCAGCACGGCAATGACCACGTTGACCAGCACAAACTGGGCTGTCAGCACGAAGGAAACGAAGTAGATGGGGGAGATGACCGTGTTGTAGCAGGTGGACTCCTGGTCACAGTCCCGGAGGGTGTCCTGGGGAGGCAGGTTAGAGGAGTGAGGTTGGGAGGGCAGTGGACAGAGCTTTCACAGGAAGTCAGGTCTCCAGTGTCACAGAGCTTTGCAGGGGAACAAGGAAGGGCAGGAGGAGGGCGTGATGGTGTCCGAGGGGCAAAAGAGCATGAGCCACTGTCCTGGGAGGTGTGAGTTAGAGAATGTCTTGGGGAGAGGGAGTCCCGGAGTGTTCCAGCATGGAGGGTGGAAGGTTACATGCTTTTATTCACATCGAGTTCCACCTGAGCCAAGAAGTGGGGCCGTCTCCTTGAGGCCAGAGCCAGCCCTGGGAGGGGCCTTACTGTGGGGGGCTCTCACCTTCATGATGCCATTCCAGTTGTCACCTGTGGAGACTCGGAAGAGGGTCAAGAAGGCCATGCCAAAGTTCCGAAAGGTGGCATGCCGGCCCAGGCCCTCGCAGGGGTGCGTCTCATCACACTCTGAGGAGGAGGGAAGGGAGAGAGGCTTAGTTAGCCCAGGAGTCCCTGAGTCTCCAGCCCTGGCTCCCCTGCCCTCCCTACCCCAACTCACCCAGATCTCCAAAGAGCTCCACGCCCAGAGCTGCAAAGATGAAAAACAACAACATGAAGAGAAGTCCCAAGTTCCCCACCTGGAAGAGAGGAAAAGCAATGGAAAAGGTGCCGCTAGATCTCTGAGCCAGCTCCCCCCACCCCTTTGGAGAGCACCCTCTCCTTCCCGAGAGGACCTTTCCCACCCACTCCCACCTCCCAGCTACCTGGGGCAGGGCCTGCATCACTGTGTCCAGGAGTGCCCGCATGCCCACAGCCATCTTCAGTAGCTTTAGCACTGCAGAACAGAGCAATGTCATGAGCTAGCCCTTCTAGGTCCCAGGTCACACAGCTGGTGGAGCCAGGGCCAGGGCCGGGGCTGGGGCTGGTGGGAGAGCCAGCCCCAGCCAGCCAGGCTGCCATGGCTTCACCCCCACCCTTCCCCTTAGGCAGAGGCTAGAAGAAAGGCTCATGGAACCCACACCCTCCTCCTCCCTAGCCAGTCAGAGCTGACCTCTGCTGTCTCCCCTTGAGCAGGTCACTCCGGAAGAGTGGCCATGGTGGGCAGGCAGCTGGCACTGACCTCGGGCAATACGCAGCACCCTCATGATGCGGATGATGGTGGGGTTGATGGGCAGCGAGGCATTGACCTCAATCTCCTCCAGTGTGATGCCCATGATGGACAGCAGCACAATGGCCAGGTCCAGCTGGTTCCACCTGAAAGCCCAGGACACAGCTCCCTGAAGGGGGCACTGCAGAGGAGGGGGTAGTTGTGGCAACGTGAGTGGCACATTCTCAGCCACAGAAAGGAGAGTGGAGGTCAGCCTGTCCAGCCTGTCCATCCTGCAGAGAAGGTGTGGTTTAGCTACGGTCACACAGCCAGGTGGTACCACAGGTAGGGTTAGGACTTTAGTTCTAGCCCCTCTGCTTTTCATCTTCATTCATTTGCTGTTTTATCTAGTACTTTTATGGTATTTGCTCTGTGTCAAGTGCTATTTGATAGACTTTACAAATAGGAACTCAAAATCTTCACAACTCTGTGATGTAGATACAGTTATTATATCCCATTCTATGGCTGAAGAAACTGGGAGAGATTAAGTAACTTAAGTAACTTACCCAAAGTTACCAGCGTCTAAATGGTAGAGCCAGGATTCAGATCTGGTCCAGGCAGTCTGGCTCCAGTCTAGGCCACACTGATTTTCGCTGTTCCCAGGCCCTTTCTCAGCAGGCTCCCTCTCTCCCCTCCCATTTCCCGGGCCCCGGATATCCCCCCACCCACACTGCACCATCAGCCCTGCATAGGTCCTGGAGTGGAGTCTGAACCCCAAGAGTCAAGAAAGGTCTTCAGGCACTAGATCCTCTGGGGCATCTCCCTGGGAAACATGTGCCCACTCCTCCATCCCTCACCCCCACTCCCCTTACCTGTCCTGGAAGAACCGTCGAAAGCCAAAGGCCACCAGTTTGAAAACTGACTCCAAGACAAAGATGACAGTGAAGATATAGTTGCAGATCTTCAGAGCCTCATCCAGGATCTGGCAGGGATGGGGGCAAGATGCAAGATCTCTTAAGGCCCAGGGAAGATGCCCGTCCTGATCCTTCCATCATTCCTCCCAGATCTGGGAGACAAGGTGAGTCTAAGGGGAACTTTGCTCCCTTCTCACCATGATGGCTGATCATTGGCCACCACTCTAGGATAGAGGAGGTTTCTCATTCACAGGTATGATCCAAACTCTGTGTTGAAAGATCTCTCTCCTTGAGGGATGGTGAGGAGATCACATGAGAATGTGCTGGAAGGCACGGAATACTAGAAGTGAAAGGGGTCTTTGCGTTGTCAATTCAGTGTCCCTATTTACAGATGGGAGAACTAAGATGTGGAAGGCAGATGATGGAAGCTGATTTCAGAAGTAGCAAGAGCACAGGTGAGGTCTGGAGCTGGATACTGACTAGAATCTAAATTCCAAAAGAGTAGACACAGATCTGCCTTCTGTATCCTCACAGGTCAAGAACACTGAACATCTTTATTTATTTAAGGTAACAAATATCTGCTGGGTGAAGAATCCAGGTCCTTCACTTCCCAGTTAGTTGGTCAAGTCAACTAACCTCTCTGAGCCTCACTGTCCTCACCTGTAAAACCAAGACAAGACTGACCTTCACAAGTCCCTGCAAGTGGTGCCAGAGGATCCCCTGTAGGGGGCCAAGCACTGGCCCGAGGTGCCCTGACTCGGGCTGGGTTAGCTTCACCCACAGGCTCATGACGAGGTGGGGCCCAGAGGGCCGGTCACTCAGTCCTACCTGGGGCTGCTGGTAGTGCTCCATGGCCATAGTGACCACGTTCAGCCCAATGACACCCGTGATGAAGAGATCCAGGTAGTGGCTGGTACACAGGTGGTGGACGAGGAGCCGGAAGCGGGAGTAGTCTGAGTAGTAGGGTTTGCACTGGGCTTCTGGTGGGGCAGCAGGGAGAACAGAGCAGCCATTGGGCCCTGTCCACTGTGCCCCCTCCACCCACAGTCCCTGACAGCCACCAGCCTCTAATGCCAGAGCTGAAACATTCCAGCGTCATCAGCATCCTCGCGCTCCACGTACTGCTCTTTTTGGGCAGGAGCCCCTCTCTTGGTGTTTCCCCTTCAAGCATTTGTTCTACTGGCTGTGGTTGGGCACAGAAGGGGTCAGGACATGCGGAGCTCCCCACCCACAGTAGACACCAGGTGAGCCCCCTCCCCGAGGCAGCCTCCAAAATCCAGCAGCCCCTCGTAACACCCTCGACTTGGTGTTCTGCAGTAAGGTCTGATCAATAGACGAAAAACAACTGATCTTATTGGCTTCAGAGGAAGCTCCATCAATGGAGAGGTGAAGGCTCTTACTCCTTTACCGAGCTTAGACTCTTGAGGGGAGCAGAGGAGATTACAACAGAGCTGGGATTTGGAGATAAAACTGGAGATTGGAAATTGGACGTCTTCTTGGCTGACTGCACTGACCCGCTCAGAGGGCCTCCCACGGTGGGGGCAGGGCCTGGGACTCCTGACCCCTCATTCGGGAGAGGGCAGAGGGGAGGCCACAGGGCTCACCCAGTTTCTAATGAGGCAGTGCCCAGTCTGCTCCTGGGGACCAGGGCAGCTTCCCCTGCAGGCTGGGCTGGAAGCAGGAAGCACTGTCTGAGATCTGTCAGAGGCATCGTATTTCTCTTGTAATTAGTGAACCACTTAGTTATAAAAATTATCATACCAGGTTGACCTACTAAGCAGGCAGAACAAATCTGGGGGCAGGAGATTACAGGGGGCCCCTCCTCCAGGTGTGAGGAAAGGCCATACCAAGTTGGGGATACATGTCATCAGAGGCAGCCACAAAGAAAGAAGAGGCACCGCATGGGGGCCTTGGGGCAACCTCAGGTCCCAGACAGCTCTTCCCCCTCAGGAAGTCTACGGCGGAAGCCAGCCAGGGCTGTAGCCTCTGAGGACTGTGCCAGGGCGGCAGGAAGCTTTGGCTCAGACCAGCTTGGTTATAACTGTCCTTTCCCATGCAGGACTATTAAACAGAGAGGTAAACTGAGGCAAGGAGTGGCCTTGGCGGACCCCCACCAAAGGCCGAAGGAAGAAGAGTACCCAAGAGCTCCCATTCAGCCTCACCAGCTGCCGCGCTCCAGCATCAGCCTTGAGGTGTGGATAACCGAGAGGCAGAAAGTCCCAGTGTTCTGGTGCACTGTAGGGTGCTTTAGGCCATATTTTTGTTTCCAGAGATGGGCCAGCCAACCATGACTTTGCTCAGGCGGCCCTTTGGGCCCCCAGGGAGATGGGGGTGGAGAGGCCAGGGACAGGGGACAACATAAGGCCACAGGTCATCCACACAACGATGCGATCACGGCAGGTAGACCTGGTGAGCCAGCCTCTTCCTTCCTTCCTTCAGTACCCACAGAACAAGAGGGCGCTAGTCACCCAGCGTTGCCTTAGCAGCTGGAACTCTTTCTCTGCATTAATCTCCATAAGTGCCGAGAGCACTCGATCCCATTATGCTAAAATATGAATGGAGAATTAACTAAAATGTTTGAATACAATTAGGTTAGAAAAAGCGGCTCCTTATTAGCCCTGTAATTAGCTGAGACAATGCAGAGGACAGGTTAGAGAGTCCCCCCTCCCCTGTCACCCCAGTCTGTCCATGTAGGCAGCCCCAGGCCAGATGGAGCTGCTGCCGCCTCCTCCTGGTCTTGCTCTAGGAGCCAAGGAGCAGGTGGAGGCCCAGAGGGAAGGTGGGGTAGGACGACTGAGGCAGGGCATCTGTTCACAGAGACCAGTCCCAGGCCCTTGAGGTGTGTATAGAACCCCTCTACCCTCAGCCCTGACCCCAGAGCAGCAGGTGCCAAGGCTGCCAGAAATCCCTCCATTAGAGCCCAGGTCCAAAGTGCACCAGGGCCAACCTGATAAGCATCTCCTTGGCCAATCCCTTTGTTTTACAGAGAGAGAGAGGAGGCCCATCAAAAAGTTCGTTATGTACACATTGTAAGGAGGCGACCAAGCCAGTACCTGAAGAGCCCCTCACCAGCTGCCAGGTGGGTTTGGACACAAAGCCTTGGGGCTTTGGCCCAGAGGGTGCCCTCGAAGTTTGCCCAAAGGCTCTCACTATTGCGCTCCGGATGACGTCACCTGTTTTGTCCCTGGCCCTCGGTTCTGCAGGCAAGAACCCGGGCTCAGAGAAGAAACTGAGACCCCCTGGGCAGAGCCTTGGGTGGGCCTGCTGCTCTACCAGCTCCAGCTGTAGCCCAGGAGGGGATCTTGACCAGTGGTCACTGGCACTTCGGCTACCCTGGCCCTGTCTTCCTGCCTCCTACCTGTATGAGTTACCTTAGGCAGAGAAAGTACCAGAGGCAGAGAGTGAGGAGAAGAGCACCCCCCAGGACTGCCCAGCCCCCAGTCAGGGGCGGGAGTAGAGGAGAGGTGCAGGAGGGGGCGCAAGGCTGTGAGTGAGAGCCATAGGCACAGTGAGTTAGTAGGGGTCACTGGGAGCCCGAGGCACAGCCAGGGCAGAGGGTTTGCAAAGGGGAGTGGTGGAATAGGAGGAAGGCAGGGGTCACTCCTAGGGACACCGGCCCCCACGACAGAGGCCAACTTCAGCTGCTGTAGCCAGGCCTGATCAGTGGGTCCTGGTAAAAGGAGAGAGGGCAAGTTGGAGGCAGGTGCCACAGGAGGCCGAGGGGAGCCAATCTGGTGCTGGAGGCAGCCCCGTTTTCTCCCTCCACTTGGAAGCTGGGCTGGACCGAGGTGTCTCATCAGGTCTTTTTCCTGATAAGCAGACTCTTCCCTTCAGCCTTTCCCTGGGATCTGGCTGTTCTGCTCCTGCTGGGGGCAGCACAGGGTGGCAGAGGTGCTGGCAGGGAAGTATGGTGCACACGTTTGATTCCAGCAACTCCAGACTAGTGGGTGTGGCTTCATCCCCATCACACCATTGGGTACCCTGATGCACCAGCATTGCCGCGCCTTGTAAGCTGACTGGAGATGCAGACGCTCAGGTCCTACCCTGGACCACTGTGAGAGTTTCTAAGGTGGGGCTCGGTTATGTCCTCTGGGGGATTCTTTTTTTTTTTTTTTCCTTTCATACATGATATTATACATGTTATGGGGGATTCTTAGGCACAGGAAAGTTTGAAAAACTCTAGTATAGACCACGCAGAACAACAGGTTTAGGTAAGAGGGATAGGGGTGGTCTGAGCCCTTGTCTGGGGCCTCCGAGTCTTCATCACCAGCGGGAAAGGTGAGACACTATTGTAACCAGTGTATATACCTGCCTGTGCCCACATGACCATGGCAGAATGTCCCCAGAAGGGGGTGCAGTATGAGAGTCAAGAGAGTGCTTATCATTAAGTGGGTGTGTCAGAAGATGGTCTCAGGGGCCATGGAAATCCGCATGGGTTGACTCTTGGGGGAGAAGCCTCTGAAGCCAGACCCATGGTGTTCTGGTGCGAGTGTGTTTGTGTGGACACATCAGCGTGCAGACCAGGTGAACCCATAAGGGAGGAGCTGAAGGCCACGTCCCCTCACCCTCCTCTCATTCCTTAACATTAGGAACTCACAGTACAGCCCAATTCAGAGATGTGGGCCCAGGCAACCCAGATAAAACTTGGCTGGAGCCTCCTGAGCCCCCGGGTGGTCTCTCAATGCCAAACATCATCATCCCACCCAGGGCCCCAGGCATGACCTCTC
The DNA here is from genome assembly GCF_032452875.1 of Bos javanicus. Lineage (NCBI taxonomy): Eukaryota > Metazoa > Chordata > Mammalia > Artiodactyla > Bovidae > Bos > Bos javanicus. Next base: position 37,520,294 of record NC_083886.1, read on the forward strand.
AAATGGCAGCTCAGGGGTTCCCCTTTGATCAGGCAGCCCAGCACCCACAGGGTAGTGTCTGCAGGAGCCTGGCTTCTGAGGGAATTTGGAAAAGTAGAGAAAGGTACAGCCCATGGTTCCCAGTCTGGAGTCCCAAGCCCTCAACAGCCTGAGGAGGCAGTCACATGGGGGTCCTGAGGTTCTTTTCAATATTTTAAAAAGCTTACATGCAATCATACACACGCCTGTGCTAAGACCCCACAGACTAATTTAACGGCAAAATGGTCTTTACCATCGTTCAACGTGAAAGCTTCTGCAGCTCATAAGTCCTGATTAGCAATTAGATGTGTCTTTGATTAGGAAAACCAGTGAAACAAAGTCATTACTGACATGCTCTCAACTTCAGAGAAGATCTTTTACATTGTGGGGTCTGTTGTAGAAGATGACAAGGGGGGCCCTTAGGGACAATCAGGTTGGGAACCGTGGGGTGGAGACATCGGAGGCTGTACTGAGGCCCCACAACACTTCACAGATTCTCAGAACCTCTGAACCACTGTCTGGAGGCCGTGTTGGGAGAGCAGGGGCCAGAGGACTGGTGGGGGGTGGTGGGGGAGGGTGCAGGCAAAACCAGGAGGGCCCTCCCAGAGACACAGCTCTCAAAGAAAATGACCCAACTCACTCCCAAATCTTTGGCTTTTGGGGGAGAAGCTTGTGGCTAACTCAGATCTTCCAGTCCCAATTCCTGCTGTTTGTAGCAATGATGTGGCCCCTGTGATTACTTAACTATTAATGAGTCTGTTCAATTATTCATTGTTACATTTTTGAAACAAATCCTTTCCCTCTCTGCTCCTCTCATCCTGCTTGCTTGGATCAAAGTCTCCCGTTCAGACAAAGGGAGGCGGGAGAGATTTGCAGCTCTAATAATCGAACTGTGTGACCCAGGAGGAGGAACAGGAATGGGAAGAGGTGGCAGAGGGCCGGGAGCAGGGCCTCAAAAGCTGGCCAGATAAGGAGGGTCCACCAAGAGAAGTTGGCTGGAGGGGAGTGATAAGGCCCTCACCTCCTGTCCGGCTAGCACAGGCCTACGGGACACCACAGAACCCAGAACCCCTCACCCTGAGAAGACAGAATCAGTGAGCCATGGAGAGGGAGCAAAGAGGATGCCCGCACACATGATGTGGGCCTGACCGCCCGGGGCCATACCCTGGAACCCACAACCCCAGACGCAGTACCTGGCGCCGCGCTGGCTGAGCTGCCGGAAGCAATTACATCGTCCAGCATTAGATCTAAAAGAATGAAACACGACATCGGTCACTGGCCGGACCAGGTGGGCTGGGCAGGGCCCCCTCGGCAGCTTGCTTCCCCTGGGCTGTGACCCTCACTCTGCCTATGAATAGGGCATGCTGAGCAAGGGTGTCGGGTCCTAAGTACCAGCCCCAAGCTTGGACACAGGGCACTTGAGGAAGCTGAGCAATTTGGCCAGCTCATTAGGGTCACAGGGGCGGGGAGTCGGAGGCACGAGGAGAGGAGGAAGCCTGTCCTCGGAACAGATGTCCACTCCCCGTGCTGTGGCCTCAGCTGCACCCGAGAAGGCTGCAGACCCCAGAAAGGGAGCCAGCTGGTCAGGCAGGGCCACAGGTACCTCCTGCCAAAAGAGTTCCATCTGCAGATGTCCTGCCGAGAAGACAGACTGCAAGGAGGGGCAGACGGAGCAGGGGTGGGAGCATGGCTGCTGGGGGCAGTACACCTGCTCGGCCTCAGTCGTCCACCAGGAACAAAGTTGGGACCCCTATCCCAGAGCTGCTGCCTAGAGGTCAGAGTCCTCACCCTGGAGCAGCCCCTCTCACAGGGTGCATCAGCTCTGTCCCGCCCGCTTCCATTTCACAGCCCCCAACAGCCCTCCCCTGGCTCCAGATGCCCTAGAGCCAGGGGCTGGGGCACCACAGCCCTCCGCCTGCTTGATAGTGCTCACATTGTAACAAACCAAAGGGAAAACGCAGAGCACCACATACATCTTATCAGCGTAAGGAAGACGGCTTGTGAAAGGGTGGAGAGAAGAGGGAAAACCCGCAGACGAAACAGAGACAGACACACAAAAGCTTAGAAAAACCCACACATAAAGACACTTGGAGAGACGTGGGCGACTGAAAGAGAGTTACGCTGATTGATTGCTGAGCACCAGACAGACAGGCAGGAGCCCTGAGATTGGGAGGCGACTCGAGTGCAGACACACCTGGAGACACACGGGGACACAACAGGACCCGCACTCACGCCTTGTGTCCGGGAATCTGCAGTCTTTCGCTTAGTCTTGGCCACCCATAGTAGGAGTGTGAGGAGGCCTGGGGTAGGGGCCTCACCCGGTCAATGGCAAGAGGTGTTGGAGGTCGTAGATGAAGGGCTAAAGGGTCTAAGGCCAGAGTGTCATGAGTTTAGAGTTCCTGTGACCTCAGACCCTCCCTGAGCTGGGTGGGTATTTTTGAATAGCTTAGCGGGAAAAAAAAAAAAAAAAAATGACAGTCAGGAAGCCAGGGAGTTTTGCTGGAAACAGGGAGAGAGGAGCGGTCTGAGGTTTGCACACCATGGCCCATCTGCATGGTCTGCCAAGGCCTTGCCCATCAGCTACAGACACTGGGCAGCCACAGGTTGAAGACATTTGCTCACCAACCGTGGGGTGGGTAAGGTGCCAAGTGCCAAGGTCAGGGTCCCTGGATACAGGCACAGGGCAATGAAGCGGGGTTTTCACCCCATGAGGCTCCTCTCGGAGTCAGGCTGGGAGGGACTGTGCATCAGCTCCCGTTGGCATCATCTGGGGAGCATGATGCTGAGACCGGGAGGCCCGCAGAGGGGAGCTCCCCTACCCCACAGGGCTGAACTGGTCTGCTTCATGCAGGCTCTAAAGGCTGGCATGCTCTCGCGGGGAAGGAGGTGGGGAGGGGGTGGGAGCATCTTCTCCCTGCCCCAGCCCCAGCCCCTGGCCCCGACAGTCGCAAGGCCAAGGCCAAGTATGGCTCAGAGAGATGTGGAAAGACTACCGACCAGCCATCTGCTTCTCCTTACTCCTTCTCTTTTTCTCCAGTCTCCGTAGACGCTTCTCCTCCCGCCGCCGGGCCTCCTCTTCCTCCTGGTGCTGCCGACACTTGTGGAAGTTCTCCACCACCACACCAACGAACATGTTCAGGACAAAGAAGGCCACGATGAGCAGGAACGAGATGAAGTACAGCAGCATCCAGGGGTTGTGGTTCATGATGGGCTGGTGGGGAGCAGGAAGGACAAGTGAAGATATTAGCCTGAGGGTAACTGTCACAGGTGCTGCCCCCCAGCCTGGGTTGCTTAAGACAGGGCCTGCATACTCAGTTATACACAGATCCATCAGGGGATGTCAATGAATGATATGCATTTGGTGTTAGCCAGTAGAGAGGTTTGGGGACTGTGGCCAAGTAGACAGTGGATATTTTATCCAAAAGGTGGGGAGTTGCTTCTTTGTTGCAGTCGACTCCTGCCCTTAGGGAATGCAAGTCCAGTGTTTCCAGATCTTTGGACTTGAGCAGACCCAAATCTGGATTTTTCATGTGAAACTTGTCAATTTTTAATTGTTTAATGGTAGTGTTAGTCACTCAGCCATGTCTGACTGTTTTGACTCCATGGACCGTAGCCCGCCAGGTTCCTCTGTCCATGGAATTCTCCAGGCAGGAATATTGGAGTAGGTTGCCATGCCATTCTCCAGGGGATCTTCCCAACCTAGGGAATGAACCTGGGTCTCCCGCCTGGCAGGCAGATCCTTCACCATATAAGCTACCAGGGAAGCTGTTTAATTGTTTATCACTAATTTAAAAATTTAAATGTGTTGCAAGCCAATAAAGCAAGCCCACATTTGTCCTCAGGCCACCAGTTACAGCCTCTGATATTAAGACGTAATGCCTCTCGGATGGCATTTTGCCAGCCTGCTTTGCTGTCTTTCTAACCGCTGCCTACACGCATCACACCTGGAGCTGACCCATCGTGAGTGACCTGAGTTCAAAGATAGAAACTGCCCACCTCAGCCCTACCTGCTGGTCCACGCCGACAGCATCCAGCCCATCATACATGATATCCACCCAGCCATCCTTAGAGGCCAGCACGAACAGGGACATTAGGGCCTGGGGGGAAGGGGAGGAAAGGACCATTTGAAACCTAGGGTGTATAGCCAAGACACCCACCAGTGACCCCCAAAGCACCTCCTGGCGATAGCTTGGGGGACCCTAGGCCTTCAGAGGTTAGCCTGGAGTCACACTCCAGGCTCCATGAGAGTTCTCTGTCCCAAGGCTCCATGGCTGCTATGAAGCCGGAAGAGCCATGGGAGAAACCTCAGCCAGGTAGAGCAACGGGCCCCAGAGTTCTGGAAATCCAGAAACCAAACCAGAGTGGGGCAGGGAAATAAACCAGCAAAACTGAGCGAGCTATTTCATTTTCTACGTTTCTGTTTCTATGAATGTGGAATGAGAAAAAGAATCACCTTGACAATACACCTGCATCTTGTACCATGCTAAAGAAATACATCATCTCACTGCACGGAGAGCCCGCTAGGACCCATTCACTCATGATGAAGCAGGTGAGCCAACTGCCCAGCATGCATCATTAAGCATGGACTTGCATCCTCCCCAGACTCCTGCCACCTCTCCCACCTCCACCTTAGAGCCTGGGACTCACCTGGCCGAGGTTGTCAAAGTTGTATTTGTGCCGGACCCACCGGTAACTGGCCTCAGCACAGTCAGACTTGTTCGTGATGTTCCTGGTGTCCTCGCCCTGGCACACAAAGAACTTCCCTTTGAAGAGCTGAACACACACATAACCAGAGACACAGAAAGCAGTGAGCTGTGAGCACAGGAAGCCCAGACCAGCCCTGGGGCCTAAGAGCTCCAGGTACACCCTAGGTGAGGGCCAGGTGCTCGGTCAAGTCAGAGACGTACGGACAGTGAACTCCCCTGCAGGCATCCCTTCCTCCAGCTCCTCGGAGCAGAGTCCCTGGAGAGGAAGGGAAGGTCCTAGGGGAGGGGACTGGGAAAGGGTGAAAGGAGGGGACAGTCATTCATTTCCTACGAAGGGGGAGGCCAGTGATTCTCCAAGTGGGGTCCCTGGACAGCAGCATCAGCATCATCCAGGAACGTGCTGGAAATACAAATTCTCAGGACCACCCCAGACCCACTGAATCAGACACACTGCAGGAGGGCCGAGAGATCTGGTTTAATGGTGGGGGCAGGCAAGGTATATGGATTCCACTCAAGAGATGAGGAAAACTGAGGCTCGGAGATGCAAATCCACTCACTAAGTTTATACAACCAGAAGGTGGCGAAAAGGGGGCTCAAACTTAGGTCCTTCTGACTGGAAAGCTCACCCTCACCCTAGAACGGACCAGGCTATGACTGTGGGGAAGGGACTGAGGGACAGGAGAACCAGGGAGCCTAAGTAGGCCCGAAGTAAGAAGTGGAAGGGGCACCGCGTGTGCAGAGAGGCACCACACAGTCTTAGCAAATGTATTCTGGCCTGGTCTCTGGAGCCAGAGAATTTGAGGAAACCCAAGAAGACCTCCCCTGCCCAAGGCAGAATGGAGACCCCAGGAAGCCAAAGGAGGGGACAGGGAGGGGGACAGCCAACCAGAAGCTCCCTCTGGCCCAACAGCCAGCCGTCTATGCTATAGCTGAAATGTCTGGAGCCTGGAGCGAGGAGGGGTAATCTGGAGGAGAGAGATGAACGGGCTCCCCTGGCTCCCGGAGGTGCCTGCTAAATCCTGTAGGCAGCTCCCTTTCTTTTTCCTCCAAAGCCAAGTTCCCTCCCTGGGCCAGAGGCCAAGTTTCCCCAGCAGCCCCCACTTACTGTGTCGTCTGGGGTCTGCACCCGCCTGCCTGCCAGCTCACTGCTAACCTGGCCCAGCTGTCTGGGCCCTGGATCCCCAGGCCTGGCCTGCAGCCTACTGGCTCCAGTAGGGAAGGAAGGGAGGGGACCCCTGAGCAGACTGCAGGCCAAGGTCAGCGTCTGCACTCAGAGCAGTGCATGAGAGGGCAGAACGGCAGCCTATGCGGCACTGGTCAGAAGCCCCTCGAGGCCCTCTCCCCTTGCGGGCCTCTGCCAGGCTCCCAGTTTTCTGCAAAATGCCCAGGAGGCAAAGGAGCCTGAGGGCCTTTGGCTTCAAGGCTTTTCTAGGGTAAAGGTGGCAGCAGCTCCTGGAGCCACAGCATCCAGGCCAAGAGGAAGGCCACTCCTCAGGTTTCTGCTGATAGCTGGCCCTGGACCCCCACAAACCTGCACCCCTAGGATGCCAAATATGATGAAGAAGGCACAACAGATGACCACAATGTTGCCAATGGGCTTCAGCGAGGACATCAGCGTTTCCACCACCAGCTTCAGCCCCTGTGCCCGGCTGATTACCCTGGGGAGAAAGGGAGGCGGGTAAGAGGGGTTCCCGGCTCAGACATTCCCTTGCCCTGCTTGCCACCCCCTCCCATCTTGGCTCACTGGTCCCCATCCTGGGCTCTAGTGGAGGGAAGAGGTTGGCTTTCTGGGCTCACTGTGCAGAGACCCCCACCCACCCCCACACCTAGACCTCTAGGATGGGGTTTGGGTGGTGACTCAACCCAGGGATGCAGAATTGTGTGGAGCATGTAGAAGGCAGGCAGGGAGACGGATTATCACAGTCAGGAAAACCTCACTGGTCAGTCAACATCTGCCTCATCCATGTCCCCACCCATGGAAATTTCTGACTCTCAGTTGGGGTTCAGGGTGACTGTCTGATTGGGGAGGGTCTCCTAACAGTGCAGATCCATTGCTAGAAGTGTTTCCTGGTGGGTAGTTCCCGGGATGGGGGAGAAAGCGGGGAAGCAGCAAATAGTCTGTCACTTCACAGGGAGACTCAAGTTTTGCCCCTGAGGGTTCCACACAGGGAGAGCTGCAGCTGAAGGGCATGAGGGTCCTGTATGGCCCTCATGCCATATGGGCCCTTGTACGGCGTGCCTGTTGGAGGGTGTCACATGAGGGGGTCCCTGAGGGAGGTGCCTGTGGAGGGAGAACACCGGGGCCATGGCTAAACCAAGTGAGAAGTGATGCCGGGGGCGGGAGGCAGGGTTCGCAGCGGAGTCACAGGCCGGAGGCAGGGGCAGATGGGGCGCTGGCCGTCAGGGTGTGCCTGCACCTGAGCGGGCGCAGGGTCCGCAGCAGCCGCAGCACCCTCAGCATGCCCAGGATCTTGGTGCCGCTGTCGGAGACCATGGACACCAGGATGTCGATGATGGAGATGAGCACCAGCAGCCCGTCCAGCACGTTCCAGCTGCTACGCAGGTAGGCCTGCTCCCCAAAACACCAGCCCAGCGCCACCACCTGGGGATGCCCCTGCGTCACCAACACTGCCTCCTCCCTGCAGCCAGTCCTCAGCCCTGCCCGCTCTGTGGCCCAGCCTCTCCCCTGCCCTCCCCCCCACAGCCGGGAACCAGATGGCTCCCATCCAATGCTGACCGTCCCCTCCCCATCACCTTCACTGTCATCTCAGCCAGAAAGACTGCGGTGAAGATGTAATTGGAGAGGGTCAGGAAAATTCGTTCCTGTAAAAGAGAGCAGGCAGGTATTGCCACCGGGACCCACCAGGTCTGCTCTGTGCGCAGAAACCAGGAACTGCCTTCAGTGTTTAACTAGGAACAACCACCCACTCTCCTCAACATGCAATCTCCTCCCTGCTCTCCCATGGTCCCTCAAACACACACACACACACACACACACACACACACACGGAACCAGCGTCAAGCCCCTAGACTCGCTCAGAGCTCTGAGCACAATCCCACTCCTGCCCCCTACCTCCTGGAGTTGCCTTGAGGGAAAGTGATTCCCACCACAGTGCTGTCATCTGAGCCCCAGAGCTCAGGCCCTATTCACTGATTCCTTTCTTAAAACTGGAGCAGCATTTAGCTTGATCTCTCGATGCTCCATCCTACTCGTCCCTGCTCCACGTACTTGCTCTCCTGCTGTGTGCCCCAGAAATCGAGCCGCAGGGCAAGATGGGGGCCTGAGTACAGGCTGTGCATCCCCAGGCACCATATTTATGCCAAGCATAGCATGAGGCCGGGCAGGAAAGAAGGCGGCCCAATCCCCTGATATCTGTGAGCTGATTCCATCATTGTATGGCCAAGAGAGGGGTGTAGAGAGCTGGAGAGGCAGCGGGTAAAGTGTGTCAGAGGGAGTGAGAAACAGGGAAACGGGGGAGAGGGAGAAGCACGTGATAGAGCTGGAGATGGAGGGGCTGAGAGGGACGGTGGGGGAGAGACCTGGCCACGGCGAGCTCTGAGGCAGGAGGCAGACCGGTGTGGCTGGCCACCCTTACTGCATGCATACAGGCTCTCACCTGTTCCCAGGCTGGCCCCTCCATTGCCCATTTCCCTCCGCCACCACCACCCCTTCCCACCGACCTGGCTGGAGCCCACCCTAATGGGAAACAGAAGCTCTATAACATTGAAATCTGAACAATGGTGTGGGAGGCAGCAACGAGAACAGGGTCTGCCTCCAAGTTGGTGGTGCAAGATGTCATGGGTGGGAAACAGAGCCCCCCACCTTTCTAGGCCTCAGATCATTGCTGGAGGGGACAGGCTGTGATGCCAGCCTGGGGAGAGAGCTCCCAGGACTGGCCGGGCCCATCCCAAAGAAGCCAGGCCTGAAGGAGTGCATCCACACACTCTGACCCATGGCCTTTCCTCTCCTGAGGAGGATGGCAGGTTCAAAGCCAAGCATAAGTGACCAATGCTCCCCCGAAGGCCCCTAAAATGCTACTTGTTTGTAACCTGGCAAGACCCAGAGGAGCAAAGAACAGCTTCCCTCCCCTCTGGGGCATCACCCATGGGGCGAGCTGGGCAGGGTGCCTCCCCATCAGTGCACAGGTCCCGGTGAGAAGGAGACTCTTGACCACTCAGACCAGCTAGGGCCAGGCTCACTGTTGGCATCCCTGCAATACTCACTGACTCACATACAGGCCTCACAAGCCCTGGCGCACAGGAAGGCACCACTGCAAACTGCCAGGGGCAGCAAAGCTTCCTTTTGCCCAGGCTAGGAGCAAGCCCGGCAGCCGGATGCTTTTTCACAGAAGGGAAACAGGTGAGGATATAGGAGGCATCCCGGGGTGCCAATTGCAAGGGTCAGAATCGGGGAGATTCCTGGCTCCTTGCTTCCGCGTCTCTCTGGGCCTCCCTGCCTGCCTGGCTCGCTGCATGGGTACAAATCCTCTAACCCGGGAGGGCAGGGCACCAAGCAGGCATTCAGCAACTGCCGCCAGCCCCAGTGACTCACAGCGCTGTGGGGGTCGATCTTGGGGCGCTCCATGGCAATGGTGATACAGTTCAGGAAGATGATGACGAGGACCACGTGGTCAAACATCTTGTGGGTGATGATTCGGTGACACAGGAGGCGGAACCTGCTCCAAGACAGAGGCAGAGGCTGAGTTGGGGTAAGGCGGGATGGCGGTGAGCAGCACTGCCCACCCCTACCCATCCTGGGCTCTCCCGGCCCGAGGCCCTGCTCTCACCCACCCCCATGTCAAGGGACACTTCTAGCATCCCTGGGATGGAGTCACAGGAGAATTACCCATGAGAAGGAGAGGTTGGGGTGCTGACCTTGACTGAGGAGGGAAGATGTAGGCAGACCAAGAGTCTCGCTCCAGGCAGCAGACAGGGAGCCGGGTTCGGATCCACGCCCTCAGCCGTTCTGCTTTGCTCTGTAGAAGTATGGCCGGGGAGTGAGCGGGGCCAGGTCTCCCAGGTCCTGAGCCCTCACTCCTCAGTAGCTCCTTGGCCCTCACTCCTAGCCTACTCTCTCCACTCCAGCCCGGCCCCCTGCCTGCCTTCCCTCCTTCCCTCCCCACTGGGCTTGGAATGATCAAACACCGTCCCCATCACAGCTGTCTGTTCAAAGACACACCTGGGATGAGGAGACACCCGCCCCTTCTCATGTGCTAACCCTGAGGTCCCAGGTCCCTGAGCCCCGTCCCCAGGGCTAAAGGTGGTGGTGACACGGCTGGGGAAAGGTGAATGGGTAAAAGTGGAGTGAAATCAAGGCTTGTGATGAGGTCGATACAACAGAGGGGGACAGAGGAGGGCATCAGTTTGGAGAGATGAGTGATGGGTCTTTCTGAGTCACGGGGGAGGGCCATGAAAGATTCATACACATCTGCCTGAAGTCATTCTTATCCAACAAGGACGCAGAGCTGCAGCCCCAGGCATGATGAGGCTCTGGGGCTTGGTGGGGGTAGGCGGAGGGACAAAGGGGCTGTTTGGACCTTGACTTCAGGGCTGATACCCCTTGAGATCCCTTGAGCATGATGGTAACTGCCTGAATTCCAAACAACTGGGAGGCAGCTGTCCAGTCCTGCACCAGGTCAGGCACAGCTCCCCTCACTCAAAGTCAGGGGTGAGAGGTCACTGTGCCCACAGGGGCCTCACCAAGTTGCCCTCGTCATCACCATCGTCTCCATCCAACGGGGGGTCATCGGGCCGCACAGCCTGACTCAGGCGTCCCACGGCCGAATTGCCGTTGCAGTCCTGGTGCTCAGAGGCTGAGCTGCGGCCGCTGGCTGTGCGGTACAGCCCGGGAACCTGCAGTGTGTCCGGTAGGTCAAAGGAGCTCTTAGCTTCCCTCTCCAGGGAGCCCCTGTGGTGGCGGTCACTGCCCGCTGGGCTAGTGCGCTCCTCTTCCGAGCTCTCCTCCTCATCCTGGCTCTCCCGGCCCTCACCCGACAACAAGGACCTCCGCTCCCCACTTGGGCTCCTTCGCTTCAGGCTGGGGGCACGGCCCAGGCTGTTCCTGCTGGAGCGCCTGCTCGTCCAGCTGCTTGCTGCACTCCAGGGGCTGTGGGGGGAACTGCGGACACTTGGCTGAGGAGTGAACAGGGGAGAGATTGGTCTGAGCCACAGCTTCATGGCCCCGCACCCCCTCACATTCACCCTGGCTCCCGTGAGTCTCCTGGCATCACATCGCTATAGGAGTGTGAGCAGGGGCCCTAGACCTGGATGCCGGGATTCACACCAGCTGTGTGACCTTAGGCAAGTCACTAAACCTCTCTGTGCCTCAGTTGCTCACCTGTAAAAGAGATATGACCTTAGCACCTATTCCTCGTTTGGTTGAGTGGCAGTGTAAAATCACAGTGACAGCATGGGCCCTGACACCAACCGCCTGGACTAAAATGCTGGCTCCGTCACCTGCTCAGCGTGGAGCTTCCCATAGCTCACCCTGGTAATCTGAGACTCAGGTCCCCATCTGTAAAATGGGGATAATATTGGTACCCACCAGAGAGTTGCTGTGAGGATTACATGCCTTTATTAATAGGACACTTATAAGCAATGTCTACAACGTGTCTGGCACAGAATCAGTATCCGGATGGGGTTTGCAGTGATTAAGATGCGGTCTTAAGGAGGTATGCTATGCTACGCTATGCTAAGCTGCTTCAATCGTGTCCGGCTCTTTGTGACCCTATGGACTCAAAGAGGTAAGGACCTCCCATTTTACAGAGCAGTCTCAGAGATTGAGTCTTATCCCCAAGGACACTTGGGGAACAGAAGAAGTAGAACTAGAACACTGCTCTTTGGTCCTCAAGGTCAGGGCTCTGGTGTCTGCCTAGATGACCAGCCCTACTAACACCCCGGGCCTTGTCTAGCCCGTGGTTCAGAGGCTGTCCCTTTGGGCCCGCCAGTTGCACCTCTTTTCCCTCCTGACCCCTGTACAACTCCCATTGCACCCCCTACCGGTGACTTCATCTCGTGAGGTGCTCCTGGCTCAGCCGACCCACTGCTGCTGGTGCGGCGGGAGGGGGGGCCCAGAACCTCGGCCAGGCCGCTGCTGGAGCTTTTGGGCAATGACATGGGAGTGGCAGCCGTGTGGATGATGAGCGGTGGTAACAAGCTCCTCCGCAGCTCCGGGTGCTCTCCCAAAGACACCACTGCAGGGGAGAGAGGGCGAGACCCTGAGTCCACTCAAGGGTGGCCAAGAACCAGGGCCTGTACCTACAGAGAGATACTCACAGGCCAAGCGCTTCTTCCTGTCCCCATCACCATCCAGGCTTGGCGAGAAGAAATCAGGCTCCGACTCCGACTTGGTGGCATCTCCCTGGGGTGGGAGAACAGCAGGCTATTAGGAACCTGACCCGGCAGGGGTTAGTGGGATGGACCAAAGTCTCCCTGTCTTCACACACACACCACATAGAGGCCACAAGGAACCAGCCACCACGGCACAAGGCATGCACTGGCTCAGACCAGACCACCCAGGCTTGGGGCCTAGGCCTCCCAAGGGCCTCTGTCACCTCAGAGAAGGTGGGACTTTCTCCAGAACCCACAGCACAACTTTCCTGGCTCGGACTGGCTCAAGAAGGGCTGAGGGGACAGGGGATAGTCCAGCGGGTGGGTGGCACAGGTCAGAGGGAGCTGGGGGCCTGAGTGAAGTGGTCACGAGAGCCTCAATTCCAAAGGCCACTTGTGCCCTCTGATTTCCCTCCATGACTGCCCTCCCCTGAGCCTCAGACCCGAGGACCCCAGAGAGAAATCGAAGGACCCCAGACAGAGCCATTCAGCCCAAGGGATGGTCTCTTACTTCTTTCCTCCCTCTTCCCAAAGACCCACCTCCTACCCTGGCCCCATTTTTACCTCTCTCCCTGTCTCTGGGACAGTTTTTTTCTTCCTCCTTAGCAGGTCAGTAGGTTCCCCAGTAATTACACACTTCTCCTTAAGAAGTTATTAAGAAATACTTGATTGCTACTTTTGTTAAGGACATAAATATTGCGTAATTGGCATCTCAGGGGATCATTTTCATTAACTCAGTTTACATCCCTAACGAGGCCTTTAATTATCAAGTGGGATCTCCAGGGGGCTGCTCAGCATGCACAGTACCATGGAGTCCCATGGGAACCCTGGCTTTGCCCCAAATTCTGGTGCCAGTGCAGGAGACAACAGGGCACAGGCTCAGTGTGGGGCCAGAGGAGAAGTGTGCCCCTGAGCACCTGCTGGACCTCCTGTGTGGCCAAGGGGCCAGAGACACAGAAGTCGATTGAAAATTCTGGTACATTCTGGCAAGAGGCACCCCCACCGCCACATCCTTCAAAGACTTCTCCTAAGATGAGGCAACTTGCGGGGTCTCCAACAGGAGCTTAAGGCAAGGAGGAGGAGAAAGATGGGGGCACTCGGTCTACGGCGGAGATCCCAACCCCACCGAGGCCCGACGACTCAGACTCTTCGGGGACCGCAGCAGAGGCGCCACACGTGGTGCACCACACACGTGCACACAGAGGATTCTAAGTCCCTTCCTTCTCTTGCCATCCCCTGGTCTGACGGGATGGACTGTGCCCTTTGCTGGTGAACAGGGCAGAGGCAAGGAGGCCCTCCCCTCAGTGTCCTCAAGGGGGAAGGGACTTAAAATCAAAGCAAACCTCACAACACCGAGGAGCACCACAGCCACCACAGGTTGCACAGCAGCTGAGCGTGAACACAAGCAAGACACGGAGGCAGAGTGGGGGGCACGGGGCACCGGGGGCATGCTGACTCATGATCGCATACCTACCCCCTGGGAGTCGACAGGCAGCTGAATACAGCTTAACTGTCCACTCGCATCTTCCCGTTTGCCGATTTCCTACAGGGAGAGGGGAGGCAGGGGATGGGCACTGGTCACAGGCGCCCAGCTTTCAAACAGCAGCAATGTTGAAAGAGGAGGAAGAAACGGATGGGTGCAAACCCAGCAGTGGGGGAAATGAGACATGGGGCAAGAGAGGACAAGAAAGGGGACAGAAGGGCCTTCCAGAATTCAACCACAGGCCCTGGAGCCAGAATGAATCTGAAGGGTGAGGGCAGAGGCCACAGAGGTGGGAACAGGGAAAGGGAAGGAGACTGAGCCCCCAGTAATCCTAATAATAACAGCTACCATTCACTGGGGGTGTGCCAGGCATCACGAAACTGCTTCATTAACACTAGCTTACCCAGGTGAGAAGGATGTACAGCTAGCACCATCTTACAGGAAGCATCTGAGGTTTGAAGCAAAAAAAAAAACTGCCCCAGGTGATACAGAGAATAAGAGATGCGTCTGGGCCTCGTACTTGGGTCTCTAGCTCACCTCTCACTGGCTCTGAAGCAGCAGGCATGGAGGGTGGGAAGGAGGAGTGGATGGAAGTCACAGAGCGGGGAGGAGACCAAAGACCAGGCACAAGAACAGGCCTCCTAACTCCTAACTCTGCCTTCCACATCAGCATGCTCCTACTGGGATGGGATGTGACAAATAGCACTAGGGTGATGACTACGAGGTTGTTTGATATCAATTAATGGCCTCACACAGGGCCTGCTGTCTGTTCATTCAATTAAGTGTGCAGATGATAAATGCTCAGGGATTCAGGGCACTGCCCCCTGCAAGTTGGGAAGTCAACAACCCAGCTGGCCCAGACTCCTAGGCTACTTTCTCCTACATCTTGGCAGGGTGGCCAGCCCAGCAAGGGGTGACCCTTGAGGTCTCTTGCTGATGACGGCCAACAAAATGGGGGTGGCCACTGCTTCCACTGAGGTAGGTTGCCTCGTTTGTAAAAAAAGCAGATCATCGCAATAGCAAAAGCCAACCTATTCTGCCAGATTTTGGGGCTCCCTCAGAGCCACAAGTGTGCCTCTGAAAATTCCATGCAGTTGAGGGCAGGTGCTTCTGCAGGTGTCCAGGTCACTGGCATTGAGTGACCAACTCCGCACTGACCCAGGGGTTTATAGGATAGATAGTGAGTAGCTGATCTAGCTCCTCACATGGGCATTTCAGGGCCATGCTGCTGCCCACCCCCATGAAGAGGTTGATCTTGAAATCCTTTCTCCATCCCACCCCAGACCCAAAGCATCACACCCTGAGTGAGACCCTCTCCTAGGCACTTGTTGAGAAGGGTGCGGCCCCAGACCCTGGGGAAACCCTCACGCTGGGACAGACACAAGCCCCCAGGAGGGCCAGAGTGACTAGGCCAGGCCCAAAGGCCAGACTGCCCTCCATTCCCACACGCAGACTTTGTTGCTGCCTAGCAACCAGGCCAGTTCAGCAGCTCTCAGTTTAACAAGGTGTCTGCTGGAAGGACTAGGGATGGGGAGGGGTGCCTGTACCAGGCATCTCCAGGACTGCCAAGCCGGCTGAATGGCCACTTGAAGGAGGGAAATAGGCTTGGGATGTTTTCCATTTCCACAGAATTCCACAGGAATTTTTCTGCGGGAATCTTAGCTGTCAGGAGCTGTGGTTTGGAAGAGGCTGAAGGACCACTGTCCCCACTCAGCTCCTCCACCCACAGGCCAAAAGCAGTGGCCAAGCGGTGGGTCTCCATGAGTCTCTTGACTCATGGAACACACTGACCTCCTTAACCCTTTAGGCCACAGAGGGTTAATAAAGGTCCCATCCAAGGGAGAGTACCAATGTCCCTCCCTCCCATCAAGAGGCCCAGGCATCACCAAAGGTGGGGAGGAAATGCAACAATGGTTAACTATGGAACTTCAATGGGAGGAGGCCGGCGTGGGAGAGGCAGACCCACACCTACCATCCAGCCCAGCCCACAGGGAACAGCCCTCCCTCGCAAGCCTGGGAAGGAGTCAGAAAATAGACTTTTGTTTTTCCACCGTGTGCTGGATATTTATAGACCAGGCCGCAGCGGGAGCTTCCATCCGGGTCACCCGGAGAGAAATGGACCAAGAGCTTCTCCACACCCAACCTGGAGCATTTCTAGGTTGAGTCGACCTGCCCTGTGCTAGGTGCTAGGAAGCTGGGCTGGGCCTGGGGCTCCGGTAGGAAGAGCGGCTGAGCTGAGGGAGCAGAATGGTACGCAGCCCTTCAGGCAGGGACTGCGTCCTGGCAGGGCGAGGGTGGGATCAATGTAAATCAATATTAATTGACGATGCTGCCTATGACGAAAGTGATGGAGCCTGGGCTGGAAATAGGACGCTCATCTCTGCCATGCCCGCAGCTAATTGGGCTCATTTCTCAGCCAGGGCAGCTCAGTTCTGCCTGGGTGCTGGTGCCATCTTCACCAGCTCAGCCAAAGCCCAGGTGATTTGCATGCAAACTTCCCCCACCCCTCAACTCAGATGGGTTCCTTCCAGATGTCCCCAGGCACACCTGTGCTCAGGGATCCAGCTGTCCGTGTGCCAACACTCATCTTGTCCAGCTCCCTGGGGTAGAGTCTAGCCGACTTTGTTGGGGAAGCCCACTCAGTAGCTCACCTTGGATCCAGGGATACTTCCCCCAACAACCACCCTGTCTCTCGAGTGCCAAGGGGCTGCCCGAAACTCAGAACCTCCCAGTCCTAATCCCCCAGCCTTGTCTGAAGGGCACTTCGGGCAGAACCTCCCAGGACACCACCACTCCAGCAATGCAGCCAATTCCTCCTGGAAGTGGACTGCTGCAGGCAGGGGGTTACCTCCGTTTGGAAGCCCTCCACCAGAATGGCAACGAGCAGGTTGAAGAGCACATAGTTGCCGAAGGTCATGAGGGCGATGAAGTAAAGGGCAGCCCAGGATGACGTGGAGGCCATTCCGTTGTAGAGCACCTTGTTCCAGTCCTCCTGAGTCAGGATCTGTGGGCCGAGGAAGGGAGTCAGGGCCTTTACCGGGGCACCCCCACCACCCTGCCCACCCTCTCCTGTTGCCCTTGCACCTGAAAGACAGTGACGATGGCCCAGAGCAGGGAGTCAAAATTCTTCCGGTCCGGCAACGTGTCCCCATCCCGCTCAGATGCAAATTTGCAGCCGAAGAGATGCATACCCAGGATGCTGAAGACACAGGAGCCGCGAGATGGGGGTCAGGGCCCCAGAAACCCCTGCCCCTCAGGCCCTCATCCCGCTGGCATGGATGCCGCGCCTGCCCTCACCTGAAGATGAAGATGAAGAGCATGAGCAGCATGCAGAAGGTGGCCACGTTGTCCATGGTCTTCATGAGCACCACGAGCTGCCGCTGCAGCGCCGGCAAGAAGCGCACCAGCTTCAGCACCCGCATCAGGCGGAAGGTCCGCAGCACCGACAGGCCGCCCCCCTGCTGGCCCACGATCTCCCACACGCTGCAAGGGGGGAGGGTGGGGGCAGAGCCAGAGCCCGAACCTGAGGCCTCTGCATGCTCACCTTCCCCCCACCCCACCCACCAGCAGCACCTGAGGGTCTGGCCTGGCCAGCACTGAGAAAGTGGGCTCTGAGGGAAACTTGGGTCTCTAGGCAGGAGCTCCAAGAGGCAAGGGTCAGGGTGACAACTCCCTCCCTCCCCACTCTCCCCTCCGGGCCAGTCCTCTCCCTCCATCAGCCAAAGCAACAGCCTCAAGTTATGGAATGTTTGCTTTGTTCTCTTCTAATGAAATCTAAAGCCAATTCCAAAAAGCAATAAAGCAGCTCTTCTGGCCCAGGGCCTGAGGCGGTGGCGGGGGGAACACTTTCCCAAGGTCTTGGAAACCCTAAAGCAAGTTGCCAGCGAGTGTGACCGTCTCCAAGCACTTTGTAAGCAGGGACAGCTGGCTGGGCCTTACCTCCTCCAACTCTTCTCCAAAGCCAACTCCCTAGTCTTTGCCCACCCCAGACCTGCATGGGGTCAAGGACAAGGAGTGGAAATGAGAGCAGAGATTTCCGAGGAGCCTGGCCAAAGCAGATGGAAGACCGTGTTCTGTGTGAGCAAGGGAGGGCTGAGAGAGAGTGTGGTATGCGCTGCGAGGGGCACAGAGAATCCCCAGCTAGGGGAGCAGGGGGCCTCTGGGTCAGTGGGGCCTGATTCCAGGCCCAGAGGAGCAGGGTGTGTGGCTCCTCACCCCAAGCTACCCTAAGGGCATTCCTCAGGCAAGAGGCAGCAGAGGGGCAGTCATACCTGATGACAACAATGACGCCATCAAAGATGTTGTAGGGGTTCTTAATGTAGCCAAAGGGACCATATACTAGCAGCTTCAGCAGCATCTCCAGGGCAAAGAGGCTGGTGAAGACGATGTTGCTGATTTCCAGGGCATTGGTGAGCTCCTCAGGCTAGAAGATAGAGTGGACCATGAAGTCGCAGAGGCTTGTCCCTGAGCCCCTCATCCCAGTCCTCAAAAACACCTGGCCTTCCTACACATCTGGGAGCAGGAACAGCAAGCCAGGGGGTGGGGTGGAGGTTGGGAGAGGGTGGTAGGGGTGCTGAATGCTCAGGCTAATGGGGAGGATGCTCCCCAGAAGCGTCCTTAAGAAAATGCACTCAGGGGTGGCCAGTGCACAAAGCCCCCAGCCCCTGATTCTTTTCAGCTGAGTCTCAGATCCTGGGGCCACAGGCTCGCTGGAGGCCTATGCTGTGGGTTCCACCCACTTCCTACTGCTGGTGGGCACCAGAGGGTGACTGCCAAGGCCTCATACACACAGCCACACACGAAGTCACATGTTCTCCACAATTACTCTGTGCACTTGGCAGCATTCTCTTGGACAACTGTTGGCAACATTATTTCCTTCCAGACACACACACACTGCACACACGTACACACAAACACACACAAATGCATACATGCGTGCACACACGTGTACACAAACACACAAACAAGCATGTACATACAAACACACCAATGAGCAGACGGGAGATCCCCAAGAAAGATGTCACACATGAGGTGGCACCTGGAGCTGCTCCCTGAGACTAGGACACCTGGCTTAATTCTCAACCTATCCTGTCAAATCACTGTGTGACCTTTAGCAAGATCCTTAATCTCTCTGGTCAAATGTAAAACACTAGAAGTAGTTAATACTCCTAGCCAGGGTCTGGGATTAGGACAGCGAACACGTACTAGAGAGGTCATCAGACTTAATGACAAACTCTACTTCATTTGCTATTCTAGCACAGAATATTAAGTGCCTCCTCCCTCTTAATATGGTGGCTCAGTGAAAAAGAATCTGACTGCCAATGCAGGTGCCCCAGGAGATGCAGGTTCAATCCCTGGGTTGGGAAGATCCCCTGGAGGAGAAAATGGCAACCCACTCCAGTATTGCTGCTGAGATAATCCCATAGGCAGAGGAGCCTGGCAGGCTATAGTCCATGGGGTCACAAAGAATCGGACATGACTGAGTGACTGAGCATCCCTCTTAATATTAAGTCTCTACCATATAATCCACCAGGCAGGCAAAAACATGCCAGCAATGCTCCCTGCCTCCTAGGAGTTCAGAGTCTAGCTGGAAACAAATCATACACACACGAAACAGTTGAATAACCACGAGAGGCCTTAGATGTTTTGGTGCCAAAATAAATTATCCAGATAGTAAATCCAGGAGTTCAGAGGAGAGAAGGTAAGTGAGGAACACACTGGGAAAGCCTTAGTTTGGAGACAGCACTTGAAATGAACTCTGAGGGTGAATGGGGTCTCTCCAAGCAGAGAGGAGGGGAAGGCATCACAGGGCTGAGCACAGGGAATGAGCCATGTCAGGGGAGAAAGGGAGGCCCAACCTGGTTGATGACCGAAGCTGCAGAGTGAAATATGATTGGCTCGATGGAGCCTACTGCCCACCTGATGAGGTGTTTTGATCACCCCCAAAGCCCAAGGTGCATACTAGCTACTCTAGAAGTTTGAATAAATAACCAGTGAAGTCCTTAGTCCATCAGACACTTCCCTCTGTTTACCCAGCTGCCTCATCTGGCCAGCTGCCCAGGTAGGTCACCCAAGCATGGAGTCGGGCCCTGGGTACCACCAAATATATCTTAATAGTCCCCATCTATGCGGCCAGCCTGGGTGAGAACTGGGAGAGGTGGTAGGCTGGGCCTTCTGACTGGCAGGGGAGGGGCATTTGAGGGGTCAATGGCTTCTCAGGAGGAGAGACGTTTTCAGCCCATGCATGGATTCTCTCCAGAGACCGGTCTGGGGAGCTGAGCCAGGGTCAGCCGGCAGGGCCAAGAGCCACCTTTCCAGAGACTGAGTAACTGTCATGTTGCTCCAGCAGATCTCAAGTGAGACTCTGCCCCCCAGACTGTGAGTGGGGGCAGTGCCACCTGACTTGGCAAGTGGGGTCACAGAGGACCACAGCGCAGGGGAAGGGGCCACAGTCAGGACAGCTAAAGCCCAGGGCTCAGGCCCCTCCGTGACTAAGTGGATCTCCCAGCTTCCGCTCCCAAGTCCAGTCTGTCAGAAGGCTGTGGTCAGTGAACCCGCCTCTCTGTCACTCTGCCATCTACCCAGTTGCCCATTCTTGGATTTGATAAAGATGGTAGATGCAGGCCACAAGGCTATGACACTCCGTGGGTCTCACCGCGTACCATCCACACAACAACCTCCCCCTTCCACATCTTGCAGATGAGCACAAGAGGCCAAAAGATGATGCACGGCCAGTGCGAAGTCACAGGACGGGCAGAGCCAGGGAGTGGGACCCAATCCCACCCTACTCCGACTCCAAGAAGACTAGGCAGACCGGATCCAAAGGTGACGGTGAGGGGCCTGTGAATCCAGACACGTGGATGGACTGAATGTGTAAAGTGTCTTCTTAGGTATATAAACTATATTTCACATGAATGCAGAGGCATTAATAAAGAACGAGTCTGAAAGTATAACTGAGGCACACACATATCATGGGTATAGTTTAGAGCACGTAAATTAACCATCAAAAAAGCCACCAAAGACAAAACTTAATAAAACGGTGAAAACACGATAGCTTTTGGTATCGTGTATTTACTTCACTAGTGAATCTGTGAAGTACAACCAGGCGTGTAGGGAGAGGGGTGTTCTCACTGCTTCCTGATGTTGTCTACAGGGCTGGCGGCAGTCTGTACCTGAGGACTCATAGATACACACAGACACACACACTCCCGCCAGCACCCCAACCTAGAGCCTCATCAGAAGGATGGTGCAGACTCCCCGAAGGCCTGTGTCACTGCTCTCCTCGAGGGGTGGTGGCAGAGGCCGGGGCTCCAGCCTGCCCAGCCAGGAGGCTCCAGGACTGAAGGAGCAGGTAGGAAGGAGGGCCTGGCTGGACTCTCCCCCGGCCTTCACTTGCTCTACAAACTTATGGGCAACTCCTGTTCTCTTCCAGGGCCCCGAATTGCCTGTGATCCATGGGAAAAAAGTGCTCTTTTCTCAGACAGCCAGGTCTGCCCAAGTTACTAAATCGGAAGCTGGGAATGTTCTGCAAATGCAGGACGAGGACGCAGAGACACAATCTTAGCAACACCGTTGCCCCAGGGACCAGAGCCGTGATCACAGTCACTGCAGCTGCAAAGGGGCAGAGAGGACGCCAACTCTGACTAGCGCCATCCACAGGCCCTGCACCGCTAAGCCCTTCCTCCCAGAAGTCCGTTTCCTCCCTGCTCACACCAGATAAGGGAGGGACGTAGGCTTCCTTGACGGCAAGGAGACTGAGGCTCCGAGATGTGGTGACTTGATGGAGGTCATATTGCTCGCTTAGAAAGGCCCACCTGCACTTGCCTCCACACCTCTCCATGCTGCCGCCCCGCACACACCCAGACCCGACACAAACTCATACAAGCCCCTCAGGCTGCCAGGAAGTCCTTTTTCTGGTCTAGACTGCATCCTCCCTCCTGTTCAAGGAGGTCAAGACCCAGTGGGCATTTCTGCGCGTGGAGGCCAGGCAGCTTGAGGTTCTCACCCAGAGGCCCCAGGCTCTTCTCTATGTGACGCTAACTGTATATCTCCTATCTCCCAGTGCTTCCCCCACCCCGCCTCAGCCTGTCAGCCTGGGGTAACTGGGCCCCAGGTAAGCTGCTCAATACTTCCCAGCACCAGGACTCCCCTGAAACCCACAGCACCTTTATCCACTAACCCTTAAAGTGCCCATGGTGTGTGCAACCCTGCTAAGAGGTGGGGCTAAACCTGAATGCAGAAGGCCTGCCAACTGGGAGACTTTCCACCTGGGTGACCTAGGCAAGTCCTTAACCTTGCTGGTTCCCAGTGGCCTCTTCTATTAAACAGGGTAACACCCCTTTGTGGCAAGGCTGCTCTGCCCTGTGGAAACACCCAGGCCAGAGTCCTGCTCGAGTGGCCCCGTGGGCACTGACAGCAGCAGCGGTCCTCACATGTGGTAGAACAGAGTGCCTGCAGTCTGAAGCTAAGCACCATGTGGAGGCAGACACCAGAAGGGCCCCAGGAACTCAAGCCAGCTGAGGTCAGTGGGCCAGTGGGGAGAAGGCAGGGGGAGGAGAACTGCCGTGGAAGGTATCCCCGGCTGGCCATGGGGCGTGAGCAAAGAGGCAGAGGGAGGAATGTGCAGGGCATCCTCCAGGACCAAGGATCAAGTGTCTGCCCTGGTCAGAGGGTGGGAGGGGCCTCTGGGCATCAAGGCTGCCAGGTGGGCAGGGCCAGCCAGAATGGCCTTGACTCTGCTCCATGGCTTGCCTCAGGCTGGACTTGCCTCTGCCCATGATCTTCTCAGGGGAGGGAGGAGGTGTGCAAAATGGTATATTAAGAAGATTAATCCACTGCAGTGGTGGCAGCCTGCGGATGGCTCGGAGAGACGAAGAGACTGCGAGCGATTAGGGGATACTGCAGTGGTCCAGGCGGGAGGCCTGAGAGCCAGCTCTGACAGACATGGATATGCCTTTTGCAGGGACAGCGCAGGTGGGGACAAGCCCGACCAGAACTGAGGGGGGTCACCCTGGCCCTGCCAGATGCCATCCTCATCCCCTACCTCCTCTGAGGCCACCTGTCCCCGGGACCCTGGAACCTCTGCTCCCCAGTTCCGGCTCCTCGGCTCACCTCACCTCTATTTTTGAGAGTTCTGTGCCACTTTCACACTCAAAAGAGGGGGCACAGGTGGGCCACAGTGATGGGGCAACGGCCACTGGGTCAGCGGGACCTCGGCCCTTCTCCTCCTCCAAGGAGGTGTGGGAAGTCAGGGACGCCTGGGCAGCAGGAGGCTTCTGGGAGACCTCACAGGCCTCATCACACAGACCACGGTCTTGCTCTTCGCCGTCCCCCTGGAGGGGCCTCCTAGCATGTTTTCTAGCCCCTCTAGGCCCCCTTGTTAGGGGTCATTGTGCTTCAGTACCTCATAACCAGGGATGACGTTAGTCTCTCTGCGTGGTCTCCTGCCAGCTCCCCAGAGCCACCCCAGGGGGACACACAAGCTGAGTAGGCACAGGACACCACCACAGTGCTCGCTCGGCCTGAGAGAGTCAGCCCAAGCTTCTGTAACTTGAACTTGTGAAGCTCTGGCCCCTGCCCCTCATCCGCCTGTACAGAACCTCTCTATCCAGTTGTGGTGGGCCATCTAAAGGCTGCCCTCAGGCCGCAGATCTCAGAGGGTTCCTGTCCAGTCCAGGTTAGTCCTGCCTCCCCCAAGCCCGCCTCTTTGCTGCAACTGACCAATTGCTGAGCTTTGCTATTTACGAACCCGTGCTGACTGGACAGGGGAATACCCTACTGGGCCCCAGGGTTGCTCTGTGCCTGTATGCGTGGTCCTCATTGTTGGCTCTCCGTCTTTCAGCCCAAGAGCTGCTTCAGATCTTCCTCCCCTAGGCCTCCATCCCACTTCCAACCTGGCCTCTTGCTTCCTGGGGCTTCACTTCCCTCCCCGAGACAGCTCTGCATCCTACAACCTACTCGTCTCTCTTCCCACCTGGAAAGGAGCCAGGGCCTCCTCCACCTGGACCTTCACCCACACCCTGGCTCCCCTGGGCTCCATCTCATCAGCTGTCCCTGTTTCCTCACGTCTCCAATATCCCTTCCCCTGCCTAAAAGCTGAAACCTTCACATGGATCCAGGCCTGTTCACCCCTGAACCCCGGGCCCCACCACCCAGCTCTCTCCAAGGACCCTCTTCCCAGTCTTCAACTTCTGGATGCCTGAACAATACCTGGGCCTGCACCAGCCTCCCTGCCTGTGGCCACCTCCCTCTACTTCCCTGACTCTGCTGGCCATTTCCTGCCCTCTTCTCCCTCTCCCCTGCCTTTCTCCCCTCAGGCCAACATTCCTCAGAGTTCAATAGAGCCCACTTCCTTCCCTGGGCTCTCCTGCTTCTCCGTCTCCTGCACTCCCACCTTTCCGGCTGTCACCAGGGTGTGGATGACACAAAACAATCTCCCTCCAAGCCTTGGCTCTTCACCCAGAGAGCCAACCTGCCTGATAGCCTTCCCAGGATGGCCCACAGCCAGCTCAAATGCAGCACATCCAAAACAAACCCTCTCACCTCCTCTCCCAAACCTGTTCCTTCCCCAGCTTCCTGGTTCCATGGACTTCCCTCTCCAGGATTCCATCTTGCAACCAGGAGTTGTCTAGGACTTACGCCTGCCCTTCATCCCTCTGGCAGCAGGTGCCTGGGCCCACAGACCTTGCCAATGGAATGGCTGTGCCCCACCCACTAGTTCTATTTCCCCTTCACATCCTGGGGGCCCTCCTTGCCTCTGATCTGGACGATAGAAATAGTCTCTGGGTCCCACCCCCAAGCCAGCCCACACCTCCTGGAAGCTCCAGATTCAAGAGCACTGCTGGATTCACTTCAAGAGCCCCTGCTCAGATAACTTGGGGTGGAGTGGGGGAGGCTATATGATGGTCCTTCAGAGCATCCCATGCCTCCCTGTGCATTCCCAGGCCAGGCTGCCAGAATTCTCCCCAATCCCTCCACCAGACCCCTCTGCTCCTGGCCTCAGCTGTCAGTGACACTTTTCTTTCAAGGCCACTCTCACAAGATACCTCCTTCAGGAAGCCCTCCAAAATCCTTGACCTGGGTGTGAGCTCTCTTCTGTCCCCAGAAATCTCCTTTACGGCATTTGGCATAATCAAGCAGAATGACTTTTCTGCTGGAACCTGTTTCTTTGGAGCTCCTGGCACTTCCCATACCCCCAGTCTATTATTCTCTTCAAATGTGCTGTGCACAGGAGGCACTCCCCATGTTTGATGAACTGGGGGAGCCGTAGAGCCAGAGGATGCCCCCTTTAGCAGGCCATCTCTAGAAAAGCACCCTTCTCCCTCCCACATGTGGAGAACCTTTGAAAGTCTGGGCCCAGGGCAACTGTAAGAGATTGTCCTCCAAAGTCTTATTTGGCCTGTAGTCCCAGCTCCTCTGTCTGCAGGCCAAGGACTCCTGGGAGGCCCAAGGAATAGGTCAGGTGTCTGTAAACTCCCATCCTCGAAGTCCGCACTGGGGTATCCATGCCTGTGTCTATCTTTAAGAGAGATGGCCCTAGCTTTAAACAGAATCCAAAAGGAGTTTGTGAATCCCCTCAAAGTTAAGACCTACCACATCTGGTCTCTTCCTCACCCTACCCCACCCCAGCCTCCCTTGCCTTGAATAGCTGACCTCACTCACTTATAAATAGAAACCCTCCCTGAACATGTATCTAGAGCGACAGGGTGGGCCCAGAGTCTGAGAAACGAGCAGGAGCATCACCTGCCCTGTCCTCTCGGGCCTGAAAGACTGTTTGTTCTGGACCCTCCCTATCTCTTCTCTGCAGCCCAGGATACCAGTGGGCTGTGTGCCCCTCCCCACCCCCTGCTGTTGGCTCTCTTCTAGAGCATGAGGTTGGCTCCAACTCTCAGCAATCCAGAACTAGGAAGGAAGGTGATTACGAAGTTCCTGTGTCCTGAAGACCTCATCCTCCTGGAAGGCCTTGTCCCCATGCATACCCAGCCAGACAGGTTCCAGAAGACACCTCTCTTCTGCACTCCAAAGACACCCTGGGCATCCCACAGGCAGTTTGCAAGGAATGCCCTCCAGCCCAAATATGCACAAGCCCCAGTGCTCCTCCCAGAAGCAGAAACCTGGGTGTCATCCTTGCTGCCACCTCACAAATATCCAACTGGAGTTGAGTTCTACAGATTCAGCCACTGCCTGCTCTTCCCAGCATGCTTCTCTCTGTCTCCAGGGACAAGGTATATGAACTGGCTGGATTATGGCAGTAGCCCTCTCCTTGGCCTCCCTGCCTCCCGTCTGTCACTCCCTTCTGCTCCCCACATGGCTTCTGGAAGGCTTTTGATACAATACAAACACATACCATGGACTTGCTTAAAACCTTTGTTGGCACCCTATCATCTTCAGGATAAAATCCAAACTCTATCCTATTCCTCTCAGGACCTGGCTCTGAGCTTTTTCCAATCTCATCTCTTGTTGTTTGCCATCCCAGCCCCAACCCAGTGCCCAATTCACTCTGAACTCCTTATAAATCTCTCTGTTTTGGGGTCTGGTGCTTCCGGTCCTCCCCTATGCTGTGCCCTACCCTCCACCCTTTGCTAGCTACATCCCACTTTCCATTCAAACTCAGCTCCCAGGTCATATCCTATGGAAGCCCCTCTTGAATCCTTTCCCCAGTCTGGGTCACGGGTGACTCCTCTGAGCATCCCTTCCAAGCAGGCACTACATCAAGTAAGTGTGACTGCTTATTTGTCATGGGGTCTTTGAGAGGAAGGACAGAGTGCCTTGGCCCAGTGTTGTACTGGAGCGTCTGGTTATGCACGTCTCTTCCCAACTCCACATGCAGTGACATCACATCGGGAGTTTGAAGCCAGCCACAGTGGGAGCATTTGCACCATGGAAAATGGTGAACACTGCAAATACCACAAATCAGGACCTTTTTCTTTTTAAAGGGCTGGTTATTAAACATTTATGAGCATGCCATTGCTTGGCCCGACTCTGATGCCCAGAAAATGTGTGTGGAATGGATGGATGGACAGATGGGTAGTTCACAATTTCCCTGTTCCACGTTCTGCCCCCCTAGTGGGTAGGGCACACACATGATTATACTTCTGACCTCAAGTCATAGCCCTGCTCCCTTCTCAGAGTCCTGGGTCTTTGTCCTCCTCACCAGTCTCTCTGAACAAACCAGCCCTGCCACTTTGCCACCAGCTGGTGGGTTAAGGGGTGGGGAAAGCAGGACGGTGTGAACAGCATAGGGTTCGCCTTGGGTAGGGTGGGGTACGACAAGAGTGCTTCCTCAGTCAAGAGCTTGGTAGAGTGCAGCTGGAGTATCTCTGTTCTTGACAGGAAAACCAAATGAAGGGTAAGGTTGGTGACGGTGGGAAAGGACAGGGCTGGAAAGAGGGTTGGGCTCCTCCTCCAGGGAAGCACCAGCAACACCCTCTCCAGTGCCCCTCAGTCCGATCAATACCGGGATCGATGGACACAACTGCCTCATTATGAGCACCGCGGGGAAACCATGAGCCTCTGGCCTCACCTCTGTCAGCATCTGCAGATGCTCTTCCTTGCTGTGTCTCTCAGCTCTCTTGCTCAGCTGGCTCCTCCTCTCCTCCATTTGAGGCTCCATCAGAGCCTCTGTCTCCGGTCACTGCCCGGGCTGCTCCTGTTTGCATCCAGATCTCAGTCTGCCTTTGGCTTCCTCTCCATAACTGTCTCTGTCGCCCCTACATCTCTGTGTCTCTGCTTGTCTCTGTCTCCTCCCCCGAGTCTCCACCTCCCTCTCTATATCTCTGACCATCTCATCTCTGTGTCCCCCACCCCCTCGGCCCCTGCCCAGGTCTCCATCCCGCTCTCTCTGCCCTCATCTCCCCATCTCTGTCTCTCCCTTTCTCTTTCTGTCTGCCTCTGTGTCTCTGTCTTTTGGCCTCCATGTCTCCTTGCGCTTTTCCCTGCCCCCAACCCCCAAGCCTGCTCAGGCTCCAGGACCCAGATGGCGGGACATTCACGCCACAGTGCCTATAAGCACAGGGCCATGGCTGCTTCTGGGATTTCCTCCCACCCCCAGCCCCTGAGCCTGCTGGGCCGCAGTCAGTCATCTGCCTGGCCTGCTGGGACTCCCACTCACCCCATGGGGGCCTTAGCAACCAGGTACTGGGACAAACTCTTCCCTGGAGCAGACACTGTGCCACCACTGAGTAGGACTCCCTGCTGCTGAAGGCTTCAGAGGCTGTCCTCCGCTCTCCTCAGGAACTTGGGTAAGGAGATGCTGCAGTCTTCCCTGACTTATTGCTATTATTTCTTCCCCAAGGGGGTGTCTTTCTTGATGTCTAACTGAAAGCTCTCTTGCTGCAGCTTCATCTGGCCTCTGTATCTGTGACTCAGCTTCTTTCCAGCCTAGTCAAATCCTCCATCAGCAGCGGAGGAGGCACCCCCTGGGGAAGGGGCATCTGACCATGGCCAGAACTGGGGTGAGGGAGAGGAGGCTGAGGTTCAGGCTTGGGAGCCGGCATAATGGGAGATTAAGAACTGCCATTACCTGGATCGTGCCCTAGCAGCCTGGCAGAGCAGAGGACCCCTTCCCCAGAGGTTGGCTGAGAAGGCGTGAACACACATACACACGCCCCATGCAGCCAGACACAACACCCACAAAAATGCCACTGCTGACCCTGCAGCCAGCGTCCTGCCCCACCTCCACTTCCCCCCACCTTACCCAAGGTGGGACCCAAGTTGTCCACACTCTCTGCTTTCCCCACGCCAAGAAAGGAACAGGGTATAGCCAGTTGGGTGGGGGTCACTGACACAAAAGGAAGGGGTGTCAATATGATATGATAGTGATGGGGAAAGGGCTGGGGTGCACTTGGCTGGACAGGGCAATTGGGATAGGAGCTGAGTGGGGTGGATGGTAAGGGGATTCAGAACCCCCTGAAAAGTGAACATCACACGTTTGTTCCAGCCCGGGTTTGGATCTAGGATACCCCACCTCAACTGAGACTGAGTGCATTCCCTGCACTCCTCGGTGGGCACACCTCCCCCTGGCTACCCCGCCCTGCCACACCATGCACGCATGCACACACGTGTGCTCCCACTCCACACCTCTGGCTCCCACATGCTTCTGCCCATGAGTTGAGGGGTTGGGGCAGTGCCTGGCTCCCGTCTACAGTGGGCTCTGGCAGCCCTGATTCTCCCCCAGGACAGTGAGAACAGAGAGAGGAGAAGAGCACAGAGGACCTGGGAACCACAGCGCCTGCCTGCTGGCCTCCCTCCTTCCTCAAGAATCCACCAAGGGGGTGACCTCGAAGGCCATCCGGGGGAAGGGCTGACTTCTGAGAGATCCTGTGGGGGGTGCAGCCACAGCCAGTTGTGAGGCCCTATGATACCTGCTCCCATCTCCAGTGTGGGAGTCGGGGGTCAGTGGAGTTCCCCAGGCCACCCCTTCTGTTTCTGCACAGCTCTGAGAGAGAAAACAACCTCTTCAATGTCTCAGCCCAAATCACATTGCTTGCAGCTATTGACCCCACAAAATAAGCCTGCTCCCTCTTCCACATGACAGCCCTTCAAATATCTGAAGACAGCTTGCCTGTCCCTGCTGAGCCTCCTTTTCTCCTGACTAAACATCCTGGTTCTTAGAACGATTCCTCAAACGCAAAAGTTTCAAGTCCCCTCACCATGCTGGGAGCTCTCCTCTACCCAGCGGCGCCCTCCCCGCTCGCAGCACGGCTCCCAGAACAGAGGCCTGAAGCAGATGGCCACCCTCTCTACCCTCCCCAGGTGCCGGCTCCAGGCGTCCACTCCTCACCTCTACCTGCACAGCCCCCTCCTGCCACCAGTCAATCACACCCCTAATTACTGAGTCAGGTGAATGCCAGAGGGCCCCACCCACCCCCTATCTATGACTTGTCCCTCCAAAAAGGTCTTGCCCACATCTGATGCTCACCACTCATTTATATCCTTTAATGCCCACCTCTTCTCAGAACCCTTTCGATAAAACACACCCAGCTCAGACCCTGCCCCTGGGCAACCTCCACACTCTGAGACTGCATGACATTCACCGGCTTTCATCCTCCAAAGAGTTCCCACGCATCGGTGCAGCTCCCTTTTGTCCTCCTGGCCATGCAGGCTGACAGCACAGAGAGGAAACTGAACTCGGGGTGGGAGGAGAGGAAGATAGAGGATCCCCAGCCCCAGAACCATGCCTTGCCCGTGCCCCTACCTGCTCGTGGTATTCGATGCCCATGCTGAGCGTGTTGACCAGAATAGCAATCATGATTCCCCGACCAAAGTACTTGCTGTCCACAATCTTCCGGAAGGTGTCACAGATCAGCCTCCAGAAGGCCAGCACAGAGTTGGGCTCCACATCCAGCCCCAGGCTCCGTCGACGCCGACTGTGGGGATCCCGGAGGTCGCCATGCTGAGCATCTTGTGTGAACTCATAAACCGCCTCACTGTCTGAGTCAGGCATCTCGTGGCCAGTGAGCCCCACCTCCCCTGCCCCGGTCCGGGCACAGTAGGGACAGCTGTCTGGGCCACAGGCTCCGCTGGCTGCCCTCAAGCAAGGGCTGGAGATCTTGCAAGAGCTTTGGCAGGCGCCTGGGACAGGAAGGTAGAGGTTAGAGGCTCCAGGCTTTCCTACTTGGGGTGACCTTCCCTCAGCATGTATATAAAATGAGTGGGGGAGTTTGGAGTTCTTTCAATGGTGGTACTAGGCACTTGGTGGGCAAGGGTACCGAATGACTTGCAATGTGGGTGATCCTGAGCAATAGAACGCCCCCAAATGCCAATAGCATCCCACTGACAGTCACTGCTGGTTGTCCTCAGGTTTGGACAGCCTTAGATATTCATGTATGTTCTCACGCCAGACACTGGCACTTGTGCACTAGATACATACTTGTACACACACGTGTACTGTGTACACACACATACCATTTCCAAGTCATATGTACATGTAGAGCCAAACACAGGTGTACACAGATCCATACACATCACACAGTACATGTATGCCAGGCATGTGCACACATGGGCGTGCGTACACACTAAACAGGAGCACCACCCTGTGTGTGCACACACGTACCTACACACAGCAGACGTGTGGACACATGCATACATGAACAGCAGACGTGCGCATGTAGATGGCACAGACACACAGCGGTCACCTTTATGCACACACGCACACACCAGACAGCACACGTGCGCGTACACAGTGATCTATCCCAAGACACGGATGTCCGCTTAAATCCAGCTTTGATCACAGTCTGAGAGCTGCGAGGAACCTCAGAGACCACCCAGGTAAAGCACGGATGTGAAGACGCCTGGCCTGGGGCCCAGCCCTTCCGCCTGCATGCAGGAGGACATCAGTAAGCACCACTCACAGCTGTGATGGTCCCGGCCTCGCCTCTTACACGGAGGGAAACAGAACCATACGTGTGTGTGGCTGGCGGCGCCCCTTGGCAGGGTAATAGAGGAGCTGGCAGAAGAACCCTTCCCATGTGTTCTGTGATGGCACCTTCCTGTCCAGCCCACATTCCCACATAACAGCCCACAAATATTCCACTTCTCCCACGTGCCACATTCTTCCTGAAGCACAGGCCCTGGGCTTCGGCTGCAGTGAATCTATAGAGGAGGGCTCGTCACCCCTGCCTGACTGGGGGACGCCCCAAGGCACAAGCACTTCCCTTCCCCACAACACTGGGTATTCTATCCACC
Organism: Bos javanicus; assembly: GCF_032452875.1. NCBI lineage: Eukaryota > Metazoa > Chordata > Mammalia > Artiodactyla > Bovidae > Bos > Bos javanicus. The sequence continues at coordinate 37,551,515 of NC_083886.1, forward strand.
AGTCTAGAGGCCTCTGAGGACTTGCTGCACCAAGCCCCAGGTCTCCCTACGGGGACAGAGTGACATTTGTATTTACATGAGTCCCCTTAGCGTGGGGCATGGGGCTCACCGTGCTCATACACCATTTCCCCCTCTGAACCTGTAACAGGGACTCTAGCGCATGGACCTCAGAGTCAGAGGGCCTTGACTCCACCCCTCACCAGTGACAGCGCCTGGGGCAAGTCACACAACCTCTCCAAGCTCCTCCTCCTCATCAGTAAGACAAGGAAAGTTTATCACTTAAACTGATAAGAGGACCCAACGTGGTTTTGCCTGTGAAGCATGCGAAAGGCACATAGCAATCGTCAACAATTGCAAACGGCATAGAGCAGAGCATAGGTGCTTGCTACAGATGACTATTGTTATCATTACAATGTAGGAATTATGACTCCCATTTTAATAGATGAGAAAATTAGGGCTCAAAGAAGTGATGTGACTGGTTGACGGTCCCAAGGCCGAGAGAGGCAGAATGGGAATCCAGGCCGTGTCCTTCTGACTCCAGATCCCCTCAGTCCTCCCTGGGATAGGACGTCATCTGGTCCCCGGGTGAGGGCCACCAACATGCCTCCACCCAGAGTTCTCACCTGTGCTCTGGGTCTCCAGCAGCTTGTGCATAGAGCTGTAGGGCCTGGGCGGGATATTGAGGCTGGTGAGGGTGGTGGGTCCAGAGGCGGGCGCCACCTCCATTAGTGCCTTCTCTTTGAGCATCTCAGGTGGAGGGCTGGTGTGCACGGTGGGGTACACCTTCCCACTGTCCACGGTCCTGCCCGATGCCTCCGATGGCGACCTGGGAGGGGGTGCCTGGCAGCGGACTGGCTCCAAGTGGCAATCAGCATGGTAGAAGCTGTGCACAGCCTCTGCACCCCCTGGAGGGCCCCTGGAAAGGGCAGGAGTTGAGGGTGGTGGCAGCATGAGCCGGCGGGACCCACTGGCATCTCTGTCCTGGATCTGTGGGCTGGGCCGGGGGGCCCGCAGAGTCCCATTGCCCAAGTGGTAGTGGTGGTGGTGGTGGTGGTGCACCAGATGGTGGACGGATGGACGGCGGTGGGGGCGAGGGCAGCCGCCACTGGGCTGGGGCTCCTGGCCCCCACGGGGCGCTGGGCTGCTCAGCAGGCCAACCCGCACACCTGCCGCCCGGGAGACCTGGGCCAGCCTTCGGGCTGCTTTCCGGAGGATATACACGAGGTACTTGAGCAGCTCCTCGTAGCAGCTGCCGGGCTCGGAGAAGCTGGCCAGGGTGCTGGCGTTGGAAAGGAATCTCACGCGCTGCTCCCGCATCAGCTGGCTCTCCCGCTGCTTGGTCTCTGAGAACTGCGTGGCAATCACCACCAGGCACAGGTTGATCATAAAGAAAGAGCCCACCTATTGGGGTGGGGACAAAAAGAGGAGACAGCCTGAAGGAAAGGGAATCACAGTGCATGCTGCCAAGTACTGAGCACTTCCTGTGTGCCAGATACTAGGCTCAGTAATTGTCCAAGCATCATCCTGTTTCATTCTCATGACAGTCTGAAGAGGTGACACTTTATTTTTTTTTAAAGGTGACACTTTAATTATCTCCATCTGACAAGTGAGGAAACAGGTTCAGAGATGTTGAGGAACTTCCCCATGATCATTCAGCACAGCAAGGCTAAGAGCTGAACCAACCTCTGTGGAATTCCAAGGAATTGCTATTGATCATTAGGTTATCGGCAAGGATATCTCCCAAATTCCCCGCCCCTAAACAATCCCATTGTCCGAGATCGTGAGCACCCCCCTTCTCATTTTCCGTTAGGAGTAGAGAAGGCTATGGAAATGAATGCTATCTGGGGGACATGGGTTGTCACATTGGATTGAGCTTTTGAGATTCTGGCAAAAACACCATTTACAAAACTCTTGCTTCTAGTCCCAAGTCCTACTGTGTGACCTTGAGTAAGACCTTTAACCCTGGGGCCTCAGTATCCTCATGACCATTGGCCTTGCCTGTATCCCTTTTCCAAACCATGTCTCTCCTCTCCCTGAGCTGGGTGACAGGCTGACTCTGAGCCCTGCAGACTAGCCAGGCCGCCACTCTGCCTTGACCACACTGTCACGTCTCCACTTCCATACCTCAGTCCCCACCCCCTACCCCCACCCCGGGCCTCTGGGATGGCAATTGCTTGGACAATGATCCAGAATGAAAGTAATGAATATTTATGGTGAAAGGCAAATTTTTTTTTCTAGATTGTGTCCTAGTAATTATGATAATTAGCTTCACTAGTGTGATTCCGGAGAGCTGTTTGGAAAGATTTTTCATGGGGTGTGTGGGAGGGTGGAAACAAGGTCCCTTACCTCTCTGTCTGCTTCCCTCCCACTCCCCAGCCTCAGAGAGAGCCGAATGGGGGAAAAGATCACAGACCACCTCCCAGAGGTGCTAATCTTGCCACCCGGGTGACGGGTGACGGTGGGGAGAAGGGAACAGGCCCCAAGCCTGGCTACTTTTCCCCATCAGGGACGATTGCAGGCGAGGGAGCTATTCTTTCTCAGGGTCCCCTCTCACTCACCAACAGGTCTTTATTCTGTCTCCACCTCTCTCTGGAGCCTAAGTCCTGAGTAGATCTTCATCTCTTTCTCCCATCTTTCTCTTATCTGTCTTTCTGTCTGGCTATGTCACTGGCCTCTTGGTGAAGTGGGAAAAGGGTTGGATTTGGAGGCAATAGCCTGGGGCTGGATGCTCAGCTCCGGCAAGCCTGCCCTCTGGAGCTCAAAGTTCTTGTTTAGAAGATGAGGCCCACAGTCCCTGCACCTGCTGCCTCACAGGGAATCTGAGGGCGAAGCGGGCAGCAGATGTTGCAGCACGCTTCAGCGGCAGCACTCAGCCCAGCAAGACTAAGCCAGAGCACAGTCAAAGCGCATGATTGGGCCAGACGAATGAGGAAACATCGGTTTCCTCATCTGTAAAATGGAGATAATAACAGGATCTTAGTTAGGATTAAACACACCAGCACATAAAAAAGCACTCCAAGCAGAGACTGGCACATAGTAAGTGCTCAATAAATATTAGCTATAAGTGGTAGCAATTAAATGATTAATCATGGTAGTGATTAAAACTACTAAATAAATATTGCTACTTTTGCCTCTGTCTTCTGTCCTCATAAAGTCTTGGAACTTCTGAGCTGGAATAACAGATCACACAGTGTTTCTCATCACCAAATGATGGGAATTTGGAGTGGAACAATTCCTTGTTTGCAGGACTGCCATTTCAAGGTGTCTATTACTTACCCCCTGCCTGCCAGCAAAATGCCAAAAGTGCTCCCCTAGTCCTCATAAAAAGCAGAACCACCCTTTGCATTTCCAAGTGCCCCCTAGGAGAGGTGGCATCACCCTGGGTTGAGAACCACCCATTTTACTGATGAAGAAACAAATGCCCAGGGTAGGGCTGGGGGTCTCATGGGGAATGACTTGCTCACGATTTTAAGTGGTGATGAGTGACAGGCCTTGACTTTGGATTTCCTCCTAACTTCTCATAACAGGTACCCTCTGCCTGCATCTCTATGAGACTTACACTGATAGCTGGAACTTCAGACCAAGCAAGTCCCCTCTCTGGACTCCCCTATCCATTTCCCCAGTATCCTCCACCCCCACAAGAGCTTGAGGAATCACTCACAATGATGAGAAGGATGAAGTAGATGAAGTTGTAGAAGGAGTGAGCATCCATCACAAAGTACATGATGTCGACCCAGCCCTCCAGCGTGATGACCTGGGGAGGTTGCAAAGGGGCAGGTTATTTCTGGGCCCCCTAGAGTTTCCTGCAGTCTCCTCTAGAGGCCCTGATCCCAACTCAAGCCTGAGGATGACTACTCCAAGCTGGGACTGTATCCTAGCACTTGGGCTCTGGGAACTCTCCCAGTGCCCAGGCTACCCCACCTGGAAGATGGCGATCCAGGCATAGCCAATGTTGTCGAAGTTGATGGCACCCTTGAAGGGGTTGTGCTCCCCCGCGGAGCAGTTGGTGTAGTACTGGTTCCAGTTCACACAGGTGGTGTTGCTGGAGCTGTTGTAGGCCTCGTAGTCCAGGCCGCAGGGTGGGCCGCCACCCCCGTCCCCGCGCAGCGTGGGCACACTTCTGCAGGAGCGCATGCCGTTTTCACGAGGCTGGGAGCAGATGAATGGGTTCTCATCCTCGTTCTCAGTCTGGTAGTAGCGCTCCAAGTCCACGCTCAGGGGGCTGAGGAGCAGACAGGAATGAGGCTGAGACCAGGGTTTTCAGGGGACAGGGCCCAGGAAGGGAGAGCTGGGTGGATGCACTGAGGCACACAGGGCAGGTGCCAGGCAGAGGCAGGGGTCAGTGGGTGCGCGTGAGGGGCGCCGGGAGCACACGGATCAAGGTGAGACTCCAGCGTCGGGAAACGGGAAGGCTCCATTCTAGGGCAGTGGTTCCCAATGCGGCTGCACTTTAGCCTCACTGAGGAGCTTTTAAAAATCCCCACACCCAGGTTGAACCCCATACAAATGATATCAGAATGGGGAGCTGGGGAACCCAGGCCTTAGCAGTTGTCTCAACTCCCCAGGTGACTTCAGTGTGTAGCCAAGTTTGATGGCCAGACACATCATTAATAACAGAACAGGTATGTCACCAGCAACAGGGACTGAGGGAGGTCCCAGCCCCATAGTCACTCCCAGGTCACCTCCTGCCCATGTGCCACTCACAGGCTGAAATTCTCAGGCAGGAAGCATCGGTTACGAAGCAGTCCTGCCCACAGCTGGACACCAACGATGCCGAAGATGAAGAAGACGAAGAAGCAGAGCAGCAGGACGTTGCCCAGCATGGGCAGCGTGTCCAGCAGCAGCGTGACGAGGATGCGCATGCCTGTGGGGGCAGAAGCCACGCTGGGGGTGCCAGGCTGGCCGGGCTAGGCTGGCTGCCACAGGCCTGGCAGCACTCCCAGAGAGGGCCCACCGGGGCCTCCGAGGCTGAGGCAGCCCGGCTCAAGCTGGAGGGAGACCAACAGACACTGCTAACTCTGTAGGCAGCCCTCACAGCCCCTAACCCCTATCCACTCTCCCTCGGCCCATCCACACCAGTCAGAGCACAGTACCACCAAGGAAGGGCAGAGTGGCCACAAACAGTCTCCAGCACCACATCCTACCTAACTCTCCTAACATCATCACAGAGCCGATACCATCACCCCCAATTTGCAGATGAGGGTCAAGGCTCAGAGGACTCGCATGACTCGTCCAATATCATAGAGCTGCCAAATACAGGTGCCAGGACTTAAAAACCAGGTTCTCTGCTTCCGCATCCCACTTCGCAGCACACACACACACACACACACACACACACAACACACATTCCCATCAGTCATAATCACCTGACCCCACAGTCACTGGGGAAACCAAGGCAGAGAACTCCAGCAGGGATGTTAGCGGGGAGGAATTTCCCTTTGAGAAAGAAGCCCTCAGCAGGGACCAAGGTGACCTGCACTTCACCATGGTTCTGAGCCCCCTTTCTGAGTCTAGTCTCTGCCTGGTCCAGTTTCTCACATCAGGACCTGAGAGGCCTGAGGCTATTTTCTCAGGTGGCCATTTGTTAACAACCTCTTTCACAGGGAAAGCCTCCACAAACCTGCCCCCTAAGATGCTGTTAGACACTGCCCACCTTCCCTACTCCAGATTCAGGATGTCAAAACTAGCTAATGGGCTTCCCTGGTGACTCAGCTGGTAAAGAATCCACCTGCAATGTGGGAGACCTGGGTTCGATCCCTGGGTTGGGAAGATCCCCCGGAGGAGCGTATGGCAGTCCACTCCAGTATTCTGGCCTGGAGAAACCCCACGGACAGACGAGCAGGGCAGGCTGCAGTCCATGGGGTTGCAAGGAATCGGACATGACTGAGCGGCTGAGCACACACAGCAAACTAGCCCCTAGGCCACCGAGCCCTTGTCAAACACACAGACCTCTAGTGACTAGTTTTGACCCCTAAAGTGCCACTCATGCGCCCTAAAGTGCTACCCCCTGACCCCCCCTTCTAAGCAGCTGCTAATTAATCCTCCTGATGACTACAGCAGCCCACCCGCCCCACCCCTCCCACCCAGCCAGCCCAGTTTTCTCACTCAGTCACTCTCCCTTCCCCCAACCCCAGCTCCCTTCAGCTTCTCTGTGCTCCAACTGAGATCAATTCCTCAGGGTTTGCATTAAGGGAATTACACTGGTAGTTAGAGGCCTATAAATCTGCCAGCCATCACCTGGGGTGGGAGAGAAGAGAAGGCATGCCTCTGTCTGGAGATCGCGTTAACACCAACATACCTCAATGCCTGGAAGACACACTAAGCACCTCTGCCCACCCTGACATACATCCACATCCACACAGAGGTACGTGTGCACAAGCAGCAAAGAGGGCTACTGCTACAACAGACACAGGGCCCCAGAAACATGCCCCCACCCACCCCACTGGGACAGCAGCAGAGACCATCTGCAGTTTGTGTAGGCCGGGGAGTTGCGATGGGGGCCTGAGCAAGGGTGGGGGGCGGGATGTGGGGGGAGCTGGAGCTGCCAAAGCCTGGCTGGCTCAGAAACCAATGCGGTTTAATTTAGATAATGGTCCCGGCAGTCAGTTGCTGCAGCGGCTTGGAAGGGGGTGGAAAGGGACATAGGCGGGAGGATGAGGCATGGAGCGGCCTTGTCTTGGGAGAAGCCATGCTCAGTGTGGCCACTGCGGTTCCAACGAGAACCAGACTGCATGAGACGTGGCTCTGGCTAGAAAAGGCCGTCCCATTTTGCACCCATTTCTCCTGGCCTGCCAGCTCTCTACCCTGCTCCCACCCACCCCTCTTCCACTGGAGGGAGGGTAGTGTAGCTGAAGGGAACAGGTCATCTGAGACCTCCTGAGACTAGGACCTAAAATCAGGCTGAAATGAGGGGGAAGAGCCTTTCCAGGTAAATCTCACAGTGCCACAGCCAGTATGGGGGCTCCCTTTGGCTCCAGTGACCCAGATTTCCACTGAGCCCTTCTCTGAAGGGGTCTGCCTCATTGTGCCAGACCCTGATGAGGCCTGTGAGTGGCCAGGAGGTAGGGGTGGGATCTGAGACTTCTATATTTCCTCTTCGGGTTCCCTGTTCAGGGGCCGAGGGCTGAGGGGTCACTCACTGGGCACCCGGTTAATGGCCCTGAGGGGTCGAAGCACACGGACTGTCCTGACAGCTGAGAAGCTGACATTCTGCAGGTCCAGCGAATACTCCAGCATCCTGCAGGGAGGGGGCCAAAGGGAAGCCCTTTGAGTCTGAGGCCACCATGAGGGTCAAAAGAGGTCAATGAGGAATCCTCCCCTTCCACCAAGGGACCCTGAAAAGCCAGCTCTCTCCCTAGGGGCAAGGCCACCCTCAATCCAAGGACGAACTCCTTATCAGAGACTGAACAGAAAAGAGTGTGGATGGAGGGGCCCTGGAATTCAGAGAAGCATGGGTTTGAGCACGATAGGCAGGGCAGCCCTGGACCCTCAGTGGACAGCCAGGGAGAAAGCAGTGCTGTAAATGGGCAGGGGCTGGGAGCCAGGCCTAGAACCCTGGACCTGGGGAAGGGACTTATCTGATCCACCACTCTTCCACTCCAGGCCCTCACCCTGCAATGACGATGAAAAAGTCAAGCCGGTTCCAAGTGTCTCCCAGGTAACATTTTTTTCCAAAGATGCCCAAGGCCACCATCTTCACCACCATCTCCACAGCGAAGAAGGCAAAGATGAAGTCATCAAAGGCCTGATATGGGGACAAAAGGCTGCTGAAACTGAGAAAAGGGTGGGCAAATCCCCCCCACCCCATCCCCACCCCCACCTCTGGGCTCAGGGCCTCTTGCAGAATCAGGAACTGCCCTCTCGCTCACCACACACGTGCTCACCTGCAGAATCCGGCAGCGCTGGGAGTCACAGGCGATGTCTTCACATGGCCGGAACATGCCCAGGGTCACACAGTTGAGAAGGATGACCAACATACTGATGCGCTCAAACCAGGTATCGAGTGGTCAAGGAAACGGCTGGCCAGGTGAAACCCGATCACCATCTTGTCCAAGCACCTCCTGCTGCTTGACCTCTCAACCCCATCTGAGATGTAGCCAGGTGTGCTGGGAGGATGCTGGCCTACATATCATACTGGCCCCCCAGGCCCAGACCCACCTTGGTCATCTCACCTCTCTGGACTCAGCTTCCTCTTCTGTAAAGTAGGAAAAGCCACAAATATCCTGACTATTTGCACAAGCCATTTAGGGGATAAAATCAATCGTGCTTGTTGGAAATGCCAGGCACTAAGAGTTTGCTGCTGAATCCGAATCCTATTCTCCCTACCTCACAGGGAAGATGTGAGAAGCAAATGAGATAATGTATGTGAATGTGTGACACAAACCTAAAGTCGGATTATGCCTGCCTTACAGTTTACCAAGCACTTTCACAGCAGGCCACACTGGATGCTCACAACAGCCTCAGGAAGTATCTGAGCTAGAATAGATCACCTTCTTCTGCAGAACTCAAGGAAACTGAGGCCCACGCAAAGTCATGTGCTGAAGGTCATGGAAGAGACCCAGACGAGACAGAGGTTTCTAAGTTTCTGATCTGGGATGGCAGCTTCCATAGCTGCTCAGGCTGCATGGAAGGGGCTGTCACGACCACACTGGCACCAAACTGACAGGCTGAGGCAGACAAGTGCCACAGGACCACAGGCACAGGCTGCCTCTTCCCCATCAGCCCCCTGGCCTCTCAAAGCCCTCAGATGACCTCCAGACACATTCACACGTTTAGGTAATGAGGACCCACTACATACTAGTCCCTGTACTGGACACAAGCCTGGGCAGAGCAGACAGTACCGTGTATACAGACCATGCCACCACCACTCCTTCTTAGGGTCTCCAGCAAAGCTCTGTTTTTCAGCAAGGGGGAAAGAGGTCTTTTTAAACCCCGAGTCTCTCCACATAGTGGATTTCATTAAGGGATTCACTTCTAGCCCTCAGCAGGAGAATGTACAAAATGGCTTCCAGACCTTAGAAAGTTCTGGGGATCGAGCTCACATATAAATGATTGAGCATCCCATTTTCTCAAGGAAAACATGAGAAGGGTGGGAAAGAGTAAAGAGGCTAGAAGCAAGCAGAAATGGGAGGCCAGAGGAAGGAGAAGGCCTCGAGGAGGAAGGTGCAGAGGGGGTCATGGCAGCCCACAGCATGACCCAAGAAGCCAGACTCAGTGTAACAGTCAGGGCCCTGAGAAGATGGAATCTTCCCGTCATAACTCCACTTTCAGAGTTGAGAAGGCTTTGGCCAGGGACCCAAGAACTCTCCTTGAAGCTGGTTCCAGCCATACCCCATCTCTGTCTTGAACCTCAGACCAGTCTCCCTCTCTGGGAGTCCACATTCAACCTCCTCAAAGCCCTCCTACCCCCTCCTATCACCCAGGCCGTTTTCCCTGACTCACATCCCTTTCCACTGACAGGTACCCAAACTTCCCAAAGCACTACAATTTCCCTAACCTCACATCCTCACATGAATAAGAGTTAAAAAAAATTTCCAGGCTTTTGGGGTAAGTAGATGGAATGGGGAAATCAAAGGAGTGCTCTGTTTCCATGGAGCTGTTTTCCTGAGTAGAGCTAGAGCCCAGTGGATCTCTCCCCAGAATGAGGGTCAGCCAGGGGTCACCCTGGAATAAAGGGGACAGGGAAGGAGCTCCCTTGGGACCATCATCTGGAAAAGGAAGGACACAATTACTTTCAAGAACTGGCCCGCTTTCCCCAAGATAGCCCCCTCCTCTCTTCTGTAGGGAAGAGGTTCTGGAAGGGACCCATATGAGCAGATGTCTCCACATGGAGGGGAGGTGGGTAGCTCTCCTGGAAAGAGGAGCTCCTGGGACACCTGTTTGGACCTCCCTAATGGCAGTGAGTCCATCACATCATCTGTGCCCTCGTTTCATCTCCCTCGCTGAGGCAGGGGCACTCTGATACATCCAAGCCCCTATACAGCTTAGAGTAGTGCCTGCCCTGTAGCAGATGATCAATACATGGGAAGAATGAATGAATGAATGAATGGATCAATCAATCAATATCCCTGCCCAGAAGCCAGATGTATCTCCCATTCATGTTTTCCTACCTTAATTGCTTCAACAGCGATAAATTACTGATAACTGGGGGTGGGGTGGGGAGAAGTGGCACTGTAAAGGAGCTATCCATCTTTCTATCCACACCTTACACACGCTCATGCTGAGGCTTCTTAGAGCCAGAGTCTGCCCGCAAATACCCCCACCTCCAGCTCTTAGCAATGGAAGCCCCTTCTTAAAAGCCCCCATAGACAATTCACCCTACTTCTAGGTACATCCTGCCACTCTCACCTCTCCCCCTTCCCTATAGATAAACATAAACGGAAAGCGGAAACCCCAGAGCACAGGCAAACTTGGGACAATCTAAACTGAGGAATAATTAATGGAGATGGGGGGTTTTTCACCCTTGTCAGGGTAGGGTTTATTTCCTTGAGAATATAGCCGTATGTCACTGTGTGATGTTCCTCTGTTGCCATAACAACAGGAGGATGTGTCACCAGGTGGTGTGGATTTGTTGCCATGGTAACAAAAAGGACCCTCTCACATATGAACTCCCCTTGCCCAGGCTTCTGTCTTATCCTCATGCAGGGAAGGGGAAGTGGGGAGACCCACAGGTTATCAGCTTCGGGAGGGGGGAACCATGTGACAAATCTCCACAGTAACCAGGGGAATGGGGGACACTGGTTGCCATAGTGACTGTGAGAGACCTGTGCAGTCACATGTCTACTGTTGCTATGGTGACTGTCCGGGCTGGAGTGGATCCCAAAGGGGGAGGTGGGTAGGAGAAGGGAGGATCTTTCTTCTCCCAACAACCCACCATCAAAAGCAGAGAAAAAGGAAATGGCAGGGTGAGGAACCCCACTTCCATCCCTCCCCCCTCCTCCCTACAAGAAAAAAACTAGAGCGTGTTATCTGCACAACTGAGTCTTCTCTGTGGGGCTTTATCTAGAGCCTTTCCCTAGTTAGGCAGCTATAAGGGAGAGGAAGGTAGAGCTGGACCACCTCCAGGGGTATGGGGGCTTGGGACAAGGCATGCTTGAGAGGGGAAGCAGCCCCCCAGCTGTCCCATTCCCTGCTAGGAGCCTGCAAATCTGAGACTAAGGAGCGCTAAAGAGGAAACTGGCCTGGACCCAGGAATCCTGGCCTCCTAGTACTCGTTGGGAAGGTGGGGTGCTTGTCTCATTTGCCTCCGGAGAGGCTGGTGTCTATGAGACTCAGCATTCCCCAGGTGGGGTGAGACCTAGGGGCTCAGGAGCAGGGTTCCTGTTGGGAGGCTGAAAAGGGGATTCCCCCAGCTAATCCCACCCCCCCCCCCACCACAAGCCTGTTTCACAGTGGTCTGCCCATTGCCTGTTCCAGAGTGTGGGTGTGTGGGGAGGGAGGTTTCCAGCTAAACTGAAAACTGCAGCCCTGAGAAAGGCAGCCAGCCCCACCCAGAGACAGAGACGTGAGACACGGGGACACAAGAGAGCCGGCCCGCTGGAATCTTTGGGAGGGAAAATAGGCCAGAAATCTGATTCAAATGTCTGTGACTCTGTGTGTGTGTGTGTGTCGGCGTGCGTGTGTGTGTGTGTGTGTGTGTGTGTGTGTGAGCAGTTGTGTCTGTCGCCATCCTGGCTGAGGCAGGCAGGGCGGGGTGAGAGCTCGGGCGGGAGGAGGCAAGGGTGAAGGGGGGCTATGTGGTCGGGATAATCCCAGGAATGGCTCCAACTGGCACTCTGGGTGATGGGGAGTCCCCCAACAGTTCAGAAGAGCAGAGTGTGTGCGGAGCCGGGAAGAAAGGTGGGCCTGGGACAGAAAGAGTGCGAGGGGGTGCTCTGGCCATCTCAGCCTAGTTCAGTCCTCTAGCCCCAGCCCTTCTCCCCAGAACCTCTCTGGAGGTCCTTGGGGTTGAAAACGAGAGGCGGGAGCTGGTGAGGAGATACGAAGAACACCTCCCTTCCATTTTCTCTGAAGACCAAAATGGAGACTTCTCCCTAGGGAAGGGAAGCAGGGGAGCTTGGGACACTGGGATGGTGGCAAGGAGAGCTCCAGAGACTCCCTGTGCCCCCTCCCCTCCAGACACACACACTCGCAGACACACGCAGATCACACACTCACACTCACTTCTGGAAGCCATTAGGGCTCCTGCTGCTCAGGCCTCCCCCTTCTCCTCCCCCAACTCCTGGCAGGCTCCCTTCTCCCCCTCTGGCCCCCTTCCCACTCCCCCTCTCGGCATCCCAAATGCCAGCCTGTGATTTCCAAATGAGAAAAAGCTGTGCTGGGCTCTGAGCTTGGAGAAACTCCTACACAAACTTCCAGATGTGACACAACAGCCGAGAGGGAATGCTCAGGATCTCCTTCCCAGGAGGGGAAACGCACTCCCTCACACTTGAAGAAACATATACTGCAAAGTCCAACACACTCCCTTCCCTATAGCCTGGGAGGAGGGGGCCTTTCTGACTGTCCATGAAGCCCTGGTCTCCCCAGTACCAAAATATGCACTTCTAAGCTCCTCCTTCCTTTGCTGTCACCCATCCCTCCCAACACACACACACACACACACACACACACACACATACATGCACGCAAACATTCACACATACACCACGTCCCACCTGGGTCTAGATCCCCTCTCTAGGAAACCCGGTCTCTTAAAGAGGCTGAGAAGAATGCCAAGAAGAACCTAGTGAGCTTCAGTTCGTTGAGGGGAGGTGTCCCGTCCCCCAGGCCCAGAGGTGCAGCCAAGGGAAGCCTCGAGAATAGTAAAAGGACTGAGAGAAAGATTGAGGTCCAAGAGTCAGTCCAGAGCCCCTCTGACAAGAAAACACAGGTTTCTTTTGATACAGGATGTGATGAATATGGTGAGGGCACATCTGAAGCAGCTCCCTTGCCAAGAAATTGTTCTCCACCCATCCTCAGCCAATCCAGGCTTAGGGGCTTGTCCAGACCCAGTAAAGCTGATGCCCCACACCCCAGACTCCCACCACTAGAGGTAAGCTTGCCCGCCCCACCCCCCCAAGATGAGCACTGGGCCTCCACCTCTCTTTCCTCATTCCAGCCCTCTCCACTTGCCCTTTTCCAGACCTCCTCAAGGAAGAAACCTGATCCCAGACCATCCACTAGCACCTAAGATAGGGTGGATGGGGGAGATGCTGGCCAAGAGGTCTGTGGCTTTTTGGAGGGAAAAAGAAGAGAAGATTTCTCTCTACGCACATAACCACCACCACCACACACCCCGGGGGCTCCTGAGAAGGAGGAGTTGGGTCTAGTGCTTTTTCACATTCATGGAGAGGGTGGGTGATTAGGAGTGGAGAGGAGGGATGCCCTGAGACTGTTCTTTTTTAGAGACATTTGTTCCCCATCTCTACCACTGAGAAAGGACTCTGGGGTGGGGGGTGGGGAGCCCAAATGTGCCAGATCAGCAGGTCCACAGACCTTTGAGGCAACCCCCTTTTTCTGCAGCTCAGAGAGAAAGGAAGGGGCAGGGGATGGAGAGAGGGAATGATGAGGGGAGCTTCCTAAAGACCCACAGGGTGCACAGGATGGGGGTTGCGGGGAGACCCAAGCTCACATCTCTGCTTTGCGCACTAGAGGCAGCAGAGCTGCAGAGAGAGGGCGGCACCAAGCTCTCCCCCTCCCCAAAGCAGAGTCCCAGCTGGGCTCTCAACTGGTTACAGGGGAGAACTGACATCTCTCACCCTGGGTCCAAAAGGGCCTCTGAGCTGGGAAGACAGAGCCAGGAGAAGCTGTCAAGACCAGGGATGGCAGCCCATCCCACTCCCCATTCCTTTCGGCAGTGGTGGGACTCACCCAGGAGCTAGGAGCTGGGCATTAGTCAAGTAGACTAGGGGCTAAGGGGGAGAAGCCATGGGGGTAAGGGGGCTGGGGTCTCCCACACAATTCCAGACAGGGCACAGGAAAGAGGGCAATGCTAAATCTATCTTCCTGTAATGTGGGGCTTGCCTTTCACAAAGCCATCCAAGGAGTAGACATGAGGTGGTGGACCTAAGCTTTCCTCAGTGAACCAGCTCACAGCCTCACTGTCCCCGTGCCCCCCTCTGCTTTCTCGGAAGGCTGTGGTCTCCATACCTGCTCTGCAGTCAGGCCGGAGCGCTCCTATAGAAAGGGGATGGGTAACTTGGACCTGCTTAAGCCCATCCCCCACTTGCCAAGCTCTTGCCACAGTCTTTCCCTCCACAAGAAAAAAATCTAGCACAAAACTCCCCAAGCCAACCTTAAGCACCCCGCATTGAATAAAGAACTGGGGAGAAGGGAGGCAATCGGAGCACTGGGTTCTTACTGAAAGGGTCTTTACTTCGACTCTGGGGGCAGATAGCTCTCCTCCACCACATCTTGTTCTCATTCTGCGCCCCTGACATCAGCCGCCGCCGGAATCTCCTTGTTGTGCCTCCAACCCGCGGGGTGGGGGTTGGGGGGGGTTAGGACCTGGTCCCCGCCCCCCAGCATCTCCCTCAGGGTCAGTGAAAATGTCAGTCTCAAGGACCAGGTTGGGGAGGGGGTGGGGTGGGGTGGAGGAATTAGACCCTAGAATCCACTGCAAACTTTGGAGCTGGGGCAGGAGGGAAACCCAGGAGATTGCGGTACCCCCTCCCCCGTCCCCGCAGCTTCCTCCCCACCCCACCCCCCAAACTCGGAAACCAAACCCAGCTCGCTAACTGGCGGCGGGCGGAATAGAGCTCCCGGGCTCCCGAAGCTTCCCACATCTGGAGGATGACGACCCTCCCTTGCCCACATCTGGAGAGCATCCAGCTGCCAACCAATGGGGGCACGTCGCCTCTCTTTTCCTGGCCTGGATCCCAGCCCCTCAAGGAGGACTGAGGTGTGTGTACCGAGGTGGGGCTCGCCTGGGGTATCAGCCAAACCTGCTCCCGTCTCCGCTCCCACTCTGACACCCCCTCCCCTCCCTAGCAGCCCCCCTCTCATCTGCCCATCTTTCAAGCTCACTTCTCCGACTCACCTGGCTTTTGGTTCCCTCAGGCGGTGGCCCGCCCCCCTGCGGACCCCCCAGCCCGGCCGTCGTGCCCCGGAGGATATGGGTTACAGACCGTGCGGAGACACCAGCTCCGCGGGCGGCTGTCCTGGCTCAAGTAGAAGAAAACCACCGGGGCCAGTGCAGGGTATGGCAGCCCCTCCGCCTCGGAGTCCGCGCTGCCGGGGTCCTTTTCCGCCGACCCCGGCCCCGGCCGGTCCCTGGCCCCCGACAGGTCGTTGAGCCGCATGAAGCTCCGGGGCTGTCCTGACTCCTCGGCGCCCGCTCCATCCTCCTCCTCGTCCATCCTCTGGCCAGCCGGGGCCCGGGAGGTTTCGAGAGGGGCTAGCGGCGCCCCTCAGAAAAGGTGTCCTCACGCAAGCGGGGGGCCCCGGCGGGGGCGCATCTGGGGGGCTCTAGGGCGCAGGCTGAGCCCCCGGGAGGGCCAGTTCAGCCCAGATCCCCCTGCCCGCAGGGGCATGCTGCCCGCCGGGCGCCGGGTCGAAGGGAAGCCCCGCCTGGCGCGAGTCCCGCTTCCCCAGTGCTTTTAGGGCCCCCCGGGCCAGCCGGCCGGCTCCCCCTCACTTTGTTCTGGCTTCTTCGCTTCGCGCCCAGGCTCCGGTCGCCAGATTCGGCGCTACCTTCGGCGAAGCGGCCCCAAGAGGGAGAGAGAGAAGAGGGCTGGAGGTGGGGGGGTCCAAGGAGGGGCGCCCCCTCTTCCCGCGGCGCAGCTGGAGCAGGATCTAAGGGGTCAGCATCGTCCCGGCTCCGCGCCAGCGGCGGCGGGGGAGGGGAGGAGGAATCTCTTTGGGGGTGGGTTTGGAGGGGGTGGGGGGCGGCTCCTTCCTCCTCCCGGCGGCCGGCTCCCGGTCCAGGAGGGGCGGGGAGGTGACGAGGGGCCGTCCCAGGCGGGGGTGGAGGCGGAGATGCCGCCGCCGCAGCCGCCGCGGTGGCTGCTGCTGCCGTAGCTGTCGCCGGCGCCACTGCCTCCTCCTCCGGCCGAGACGCGGAGAGAGCAAGCGAAAGCGGCGGCGAGGAGCCGGGCGCACACCACAGCTGGATCCCTCACTCCAACTTCAAGCCTCGGCCCCGCCTCTCCCCAGCCAGCCTCGCAGCCAATGACCGCGCGCCGCCGGCCCCGAGCCGCACGTCCATTGGCTGGTCGGCGTGGCAGTGAGGGCGGGGGTGCCGGGGAGAGAGCCACAGCTGGAATCCGGTTCCCACCCCAAAGCCCGGGACCGCCTCTCTCCCCTCCTCTTGCCCCTGGTGTCAGCTCCAGAAGACCGGAGCCAATTAGACAGCTACCCAGACCGAACCCACTTTCCTATTGGCCGCTAAGGGCTCTGGGACTCTTCTGGAGGGAGCCCCAGGGACTCAAAAGTATTTGGAGTGGGGTCCTGGGATATCGTTGCGGGCCC
This sequence comes from Bos javanicus, assembly GCF_032452875.1. NCBI lineage: Eukaryota > Metazoa > Chordata > Mammalia > Artiodactyla > Bovidae > Bos > Bos javanicus. The sequence continues at coordinate 37,567,961 of NC_083886.1, forward strand.
TGGGGCATCCTTTGTCCAAGACCCCAGAATTGGACCGCAAATGGAGGGCGGGGCTCAGCTCTGGGAGGGCCTGGTGCAGAAGGAAGCAGACGGCCCGGAGTGAGGGGTGTGACCAGGGTCCTAGAGCAAAACCTTGGTTAATCTTTCATCCTGGAGTTGAGCCTGGGACCAGGACTGAGGAGGGGCGAGCGGAGCGGGAAGTCCGGGGGATAGCACTTCAGGCTGGGGGGCGCTAGTCTTAGGGAAATGGGCGGAGCCAAGGAAAGGTTGGAGCAGGCAAGGTCTGGGCGTGGTCTCTACCAACTTCTTGGGCTTGTTGGTCCTCCTCCCAGGTCCACTTTTGCTACTTTGACCCTAATCTCCTAACTAACCTGCTGACCTTGATCTCATGTTGACACTCCTAAGCTTCCGGAAAGGGCTTCGTGCTTGAACACATGGCCCCGGACAGGTCACAATGGACTCAGAGCCCAGATCTCTAAGAGCAACTGCAGAGAAAGGGGATGTTCCTGCCAAGGGACTTGCAGGGGTCTCCAGTGTGTGGGAGGTGGTGGAAGCATAGAACTGGGCTTTGCCGACTCTTAACCTGCAGTTTCACGAAGCCCCCATTCAGTGCCTCAGTTTCTCCTTCCCGAGTTCCAGTATGCCTGTCTGCAGGAAAGCAGGTTGGCAGGGCTACTCTTCTCGCACATTTCCACCTTACCCCAAGCAGGTCCTCGAGGGTTTGCTGCTACTCACGCTCGCGCACACTAGCGCAGACCCCGACCCTCACCACGCCTCTCCCTCCCGAATCCTCCGGCTTTGTCGGCCCCAGGTCCCTCTCGCCCGCAGCGCTACCCCTAAAGGTGGTGTGTACCCTGGATCGGGGTTCTGGGGTGAAAGGGGGCGGAGAGGGCATCCAGGATTAAGACGTCGGGAAGCGCTTTCCCACCTCTGCTGGAGGTAGATTCTGCGCAACCAAGCATATCAGTTAGTTCTCTGGAGACTTCAGGGCCGCTTACGCGCCATCGCCGAGAGGCAGAGGAATGGACTGGATGACCTTCCTACACCCGCCATCACCCCGACTCCCTGGCGTTTTTCGCTCTCCCAAGGCTGCGTCACCCACGCCTCCTGCCGAGTTGGGTGGGTGTCTCAGCTCCCCCCAGGGCGGGTTTCAGGGAATGCAGTGGAGAGGGCAGAGCGGTTGCTACCTCCTAGGTTGCCCTTTCGCCGAATCTGGCACCTAGTTGTGCAAATGAGGCCGGGCTTTTTGCATTTCATGCTAATGAGCAGATCCCTGAAGAAGTGCCTTTCTCTCCTGGCGGGAGTCCTGCTCTCATTCCGGCTTGCGCCAGCGCCAGTCTTGAACTCTCAGTGGTCTTCTGGGAGAGGGGACTGTTTATTACAGTAGGCCCTCAGAGTCTGACACCTTTTTCCCTCTGGGCAGTCGGCAGTTTGCCTAGTTGGCTTGCCCTTCCCAGACAAGATCAGGGAAAGAGGCCCCACTCTAATCACGCCCCCGCCCTTAACAAAGAAAATGAAGCCAGAGAGGCTTGCCCTGTCCAATGGTCAGGTTTCCTGAGAGTCAGCAGACCGCACACCTTTATCCAGCACCATCCTCTAACCCCCATCTCTGGGTTGAACTTTGTTCTAGAACATACCCATAAAGGGGGGCAGATAACATGCACCATCAGAGCAAAGCATCCCTGAGCTTGGGGCCACCTAAGGCATCCAGACTCCTCTGCAGGACACCAGGGGACTCTGACATCCCTATCAGAGATGCTCACTGTTGGTGTGAGTGCAGGAGGTAAAGAGGGAGGCAGGACCCACAAAGAAGGCAAAGGAAGCCATGAAATCATCTTTAATTCCAAGCCTCAGCTCTGACATTACCTCCTCAGGGTGGCCTTCTTTCAGCAAGTATTTAGTATTACAGTACCTACTAAGTGCCAAAGTGCTGAGGACACCATACTGGGTCACGCCAGAGTCTGTAATCTCAGAGGACTTGGCCCAGCCTGGGTTTATGTCTCTATTTATGGCAATGAAATGGTTGTATTCCCCTCTAGGCTCTATGTTCCTTGAAGACAGGGGCTATGTCTATTTTGCTCATCAGTTTGGCACACAGTAAGTATGGCAGAAAGTGAAGAGGAACTAAAAAGCCTCTTGATGAAAGTGAAAGAAGAGAGTGAAAAAGGTGGCTTAAAGCTCAACATTCAGAAAACGAAGATCATGGCACCTGGTCCCATCACTTCATGGGAAATAGATGGGGAAACAGTGGAAACAGTGTCAGACTTTATTTTGGGGGGCTCCAAAATCACTGCAGATGGTGATTGCACCCATGAAATTCAAAGACACTTACTCCTTGGAAGGAAATTATGACCAACCTAGATAGCATATTGAAAAGCAGAGACATTACTTTGCCAACAAAGGTCCATCTAGTCAAGGGTATGGTTTTTCCAGTGGTCATGTATGGATGCGAGAGTTGGACTGTGAAGAAAGCTGAGCGCCGAAGAATTGATGCTTTTGAACTGTGGTGTTGGAGAAGACTCTTGAGAGTCCCTTGAACTGCAAGGAGATCCAACCAGTCCATTCCAAAGGAGATCAGCCCTGGGTGTTCTTTGGAAGGAATGATGCTAAAGCTGAAACTCCAGTACTTTGGCCACCTCATGCAAAGAGTTGACTCATTGGAAAAGACTCTGATGCTGGGAGGGATTGGGGGCAGGAGGAGAAGGGAACAACAGAGGATGAGATGGCTGGATGGCATCACTGACTCGATGGACGTGAGTCTGAGTGAACTCCGGGAGTTGGTGATGGACAGGAAGGCCTGGCGTGCTGTGATTCACGGGGTCGCAAAGAGTCGGACACGACTGAGCAACTGAACTGAACTGAAGTAGGTGCTTAATAAATCTGTTAGATGAATAAGTAACCTCAGGTAGACAAGGGGAATGGGAGGGGTAAGAAATTCCTTTCTCTGGGTCTCAGCTGGTCTGTGTCTAAAACTTCCTCTGATTTTAGAGGAGAAGCCCCATATAGACCCTGCTCCACCAGCTGTCAGCCCACTCCCATTTACACCTCCCTCAAGTCTGGATGGTTCCCTCAGGAACTGAGAGAATCCTCCCATTGGTGATGCTCTCTGCTCAGCAATGATACACTGTCCCATTTAGTCACCTCACAGCCTTGGGAGTTGGTGGCTGGGTGGGTGCTGGGAGCTGGGTGGCATTTTTTAGATAAGGAAACTGAGGCTCCAGGAAATGATTAAATTACTTAAGTGACTGCCCAAACTACGAGGCCCTCTCTCCAATGGCCCTGGCCCACAGCTCCTCTAGGACAGTCCTACTGGCAGAACAAGGAGCATACTCAAGAGGGACCAGAAAAGGAAAAAAGAGGCTGAAGACTTAAAACCCCACATTTGAGCAAGACTTATGCTCAGCTGTGCCCTCTTTAGGAAATGGAAGCACTTCTAAGAGAACTAACCCTTTAAGGCCCTTACTCTCCTCAGAACTCATTTACCAACTCCCATTATCAGGTGTGGGATTCCCTGATGGCTCAGTTGGTAAAGAATCTGCCTGCAACCCAGGAGACCCTGGTTCAATTCCTGGGTCAGGAAGATCCGCTGGAGAAAGGATAGGCTACCCACTGCAGGATTCTTGGGCTTCCCTTGTGGCTCAGCTGGTAAGGAATCCACCTGCAATGCAGGAGACCTGGGCTTGATCCCTGGTTTGGGAAGATCCCCTGGAGAAGGGAAAGGCTACCCAGTCCAGTATTCTGGCCTGGAGAATTCCACGCAGGGGGTCACAAAGAGTCAGACACAACTGAGCGACTTCCATGTTCACTTTCATTGTCAGCATGCCTGATACCAGGGCAAGGAAAAGAGGTGAGACAGAGACAGAAGACTGGCTGAAGCGGCACTGTTGTCGGTAGCGAGCTGCTCAGGTGTGTCCAACTCTTTGGGGACCCTATGGACTGTAGCCAGCCAGGCTTCTCCATCCACGGGATTTCCCAGGCAAGAATACTTAAGTGGGTTGCCATTTCCTTCTCCAGGGGATATTCCCAACCCAGGGATCGAACCTGAGTCTCCTGCATTGCAGGCGGATTCTCCACTGCCTATCCACCACAGAAGTCTGGATGGAGGGGCAGAAAACACCAAATGATTTTCCTTCATAGCTGAACTTCCTGAGGGAAGAGGAAGCCTTAGTAGTCTTTATTGTATGCCAAAGACCCCAGAAAGAATGAGTTGTGTCAGATGCTTTCAGACCAGTTTTCTTACCCTCTCTGGGTCTTGAACATCTATTCGTATGAAGCAGAAGGTACCTACCTTGCCATCTCATTCATGAGGGTCAGTGGGACAACTGAGTTAAGAGGGCTTTGCAAACTGCCTGGACATTTTCAAAGCCATGTCTGGGGCTGAAAAAAAAGGCCACCTGTGCTTTACCATGCTCCACCCTCCCTCCTCGAGCTTCCTTTGTAGCTCAGTTGGTAAAGAATCCGCCTATAAAGCAGGAGACCCGGGTTTGATTTCTGGGTTGGGAAGATCCCCTGGAGAAGGAAATGGCAACCCACTCCAGTATTCTTGCCTGAAGAATCCCATGGACTGTAGCCTGCCAGGCTTCCTCTGTCCATGGGGTCGCAAGAGTCGGTCATGACTTAGCAACTAAACCACCAACCACCACCCTCCCTCCTCATTGCACCCCAGACCAGGTTCTGCTTATCCAGACTTCCTGGCCAGGGTGAACAGGCTTCAGCCAGAAAGGGCTAGCTGACCTTGTTGGCTGGAGCCCTAATCCTCTCCAGATTGGCCGGTGGCTTGCCACCGGCCCATCTGCCCATCCCCAGGTCCCAGTGACCATTGGTGGCTGTGATTAACAGTGTGCAAGGGGTGGCGATGGTCCTGAGCAGAACTTGAAGTGGTTTACTTCATTCTCCCAGCCCCTTCCAGCTCCACTCCTCTCCTCTGCTGACATCCCCACAAGCAGTGGCCCCATTCAGAGCTTATCTCTAGCAGCCTCTCCCGGCTCTCTACTCCTTGGCTCTGGGGCTACAAGGGTACCTAGGTTCATCAGACCCCCAAAGGGCTCAGGGTTGAGGTGCAGCCCCATTACTCTGTACTTGCCCTTCCCAAAGAATGCTTCTAGTCCCCTCTTCCTGGAGGAAAACTAGATGGGGCTTCCAGGGCCTGTGAAGATGTGGGTGCCAAGGATGAATCTTGTGAGCATCTCCCAACACTGAGGGAACAGAAGGAGATCACAGGCAGGCAGAGATTGTCCCTGCAACAGGAAGTGCTCAGGTTTGGAGAAGGACTTCCAACCCAACTCCTTCCCTGGACTGACATATATGAAATCAGGGGGATGGACAATATGACTTCCTGTGGGAAGGCTGGGAGCTGGATAGATACCCCAAAAGAAACGTCCTTGGTCCTGATAAGAGCAGCTCTTATAATGGACCAGTAAATATACAAATTCCATGAAAAATGAAAGCTCATATGAAACATCCCACTTCCCCAGCTTAAAATTGGAGGAGACAATGGGAAGGACCAGAAAATATGCAAATTCCATGAAAAATAAAAGCTCGTATGAAGCATCCCAGCTTAAAATTGGAGGAAACAATGGGAACAGAGGCAGTGACCTTTCTTAACCCTGTCTGAGGGTAAGGACTGGCCTTTCTCCTCTTGTGCAAGTCCATACCCCACCCCCATCCCTGGTGACCATTACCAGTCCCCTGACCTCAGCTTCACTCAGGTTGTAATGACCATGGAGGGGGGCAGAGTCAGCTTGGTGTCCTTTGAAGGTAAAAGAGGAATCCAAGAATACAGGGGGATCATCTAGGGGCTCCCAGAAAAAGGGACCCTGGGCTGCTGGTTCCCACGCTGGAGGCCCCGCCCTCACAAGCAAGGCTAAGGCCCAGAGGTTCCCTCGGGACGCTTAGGTTTATTCCAGGGTGAGCGGGTGCTCAGGGGGGAGCAGCAGGGGTGGCCGAGGCCACCTGTTGACATGGTGCCCAGGGGTGGCCAAAGGTTCTGCAGGGCCCTGCAGGGCCTGAGTCTCTGGTTGGTTGGGAAGCTCCACCTTCTGCCCCAGCCCAAAGTAGGGGAGGCAGTCACTGATGGAGCACTTTCCGTAGTTCGCAGGGCTCGGTAATGGGCATCGAGCAGGCCTGATTCTCGCACACATAGGCAGTGGCCCGGTCTTCTAGCCGCCGAAGGGTATTCAGGAAGGGCAGCTGGCGGGACAGGAAGCTCGAGGGGTCCCCATCAGCCAGAATCAGCACCTGGGAGAGCGACAGAGTCACCCGGGGCCACCCAGACACCAGCAGGACCCACTGGTGGGTTTCTTCTCCAAGCCTTCAGAAGAGCCAGAGATACTGGGGAGCTGAAGAAGTGAGGGGTCCCGGGCAGGGGAGGCTGAGAGTGGGGCTGGGCTCAGAGACCAAACCTTGTTAGGGATGTAGATGGAGTGGACACACTGCAACAGAGCCTTGGTATCCTTGGCCTGGGGGTCCCCACAGATCACAATCTAGCCAGAACAGAAAGGTTAACTCCAGTGGCTGATGCCAAGAGGCTGGATCCAGACCTAACACGCCCTCCCCATCCTCCTGCCACCCATCCTATATGCCTAAGAAGAAATGGGGACTCAGCATCCCCCAGATCAGCGGCCAGGAGGCTGCATCAGATTCACTGCTCAGCAGGGGAGAGCACACACACACACACACACACACAAATGAGAATACACTAGGTGGCAGGGTCATCTGTAGTGATAGAGATACACAGGGACATGCACACATGGGCAGAGACATCAGCACACACACATAAGACTTGATACACTGGAAGACACACAAACACACAGAGAGCCATACACAGAGAGACAGAGTCATCACACACACACAGAGCAGATGCCCACAGCGAGGCAGACACCAGACACACACATACACGCACAAACACACACACACAGGCCAACATACAAATGTAAGCAGGCAAACCTAGACATGGGCCACACACATACAACCGGGCGATCATGCACTGGTGAACACTCACCCCAGCACACACTGAAGGCAGGCACGCAGTCACACACCTCCAGAGTTATAAAAATCCAGATGCACACACATAGCAATAACACACACAGGGACAAACACCCAGAGGCACATACCTGCACACTCTACACTGCGGACCCAACTATACTGACACACACAGGCACACAGACACACGTTTCAGCAACCGCAGGGATTCATGTTTAACCCTCTCCTCTGAGAACCCTACACATAGGAACTCACAAAGGCACCTGCTCGTGATGGAGACCTGCCTCAGACACGTACAGACTCTTCTGCCTGGAAAAAGCAGCCTTACAGACCTTCCCTCAGAGACACACACTCACACAGGGCTACACACTCAGGGACCTGAGCTCTGGGGACAGCCCCAGGAACTGCACTCCATGCCTGCACTGCAACCCCAGCTTCCCTCCACCCTGGGTCCCAGCCCAAGGGCCCCACCTGCTTGAGGGTCTGCTGGTGGGCTGAGAGGGCGCGGACCATCTCAGGCAATGCCACGGGCACACGGCGCATGCGCTCAGAGAAGGCGGTCAACAGGCACACACACTTGTCCATCCAGTCCTTGTGGCCCGTGAAACCGTGCAGCCGAAGCAGGTTGTGGGCCGACACGGAGTTGGCACTGGGCTCTGCACCATCCTGGTCTGCAGGGGACAGGGAGGGAGGGTCACTGGGTCCCAGGACCCTAGTCCAGGACTGTTGCCAGGATGGCAGGGGCCTGGGGTGGAGGAGTCCCTGCCCACCGGCTCCTGCCCCAGGTCTGAGAGTGAATGCCAGGCCCAGCAGTAACTGGCACCCTCATATGCACCTGCCCAGACTGAGCTGTTGCTCCCCAGGGTCCTGCATCTCCCAACTGAAACCTCCACCCAGCCACCAACTGCCCTTCCTTCCGACTTCCTCACCTCCCACTTCTAATCCACTGTGAATCTGCAGGGTCTGTGACCAGAATGGATCCAACCTGACCACTTCTCCCATCTTGTACTTCTGCCTTGTCTGGACCTTCGCCATCACTTGCCTGGACTGAGCACCACTAACGGGTTCCTACCTAGCCTCCTTGTTTCCCCACCCCTTCTCTATCGTCGGTCAGAGTGACACTCAGATCTAAACCAGAGCAGATCACAACCAACTTGAAACTCACCAGAGCCTTCTCCTCCTTGCCACATTTGTTAGACCCTGCAGGGATCCAGCCTCCCGGGCATCCTCCCCTCATGCTGGCCTCTGCCCCTCTGCCCTCCCAGACACAAGCTGCCCATTCAGAGCCTCTCAGGGGCTGTTCCCTCCACCTGAAATCCCTCTCCTGCTCCTGCAGGACCACACGGCTCTGTCTTGCCCTCCAGTCCTTGGTTAAATGACACCTGTCAGGTTTAATTTGACTTCCCCGCTGAGTTGGGCCCTACCATTGTTTTGTCAGGGACCTTTCGGTCATTCAGTTAACATTTATTGAGCACCTAATTACATACCAGATGTGCAGGAGATCCTGGGGACACAGCAGTGACAACATCCTGACCCCAAGACACTTAAGTCTGGGTGCCGTTAACAGACTAGATGCTTCGGGTGATGCTAATGCCACTGAGAAAAGTCAGGAACGCGGTACAGTGGGCAGCTCCTACTTCTCCATGGCACCCACGATTAAACTATGCATCTGTGTGTGCGATTTTGCTTTAAACAGTACTGTCTGTGCATTGGCTCCCTTACTACCTAGGAAGCCTTATGACAATTGGGATGAAGTTGGCCTTGTTTAGTCTATCTAAGTATGTCAGTTACTGTCACTAAGCATGTTCACAGAATAGCTACATTAATCTTCGTGTCAACCATGTAAAGAAATGCCACCATTAGCACCATTTTGCATATTAAGAATCTGAGGCTTTGAAACGTAAAGAGACCAGTTCAAAGTCACTCAGTGCTAAAGATGTAAGCCCAAGAGGGCCTGGGCCCTGCCCTTGCCAGCTCTTCACCACCACACCGCACTTACTCCTCCCCCAGGAAAAACCAAGCCCGGTGGGGTCCAGTCCCCCAGGCCAGCTCCACACCCTCACTGACCGTCCTTCAGACGCAGCGGCAGGCCAGCCCCCAGCTCGGCCTCACTGCAGAAGTAGCCGCCGCCCCGGGAGTCCCAGAAGAGCCTGTCCTGTGTGTCCTGCAGCCGCAGAGCCCACTCGAGCCACGCACTCTCCTGTGAGGCCTCGTACAAGTCCAGCAGGCCCCTCACCACGAAGGCATAGTCCTCCAGGAAGCCCCAGCAGGGCGGGTTGCTAGGGGGACAGGCATTGGGGAGGGGACAGGCCAGGAAGAAAGGCACTTTCACAGAAGAGGCCCTTTTCACATGCTTTTATCTAACCCTCAAAACCTAGCTCTTGGGTAGGTCCTGTTAGCCCATTTCTCAGATGAGCAAATAGTCTCAAGGTGGATAAGAGCTCACAGTGGGCAGCAAGCAGAACCAGGACTAGCACCTACCCAGAGGGGAGGAGAGGGGCAGGGAGAAGCCTGGGATGCCTAGGGAGGCAAGCCTTCCCAGGCTGCCGGGGACCCTACCTGTGTTCCACAGTCCCACCAGAGCCTGCATAGCAGGTCCGCATCAGGCGGCCACTGGCCACATCAAACATGTGCCGCTTCAGGAACTTGGCACCATTGATGGCATAGTTGATCACCCTCTCCTGGCCCAGAACAGCCCCAGTCACAGCAAAGCCAGACACCATCAGTCCTGGAGGCAGGAGACACGGGTGGTTGTGACCCCCACCAGGGCCCTCCCAGTATGTCTATCCAACCCCCCAAGCTCTGACATCTCCCTGGAGCAACAGGGCAAGTGTATAAGAGTTTAAGCTCCAGAGCCAGGCAGGGCTGGGCTCCTGTCTCTGTGAGACCTTGGGTGGATTACTGTAGGCTTCAGTTGGCTCATTTGTAAATTAAGGACAGTAAACCTGACAAAGAAAATATTAATATTCACCAGGTACCTGACATACATAAGGGCCCTTGTGAAGGGGAATTCAATATATGGATCAGGCCTCAGACACAACACCTCACCATTCCAGGCAGCCAGCATCTTGCTGTCCAAGTGCGGCTTCGGCCGATGTTTCCGGGCCTGGAAGAGCTTCTCGAGACCTGAATTGAGTAAGGTTCGTACGGCCTCCACGTCTAGGCCAAAGCGGGCGGCAGTCAGCTCCAGCGAATATCGGACGGTCAGCACGTTCTGGCCCTGCAGCTCCCCCTTGGGGTCCTGAGAAAGACAGCTCTTGTCCAAGCGAGTCCACTGGCCTGTGTGGACTCTCCTGTGATCTCAGCAGTCCTCACCTGACTGGGGCTGATGTTGCCAGCCTCCGTGAGCCCATAGTGCTTCATGAGGAGCTGGCCTGAGGTCAGAGGCTCGGTGGCGCCCAGCACAGGCTCAGGGAGGAGATGCTGGACCTCCTTGACAGTCCACACGTAGAAGGCGCCCTCTTTGGGCCGCATGCCCCGCTCCGGTGGGGAGTCCGCGTCCTCTGCACTATAGAAGCCTCCAGACTGTAGGGAGGGGAGAGTTGCTGGCCCCTCCCTTCAGGACAGGGGAGGCCCTGAGCCCTCCCACCACCAGGCCCGCCTGCCTCAGTGGACACACACCCGGTGACTCAGGTTCCGAACGACGTACTGCAGGATACCTTTGGCAACTTCAGAGTAGAACTCGTCACCAGAGATCTGAGTAGGGAGGGAGGAGGTTGTAAACAGAGGTCTCTAGGTACGAGGTGGGCAGCAAGCGTTCTCCCACGGGGGCAGGGAGGGAGGCTGGATAGTGAACATGAGACTGAATTAGGGGTGAAGTTAAGGGGGAGCCATAGGTCACCAGGCAGGCCCTGGAAGGGGCAGCCAAGGGTAGGTGGACAGGCTGGGTTTCCGCTCAGGGCTGGGGTCAGGGGTCACCTGGAAAGCTTGTGAATAGGCCACCGTGAGCTGTGCCTGGTCATACAGCATCTTCTCAAAGTGGGGAACGTGCCACTGGCGGTCCGTGGAGTAGCGGTGGAAGCCCTGAGCCAGGACGAACATGGGGCTGGAGGCTGACCCCAGCCACTGCCCCCACCCCGCTGCCGCCTGCTGCCCTCTCCAAGGAATGCCTGCCCCCCTCACCTGCCCCACGTGGTCTCGGATACCCCCGTTGGCCATCATCTTCAGGGTATGCAAGGCCATCTGCTGGGCCCGAGAGCCGTCCTGGGTTAGCCGGTGGCTGAGCCAGTAGGAGAACAGGAAACTCAGGATCACTGCGGACACCAAGAATACGCAGGTTAGAGAACAGGAAGGGCAGGGGGCTGAGATCTGGGTGGCCAGGGTTAGGGGTTTACTCAACAGGCAGTCTCTCTAGATAGGCTAGGTCAACCCAGAGGACAGGTGATAATCACCAAGGTCAGCATCAGAGAGAGTCCCTGCTAAGACCAAAAGTCATAGCTTCACTAGATGGCTGCTGACAGGCAGGATGGGGTTAGGCGGTCAATGGCCAGACAGGAGAGTGGGAAGTTAATAACCGAGACAAGAGTCAGAAGACATCACTGACTAGGGTAGGCTTCGGAAGGCCAGGCCAGGGCTGCAGTGGGCATGGGGCAGGGGGCATCGACCTGGTGTGGGGAACTTGGGGGCCTCGGCGAAGCCACCATACTCCTCATCATAACCCTCATCCAGCTGCTGGAAGCAGCGGCTGTTCATGGTGGCAGCGGAAGGTGGCAGCTGGCGGTCACCCATACTGATCGCCGACCGAGCCAGCAGAGCCGTGGTGACCCGCTGACTGTTTTCTAGCAGGGTACTCTTGTTCTGTTTCCACTGCGGGAGGCAGGGGCAGACCGGGAGGTCAGCATGGGGTGAGGGCCCCTCGCTTCCCTCACCCTTGACCCCCAGTCCCCTCTATCCCCCAGTGCATACCCACCTGGTCCCGTATCCTCATCAACACCGTGCGGAAGCCAACTCGGGTCAAGCCATCCTCAGGGGGAAAATAGGTGCCGCCCACAAAGGGCTGTAGGTCGGGAGTCAGCCACACACTCATGGGCCAGCCCCCACCACTGCTGGTGGCCTGCCAGAGAGAGGGCAAGGGTGAGGGGAGCAGCCCCATGTCCACGGGCAATCACCCATCCAAGGGAAGACCACTCACCTGCACAAAAGTCATATACACCTTGTCCACGTCAGGCCGCTCCTCCCGGTCTACCTTCACACTGACAAAGTCCTCGCTGAGCAGGCGGCCAATCTCCTCATTCTGGAAGGACTCCTCCTCCATCATGTGGCACCAGTGGCAGGTGGAGTACCCCACTGGAATAGGGCCACGGGGCCAGGGAGGACCAGTGACTGGTCAGAGAGGGGCAGCCAAGGGACTCCGGCTGGGCCTATGATGCCCTAGCATCTAGTTTCCTGGAAGGCCCCAGGCCCAAAGGACCCATCCCCTATCTACCACCACTCCCCTGCGCCCATCCCAGGAATGATGGATGCAGTACCTGAAAGAAAAATTGGCTTGTTTTCTTTCTTGGCCTTGTCGAAGGCTTCCTGTCCCCAGGGGTACCTAAGGCCAGCAGAGTGGGGCATCACTCACTAGCTCGGGAGGGGGGCAGTAGGAAGATTGAGGATCTAGCTGCCCCAGGAGGGCATCAGGAGAGGACTCACCAGTCCACAGGGTTGTAGGCATGTTGCAGGAGGTACGGTGACTTCTCATTGATCAGGCGGTTGGGGACCTTCTGGGGCGTGGACTGAGAGCAGTTAGTCCGGCTCCCCTTCCCTCCAGCAGGCATGGGCACTGAACTACTGACCGTCACACTTCGGTCCTTGTCCCGGGCGGAGCTACCCCTGGAGTGGGCAAGTGGGTCAGGCAGGTCAGACGAGGAGTCTCCACTGCTTCCACCTACACCCAGCCCAGAGGTCCACCTGACCACCCCCGCTACCCCCCACGCCCCGTGGTACCTCTCCCGGAACCCCCTGCTCCCAGCCCAACCCACCTTTCTGAACCACGGGGGAGACCGTGGCCTTTGTGCTCCCCCTTGTGTTTTTGGGGGGGTGAAGAAAGGTGGCTCATTGGGGGCTCCCTGCCAGGTTAGTCTCCCCCAACCTCTCCGACCTGGTGTTGGGAACGATGATGACTGTGAAGTCAGGGCGAGTCACAATGGGTGGAATGGTCCTTCAGGCTCCATTCTCTCCCCTCACCCGGCCCCACCCAGGGTGACTGTGCTGGAGGTTATCTCTGGCATGCCTGCCTGGGTATATGATCTGGGCAGGAGGGCTGCTGGCTGCTGTGTTTAGGACTGGGCCAGGTGAGGAGCAAGGAGAAGAAATTCATTTGGCATCAGGGACTCCCTCACTCAACATCCATCCACTGGGCACTTCTGGGGGGCCAGGTCCCCATTACCCTCAAAGAATCAGTAACTGGCTCTGATCTCAGGGAGCTCAGCCTGGGAGGGCAGCATGGGTGGGGCAGGCCTAAGCAGTGACAAGCCCTTGCAGCATCAAGGGCTGTAACAGGCCAGCCCAGGGTGCTGTTGGACAAGGACCCTTGGCCCAGCATTGGGGTTCAAGGAAGGCTTCCTGGAGATGGTGTCGGAACAGAGTACCTGGAGCAAGCGAGCCCTGCAGCTGGAGGGGAGGGAGGGAGGAGAGGATTACTGTCTGAGCCCGGTCGGAGGCGCCGGCCTTAGTCTGGGGGGAAGGCAGGCATGGGATGGGGAGGTGACCGGGCAGGCACAGGGGACCAGAGCCAGGACAAATGACCCCAGGGCTCCGCAGGCACCGGGTGCTGAAGCGTGCCCCTCGCCCGCCCATACCTGTAGCTCAAGGCGAGGACTGGCCCGGCCCCGGGCAGCAGGAAGCCGCGGCACCGTAAGGCCCGCGCGCCCAGCATGGCTGCCGGTGGCCGTCGGCCCGGACGCTGCGGACAGGAAGGGAGGGCGGGAGGGAAGGCCCAGGCACCGAACCGGCGCGGAAGTGTCTTCGCCGATAACCCCGGCAGCAGGCTGGTCTCTGAGCGCCGCTCGGTGGCCGATCACGGGACTGCAGACCGTATACTCGGGGCTTAGGAGGACACAGGTCTGTGCAAAAAACTGGGTGGACTCGTAAATCAGGGCCTGCGGGGAGGTAATGGAGGAAATGGTGAGAATATGGAGGAAAGCCAGAGCATCCGGTCATTTTGTCCAACTTTGCCCGTTTTACAAATGGGAAATGAGGTGAGAGGCAAAGGCGTGGCTTTTCCAGGCCATCCAAACTGGGAGCTTCCCCTTTGCTCTACCCCTTCACCTGAAGGTCATGCTCAAACCCCACCCCCTCGGGAAGCCTTCCCTGAACAATAACAATGAACCAACTTTCAGGTGCTATTTAGGTATTCTATGAGTCTCATTTGCTACCCTTAGTCAGCATTTACTGAGTGCCCATGAGGCAATCGGCTAGGTACGACGGTGGGCACAGAGAGACCAGGCCAGCCCATCCGTGTGTTACTCACAGTCTGATGAGCAAGGCAAAAACTAATCCAACAGCCATACAAATTAATGTACAACCACCCACTGCGAGACATGCCATGACTACGTATCACAGGGAAACTGGTCTGGTGGGAGAGAGGAGGGGGAAGGCCTTCCTAACGAAATCACATTTGTCTAGCAGCCTTCCAAGAACAAGAGGATGCAATCTTGAAAGAGCTTGGGGGAAGTGCTGGGGAAGCCGGAGGAACAGATGTGCAAAGGCCCTGCGGCACAGCAGGGAGTCAGGGCTGAGGTGCTGCAGAAGCCAGCACAGCTGTAGGACAGAGAGCCCGGGGAAGAGAGGCGCAGACGCGGTGCTGACATGGAGGAGGAGGAGGGCAGGGGCCAGGTTTTGAACTGTGAGCAGGAGTTTGGTTACTGATGAGAGCAGAAGAAAGCTATGGAAGAGAGTGACCTTCCATTTTGGAAAGGTCCCTCCAGCTTTCTGGTGGTGAATGTAAAGAGGCAGGAGTGGAAGCAGAAGGGTTCAAAGGCCATAGCAGGACCCAGGGGAGAGCTCTGGGAGGTCTTCACTAGGCAGAGGTGGAGATGGAGAGAAGGTGGTGGACTTGAGGTCAGCAGAAAAGGAAACATCATCAGGATTGTCTATAAGGGGGAGGGTGTGTCAAGAGTGAAGTGCAGAAAGGGGCTGGTACTGAGAAGGAAGGGGGGCACAGGGAGAGGCTCAGGTTGGGGGCTCAAGAGGTCCCGTTTGGATGTGTTGGTTTGAGATGACCTTGAGATGTATGTGTGCAGATGACAGGTTCAGGAATGCAGAGGAGGGGTTGGTGGGAGAGAGGAAGCAGAGTGGGTGTTCAGTGCAGAGACAGTGTGGGCACAGAAGAGATCACCTAGGGCGACTGCAGGGAGAGGCTCGGGCTCATACTTGGCCTTGACGAACTCAGAAGTGCGCCAGTGAAAGACACAGAGGGTCGTGGGAAAACCAGGAGAGGGTGTTGTCTCAAAGGCAAAGGGCCAGAGTCGCAGGGAGGGAGAGTCAGACTTCAGAGAAGCCGACTGGGACGGGACCGAAAAAGGTCCAGTAGCTTCGGCTACGTGGAGGCCATTGGTGGACATAGCAGATGTGCTCCAGGAGGTGAGGCTGACAGTAGAAGCTGATTGGAGCGGGCTGAGGAGGGAGGGGAAAGGGGACATAGAGATGATGGGCACTTGATGTGAGGGGAAAGATGGAAAGACACTCTCAAGATGGATAGGATTAATTATGACAAATATCATGGGGAAGGATTCAGTTGAGAGAAAGCATTTGATGATGTGGAGGAGAGAGATCTCTGAGAAACTGGGATAGTGGGGTGATGGAAGTGTCAGCAGGTGGGAGACCCTGGTATGCATGCTTCCTGGAAGGAATGAGGTTAAGATCAGAGAACAGGAAGTCTGCCTTTAATGTGGAGGAATCTGGGATGATGACAAGACCTAAATGTGACCAGATGTAAGAGCAGCTGAGACGTCAGGGGGTGGTGAGGTGAGGTCATCGTCTTGGATAGTGGAGTCATACAAGACTGAGCAAGATTTGGGTGAGAAGACCATGAGCCAAGGCTGGAGCATGGCAAGAATGAGGTGGAGCACAGCCCCACGTGGGAGGAGGCAGGATGCCCAGGGGTTCTAACGTCCAAGGGGGGAGGGGTCTGCCAGGCAGTAGATGGTCCCGAGCAAGATAAGGAGCCAGATTACCAACTTCCTCATGGTGGGAGGCAAAATAGCACCCCTTGGGAATCCTCACGTAAGTGGTGTCCACAGGGAGAGCCAGTTAACAAGAGGAGACCCAGGCTGAGGAAGGGTGAAAGGTGGGTCAGTGACCGTGAAGGATGGAGATCTCCCAGATTTGTGCAGAAGTCAGATGGGTCTGGGTACTGCCTGGCAAAACCAGGAATGAGGGGTGTAGCAGATTCATTCTTCAAGGTTAGTCTCTGAACAGGGTGGACCCTGGGCTGAATTGGACACTGGCCTGGGAGGAACCACACAACCACTTCATAAGGAAGGAACTCTTGTCCTCATCTGACAAATAAGGAAATGGAGGCACAGTCATAGAGAGGTTAAGTTATTTACTCAAGGTCAAAGAGCATAACCACTTATAAGTGATTAAATGGAAACCTTAGAGCAGTTTTGAACGGTCAGTCCTACTCCTAAGTAGATGCTCTCGTCCACCCTGTCTGTAACAGCTACGGTGGGACTACCTCCCTCCGAAAAGCAAAGCAGCTCCTCTCCCCACCCCTACCTTAGGAAGAAGACCAGCACTGTGTCCTCCCCTCAACTTTGCTGTTTCTGGCCTGTGGAAGGACATTTTACCTCAGGCCCCCAAAAGGCCTGCGTCCTGCAGGGCTAGCCCCTGAACACTGAAGACCACACCAGTGCCCGTGGTTGGGGGGAGCATTGAGTAGAAAAGGAATAAGGGTGACTATGGTGGCCCTCAGGACGAGGGAATAGGCTCTGCTCCTCCCCGGGTTTCTGATCTACACCAGCCCCCTAGGAGGGGTCATGCTTGAAATTGAGTTTTTTGCCAGTCCTGGTGAAGAGAGGAAGAAGAACCAGATTTAAGGTGAGTCAGTAAAACAAAGGATTTGGGGGCTCCTGGACCAGGCTTGCCCGTGTGGGTTCTGAGCTCCTGGAGACTGTGCACTTAGCAATTCTTGAGTCCCTCCTGAGATGAGCCCAGTGCTTTGTCCACAGCAGCCAGTCAATATTTGTGAATACTGGGGCCCAGCATGGGAGCTCAGAGCAGAGGAGCCAGGTCCCCTGACTTGGAATCCCAGCCCTACTCTGCCAGCTTTGTGACTTTAAGCACGCTGCTTAACCTCTCTGAACCTCACCTATAAAGAAGGAGCAGGGCCAAGGGCTTTGCCCTTGGTCTAATGCTCTGCTGCTCCCATTTTGATATTCTTAACTCAATTTTGAACAAGGGGCCCCACATTTTTACTTTGCACTAATTATGTAGCTGGTCCTGAATGGGAGTAATATTATCTACCTCAGAATACTGATGCAAGGATTAAATGAAATAATCGGTCTAAGGTGCTTAGCACATAATGATTGTGCAAGGGAACAACTGCCTATTGTCCTTTGCTTTTAGATTATTCCCCGCGCCGCTGTGTGATAAATGGATGAAATGATCGAATGACTGAGAGAGAGTCTCAGGAGCATGGACAAGCGAAGGTGCTAGGCTGAGGGGGCTGTATGGGAAGTGGGAGCATTTTTGTGCCCCACATTGTGGAGCAGTCATTTCCAGGGTAGCCAGTGATTCAAGCTGTCGTCCAGACCTGGCCGCCACGCCCGGCAAAAAGTCCACTTGGTGAGAGCTGAGGACATGCATTCCAGTCTTTATTACGGGGCGTACTCTCCGCCCCAGTGAAGTCTGCAGCTCCGGGAGCTGCTAAGCGTCCGCGGAAGCTGGGGGCAGAGTCCAGATCTGTCTCTGGGCGGAGTCTCAGCCTTCCTTCCTCCTTCCCGGGGCGGGTCCTGGCATGGAAGCTCCGCCCCAGGGGGCGGGGCCCAGTGTTATCAGCGCAGGGCGGGGGCGGGGCATCGCGCGCACGCGCTGGCGGCCGGGGGCGGGGCCGTTGCTCAAAGGAAAGGGTTGGTATCCGTCAGAGGGGTCTGGTTGAGCGGTCCGGCGGAGCCCGAGGTGGGCAGCAGAGGCTGTGGCAGGCTCCCGGAGGGCGGTGGCGTGAAGGCGCGGGCTTGGGGGAAAACGCTGACCGAGGCAGGGAGGGTCACGCCGGCCGGCACGCTGCTGAGCGGGAGGGGCAGGGAGGCACTGTAGGTCATGGAGCCAAAGGGCGCCCCGATCGGCCCACCGGCCGTCAGGCTCAACGCTGGCGATCCTGTGCGCATCTGGTTCAGAGTCCGCCTGCTTTGATCGCCCCCGCCGAACGGGTTGGTGGGGGATGGAGTGCTGAGACCTGCGGAACAAGGGTGGGTTGGGGGACTTGGAGCGGGCCAAGGGGACATAGTCCGAAGTGGGGAGGGGGGGAGGGGGGCAAGGTAGCAAGATCTGAGGTCTTAGAAACAGGAAAAAAAAGAGCTAAGATTTTAAGGCAGGGGTTGGGCTCTGAAGGGAGAAACAGAGAGAGTAGGGGACCCCAGTGTGGAGACCCAGCAGGGACAAGGGAGTGTCCTACCTGTTAGAAAGGGGTTCCTGGTCTTTACAGCCTGGGGCACCTTGACTAATGAGTCAAGGTTGACCAAGGAGGAGGCTGAGGGGCCCAGGAAGGACTCAGGAGTCCGGCGTGCTGGGGTGTCCCTGCTGGACTGGGCTAGTGCTTCCCCTAGTACATCCAGGTCAAAGGCATCTGGCTCCTTTGTGCCATTTTGCTTGACACTGGGGGTGTGGTCTCCAAACAGGTCCAGCTCTGGAATAGAAATGATAGGGCTTGTTGGTAGGGAGAGTGAATGGTCACTCTGTGAGAGGTAGAAGGCTGAGGCCGGTGCTGGGGGCCCATCTTTCCCCACAGTTGCAGTCATTCCCTGCTTCCTGCTTACCCACAGGACTGCTGGGCTTCCCAGAGGGCAGAGCCTGGGTGCATTCTAGCCCTTCCTTGGTCTCTGTGGATACTGGAGGCTTGGCCAATGGGTCAAAGGTCGAAGAACCATCTAACGCTAGCCAAGGAGAAAAAGGAAGATGAGATGGGCTGGCAGAAAGGGCAAGCACTGGGCTGGCCCCTTTCCAGGCAAGTTGCCCTCCTAGCACAGGATCTGTTGCCCTTTGGCACTGGAGGGAGGGGGGCCCAGAAGTCCTCCAGCCCCTCACCCACACCCTTTGACCCTCTACTTACCAGGTGTGTTGAAGGTCTCTACCAGGTTCCCCCAGGGTTTGGCTCCATTGTTGGGGAGTTTGTGGTGGGGGGAGTTCTGTGCCCAGAAGTCTGTGGTGGGTGGTCCAGCAGGCAGCACTGGGGTCCGGCCCCAGGGCTCAGAGGAGGAGAGCACGGGAGGCAAGTCCCAGGGCTGGCTCTGGGACATGATACTTCCTGAGGGAACTGGAGACCAGGGGTCTGCCGAAGGCCCCCATGATGAGCCACTGGGCTCTGTGTTAGGCCTGAGACCTGAAATGGGGATAGCACAGATGTGACTCCAGGCCA